>NC_069072.1:46809166-47434166 GCF_025698485.1 Gossypium arboreum | reverse complement strand
CATCAATCTATGTATTCATTCATGTGGCCGAATATGCATGTCTATGTTGAGGCCGATTATTTACTTAATACATTCCACAAATATGGTTACTTGTATTGACTAAATATCATTTTGTTTCAAGTTCAAAACTCGGCGAATACACATATATATACACTAGTAATCAAATACTAACATTTGCACTTCACCTTAATAGCTAGCTTAGCAAACCTTAGTTTAACATATAATTGTTCATAACACAATTAAAGCATCCTCTCCATTCCATCAATTCAAAACACACATACATCACTCAATAATATTCCAAGTCATATTCGGCCTTAGTACACACTTGTTAGCCGATTTTTCTCCATTTAGCAACTAATGCACATATGTGCTCATTTGCTAGATTCTACTTCACCTAACTACCATTTCTCATCCAAATAACATGAACAACATTTACTCATGACATCAAGCATTCTTTAATTCGGCTATCACTAGTATAAGCTCCTTACCTTAATATCAACCTAAGATGACCGAATGCCATTTAACCCAAGTCATCAAGAGTTTTATTATTTAACACCTTAGACATCCATTTCAAAAACACTTAACCGGCCTTTGATCAAGACTTTAAACAAAGTCTATGTTCGGCTATCACACACATGGGTGTTATTAGTTTAAAGTTTTAACAAGATTAATTTCTTTCATCAACAATCTTTTTTTTTCTTTATCCATCAAAACTTAAGGGTAAGAAAGAAGAAAGAAAAAAAAATCAAGTTCTTCTCACACATACCATAACCGAAAGTTCCATCCAACCCTCTAAATTCAAAATTTTAGTATGGCTAGGTAGGAAAAACATGATGATTAACCTGAACAAACTAAGATTTCAAAAGAAGAATTAACAAAATTTACTAACCTTCTCTTCATTCAAAAGGCCGAATGCCCCCCCCCTCTTTTTCTTCTTCTTGTACGGCTAAAAAGAACAAGGTGATACCCTTTTTTCTTTTCTTCACCCTTCATCCCCTTATTTTATTACTAACTCTTTATTTTATTCTTTCCAACATGAAACATTAACACACCATGCTTAAAATATGCTATGACCCATAGCATGGCCGGCCACTAGCTCAAATTTTGGGCAATTTGACATGCAAACCCATCATTTCTATAACATGCATTAATAGGCCACTTTACATTTGCCTAGCACATTTCTAAATTTTCTCACATAAGTCCTATTTACTAAAATTCACCTACAATTAACAAAAATTCAAATATGAAATTTTCACACATGCATATATACATATAATAAGCATCAAATATGACAGCTAATTATTTTTATGACTCGGTTTTGTGGTCCTGAAACCACTTCCCAACTAGGGTCACATTAGGGCTGTCACACTAACAAAGTTGGCACATTTCATACCAATGCGTACTGACTACTCCCTTGAAAGATTGGCTAACTTGTACGTTTCTGAGATTGAGAGGCTACACAGGGTGCCCTTGTCGATTCTTTCAGATAGGGACCCAAGATTTACCTTGAGGTTTTGGAAAAAGTTACAAGAGGCATTGGGAACAAAGTTGAGTTTTAGCACGGTATTTCACCCGCAAACTAACGGCCAGTCGAAAAGAGTGATTCGGATCTTAGAAGACATGTTGCGGTGTTGTGTTCTCGAGTTTCAAGGTAGTTGGGAAAGGTACTTGCCATTGGTTGAATTCACCTTTAATAACAATTATCAGAAAAGTCTGAAAACGATGCCTTATGAGGCTTTGGATGGGCAAAAGTGTCAAACGCCCTTATATTGGACCGAGCTCAGAGAGGGTCAAATTCACGGGGTCGAATTAGTCAAAGAGACTGAAGAGAAAGTTAAAGTGATTCGCGACTGTTTGAAGGCTACCTCATATAGAAAGAAATCATATGTAGATTTGAAACGGAAAGAGATCGAATTCCAAGTCGGTGATTGAGTGTTTTTAAAAGTATCCTCGTGGAAAAAAGTACTCAGATTTGGTAGGAGAGGCAAGTGGAGTCTTCATTTCATAGGACCATATAAGGTTATCGAGAGAGTAGGGCCAGTTGCCTATCGATTGCCTTTTCCACCAGAATTGGAAAAGATTCAGGATGTATTTCATGTGTCCATGCTACGCTGATATAGATCAGACCCTTCGCATGTGATTGAGCCAACAGAGGTTGAGATTTTTCCGGACATGACTTATAGCGATGATTTGGTCAAGATATTGGCTCTAAAGTCAAACAGTTAAGAAAAAAGAGTATTGCACTCATGAAAGTTTTGTGGCATAGACATGGAGTCGAGGAAGCCACATGGGAACCCGAGGAGACTATGAGAGATCAGTACTCGAACTTATTCGCCTAAAAGATTTTCGGGGACGAAAATCCCTAAGGGGGAGAATTGTAACATCCCAAATTTGGGGCTAGTCAAAATAGTGGTCTTGGGACCACAAATCTAGAGTCGAATAAATTATTTTATTTTTATTTTGGAGTCATAGCATGTTTAAAATGGTTCATAAAAAATTTGGTGAAGTAATTTTAACATTTGTCAGTCCAATTGTGAGAAATGACTAAATCGCATAAAAAGAAAAAGTCCTAAATTGATAGCTAAAAGTGTCAAATAGTTAAAGAATAAATATTAGGGGTCTTTAAAGGGCAATTAGACCCTATTGTGATAGCTTCGCCGGCCATGGAGATGACAATGTTGAAAAGTCAATATTAGGTAATTTTGATGACATAAGGTGTAATATAATAATACCTAAGCCTAGCTATCATCTTTTTCTTTCCTTCTCTCTTCATTTCCATTGACTTTTCAGCCTTTGTTAAGGGTTTTGAGCTTCAAAAATTTCAGGAACTTACTCCTTTCACAAGTGATTTCCCTACCCTTGTTGATGATTTTTGCATTTTTAGAACCCTTATAGCATAAGCTTTCAAATGAGGGTCTATTTTGCAAAATGGTTGGAAGTCTAGGGTTTTTCCATGAGAGCATTTAGGTTTTTTTCTGACATTTTATGGAAGAATATGAAGCTTAGTTGGGTGATAAACAACTTTTGTGAAATGATTTTTCATGAAAACACCTAAAAGGACCATTTTGCATAGGTTGTAAAATAGATGTTAAATATGTGAAATAGTGGAAATTTGGAGTTGCTATACGTGTAAAAAGGGTTTGGCTAAATTAATATGTGAAGAAATTCGATAAAAATTGATTTTCGAACCTAAGGGTAAAATGGTCATTTTGCCAAAGTCTAGGGGCAAAATGGTCATTTAATCGAATAAGTGAAATTTTGATTGCCTAATTTTATTTAGTGTCTAAATAAGTGCATTTTTCTTTTTATAGATGAAGAAATACCGAATCTAAATCTAGACCGGAAGAAAGCCAAGCAAATCGACTAAATCGACTAGTCGCCACATTTTGCAATCCGAGGTAAGTTGTATATAAATAATACAACTACATTGATAATATATGTGTTTGAATTATATTGGAATTATTGTAGCGTAAATTGCTTGATTTTAGAAATGAGAAAATGTGATGAGAATAGAGATAGTAGAATTCTCGATTGAACCTTAGGAAATAAATCGGATATTCATGCCATAATGTTTGGGTCACTTGTGTGAGCTAGTGTAAGACTTGTCTGGAACATGTATCGGCTACATTACGAGAACCAATGTAAGATGTGTATGGGACATGCATCAGCTTCGAGATGTAAGTCGGTGTAAGACATGTCTGGAATACGTATCGGCCTTGAGATGTAAGTCAGTGTAAGACATGTCTGGGACATGCATCGAAAATATGTCAGTGTAAGACCTTGTCTGGGACGTGGCATCGGCACTCTACCCCATGTTTGAGGCTTATGGAATATCTGATAGTGTTCTAAATGGTTTAACGGTGAAAGTTATAATTTCTAGTTAATGAGGAAAGTATAACCGTGTTGTGAGTGGTACAGGTACCTATTCGGTGTGTATAAAATGTGAGCCCAATATATGCTATATGATGTGTATTGAATATTGATGAATAAGTTTTACTTATGCCCACTTGTATGTTATGAGCTTGTTGTTAAATGTTAAAGTTGTGTTCTATATTTATTTATGTGCAACTTACGAAGCCTTATGCTTACTCCCTCTCCTTTTCCATTTTCCTATAGTGCCGCCTATCTAGCTCAAGGACCAATGGGAGTCAGAGATATCGATCATGCTATCAATCGAAGCATTGGTATAGTTTGATTTGTATTTTTGAGTAAGGCATGTATAGGGATTTAGACTTGTGTTTTGTGTTATTATTAATTTGGCCAAATGTGTTGGCTTCGGTTAAATCCCTCATTTTGTATTAAGCCTCATATGATGGCTAATATTCATTTCGATTTATATGCAATAATGTTGTTTTCATAGATGAATAAAATGCACAATGGAATGTTGTCTATGGTGGCTGATGTGGTTGTTATTATGTAGGTTGTGTAAGTAAGGGTGGAAAATAGGCTTGGTAAATAGCCTTATATTGTCCACATGGGTAGAGACACGGGCATGTGTCTAGGCCGTAAGTGAAGCACGATCTGGCCTTTGGGTGTGTGGTCCAGCCATGTGTCCCCTGCACGTAAAAATTTCATGTCAATATGCATGATAGTAAACACATGGGCAGGACACGGTCGTGTGTCTCAGCCGTTTGAGGGACACGACGTACCACCCGGGTGTATGCCTTGGCCATGTGACATTTTGGGTATGCTGATGTCAGAAATAGAATGTCCAAGTTTTTGCACACGGACCAGGGACACGGGGGTGTAACAGGCCGTGTGAAAACCCCTGTAGGTGTGCATTTAGAATTAATTCCACATGGGTGGAGGACACAGGCGTGTCCCTGAATTGCTGATCACGAGGTTTCGTGATAGGTTTCAAATATTTATAATTACTTTTTCTTGAACTAACTATTATCGCGATGTAGGCAAGTATACCTATCGAACAGTAGTGTAATTTTAGCAAGACCAGATTGTCGAACCCAAAGGAACTAAAAGTACTAGTAATGACTGTCTTTTTATTATCTAGCCTAAGAATAAAAGGGGTTTTATCTATTTTAATTAACTAATTATCTAAACTAAGAATGCACAGAGAAAAGAATGGGGGAATTGCTTTTGGGAAAATCGATTGACTTGAGACAATACCTAAGGAAAAATCCACCTAGACTTTACTTGTTATTCCGACTCCGAATCGGAGGATTTATTCATTCAACTTGTTCTGTAGAGATCCCTAAGTTATGTTATTATCCTTATTCAAGACTAGTAATGTCTAATCCCTTAATTGAATAACCGAGACTTTTCTCTAATTACCACTCTAGGATTGCATTAACTCGATCTATGGATCCCCTTATTAGGTTTCACCCTAATCCAGCAAAATCTTGTCACCCTATTTCTAGGCGCGAAATTAACTCCGCTTAATTATGATAGAAGTACTCTTAGACAAGGTCTATTCCTCCTCTGAATAAGAGCATGTCTTCAATTAGTATCCTGGGATATCAAAAAAAGAATTAAGAACACATAATTAAGAACTAGTTAAATATTTATCATATAATTCAGAAAATAATAACAAGATTCGTCTTAGGTTTCATTCCCCTTAGGTATTTAGGGGATTTAGTTCATAACTAAATAAGAAAACATCTTCGAAGAATAAAGAATACAAAACATAAAGACAACCCAAAACTCCTGAAGGGAAATTAAGGAGAGATCTTCAGTCCTGATGATGAATCCGGCTTCTAAGATGGATCAATCGGCTTCCTTGGGGTAATTCCTTACCCCCCCTTTTCTGTCTCCCTTTTTCTCCTCTTCTAGGGTGTATTTATAGGCTTTGGATTGCCTAGAAGCCCTCAAAAGTGGCCTTTTCTGAATTGGACTTAACTTGGGCTCGGCAGGGACACGCCCGTGTGGCACGCCCGTGTGCGATTACCTCAGGCCGTGTTTGAGCCTGTTAGAATGGCATGGGCGTGTGCTATGCCCGTGTGAGTCGTGCTTCAATTCTGCCAGATTGACGCGGCCGTGTGGTCTACCCGTTTGAGGAGGTCTAGGCCGTATTAATTTCATACTTTGGCCCATTTTCTCCATTTTTGGCCTGTTTCTCATTCCTTTCGCTCTCCTATGTTGTCCTAAGTATAAAACATGAAATTAAAGTATTAAAAGCATCGAATTCACCAATTCTAATGTGAAATTATCAATAAAATGCATTAAATATGGGGTAAAAATATGTATAATTTACGGTTTATCAAATACCCCCACACTTAAGCATTTGCTTGTCCTCAAGCAAAATTCTCAACTCATAATCAAAATAAATCCTTCTCAACTTATAATTTCTATCGATAATATCTCACATTAATCCATAAGTAATCATACATTGAAAATTCAACTAAAAGAACATAAAAGTTTCAACCATTCCAAGTTGGGCATTTTATTCCGAAGCCATAGGTGTCTTCCCTCGTCTAAGTAATTACCTTTAATTCAGAATATCACAGAGTTTTACATCCTCATTAAAGATTCACTCAAATCACTCGAGGTGTTTTAAAGACAATAAAGGAAGCACTCAATAGTCAATAATGGAACGTCATTACCATAGGCTTGCATGAAAATCAAATCTCCACCACTGTAATTTAAGATGATACATCAATCAAAAAGTTTTTAGAGGGTTGTAATGAGGCTTGGTTAGGGGGGTGTGGTCACAAGCTGAAAGAAAGGGTTAGAATTGAGATTGAATTGAAAATTTTGCCTAACTAGAAAAAGAGTTAATCTTCACTTGCGTACAACAGAGCTTCTCTCAGAATATGGAAGTACAGATATGTATACATAGTTCTTTTTTTTTTAAGAACAAGTCAAATTAATATAGACTAACTATTAAGAACAAAACATAGCTAGGCAGTCCATTCATCTCAAATCTTGACAAAAATAGGGATTAATTTAGGGGATTTCGACAATAATGGGTTAAAGGTTAATATTAAGGGTAATACTAGAAATGGCTTGTTAGGCTCAAGGGGGTTTACTAGGGGTTAATCGTGGAGGTAGGCTTTTCATGGCATGAGTGGGTTAATCCTAAGTGCCTTAATCATTTTGATATATCAAATCAAATGGTGTGGTCTCGACATGCATAATCAAGCAAGTTTTAGAATAACAGTTCAATACTGACGCACTAAAAGCAATAATAAAAGTGAGCATGAAAGAATTAATAGATGCTCAAAAGGCTCAAAAATCTCACAAAAAATTATGGCTTTTTGATGTTTAGGCTCGTGAATTTCAATTTAAAGTAATACCTAGACTTGGGGAAACAACCTATAATTTTAAATTCTTAAAAATCAACTTATCATGCTTGATTCTCTAATGTCTTAAAGTTTAAACAATCAATGCATAAATGCCTATGTTTTAATTCAAGATATATCAATCAAAATCATAAATCAATTAAAATTTATCCTAAATATGATATGAGAGCTTTTAAAGAGAACAAGGTGATCATTCAGGGATTTTTCTGATAATGAAATAAATACCCCCCACACTTAAGATGTACATTGCCCTCAATGTACAATGATAGATATTAGAGTATAAAAATAAGATAGGGAGAGAAGTGAAACTTCCTGTATGATGAAATCCTCGAACTGGAGTTCTAGAGAGGAATCAATTTGAGAGTGGAGGAGGATACTTCGGCTGTCGTAGAGGTTCATTAGGCCATAAGTCCTGCGCCAAAAGAATATTATATCTAGTGGTAGCTATGGTCATGGTCGATTAGGACATGGCAGTCGTGGAGAACCTTTCCCGGTGGAGTTTTAGTTCCTATGTGACGATGAGCTTAAGAGCTCTATATAACTGTGATAAAATTAGGAACTTTTTAAGGGATATTAGGTAGAATAATTACTCAAAAGAAATAACCGAATTTAATAATTAAAAATAAAATTTCTAAAATCTAATAAAAATAAAAAGTAGTTTCAAAAAAATTAAAAACATAAAATAAGAAATAAATATTTCTAAACATCTTCATCGCTAGAGGGTTTGTAAGGTGGGACTAGCAATGAGATGTGGAGGTGCTGACAAACCTGCTGTAGAGTAGCATCAATGTTGTCAAATTGTTGAAAACACTACTGCTCAAATCGGGTGAGGCACTCAGAGATGTCAGCGAGTTTCACACTAAAAATTCAATAAGTGAGAAGTACTTATCTGAGCAAGCTTCAGACTCTCGGATTTCAAAAACAGAATCAAACTTTATTTGAAATAAGTTTTGACTATGGCTTGGATTTTTCCCAAAATACCCTTTTTCACAAATATGCATGCGTTTTCAGAAAAATAAACCACAGTTCGAGTTTTTTAATCGAGCTCTAATACCACTAAATGTAACACCTAAACTCGATTTAGACGTTATGGCCGAATCTCGAAGATCACATTGGCCATATTGTTGGCGTATAAAATCATTTAGCTATTTTCTCTTAAAATCGTCATTGTCAAAAACATCCTTGTTGAGAAGACCGAATTTTTTTTCAAATTGTTTATCTTTAGAAAACTCAAGTTTTGATATATCTCAAAAAGTGTTGTACTTTATTAAAACATCAGAGTGAATAATTTGCATATCTAAAATTGGTTTGTCATTTCCAAAACGTACATTTAATATATATCTCATAAAATATCAATTTTGTGAGCAGATAGTGTTGAGTTTCGTAAACAAAGTGTTGAATTTTGAAATGCCCTTGTAGGGCCTTGTTTGACTTAATTATGAAAAATCCATCATAAATTGTTAGTTTCACAATCTTTTAAATGATAATTTTAAAACTTAAATCATGCAGAAGAAACCAAAATCAAAATAATACAAAGTCCAAAAGAAAATCCCAAGCAAAAGTCCATAGTAATGAAAACACATCCCCAAAATATCAAGTACCAAAATAATATATTTTTTTGAAAATGACCGAGAGCACCTCCGTAAGCCGAGCTTGTCCTAATCTCAATTATTATCTGAAAAGTCAAAATTAAAAAGGGTGAGCTTTAAAAGCCTAGTGTGAGAGCAACACAAATATAATCACATACATATCACAAAATTAGTCTCATAATATCAATCATCAAAATAATCACAAGTTCTAATACTGATACTTATGCATGAACATGTCGATGCATACTTTAAAAAAGATGCACATTTAATAAAATTTCCTACCCATCTTTTCTACACACAAAATATCGAGTTTCCCAGAACTTTCCCATCCAATAACACACAATTTATGGACAAGCCACCATATAAATGCCGATAAACGACCGCATAACACATTGTGGAGAATTCACCACATATTTGCCAATAATGACCACATAATTGCAAATAAACTGTCACATAGCTTCCACCTTTCACAAAATCCTACCCCATGCATGTGATATGGCAATTTCACTTTTTAACACATATTATTCAGTTTTACACTTAGGCATTTAAACATGCTGCCATAATCACATATCACTTAGTGATCACTTATAATCACTTTAACAAGTTAAACATGCTTTTCACATTAGATCATGGATCTCAATTTTCACATACACATATATAAGTCTCACATGCTTAAATCATCATATATATCACATAAGCTATACATAACATATCATGAGGATGAAATTTACATATACACCATAATCACACCAATTATTATGTGTTTCATAGAATCATTCAGTTAGAGTGACTTACTTAGTGTTCATCTTGTTAATATTTTCAACTCTTCATATACAATGATGGAGGGCTATGGGGTTTCAACATAATGGGAGAGGAAAAATAAGACCTATTGTGGCGCGCGGTAGTAATGGGAGGAGAAAAAAAGGAGGAGAGGATGTGCGGTGGCCAAAAGGAGTGGTGAACAGTAGAGGAAGGTTTGGTCACGGTAGAAGAAAGAGCAAAGATTAAAAGAAAGGGTGTTGATTATTTTGCAAAATTGAGAGAAAATGGATGAGAACAGAAATGAAAAATAGAGAAAATGGGAGTAAGAGGGAGGTAGGGATGGAAAAGTGAGGTTAGGAGAGTGGGAATAGGTTGGTAAACTAGGGCTAGGTTCAATAAACCTCTTGTATGGAAAGGATGCGAAGTTTTGGCAAGGGAGGAAGACATAGAGTAAAAAAGGGGATCATGCACCCTCAACTTAAGGTAAGTTTGACCCATATTAAAGAAAAGGAATCCTCCTATTTGTGGTGAAAAAGGGTGGATGAAAAGCACTTAAATCACATGGATGAATTGTAAAAAAAAAATTAAGTAGAAGAGTGTGAACATTAGAACTTGAACCTTGGACCATGAGGATAGCTAAGGAGTTAATAAACAAATAGACTACTTACTTCCCTATTCTCAAACTTGCACAAATAAAAATAAAATATGGGATAACATTTACTAAGGGTTTGAAACAAATTTGCACCAAATAGAAATTAACGAAGGCGAATGATTTCGAACTCAGATCATCAAGGACAGCTCTACCACTACTCAATCACTATAATTGATAATTATTTATTATAAAATAAGCAAAAGATTATCTAAATAAAAATTCAGCAGTGACCATTCTCAGTTCATTAACTTAATTTCTACTAACTCGATTTTTGGGATGTGATAGTTTAAGTCTCTTGTAAGAGTCGTAGGGACACATATAACTTAAAGAAATCCTACGATAGATATATCTGCTAACAAACTGTTCAAGAAAAGCCCATAGGTGTTGACTAGGCCAACTAAACTACAATAGCTATATGAAATTCAAGGAGTTGTTTGCATGCATTAATCCTTACTTCTTGTAACATCAAGACATTATTATTTAATAATTTATGTACAGAATCTCACTAAGTTCATTTAAACTTATGAGTGGGTTGCCTTGATTGCAAGATTAAAGGCTGTTATAGAAACTGAGGGAATGGACCAAGCCAGACCTCACGATTTTAGAAGAAATTGTAAGAGACTCTGGTCACGAGGTTGAATTTTAGTACAGTATTTCATCCGTAAACCGACGGTCAATCTGAGAGAGTAATTCAGATTCTTGAAGATATGCTTCATTGTTGTGTGTTGGAATTTGAAGGCAATTGGGAAAAATATTTGTCGTTGGTTGAATTTGCGTATAACAATAGCTTTCAATCGAGCATAAAGATTGTATGATCGCAAATGCCGAACTCCATTTTATTGGATTGAGTTGAGTGAGAAAAAGATTCACGGGTTGATTTGATCTGAGAAATAGAAGAAAAAGTAAAAGTAATTCGTGATAGTTTGAAAGTAGCTTCAAATTGATAGAAATCGTACGCGGATTTGAAACGGAAAGACGTTAAATTTCAGATCAGTGATAAAGTATTTCTGAAAGTGTCTCCTTGGAAGAAAATCTTTTGATTTGGTCATAAAGGTAAACTGAGTCCGTGATTTATCGGGCTGTATGAGATCATCGAAAGAATAGGTCTAGTGGCATATCAACTAGCATTACCGTTAGAATTAGAAAAGATCCACAATGTTTTTCATGTGTCGATATTGGGTCGATATAGATCTAATCCATCACATGTGATTTCTCCTTCAAAGATTGAAATTCAACCTAATATGATGTACAACAAAGAATTGATCTGAATTTTAGCTCGAGAGGTTAAAGAATTGAGAAATAAATGCATAGCTTTAGTGAAAGTGTTGTGGCGACGTCACAGGATTGAAAAGGCTACGTGGGAACCCGAGGAAGCTATGAGAGAGCAGTACCCTAACCTATTCACTGGTAAGATTTTTGGGGACGAAAATCCCTAAGGGGGAGAGAGTTGTAACAGCTCATTTTAGAGAGTTGTAACAGCTCGTTTTTAGTTCAATTGGAATAGTGGTTTCGAGACCACAAATCTGAGGTTAAAATATTTATTTTATTATTATTTTAAGGTTTACAGCATGAATATATGATTGTGTGAAAATTTTGTTTAGAAAGTTTATCGTTTGAATGTTTAATTAGATAAAAATGACTAAATTGTGAAAGTGCAATAGTGTTGTTCTAATAGTTAAAGGTATCTATTAGCTATGGATTATAAAGTGAAGGTCCTTATGTGGTGAATAATCCATAAACTTACTTAGTGGACAACTTTGGACATTAAATAGATAATATTAATGGTTTTATACTAAGGTTAATTAGGTAAATATGTTAATAAACATAAAATAAATAAAACCAAAATAAAAGTGATCATCTTTTATTGTCCTTTCAACCGAAATTTGAGAAAAGACAATGTTCATTGAAGCCATTAGGGCTCGAAAACTTCAAGCTTAAATTGGTGAGTGTTTTTTACCTGATTTTTAATGATTTCTATGTTTTTGAGATCGTTGCAACTAGGTCTAGCTAGCCCAAGGACTATTTTACCAAATTGTTAAAGATTTTGAATGATGCCATTGATGAATACATGTGTGTTTTGATGTTTGATGATAGATTATGAATGTTTGTTGTGAATTATACAAGTTTTATAAAGTGATTTTTAGTGAAAATACAAATTAGGGATTAAATTATGAAATGTGGAAACTTTGTGGTTAAAATGTTAAATAAATGACAAATATGGGCTGCTAGGGCTATATTAGTAATTTGGCTAGCATGGGTTAGTCCTAAATTGCATTAATTTGTGTTTTTATGAAATAATGACTAAATTGTAAAAAGTGGTGAAATAATAGAGGCAAATGAGTAAAAGTGCTTTAAAGTGTGTTTTGGACTAAATTGAATAAAAGGTATTATTAAATAAGCTAAATTTGATATTATATAGATCAAGAAAAGAGAAACTCGGAGTTAGATTGGGGGAAAACAAAGTTATCGACTAATCGACTTGTGTTGTCATTTTTACATCCGAGGTAAGTTTGTATATTATAAGTTTTGACATAAATGTATTTCATATACTTTAATATTGCATAAATTGTGAATACGAGACTATGGATATGATCGATAGTGATTTGACGATGATTTGACATTCGAAATCCTGGTTGAACCTTAGGAATAGTTTAAGATACTAGTGACATGTCATTAGGGGACACATTGAGTTGGCTTCGGGGTATGATATTAGCACTTCGGGTGCGAGTTATATCGATTTGGCTTCGGGCCATGAATATCGACTGATTTGGCTTCAGGCCATGGTATAGATACTTAGTGTGCGAGACTCTTGAGTATCCGACTTCTATTCTGAATGGTTCAACGGGTAAACGAAAGATGTGATTGAGTATGAGAATGATATGAAATGGTACATGTACTTACATGACATGTATAAGCTTTGGTTCGAAGTAACTTGTGAAGAATGTGATAAATATCATAATTGTGTATATGAAAGGTTTGTTAGCTAATATATGCTAACTGTTGAATATATTCAAGTTGTTGAATTATAATCTTGAGATTGAATTGAGTGTATTTTATACGAGCTTACTAAGCTTTATAGCTTACTTTGTTTATTTTTCCGTGTTTTATAGTGCTATCAAGCTAGCTTAGATTTGGGGATCATCGAAGATCGCTTCACACTATCCACCTGTCACTTGGTACCTATGAACTTTAGTATTTTAAGTATATGGCATGTATAGGGATTTTTTCTTTTTGGTATATGTATTTTGGCCATTTGTGTTTGCTTATTTTTCTAAGATGGTGATGTGTATATATATGTGTGTTAATGCTCTTTATTGATGAGCTCATAATTTCTTGTGATAGGTAATATGGTTGTTAAATGGTTTATATTAAATATGAATTGTGCTTGTGAATTGGTGCAAAATGATGTATGTTTGGGAAAGGTTTAGTTAGTTGATTCGTATATGTGTATTTGGTATGTTTTGAATAAGTAAAACATGAGTTTATAAGTATGTTGGTTGCTAGTATCGGAAATGGTATGATTTAGCCTTGATTGTGGTTAAGTTAGATGTTCATTTATGCTATGAATTTGTACCATTTGGGTTGTGTAGGTATATGCAAATTTGGGTGGTAAATTGGCTTGGTAAATAGCCTATTTTTGTCCACAGGGCCAAAGACACGGGCGTGTGTCTCAGCCGTGTGCGATACACGGTCAGGTTACACGATCGCGTGTCCCCTAGTGTTGAATTAAAAATCAAGTCAGTATGCTCTACACGGCCTCACATACGAGCGTGTGTCATGGTTGTGTGGCATAAGTTAGTATACCCTACAGGTTTGGCACGGCCTAGCACACGACCTGGCACACAAGCATGTATTGCCATTTTTAAGGCATACGGGCTAGCTACATGGGCATGTGTGTTGGCCATGTGACCCAAGTCAGAGAGTTACACGGGGTTGGACACGAATTGGGACACGGCCATGTGATCCCATTTCGAATGTCCACATGACCTGTTACACGGGCGTGTCTTTGGCCATTTGAGACACATGGTTGGGCCACACGGGCATGTGTCCTCTGTTTTTAAGAAAATTTTCTAAGTTTTGTAAAAATTTCTTGAGTTATCGATTTATTCTCGAACCACTCCCAAAGTATGTTTAGGGCCTCGTAGGCTCATAATAGGGACAATGTGATTGTATTTGATTGGAATTACATTTGGTTGATGATTTTTTATTAAAATTGGATGGTTGTTTATGTTGTAAGTTCAGTAATACTCCATAAACCTATTCCGGCGTTGAATACGAGTGAGGGATGTTTCAGGCACCCTTAGAGGCTACGCCTTAATGTGTGAATATGTAATTAAGTAATAATTCAATTTGTTCAAAATTACATGTATAAGTATATTCAGTAGATTGGCATGTTGTAATGAACATTTGTCTATTTAGTTAGTCATTTGTATAGTAAGAGATTTCATATGATGTGTATTTATAAAATATTTTGGTTAGTTAATTAATTGGGTTAAATCTGTATGTGAACATTGCATTAAGTTTGGTGGAGAATTATATAAATGAAAAGTATTCTCTTAAGTAACTTGGGTTAATTGTGACATTTGGTACCCAGACTCGGCGATCGAGTTGGGTATAGGGTGTTACAGGACGACAAACCCTAGTATTATTAACTAGAGTTGTTACCCCTTATACTTCTAGTTAAACTAGGAGTTCATTTTTATAGTTGAAATAAACTTTTACAATTCAACAAGGGTTTTACTTCTTCTCCTTATAAATAGATGGTGCCGGTATGGCAAAAAATAAAACTTTAAGATATTATTACTTTGCTTGAAAATAGTAATAGTTTTATCCTCTGAATATTAAATCTATTTTCCAGAATAACAATTCTGTCGATTTCTATTGAGAAGATATTTTCATTTTCACACTAGAAGTTAAGAAAATTATTTTTGGTTCTGTGTTTGATTCAAATCGTTCGAGCCCACACTCGAAGCAATCTATGGTACAAGAATAGCGAAGAAGGCCGTTTGGTTAAAAGTTGAGAATGACAAGGGTTCGTCTAGGATAAAACACAAGTGAGGTTTCAGTAAAGGGTTTATTACTATAAATATCATAAACCAGGTCGATTGTTAAAATTTTTATTTTCCGCTATACAAGAAAACCATTTTCAAATTGGATATTTTCCAACAGCTCCTTCATTGAGTCCAACTCATTGATGCGTCCCTCAACCACCTTAAGCGTCTCCCTCTTGTACCCCATGGACTCATCGAAATTGACCACTCGATTTTCCAAAGCCAACAACATATCACTCGATCAACTAGCTTTCCCGACCTTCCCACAGGTCTTTATTAGCTCAACCTAATTTTCTATTTCATTCATCATCTTGGTCAACACCTTCAAACCTTAGCTCAGATATCATCACAGGGCTAGAACTTTAGCCTCATAATCCATGTGACTTTAGGTGATTTCTTGGTTTTAAATCCGCCTAAGTCGGCCTAACTCTCGTAAAATGAGAACTCTTGATAGAAATTCTCCAAGGCACTCAAAATGAAAGAGCATAAAAAAAACAGAAAATGCCACAAGAAAGTAAAGCACACCAAGTGTTTGAGTAAATGCTTTCAAGGTATTCTATTTATTCAAAAAGAATAAAAAGAATGAGATACAATAGATGATTATAAATGAAGGGGAATGCATCTATTTATAATTGAGTTCCCCCAAAGTCAACGATGACAAATTAAGTTATATTAATGGATGAGATCAAACCTATCTACAATTAAGGGATTTACATGATCCCCTAAGATACCTTCTCATATTTACCAAGGTAACCCTAATTTTCCTTAAGAGTTTCACTGGGCCATAAAGGCTTCAATTAAACGGGCTTCTCTACATGTTCCACGAATCGAGAAAGTTCAAGTGGATCAAATGAGTCACATTTCCTCAATTGGCCTCCATGGGATGTTCTTTACACACAGACTTTGATCGGTGGCCTATGACATGCACTTGCTTAAGTAATAACTTAATAAAGGAAATCATATGAACAACTACAAAAGCAATATGATTTGCTTCCTTCAACAGGGTCTTATTAGAGTTTGAAAGATCGAAATTAAGGTGAAAAGAAATGTTATTGAGAGTTTGAGTTAAGAAGTTGACAATACTGAAAGACAATTTCAATTGGCGTTTAAAAAGTCAAAAAAGAAAAAAGAAAAAAGAAAGGGATATTTATAGTTACTGTAATAAATTTTCCAGGAAGAAGACAACACCAATGGGTTTGGGTTATGTTGGGTTAAATGGGTGTTGACTCTAATTAAATACGGTTATGTTAGGTTAAACGGTAAATATAATTATATCTAAACTCAACACGACAAAATCAATTCAAAAGTAATTATTATTGAAAACAATGTGTTATAATAAAAATAAGTTTCTCATAAGCATGCATTAATAAATGATATTAAAAAGTGTAAATATTAAAGTGAAAAAAAAAACTCTCTTTCGTAAGCTTAAGTAGTTAAAACCTATTTCAAGATTTGACTAGTAAAATAAATTTCTTTCCTGTTTTCAAGGTATTTAAAGAAATCATGTAAATTCCTGTAAGCGGAAGGACTTGAAACTTTTTTTTTCCAAAAAGAAATGATTCGTCCGCATTTCAATAGAAAAAAGTGATGAACAAGTTTCTACTTGGTGCATCGACCTTCGTTTTGACTTTGAATCACTAATTACTATTTCAATGAATGGTAAGGACGATACGTTCTTTTGATCATTCTCCATCTTCTTCTAAAAGTGATTTTCAAATAAAGCATATGTTTTAAAAGAATAAATTACTCACGTTATAAAAATACAGAAATTTAATTATGTTAAAACCCATATTTTAGCATACTATTATATACCACCTTCTTGATCACATGATGTGAAAGTTTGAATTAAAATGAAACCATTGACAGAAATTATATATCGATCTATCGTCAAACACGGCCACTTAGTTATGGGATTATAAGCGCCTAATACTACTTAGCATATCTAAGGAAAATGAAAATAATGGTCAAGTAAACATATATTAGTTTGTATATATATTTATATATATGACTATTATAAATAAGAATGTATTGTATGAAAATGTGATTCCATGTCATCTTTATCCTTTTTCAATAGAAGGATAATAAATCGTATTTTCCACCGATTTTTAATATTTTTAGTTGGATTTGGATTTTTTTAAAAGGAAAATGATTAAAATCAAGAAGAAAATTTAATTTGTTATCCTCTTATTGAAAATGGATAAAGATGATCTGAATCATAGTTTCATACAATCTATTATCTATTCCAATATATGTATTTTAAAATATTTTCTAAATGTCAGTGTTGCATATGCATGTATTTATGTGCTTTATTTTACTAATTAAGAATTTAACAATAAAACTTTCCATTCTCAAAATAATGAAACAATTTAATATGCCTACAAAACGATTCTACATGTTAAATTCTAAAGTGGGAAAAGTTTATATCAAGTAGATCAAGTCAAGTGTGACATTTGGTGGAGGAAAAACTTCTTGACATCTCACTAGAACATGAAGAATCTCAAGGGATGCTTGGCTTCCAAGCATCCGCCACACTCATGGGTAAAGGCAAACTGAAGGGAAATCCAATGGATCTAATACCATCCCACTGATCATCAACATGGGTGACATTCAGGTTTTTAAGTAGTGCATTTTCATGATCTTCATTATTGATCACCATGTTCCCTTGCATCCCGTGGGGCAATGTCCCTGAAGAGAAGCCAGTGCAATGATCTTGCGATCCGCCATGGAAGTGCACAGTACTATCGTATTCTCCAAGCATGGAAGATGACATGTTAAGCAACACGGAAGTAACATCAACTGCGGATTTTGCAGGAGATGGGGTTTGATCAAGAGGTGCAAAAATGAGACTGGTTAGGTCTCCATTGGAGATGGGAAGTTGAGGAGCCATCTGGGAGAGAGGCTTGTAAGGGACAAAGTCTAAAGGAGAAAATGCAGCAGAAGATGTCTGTAGTAGGTCAGTGTTACTGATAAGGTTAAACTGGACTGGTGATGAACTGGTTTTGGGTGTCAAGGATATGTTGTCTGAAGAAAGTTGAGAAGTATCTGAACCTCTACTAAGCATATCTGATATTGATGATGTTTCAGGTATTGGAGAAACCCACGAATGACAAAGAGCTCTTTGAGCTGTGGAGTTAGTTTTCTTGAATATCCTGCATATCGCCCATGAGTCCTGCAAATTTTTTTCAAAGAAAGCTGATAAAATAAAAATAAAAATAAAAAAGCAAAAGAGGCAGAAAGGTTTTAAAAGAAAGTGGTTTGTTTACATTGGCAGGAAGGCATTTGTCGAGGAATCTTTTTGGTGGCGTAGGCGCGGAGTCAGTGAGAGAAGGTAACCTAAACTCATGCATCATCCAGTCAGTTTTCACCCCTTTGGCTGCTCTACCTTTGTAGAACACAAGAGATTTCTTCAACCCAATGCACTTGCTGCCTTCCGAGGAATAGATGGGACGGTCAGTCCCTGTGGCTTTCCAAAATCCAGCTCCAGTGACTCGGTTTGGCCTTGCACTATTTCTGTATTTTCTGTCCCTGGGACAGTAGAAATACCACTCTTTCTCTCCAGTGGTTGCCAGTTCTTCATAGAAAAAGAAACTACTGTTAGTTCCCAAGTCCTCTAATCAGACACTAAAACATATATGGATATATATATATATATATATGGAGTAATGGATTAAGTAACTTACTTGGAAGATCCCATGGATCATATTTATAGATGTCTAGTTGCTTAATCAGCTCTACTGAGAGAGGGCGCTGCTGAATCTTTCTTTTCAGATAAAACCCAACAAGCTCTTCATCTGTTGGATGAAACCTGAACCCTGGAAGCATGATTTCTTCCATTTTATCACTATCACTTACTCTCTCATCCATATACTCTATTTTCCTATATACCAAGACAAAACCCAAGTTCTCCTGTTTCTCTTTTCTTTGGTCAAACTGAAAGTTGAAAATAATAAAGTTTCTAGGTGGGGGAACTATATTAAAACCCTAGAGGAAGACTGAAGAGCAAGAAACTTGCTGACAAATGAACAGCTTGAGAATGAAGCAAACCCTAAGCAGCAAGCAAAGTTTAAAAAGAGATATTGAACTCAAAGACACCAAGTTGAGAGTTAAGGTTCACTTAATTTGAAGCCAATATATGCTTCCTGAGGAGGGGGCTGCCCCCGAAGGTTCAGCCGCTTTTTTTGGTGACTTTTAAAACGAGTGTGTGTTTTGCGAGGATCGGTTGGCTCACCGAAGAAGCTAATGGCAAACGCTTCTTCTAAAATAGAAAATAAGAACAACTACCAAGAAATTAAACCCACGTCAAGAAAATCGATTTCATTTTACAAGAGTTGTTTGTTTTGCCTTTGTCTCTATATCCAATAGTCACATTCATCACACTGAATTTACTCCAGGATTCAACTAATACAATAAAAAGAAAGTAAAAGAAAATAATGCAAACTGAACTTTATGAAATATCATTTTATACTTCTTTTTTACATAAATTACTTTATAAAATTATTTAATTGAAAAAATATGTATTATAGTTTTTTTTTTTTACTTTGCACGATTTAACCAAACAAAAGTTATTAATACTGTCTATTGGGTTAGTATTTGGTATACAACAGTATGGTTTTTTTAGTAAGTAGGCTTAAAAATTGTTATTTATCCATATGTTTCTTTTCAAAATATTTATTTATTTTTAATATTTTAATATACGTTTATCGGTTACTTGTCAAAACACTTACTCAATTGTCTAACTTGCTTGTGGAGTCTAAAACTTAAGTAAAATGTACCAAATATCATTCGGATTTATGTTACTTTCTTTAACTATTTTTTTAATATTATTTTACAAATCTTAACCATATAAACAAAATAAACATATACTATTTTCTTTCCTTGGTTATTTTTCTTTTCATTTCCTTTTTTTTATAATTACTTACTTAAATATAAAATTAGAATCAAGTCCGGTCAAAGCAAAAATTCTCCATCACAAGAGAAATTCAAAACTCAAAAAAACCAAACTTCTTAGCATTTTGAATCAGCAAGGGTCCATCAAATTCTACAACAAACTCATATTTTGTAATTACTTGTAATTTTGAAGTTTTGTTTAATGGAAGAATCTCAAGAAGCTAGAAAATCAGCAGCGTCTAGGGATAATAACTTGCAAATTTTTTTAATGCAAATCCCATGATACTTTTTGCCTATCCAATTTCAAGTCAAGACAAATGAAATCCCAAAAATCACATATAAATATATATATTTATAGTTTTTGGGTTTGAATTATTTAACCAACTCCCAATACACAAAGCTGAAATATATTAAATTTATATATTTGGACCGTAAAGGTCCGATGCCAGTGTTTATTATTAATCTAATGATATTTAGTTTTCCTCAGAATCCGAAAATTCAGTTTCTATTCCATTCCCCAGAGCTTCTATTCCACTGACTCGTCAGATTTTAATGTATACTATTTTGTATCAGTTCAGAGATAAACATTTAACAAGAAACTAATGAACATGTGATGGTTAATCAAGTTTAGCTCACAAATTAACTGGGACCAACTTGCCTTAACTGGGAACATAGACTAAAATAAAGGGTATATCTTTGTTGACCATTTTTTTGAAAATTAAAACATACCTAACTTTCAGAGTTAATTACAAAATTCAAACCCCTATAAACTTGCTGGTTTTATTATATAGCTGTAAGGCTAATTTAGACCAAAGGCTTTACCATTTCTTTCTTTTTTTTTAAAAAAAAACAATGGCTGTATCAACGCAATTTTTTAACAGGTAGAATTAAAAATTGTTATATGTTTAATTCTTTTATATATATATATATATATATATATATATATATATATATATTATATATATTATTCTACTCTATGTTAATAACATGTCACCCTCTCAATTTATTTATGAAAATTTTAAACTTCAGTAGCAATTTTTCTGTCTCTATATGGATTATTATTAAGTACATTATTAATGAAAATTCTTTTAACTACATAATTAAGGTTGAAAAAGCTCAATTGTCCTTTCTTATTACTTTTTTTTTATGTTTAAGTTAAATATGACTTTGCCTTGGTTGAGATGTTAAAAACTTTTAATGTATTGAATTATTATTCTATATATATTAATTTTAATGACACGTGTTATGCATGTGATATTATCAAATTATTGTAACATCTTCAACCGGGTTTGTAACACCCCGAACCCGAGACCGTCGCCGGAGTCGAACGCGAGGTGTTAACAGACTTCAACCCACTTATTGACAATTTTCAGACAAGCTGCCAATCTGAGTACTAGTCGCTCCAAAATTCATAACTTGAGTTTTACAACTCGAAAATCAGTTCCGTAAATTTTTCCTGAAACTAGACTCATATGTCCATCTACATATTTTTTCTAGAATTTTGGTCGAGCCAATTAGTACAGTTTATTAGTTAAAGTCTCGCCTGTTGTAGGGATCGACTACACTGACCTTTGTGCGTTACGAATTGGATATCTCCCTGTACAGGGCTTCAATACTAATGCCGTTTGTTTCTATAGAAACTAGACTCAGAGAGGAATCTACATATATGGAATGACTCCTAATTATCTCTGGTTAATTTACAATGATTTTCCAAAGTTGGAACAGGGGATCCAGAAACCGTTCTGGCCCTATTTCACAAGAACTTTAAAATCTGTTAACTTATAACTCATATGACCATTTCGTTTCTTCCATATGAAAGTAGATTCATCAAGGTACACTTACATAATTTATTTGCTATTTAATACCATTCCTACTATTTTTAGTGATTTTTCACATCCACGTCACTGCTGCTGTCAGCATCTGCCTTTAGTAGGCTTTACCTATTTCATACTTTCCATGATTCAATTGGCCCTTTTTACATACATAGCACAAAGCGTGATCATGATTAACCATTCCAATGGCTAATCGTTTCAAAATAATTCCATACCTCATAAGGGTCAACATACAAACGATTATAGTTCTATGCTAAAAGCGTATATAAGCCATTTTCGCATGGCTATCCAAGTTTACACAAACCGGAAGGTACATGACCTTCAACAAAGGATGGTCCTATACATGCCATTTCAAAGTTCAACCAAAATTTGTACCAAAATGGGGCTTCGATAGTGTGGATGACTTCGACTTCTTTGATCCCGAATCCGATAGCTAACGAGCGAAACCTATAAAACAGAGAGCCAAAGCAACGGGTAAGCATTTTAATGCTTAGTAAGTCTCAAGCAATGAAATCAGCTTTGACTAAGGTATTTTATTCACATGGCTAATTAAACCACTTTACTAATTCACATTCCCATACTCATACTTATTTCACATCACCAACCCTTATGTTCATACACAAAAGAACAACTTAGCCCAAGGGCGGTAGCTCGTTTATCAACTTAGCATACTTACTTGTAAGAATTCAATTAGTACAAGCACATACAAACATACCTCATTGCTGGAATTTTCACAAGTGTATAAGCTGAAATTTTCACAGCAAGATTGCTCACTTCGAATCACATACTTTCGGGATTTAACCGGATATAGCGACTTCAAGACGATTGCCTTGGTCATAACCGGATTTGGTGACTTGCACAAAGGCCTTGGTCTTAGCCGGATATATCAACTTCATACGAATGCCTTGGTCTTAGCCCGGATATATCAACTCATACGAATGCCTTGGTCTTAGCCGGATATATTTCCAATGTTCACTTACATATATATCAATATTCAAGACACGTCCATAGTTCATTTTCGTTACTAAAGCTCTAACACAAAATATCTATCAACCTTTACTATTTCGCTCAATGGCCACACAAACAAGGAGCATAATTTTGATATAATTCAAGTAGGGTCATCACTCGAAGACTTACCTTGGATGTTGTCGGCGATTTCGACGGCTATTCAACTACTTTTTCCTTCCCTTTATCGGATTTAGCTCCCTTTGCTCTTGAGCTAATTTACACAAATTTAACTTATTAAAATCTCATCATGATAGCTTATGGCGAATATGACAAGGAGTGTAAATGGTCATATGGCCATCCTTTAGCTCAAATACACAATGGTCATGCACATTTTACATCACAACAAGCAATTCAATACATTCAAACATCAACGTGAAGTTCAAAGTACTTGGCCCTTATATACATTAGGCATCAAAGTTGTATATGTACGAAATCATAAATCGAACTCAACACATTAGTTAATATTCCTCTTAGCCGAATTTTCTAAGCCAAGAATAGGCATCAATATGCTTGCCTCAAACCGAATGCATGCACACTAATTACCCCTCATGTGGCGAATATACACTTAATACCACACAAAAAAACAGCATACATTTTACTACTAACACATTACATATCGTAATTCATTGCACATCTCTTATTTACTTCATAATCAACACATCATCACAAGCAAATATACACTTTGAATTAGTATATATGTCATACCAATCCATCATGTGCAAACATATATTCATGTAGGTGCAAGGGCGAATTCTCAAGTGGCTTATATCCAAATATATACACATTTCCAAAGCTTAAATCTTACTTACCATGCAACATGCATGAATTATACTTATGGATATATCATGGCGAATACCACAACACCACACCATTTCAATTTGGTCATGGTGAAACAAAGAACTTAGTATCTCATTCAAAAAATGCTAAAAGAAAATCTAAGAATCTTCAATCCTCCATCACATGTATCACTTTCAAGCTTGTTATTTAACATGCAATGGCATTAACACCACATTCACTTTGGCGAATTTCATTCCCATGACATAACAAGGATTTGAACCATGGGCTAACAAGAACATTAAGCTAGCAACTAAAAACATGCATGAACCTCAAACATACCTTAATCTTGATGCAAGTTTAGCCAACCTCTTCCTAATCCTCTTCCAAACCAAGTATAAAGCAAAACTCCTTCCTTAACCTTAGTATTTTCGCCAACAAGAGAGTGAAAAGAGATGAACAAAATTTTTCTTTCTTCCTTTAGGACATTCGCCAAGCTATGGAGGAAGATGGACACTTTTTTTTTGTTTCTCATCTACTAACATTAATTGTTTATTCCATACCCCTTATTTTATTCTTTCCATCATAACCCATTTACCAAACATGTTTCATGACATGATTTTTGCCCATAAATCCTTGTCATGGCCGGCCACTAGCTATGGGGGGGGAAATTTGACATGCAAGTCCATTGTTTTGCATGCATCCTTTAATTAGTCATCACACATTTTCCCCTCATACTTTCAAAGTTTATTACTAGGTCCTTTCTAGTGAAATTCACATCTATAATTCTAAATCAAAGCATAAAAATATCACACATGAGTTAACACACATTATAGGCAATAAAATAAATATTAAATTATTTTTATGCCTTGGTTTTGTGGTCCCGAAACCACATTTCGACTAGGGTCGTTTTAAGGTGTCACAACTCTCCCCACTTTAGAAATTTTCGTCCCGAAAATCTTACCGTAAATAGGTTTGGATATTGCTCTTTCATAGAGTTCTCGGGTTCCCAAGTAGCTTCTTCTATCCGTGTTTGAGCCATAACACATTCACTAGCGGAACCTTTTGTTTCGCAACTCTTTCATTTCACGAGCTAGGATACGAATCGGTTCTTCTTCATAACTCATATCGGCTTGAATTTCAACCTCGATGGACTAATTACGTGCGACGGATCAGATCTATAGCGTCGAAGCATTGAAACATGGAAGACGTTGTGAATCTTTTCAAGTTCGGGGGCAAGATCAAACGATACATGCGAATCGGGCCAACTCGTTCGGAGATTTCAGATGCCCAATGAATCTCGGCTCAACTTGCCCTTACGGCGAATCTGAGTATCTTTTTCCACGGCGAAACTTTAAGAAACACTTTATCTCCCACCGATACTCAATGTCCTTTCGTTTCAAATCCGCATACGATTTCGACGATCGGAGGCTATCTTGATTTTCACGGATTACTTTTACTTTCATCAAACATCTTTAATCAAATCCACTCCAAAATTTTGTTCTCACCGAGCTCGGTCCAAAACAATGGTGTACGGCATTTACGCCCGTACAAAGCCTCGTAAGGCGCCATCTTAATACTTGATTGAAAACTATTGTTGTGCGAATTCAATCAAAGGTAGGTACCGTTCCCACGAACCATCGAACTCGAGGATGCAACATCTCAACATATCCTCAAGTATCTCGAATTATCGCTCGGATTGACCATCGGTTTGGGGGTGAAAGGCGGTCTTGAAATGCAACTTGGTGCCCAATGCTTCTTGTAATTTCTTCCAAAATCGCGAGGTGAACCTCGGATCTCTATCCGACACAATGTAAATCGGTACCCGTGTAATCTCACAATCGAGAAACGTACAATTCAGCTAGTTTATCCAATGAAAATCCATACATACGAGGATAAAGTGAGCCGACTTAGTCGGTCTATCAATAATAACCCAAATTGCATCCTTCTTACTTGCGACAACGGCGGTCCGGACACAAAGTCCATTGTGACTCGATCCCATTTCCACTCGGGTATCGTGATCGGTGAAGTAACCTCAAGGCACTTGATGCTCCGCTTTCACTTGTTGACATATTAAACATCTTGCAACAAAGTCGGAGATGTCTCGTTTCATACCATGCCACCAAAACCGACGTTTCAACTCATTGTACATCTTCGTACTCCGGGTGGATTGCCATTCGGCTACAATGAGCTTCGTTCGAATTATCGAAATAAGTTCAATTCTTTGGAACACACAAACGACTTCGAACCTCAAACAATCGTCATCATCAATTTGAAACTCCGATTCCTTGTTCGAACACACTCGGCCCGTTTTGCACGCAACTCCTCATCAACTTTCCGAGCTTCACGAATTTGATGAGTCAACAATGGTTTGGTATTAATTGGCTACTAACACATTGTCGGGTAGGATAGACAAGTGTACATTCATCGTCAGTAAAGCAAGCGGTGATTTCGGCTTAAGGCATCCGCAACCACATTAGCCTTTCCGGGTGATAGTCAATGACCACTCATAATCCTTTAACACTCGAGCCAACGTCTTTGTCGCAGATTTAAGTCTCTTTGAGTCATCAAATATTTGAGACTTTTGTGATCCGAATACACATGGCACTTCTCACCAAATAAGTAATGTCGCCATATCTTTAAGGCGAATCGATGGCGACCAATTCGAGATCATGGGTCGGATAATTTTTCTCATGTGGCTTTAATTGTCTCGACGATAGGCCACAACTCGACCTTCTTGCATCAATACGCAACCTAACCCAAGTAGGGAGGCGTCACTATAGATGACAAACTCTTTGCCGATTCGGTTTGTACTAGTCTTTGGAGCTTCCGTCAAATGAGTTTTCAATTGGTCAAAACTTTTCGACACTTTTCCGTCCATTCAAACTTGACATCTTTTCAAGCGGTTTACGTCATGGGTGTGGCTATCATCGAGAATCCTTTTACAAACCGTCGGTAGTGTACCGCAAGTCCCAAAAGCTCGAACCTCAAGTAATATTTCTTGGAGGTTTCAGATTAAGTATGGCTGAAATTTTGCTTGGGTCGACTCGAATACCGATGCGAGATACCACGTGACCCAAGAAGCTAACCTCTCTTAACCGAACTCACACTTGCTAAACTTAGCATATAACCGCTTATCCCGTAAAATTTGCAACACTAATCTCGGTGCTCGCATGTTCGGTCTCATCTCTTGAATAGACCAAGATGTCGTCGATGAACACAACTACGAACCGATCCAAATATGATCTGAAGATCCGATTCATCAAATCCATAAATACCGTAGGGCATTAGTGAGCCCAAACGGCATCACTAAGAACTCGTAGTGACCATATCTCGCTCAAGGCGGTTTTGGGTATGTCCGAATCTCGGATTCATGAATCGATAATAGCCCGATCTCAAATCTATTTTTGAGAACACCGAGGCTCCTTCAATTGATCGAACAAATCATCGATACGTGGTAACGGATACTTGTTCTTTATTGTCACTTTATTAAGTCGACGATAGTCGATGCACAACCTCATGGTTCCGTCCTTCTTTTCACAAACAACACCGGTGCACCCCAAGGTGAAAAACTCAGGCGAGCAAAACCTCTATCCATCAACTCTTGCAACCGAGCTTTCAACTCCTTTAATTCCGTTGGTGCCATACGATATGGAGCTATCGAAATCGGTGTGGTCCGTGTACAAGCTCAATGCCAAACTCTATCTCCGAACAGTGTGGCAAACCCGCAATTCTTTGGAGAAACGTCCGGTATTCACAAACCACCGCACAGATTTGGGTTCTATTCCTAACTCCTTATCATCAAGTACATACGCAAGGTATGCTTCACACCCTTTTCTTACATATTTCGGGCCAACATTGATGATATTACGGTGGCAACCCTTCAAGTTCGAGACTCAACTCGGATCACCTCGTTGTTTGCGCATCTCAAATCAATAGTCTTGCTTTTGCAATTCACAACCGCATCATGCACGGTCAACCAATCCAACCCAAGAATAACATCAAATTCATCGAACGGCAAAAGCATCAAGTCCATGGGAAAACAGTACCTCGAATTACTAGGGGCATTTCTTACACACTTTGTCGACCAGCACATAACGACCCAAAGGATTTGACACCGAATTACGAACTCGAGAGACTCAATAGGCAAAGTCTTCTTTGGATGCTAAGGTTTCGCATATATAAGAATGAGTAGAACCAGGTCAATCAAAGCAATCACATTAGTATCAAAGAGAGTGAAAGTACCAGTAATAACATCCGGCGAGGAGGCATCCTCGCGTGCTGGCAGTATAGCATAAGTCCTAGCTGGGCGCGAGCCTCGGATCTGGTCGCAGATCTCTAGATCCTCTCGACCACCACTAGCCTTGCCCGTATTTCCGGATGGTCTACCTCGGCGGTGGTAGTACCGGTTTCCCACTCCGATCTACATTCTGCTCGGACAACCTCGGGCAATCTTTAATGAAGTGGTCAACTGATCCACACTTGTAACAGAGCGGTCACGGAATCTACAGACTTCCAAAATGCCATTTGCCACAATCATCGCACTCCGTCCTCTCTCGTCGATCATTCCCACTCATGGCGATCGAAGTGATTCGTGTGGTCACAGGGGTCGATCGCGATCTCGTCTAGAAAAGCCGAAGTGTCTCTAGATCGGCCTAAGCCATCTCTAAGTTTCTTTGATGATGTTGGAAGGGCTTCCCGAATACCTCTTCTGAAACTCCCTTGCTCCCGCTTCGCTTTCCTTTTCTCCATACTAAACTCCTCGGCTTTGCACGCTCGCTCGACGAGAGTCACAAACTCTCGGATTTCCAAAATGCCAACATACGCCTTTATCTCATCATTCAGTCCATCTTGAGCGTTTACACATCACGACTTCGAAGAAATGCATTCTCGCTGCGTCTGGCTAAGCCTCACGAATTTTCGTTCATAGTCGATGAACCGACATGGAACCTTGTTTAAGTTCGAGAAATTCCTTTCGTTTTGGTCCATAAATCTCGATCGATATACTTTTTCCAAACTCGGTTTGGAAGAACTCCCAAGTTACTTGTTCGCGGGCACAATGTAAGTCGAGTACTCCACCAATAGTAGGCGTAATCACGTAGCAAGGAGATGGTACACTTTAGGCATTCATCGGTGTACAAGATAGCTCATCGAAAGTACCGGATCGTGTTGTCCAACCAAAATTGACTTGCTCGGCATCATCACTATCCGTAGCTTTAAATTCAGTAGCCCCATGTTTTCGGATTCTATCAATGGGGCTTATTCGACCTTATTTGGTCAATTACGGAGGCATTGTAGGTCTTGGGGTGTGTTTGTTGGGAATGGAGGTTGTGGAACAACAGTATTAGTTCGAATGTATTGGTTGAACCAATCATTCATCACGCTATAAAAGGCTTGTCTAGCCTCGTCATTCGGATTGCTAGCAACAGGTTGAGAGTCCGGCGCTGTCCCTTGTGCGGAGCAGCGCCACACTCTCCACATCATCAGCTATCGCTTCGGTTGGGATCGGATCCATTACTATAAATAAACACAAGTTCAAACGTCAGAAATCACCACACTATCATATAATCACATAAAATGGCATGTATAGCTAGACCCCAAACGCATTACGGTAGTCCTAGAATCGACTAAACCGTAGCTCTGATACCAATAAAATTGTAACACCCCGAACCCGAGACCGTCACGAGTCGAACGCGAGGTGTTAATGACTTCAACCCACTTATTGACAATTTTCAGACAAGCTGCCAATCTGAGTACTAGTCGCTCCAAAATTCATAACTTGAGTTTTACAACTCGAAAATCAGTTCCGTAAATTTTTCCTGAAACTAGACTCATATGTCCATCTACATATTTTTTCTAGAATTTTGGTCGAGCCAATTAGTACAGTTTATTAGTTAAAGTCTCGCCTGTTGTAGGGATCGACTACACTGACCTTTGTGCGTTACGAATTGGATATCTCCCTGTACAGGGCTTCAATACTAATGCCGTTTGTTTCTATAGAAACTAGACTCAGAGAGGAATCTACACATATATGGAATGACTCCTAATTATCTCTGGTTAATTTACAATGATTTTCCAAAGTTGGAACAGGGGATCCAGAAACCGTTCTGGCCCTATTTCACAAGAACTTTAAAATCTGTTAACTTATAACTCATATGACCATTTCGTTTCTTCCATATGAAAGTAGATTCATCAAGGTACACTTACATAATTTATTTGCTATTTAATACCATTCCTACTATTTTAGTGATTTTTCACATCCACGTCACTGCTGCTGTCAGCATCTGCCTTTAGTAGGCTTTACCTATTTCATACTTTCCATGATTCAATTGGCCCTTTTACATACATAGCACAAAGCGTGATCATGATTAACCATTCCAATGGCTAATCGTTTCAAAATAATTCCATACCTCATAAGGGTCAACATACAAACGATTATAGTTCTATGCTAAAACGTATATAAGCCATTTTCGCATGGCTATCCAAGTTTACACAAACCGGAAGGTACATGACCTTCAACAAAGGATGGTCCTATACATGCCATTTCAAAGTTCAACCAAAATTTGTACCAAAATGGGGCTTCGATAGTGTGGATGACTTGACTTCTTTGATCCCGAATCCGATAGCTAACGAGCGAAACCTATAAAACAGAGAGCCAAAGCAACGGGTAAGCATTTTAATGCTTAGTAAGTCTCAAGCAATGAAATCAGCTTTGACTAAGGTATTTTATTCACATGGCTAATTAAACCACTTTACTAATTCACATTCCCATACTCATACTTATTTCACATCACCAACCCTTATGTTCATACACAAAAGAACAACTTAGCCCAAGGCCGGTAGCTCGTTTATCAACTTAGCGATACTTACTTGTAAGAATTCAATTAGTACAAGCACATACAAACATACCTCATTGCTGGAATTTTCACAAGTGTATAAGCTGAAATTTTCACAGCAAGATTGCTCACTTCGAATCACATACTTTCGGATTTAACCGGATATAGCGACTTCAGACGATTGCCTTGGTCATAACCGGATTTGGTGACTTGCACAAAGGCCTTGGTCTTAGCCGGATATATCAACTCGCACGAATGCCTTGGTCTTAGCCGGATATATCAACTTCATACGAATGCCTTCGGTCTTAGCCCGGATATATTTCCAATGTTCACTTACATATATATCAATATTCAAGACACGTCCATAGTTCATTTTCGTTACTAAAGCTCTAACACAAAATATCTATCAACCTTTACTATTTCGGCTCAATGGCCACACAAACAAGGAGCATAATTTTGATATAATTCAAGTAGGGTCATCACTCGAAGACTTACCTTGGATGTTGTCGAGCGATTTCGACGGCTATTCAACTACTTTTTCCTTCCCTTTATCGGATTTAGCTCCCTTTGCTCTTGAGCTAATTTACACAAATTTAACTTATTAAAATCTCATCATGATAGCTTATGGCGAATATGACAAGGAGTGTAAATGGTCATATGGCCATCCTTTAGCTCAAATACACAATGGTCATGCACATTTTACATCACAACAAGCAATTCAATACATTCAAACATCAACGTGAAGTTCAAAGTACTTGGCCCTTATATACATTAGGCATCAAAGTTGTATATGTACGAAATCATAAATCGAACTCAACACATTAGTTAATATTCCTCTTAGCGAATTTTCTAAGCCAAGAATAGGCATCAATATGCTTGCCTCAAACCGAATGCATGCACACTAATTACCCCTCATGTGGCGAATATACACTTAATACCACACAAAAAAAACAGCATACATTTTACTACTAACACATTACATATCGTAATTCATTGCACATCTCTTATTTACTTCATAATCAACACATCATCACAAGCAAATATACACTTTGAATTAGTATATATGTCATACCAATCCATCATGTGCAAACATATATTCATGTAGGTGCAAGGGCGAATTCTCAAGTGGCTTATATCCAAATATATACACATTTCCAAAGCTTAAATCTTACTTACCATGCAACATGCATGAATTATACTTATGGATATATCATGGCGAATACCACAACACCACACCATTTCAATTTGGTCATGGTGAAACAAAGAACTTAGTATCTCATTCAAAAAATGCTAAAAGAAAATCTAAGAATCTTCAATCCTCCATCACATGTATCACTTTCAAGCTTGTTATTTAACATGCAATGGCATTAACACCACATTCACTTTGGCGAATTTCATTCCCATGACATAACAAGGATTTGAACCATGGGCTAACAAGAACATTAAGCTAGCAACTAAAAACATGCATGAACCTCAAACATACCTTAATCTTGATGCAAGTTTAGCCAACCTCTTCCTAATCCTCTTCCAAACCAAGTATGAAGCAAAACTCCTTCCTTAACCTTAGTATTTTCGGCCAACAAGAGAGTGAAAAGAGATGAACAAAATTTTTCTTTCTTCCTTTAGGACATTCGCCAAGCTATGGAGGAAGATGGACACTTTTTTTTTTTGTTTCTCATCTACTAACATTAATTGTTTATTCCATACCCTTATTTTATTCTTTCCATCATAACCCATTTACCAAACATGTTTCATGACATGATTTTTGCCCATAAATCCTTGTCATGGCCGGCCACTAGCTATGGGGAAATTTGACATGCAAGTCCATTGTTTTGCATGCATCCTTTAATTAGTCATCACACATTTCCCTCATACTTTCAAAGTTTATTACTAGGTCCTTTCTAGTGAAATTCACATCTATAATTCTAAATCAAAGCATAAAAAATATCACACATGAGTTAACACACATTATAGGCAATAAAATAAATATTAAATTATTTTTATGCCTTGGTTTTGTGGTCCCGAAACCACATTTCGACTAGGGTCGTTTTAAGGCTGTCACAGGGTTTGTGAGTTTCAGCTAAGTCGAAGGCATTACATTGATCATCGAAGTGATCCTGTAAAGCCATTCTTTTGCTTGTGGTGAATTGGATGAAAATTGCTCTTCTCTTTTTAAGAAAAACATCCATTGATCAAACCGGCTTTACATAGCAATTTAATTACAATATTATTAATATGAAGTTTTGAGAAAAACGATTAAGGTTTAAAAAGACTTTTCAAAACTTTTAAGTATTTTGCAAAGCAGCTGAAAACATTATTAAAAATAATAGTTTTCTAAACCAATTAGCATGCAATAATTAGAGTATTAACTAAGTATCATGCTTGAAAATTAATGAGCTAAATAACCCCAAACCACAGTTATAAAAGCAATAGATAATTAATAAATTACAACCTGATAAATAAACCAATAAAAATGATTAAGGAAAAGTCTAATGGAAACTTTTAAATAATATTGATAATAAAATAAATAAGACGCTAGTCCGAGGTTCCTCTGATGTCATCTCAAGTCCTAGCTTTATGTATTATCTAAGAGGTAAGGAAAGAGGGAGTGAGCCTATGACAGCCCAATGTGAGTCTAACTTTTAAATCATAATATATAATTGTTAAAAAATAAAACATTCAATTTATAGCATCATGACAAATTAAGCATAATATAAGGAAAGTTCTGTAAATTAATTCGTGTACAGGCTATAATCATGATGCAATGCAACTTTAATTTTAATTTTTTACCGATCAATCCTATCCACCCTCGAGCATCACTCGACACTCCAAAACACATGTCAATAACTAACCACCCTGGATTTCCCGATGATGATGGCCGTTCACTTGTCATCTATGACGATGACTTTTACTACAATAAGTTACCAGCTCAGTTGTCCGATTTTGATGACTTTTTTAAACTATCATCCCAGTTTATTTGGTTTCGATGACATTACTGCCTACTTCATGTAATACTGACTTTTGATGTGATATTTAATTGCCACTTTCTCCTATGAAACTCATCTGTCCTCCATACCCAAATTTTATGTAGCCATGCACATAAACTCAATATATCATGTTATTTATCAACAATCGATGTTATGTTTGTCAAGCACATTCATTTACTCCATACTATCGTCTAAAAGCATATAAACATGTATTCATTCATATCAATTTCGAACTAAAAACTTCTATCGATGTAATAACAGTAAGTTGTTAACATGCTAGTTCAGCTAACACATACATAACAGGTTCGCACACAGGGTTCGTATATAGGGTTTGCATATACAGGGTTCGCATTTACAGGAGTTGCACATACAGGGTTTGCATGTAGGGTTCGCATAATAAATCACATAAGGGTTCGCATATTAAATCCATAAGGGTTTGCATAATAAAACATATAGGGGGTTCACATTCTAAATTCAAAAAGGTTTGCATAATAAAACATATGGAGGTTTGCATACTAAATCATATTAGAGTTTTCATATTAAAACATAAGGGGGTTTGCATACCAAATCCATAAGGGTTTGTATGTAGGTTCGCATACTGGCTATAGGTTGCATGTATATCTGTTTACGTAAGGGTTCGTCTAACATTTACTAAGGGGTTCGCACAATGTTCACTAAGTAATCACATGATAGCTCACTTAAGGTTCGCATACATAGGGTTCGCATATATGGGGGTCCGCATAACAAATTACCCTAATTAATTCATCATACACAATGGTCTAAGTTAGATCCCACACTTGATTGAAGACACAAAAACTTTAATTTTTGGATAAGGAAATTGGCAATCACTGGGAGGAAAGGGATGAAATTGAAAACCTTGAAATCTTTTAGAAACCCTAATCGCAATGATGATTTCGATAATGAAGAAGAAGAAGAAGAAAGAATTTTGAGAGTTTTTCTTGAGAAATCTTCTAAGTATGAATTATAGGTTTTGAAAAGATTGGCTATGTATAAAACTTTTATTCCCTAATTGCAATAAGATTAGGAATTAATTTAGAATTAGGGTTAATTTATGTACAAGCCCAATATTGCCCATGCTTCTGACAACTCAGCACTATCCCTTGACCACCCCCATACCATCTGCCACCACCATGCCTCTGCATCTGCAAAGACCAAGGCAAAAAGCATGACAAGAATAATAGAAAAAGTTTGTAAAATGGGTTATAAAACCCGATTCAAAAAGCAATGTAAAGGGGGGGCTGAAATTTTTGAATGGAAGCAATACATTTTCAAAAAAAAAAATAGCAACTCTAGCAATATCATAATACGAGAATAGCACTAAAATCGGGCAACCAAAATATCAAAAAAGGTCAGAAACTCAAGGTGATTTTTTTTTAGTTTTTTTCTAATCGGATTTATTTTTTTTTCCTCTCTTCGCTCTCTATTTATACATATATACATATATTTTTTAAAAATACATATATAAAATATAAAACAAATTTACCTTTTTTTCGCCACAGGTATGTGGTGGCTTGCATGGCTTGCCGCGTGAAGCCTCCAGGTGGTCGGCCGTGGACCGCCCCCGGCCGGATTTTCCTTCCCCTCCTCTCTCCTCTCTCTTCCCTCTCTCTTTTTTTTCTTTCCTCCCCAAATGATTTTTTTGGTTATTTTTGGCCTTATATAGCCCTCCAAAAGCGACGTCGTTTTGGGGTCGCCATTTAACCCAAAACGACGTCGTTTTGACTTGGACCGTTCGACCGACCCGACCCGCCTAGGATCCGCGTGTTTTTTAAAGGAAGGGCTAATTGCGCTTTTAGCCCTTCCGCTTTTTATTACTTTACAATTAAGTCATTTTTTGTTTTTTTAATTTGGCCCCGGAATTTGTCGCGATTTTCAATTTAGTCCACAATGATGTGCTGCATTTTTATGGGAAGGAATATTTTCTGCTTTGGTCCCCCGATGTTTCCGAGTGTGTTCAATATAGTCCTTTCCTTTTATTTTTATTTCAATTTTGCCTCAAATATTTTATTTTTAGCTCAATTTAATCCTTTTTAGTTATTTTACTATTTAATTATTTTAGTATTATTATTATATTTTATTCACTTATGTAGTGTGTTAATATTTTATCATTTCTAATATGTATATATATATTATGTGTATTATATATATATATATTATGTATATATTTTAATGCCATTAGTTATATATTTCTTATACTATTCCATGTATGTATTTTATATCATCTTATGTACATATTCTTAAATATTATATATATATATATATATATATTAATACCATATTGTGTATATATTATTATTAATTATTATTATTGCTAGTATTATTATTATTATTATTATTATTATTATTATATTAGTGTATATTTTATGTATGAATATATATATATGTGTAGCAATGTTTTATTACTTTATTTTAACATTTTTATTATAATAGATTTTGTATTTTAATATTCCTATTATTATAACATTATTATTTATTATTATTTTTTCTTTGTATATATTATTCATGCTATGATTATTATACTATTATCACTATTACATTTATTATATTAGTATTATTATTGCTATCATTATCAATATTGGTATTATTGTGTGTTTTCATTATGTGTATGTCGTTTATATCCATAGTATTATTTTAATATTGTGTTTACTATATATATTTACCCTTTTACTATTATTACCTATTAACTTTTTATATTATTAAGTTATATTTTTATATTCTTTTATTATTATCATTATCATTATTAATTTAGATATACGTACATATATATATTCGTACATATCATTGTTTCATATTATTGTTGTAAATATTTATATATATATTTTTATGTACGTTCTCTAATATTTTCTTTTATTGTAGATATTATTATTATTATTATTATTAGTACATACTCTTATTATATGCATATATAGTATTATATATATATATATATATATATATATATATATTTAATATTATTACACATGTGTATCTTTTAGGCATTATATTTTCATACGTCATGTATATATGTCGTACATTATATTTTTGCATGTCATCTTATGTACATATTATCTGCTATTATTATTACTAAGTATATTTTGTATTTATTCATGATTTGTCTTCATTTCTTTTGCAAATGTCATTGTTATTGTTATTCGAATGTTCTAGTATCCCATGTTAATATTTTTTATTCATAATGTCATTATTCACATCATTTATTTATTTTAAATTCTTACTTTTGGAATCTTTTTCTAATTAATTTTAATACATAAGGCAACATGTCGGTTTAACACAAAGTCACCGATTTCATCGCTATGTTGGATAAACATCAATCGACTCGTGTTAAAATGGTATGTCCTTCTCAAAAATCCAAAGAATTGAAAATTTCTCATCTTTTTTAATCGGATCTCGACTAAATGTTACATTGAACTCGCATTTTTGAAAATCTAGACAACACATGTTTACGAGATACCAATTTTGGGCGTCGCGAGGGTGCTAATACCTTCCTCAGCAGAATCGACTCGAACCCCAATTTTTCTCTCGGACTTTCACGTAGACCTCAATTTGGCCTTCTTTTGTTTTAAAATAATTTTATTAGGTGTCCGATCACACCTATAAAAAGGATCGTGGCGACTCCTTTTAATAAAATCGAAAGTTGGTTTTCAAATGTTTAATAAATCGCCACAATTAGCGACCAACCGAAAGCTAAAATTTTTACGTCGCTACAATTTAAATTAAAGATTAAATTAAAAAATAGTTTTCGATCAAGGCTTGTTTTGAAAATCCGGTACTTTATGGGGAATTAAAAAAGAAAATATTTTGACTAAAAGTGCACAAAGGGTTTTAAACTTAGGATCAAAGGAAATGCTAAGTTTTAACCATTGAACCAACAAGCTCATTCTTAACATAAACCTTTAAGAAATTGCAACCAAGTGGTCAAACTTAGGACCTTAGCTTTGCCTAACACTTAACCATTTAGCTTAGTGGTCTATTGTTCTTAATTTTTTATCAAATATAATTTTTAAGTCATTTTAAGTTTGTTTGTCCTATTTTTACCATGCTTTAAAATCTAAAAGTTATCCCTATTTGATTAATTAATTTAATATTTTTATGAAAATAAAATTAAAACAATCTTCGTTATATTATATTAATGTAAAATTGTAAAATTTAAATTTAAAATAAAAATAAAAATAAAAGCCTGATATCAATATATCATAAACATATTATTTTAATTTTTGTATATGCATTTATATGTGAATCATATAAAATATGTATATTATACTATTATATAATTTAAAAGATATAATCAATATCATCTACATATCTATATATAAAAGGAAGGTTCATGTTGACAAATAGCACACATTTAAATGCTCCTTTTCGTTTTCTTAATACTTTATAAAAATGGTTAATTTTCAGTTTTGATATTTTAATATATTTAAATTTAAGATTTAATCCTTATATTTTTATTTATAACATAATTTGGTCATTATATTTTGATAATATTATTAATTAGTTTAAATAATTAATATCGTTAAATTTTAATAAAAATATTACATGGTTATATATAATCTAAAAAATTAAATCTAAAAAGTAGAAGAATTAAATTCTTGACAATAAAATTAAGAAGGCTAAATTTTGAATGTACAAAATGTAGAGACTTAGAGTCATGGTTGTTTGAATTGGACTGTCTGGTCAAATCGAGAACTAATTGATGTATCGATTTAGAGAAAGAAATGAAACCAGTTGACTCGCATACCAGTACGGACCGGTTGAATCGAGTTAAAAAATTGATTGAACCAATTTTTTTATTTTAAAAAAATATAATTTTCTTTTTATGATTTTTAATGATTTATTTAATAGAACTGTATTAACCAATGGTTTGACCAATTTAACCATTGGTTCGATTCTAAAACCTTGCTTAGAGTATATTTTAATTTTGAAATTTTTAGCCCATAATTTGACACAAACAAATAATAAACTCAGCGCGAAGCATGGATAAATCATACTAGTTATAGATAAAAAGGAATCTCTAAGACCTACCTTAAATGTACTCCCTCAAATTTTCTTATTCTTTTTACCATTTACTTTTTTTACATTAGAAGAATGCTTAAATTTTTAGTTTCTATACTTCAGTTTTTTACATAATTTAGTCTCTATTCTCATAATGTCATTAGTTGGTCTAAATAGTTAATATTGTTAACTAGTGCTATTAAAATGATTACATCAAATTTTCTTAATAACACTATTCCAACAAAAAATCCACATAAGAATTTTAACTGAAATAGTTAAAAAGTGTTAATTATTTTGATTAACTAATATAATTATAATATTATAGAGATACAATTTTTCCCAAAAATTATAGGAATGTAATCTCAAATTAAATGGATCAAAATCATGATATGACTAAACACAATCTATCTCTAATACAATCATCCTAATGTCTCCTCTTTTTGTGTATGCTTTTGTTGTCACGATAGGATTAATCTCGATTTGAATAAGAAATATTTTAAAATAATAAGATATTGTTTATTAATAAATTTGAATTGTTATAGTGAAATTGTAATTGAAGATTTCAACAATTTCTTAACCTAGTGACGAAAGTATTATGTTGTATGTTGTAAGTAGGAGAGTTTGGGTTCGATCCTAAGAAACTTCATTCCCTCCTCCAATTATAAAAATAAAAAGTAATTGAAGATGAATACAAAGCAAATTATTCATTATGTCACAACCTTTTTTGAAGACTATATTAACAGTGGTAGATATTCAATTATAGTTCATATATTATGCTCAAATTTGAGATTTAACTTTTATACTTGATTTTTCACATAATTTGGTATCTTAACTTCTATAATGCCATTAGCTAGTTTAAATATTTTATTACAAGTAAAATATTTACGTGAACTTTAAGATTTGTAACACCATTAAAATTCTCCGTTAAATTTTAATTCATTACGATATCTTTTTTTCTTGTTACATGATCATCAAGTGAGTATTTTCTTAATTTCAAAATGTCAAATCGACAGATTTGGTAGAAACATTTTAACGAAGTTAACAACTAAATTTAAACTTTTATATTCGAAAAGTAAATAAATTAAATTTTTAAAATAAAATTATTCAAATGTACAGAGAGTACGAGTACTTGAAGCATGTTTTAATCTTAAAATTATTATTCTATAAATTGACTAAAAAGATAATAAACCTAAACACGCAACATAGATCAGAATCACACTAGTTAATAATTTAATTATAAGAATATAATTGAAAATTTGAAAAATTAATGTTGAAAAATAACTATTGAAAATTTAAGTAATAAATTTAAGTTATAAAAATTGTTTTGTATATTACTTGAAATAAAATATCTAAATTGTTTGATAAAGAATAATATAATATTAAAAGAAATACAGTAAAATAAAAAATAATTGAATTTTTTCTATTAAGCACTAAGTGGGTCCTCTCTACTTATAATTTTCTACACTTTTTAAAGAAAAAATTTCTATCCAATAGTTTTTATTATGAGTTACCAAACATGTTTAAAAATTAAAATTATTGAAAATATTAATTTTTAGGTGTTGATTTTTTTTCAACACTTTATCAAACAAGACCTAAGACTTTATTTAAAATTACTTTTCAAAAATACTTTCGGAGTCAAAAAACACTTTTGGAGCTATAAAAATTGGATGATCTTGCAATTTTACTCCCTAAGTTGTAGCTTATGAGTTGCTTGTTGAATATTATTTCCAATGATGAAGTTGCGACTTGGTGGTGAATTTGATTATGTGGTGATTACCTTTCTTATAGCAAGATTGGTTAAAGTTGATTCATGGTAATTTAGAAAGGCGTTGTTTGTGGTTGTTGGATTATAGGAATTGATGAAAATTGCTTTATAAAAAATAGAAAAAGTGGTGAAATCCATTTAGGTTACTTACTTTGGATGTTAATGTCTGTGAGTTTCTTTATAACAGCCTGTTTTTAGTCATATCAGAATAGTAGTTTCGGAACCACAAATTCGAGGTTGAAATAATTATTTTATTATTATTTTAATTTCTACAGCATGATAGTATGTTTGTGTGAAAGTTTCGTTAAGAAATTTTTATTGTTTGAATGCTTAATTTGATAAAAAGAACTAAATCGCGTAAAGTGCAGAAGTGATGTTCTAATAGCTAAAGGTATTAAATAGCTATAGAACCTTAAATAAGAGTCCTTAAGTGGTAATTAGACCATTTCAATTATGAGAGGACAATTATGGGTTTATATTAAGTGATTTTAATGTTTTGTCATTAAGGTTAAATAGGTAATTTGATAATTAAAGTTAATTAAAATAAAACCAGAGTGATCATCTTCTTCCATTATCTTTTTGCAAACAAAAATAGCATGAGAAGAAGCCATATATAGGGTTCTTCATTCAACCATTCCCATTTCTTACAATTAGGTATGTATTTTGTCCCGTTTTTAATGATTTTTTTGTTTTTGAGATCGTTGCAGCTAGGTCTAGCTAGCCCAGGGGCTATTTTGCAAAATTGTTAAAGATTGAGGATGTTTCAATTGATGAATAAGCATGTATTTTAGTGATTATGATAGATTATGAATATTTGATGATAGTTATACAAGTTTTGTTAAGTGATTTTTAGTGAAAATACAAATTAGGGATTAAATTGTGAAATGTAGAAACTTTGTATTTAAAATGTGAAATAAATGAAAAATATGGGCTGATAGAGACCTAATTGAAATTCGGTTAGCATGAGTTTGGGCGAAATTACATGTGTAGACACTCAATTTTGCCCGGGCCCAGAAATAAGTCCAAAAACGAAGATTTCAGTCCAGAATTACAAATATAATTTGGCCCGATCGGAATGGCCCATTACTTGAAAAGATTTAAGGTCCATCTACAAGTTTGACTCATATGGAAATATAATCTTCAATGATATGCAATCTTAGATGTGATATGCAATCTTAGATATGATACAATCTTAGATATGATTGCAATCTTTGATATGATACAATCTTAGATATGATTGCAATCTTAGATATGATACAATCTTAGATATGATTGCAATCTTAGATATGATATACAATCTTAGAAGATATGATTTTGTAATCTTGGAGATTTAATTTGTAGATATCCTTTAACCTTAACTGCTGATGTAATTGATCTGCATTGTTGGATTTGGGGAGGCTCAACTATAAATAGAGGCCTCTCCCTCATTGTAAAACAACTTGACTTCACTTGAGTTTTGGGAAGCAATAAGAATTCTTGAGAGCATTCACTCAAATTTCTCTCCTCTTGCGTTCTTATTTTCTACGGTTTGTTCTTATTTATTCTTTGTTCATCTTTGTTTTCAACATTTTTATTTAATCTCTATCTCCTTGATTTTTAATTCTTTTTATATTTTATTTTTAATAATTTTAGTATTATATCAAATTATTTTTATTAAATTCTATATTATTCATTGTTTTAAAAATATATTTCATTTAATTGAAAAGTTTTTTCTTAAATAAGGCAATGTTTGGTGTTTAGAAATTTGGAAAATAGTGCCCTAACATGCTGGGTTGCGATTTTTTCGTTTGACTAAATAACCAAATATCCTTTTTAATAAATTTTCAAAATCATGAGATAATTTTAGTTACGAGGATTTAAAACATTGTGTCCTAACATGCTGGATGTTAAAAAAAAAATGGTTTCGATAGCTTGGCGACTCCGCTGGGGACCTATAAGAGAGTCAAGCCGAAAATTGATTATTTTCTGTCTTAATGTCGGAAATTTGGAAAATTTTTAAAATATGTCATTTTTATATGTGTTAGTTGCATATGTTTGTTATTGTTTACGCACACATTGCATTTGCATGACCGTTGTGGTCACACCCTTAAGTGGGAGTGAGAAGCTATGCTTTCGTGAGGTTTTCACCTCCGCATGCGCTAGTGAATTGCTTCCGGGATACACCCGTACCTATGTTTTCGTGAGATTTTCATCTCCGCATGGCCATAGGGAAATGTGTCCCCCTGAACCGAACTTGGTCCATATGAGCCTATAATTGGTGAGGATCGAGGAATCTGCTGGTTCAGGTACCCTTGCTTTAGAACCAAACTATATATAGTGAACTTTAAGTGCTTGCCCCAGGTAGTATGATGATGACCTTCGGTGCCTACCTTTATAAGTTCTTATTTATTATATTTTTTTATATATGTGACACTGACTTGTTTTTCTTATTTTGCTATCATTACATGTCATTTATCATTAAAAGGTGTCGATTGAAGGTTCGATTTCTGAGTTAGAAAGTTTTGTAATGGGAACGAATATCTTAATAAAGTGGAGGACAACTCTTTCGGTTGTGCTTGGTTAGAGAAAACCCAGATAGAAAAAGGAAATAGTGTCACCGAAGGATACACATCAGAATTATGAGACTACACTCTCATTAGTGTGATGCAAAATAACCTCCAAGAGTTAAAGGAAATATTGGATTAATGGAGTAACGAACCCAAGTAGTTGTTCTACAACAGTTATGGGGAATTGCAGTATTTGCTTGACATGAAGATAGATGAACAATTCAAGGTGAGCGTGGGGAGTACTGAGGGACACTTCTACCATTACAGATGAAGATAGTCACCTCGTGGATGGTAGGGGTATAAGATATACAAAATTGAATTGGATGGAAAGAATTTTTCTTATTATGGTAGAAAGGCTCACTTACTATAGGACCGCTACCAAACAACAAGCTGGAATTTACTGTGGTACTTTAGGATGTTGTACCTATCAGAAATAATGGAAATGCAAGACCTAATGACCGGGACAACCCAAATGAGCATGAAAGAATGGGATTAAAGAAGATCTATCGTTTAAAGACCTTTAAAGTGGAGATTAGCTATGTTGCAAAGATACCCATGCAAGCAATTCGAAATGTTCTATGGAGGCAGAAATTTAAAGACTCTCAAGAAGCATTGAGGATGTTTGATATCATTTTAAGGCAGTATGCTGCGAAGCTGGAATGCCTACTTGTTCATTAATCTTTCTTTCAAGGTAATCAAAGCAACTTCACAGACATTGGAGGAGGTGTCTTTGGCTGTAGAGCTTACTTCATAGGTGAAGCTGTAATTCAAATTCAAGAGATAGCTGATCATTTACAGATACTGGTAGAAAGGGCAAGCACGTTGAGCACCAATATGAGCTACAGTTCAGATAGAGGTCGAGAGTTAGCTTTGTTATTAGATAGGGTTAAGACTCTAGGCCTACGAGTGAAAGCGTATTTGTAATCCGTTTTATGAAAAGATTTTTGTTCCTTAAATAACGTTTTCTAAAATGAAACTGAATCAAGATCGATACCTTTTTGCATTCATGCATTTGCATTACATTACATCAAAGAAAAGAAGGTGTTGATTCGAAATTCGATTCCTAAATAGAATAGTTTGTCATAAGGAAACAAATTTCTTGATAAAGTAGATTATAGTGCGGTCGTCTGAATATAGTCCAAGTAAACATGACGAGAGAAAGTTGGTAGTCCACGGAGGAATACATGATGTAATTGCCAGAGATTCAAGCCAACAAAGGTTATCCAAGAGCATGACGAGAGAAAGCTGGAAGTCCACGAAGGAATACATGACTTGATTTAATTGCCAACGAAGATTATCCAAGAGCCGGTACTTTTTGATGAGTATCATGGAGATAAGCAAGCAAGAGATCGAGGCTTAGATTAAGTAGCAAGAAGCTAGCAAAGGCATCTTTTGGAGAATTTACAGGATTCAACCATGAAGAAAAGATCAGCGTTTACTTGGACTATGAAGGGCAAGATCGCATATGTAATTTATTTTCATGTAAAGAAATTTGTTTTCTAGAAAAGTTATTCTAATAGAATTGAATTCAAGATCAACATCTCATTTTCTTTTGCATTCATGCATTTGCATTGCATCACATCAAATGCATTTAAATCCATAAAAAGACCCTAATTAGTTAAAGTTATTAAAAAGAGAAAGAAAAAGAGAGAGAGGGAAGAGGGTCACAGTTGAGTGAAAAAGAAGTTGAATAGGAATTAACGACGTTCCCTTACATATCCTCGACTTTTGTGTCAAGAGGGATAGCTTACCTGAAGAAGGGGGTGTTTGGAAATGAAAATCATCACATCAATGTCATACATGAGGAAGGGACTGAACAAACAAACCTTGAGGGCATTCGCCCTTACGAACCGGGAATTTCTTTAAACAATTGGACTGCAGAAGAACTTCCTGTAATCTTTAGGAATTTTACGAAGTAATATTCAGAACACTCTTGTTGCTCTAAAGCCTAGAAGTAATGAGATTTCTTTTGAGAAGTGGGCTCATGTTCAGACATTTTTATTTTCAATAAAACATACTTTTATTTATCCAAGTAAATATTCTTTCATTCTGATTCTTTTGACCTTTGACATTCTTTATAAATTTTCATTTCATGTAAATAGTCATTTTTGAATTCATTTATTCCTTGTATATTCTTTTCTGTGCCTATCATAGATCCCTATATATCAATGACACGAGTAACGATACTACAGATTCAGAGTTCCTTTTGATTGCGATATGTGTTTAGAGGAATCTCAGTACTTTGAAGGTGACAGAAATTGTGGCTTGCTTTTCTTGAAAATGGTTTTTACCCCATGAAGTGATGGTAGGAAATATAGCCTTAGAGGAATGAATGCCAAATTTAAGGGAGTCAAGACTTATGGGGCATGTATGTTATGGGCCCGAGCTCGTCAAAAGTTTCAAGCTGACAATGACTCACCTTTGTGGACGTCAACTGCTCCATTAAAAGGGGAGATAGCTTCATATGCCAATATTACAAAGTCAAAAGTCATCCATTTAAAAAAAAAAGATTATATATAACTGTACAATGCCAAAAGTTCAAAGATAATGCGCCATACCACAGTACAACAAAGGTTGCCAAAAGAAACGAAAAAGAAAAAAAAATTACAAAAGATGACCAAGACTGATAAAAATTGGCATAAGAAACTACCGCCTACTCTCTATGCTTACGCTGGGGCAAACACCTTTAATTCCAGTTGTTTCAAAGGTTCCAACCATCATCCTTGGAATGGGTGCATTGTTTGGCTTTCCTAAGCAGTCTAATGTGTCGTCAATAGCTGCGATGGTTAGCTCCAGGTGGTGGCCATTGATTTCCAGCTATGGGGCATCAGGCCGTACATAGTCTCTGAAGCTTAAAATGATAGATTCTTTCTTCAAAACCAGTTTCTGACAAAGTGGATGACGGTATCATGAAGGAAGCTCTCTTAAACTTCTATACAAGTTCAGGGAAGAGGAAACCTGATCAAATCATTATTTTTAGGGATAGGGTTAGCGAGTCTCAATTTAATCAAGTTTTGATCAAGTTATTGAGTCTTGCAAGTTCTTTGACGAGAAGTGGAACCCTAAAGATTGTGATTATTGTTGTACAAAAAACCATCATACCAAGTTTTTTCAGCAGGGATCTCCTGACAATGTGCTACATGGTACTGTTATTGACAACAAAGTATGCCATCCAAAGAACAATGATTTTTACCTTGGTACCCATGCTGGAATGATTGGAATCACGAGGCAGACTCACTATGATGTTCTCTTAGACCAGGCTGGGTTTTCGGCTGATGATCTGCAAGAGTTTATTCATTCTCTATCCTATATGTATCAAAGAAGCACCACAACCATATTTTTTGTGGCTCCTATTTGCTACGCTCATTTGGCAGCTTCACAGTTGGGGGCAATTTATGAAGATTAGGGATGCTTCAAAAACATCATCGAGTCATGGTGGGATATATGCTCCGGGAGTAATCTCTGTACCTCAACTTTCCAGGTTGAAAGATAAAGTCAGCAACTTCATTCTTGTCTGCTGAGAATCATTGAACCATATTTTTGTAGGGTTTGACAAACAACAGCTAGGACTGTTGCTGGGGCAATCCCTTTCATGGGTTTATGAATCAAGATTTTTCCTCCAAGCTTTGATGGAGTTAAGAATTGAATACCTCTAGTAAACTTAACTTGAAAGTATTCATCCTAAGCAAACGTACCAAGAATGGATGATACAGACTTATGACAAAGAAGGTTCGTCCAAAAAGATTTCATAAAGGAAACTTTGTGCTGAAAAAGATCTTTCCCATGCAAAAGGATGCCGAATTGGGAAGGGTCATATATTGCGAAGAGGGCTTTCTCTAGAGGTGCACTGATTTTGACAAGAAATGAATAGGAAGAATTTATCTAATCCAATGAATTCGGACTCGATCAAGGAGTACTTTGTCTGAAGGAGAAAGGAAGCCAAGGTGAAAACTCGCAAATGACACTTTGGGACTTCTATTTCAAAAAAAAAAAGAGAAAAAAAGAAAAATGGAGAGGCCAAGGTGAAAACCCGCAAAGGGTGCCTTGAGACCAAAGGGGTTTTGAGTTGAAAACCCGAAAAGGCAGCTCAAATTTGGAAAGTCATGCAGTGACCTTGCTATACCGGATTCGACGAGAAGTGAAGTATGTTACATATCGAGGCATCAACAAATTACTTTGGATCTTTTAAACACATGTTGAACTCAAGAAGTCTTCATGGAGCTGGTGTATAGACGCTCAAGCGGCGATATCTGGGGCATCTGATTTCTATCCTATTTACTATCTTTGGATTCTTTTTCTTCGCAAAGATATGTTCTCAGGTTAATCTTTTTGCATTCCTTCCAATAATTTGGATCAATTTATTTGTCTCCCATTATTCATAAAGCATGTTGCATTGAAATAATGATAGATGAACTAAAATATCTTTACAAATGAAGTTTTGCATATTACTCTGGAAATTTCTAGATAATACAAGAAACTGAAACAAGACAATTGTTTAAGGAATTATCATATGTATGGGTTGGAGATACTCAAGAGATTTTCTTTTTCAGTCCAAAAGGTGGTTGGACGTTTTAAGCAATATTGATCTTAAGAAAGGATCATTTCATAAACATCTTCAGTGGGTCGTAACATTTGGGGAATGGTACGGTAGACCAAATTGATGGAGAAGATTCGAGGCATATGAGCAGAGTATGATTGATATGTCGAGAAGAGCGAGGTGGAAAGCTCGATAGATGAATAAGTGATGACGTCCAAAATAGGAGTTATTTTCATAAACATTTTGCATCATAATATGTCTAATTAGGAGCATGGCATCTTAATTATTTGGCATAAGCATAAATTCTAGGAAATCAATTCTACAAGTGGATTCCCCAGTGGACAATATAGCAAGATTGATTTAAAATTACAAAATTCAGAACCTTAATCCCCTAAGCAGTAGGGTAACAGGCTAAAATTACAGATCTTATCTCCCTAAGCAGTAGGGGAACAGATCAACGACGACTCGCCTTAATCCCCTAAGCAGTAGGGTAACAGGTCAAAATTGCGGATCTTATCTCCCTAAGTAGTAGTGGAGCAGATAAAAAATGCGCCTTAACCCCCTAAGCAGTAGGGTAACAGGTTAAAGTATAGCAGATCTGGCCTTCAGGTGTTCACGCTGAAGCAGATCCAAGATGATTTGGCGTCTCTGTATTGTCAGAGAACAAATCGAAGAAATAGATTTGGCATCTCCATATTTGACGGAGAGCAGATCGAAGACATAGTTGATTTGGCTTTCACGTACTTATGATGAAGCAAATCTAAGATGATTTGGCATCTCTGTATTGTTAGAGAACAAATCAAAGTTTGGCGTCTCCATATTCGACGGAGGGCAGACACATAGCAGATCTAGCCTTCAGATGTTTATACTGAAGCAATATCCAAGATGGTTTGGCATCCTTATGCTTACAAGGAACAAATCGAAGACATAGTTGATTTGGCTTTTCACGTGTTTACATTGAAGCAAGTCTAAGATGATTTGGTATCTCTGTATTGTCAGAGAACAAATTGAAGTTTGGCGTCTCCATATTCGACGAAGGGTAGACACATAGCAAATCTGGCCTTCAGATGTTTATACTGAAGCAAGATCCAAGATGGTTTGGCATCCTTGTGCTTACAAGGAACAAATCAAAGACATAGCTGATTTGGCTTTCACGTGTTTACGTTGAAGCAAGTCTAAGATGATTTGGCATCTCTGTATTGTCAGAGAACAAATCGAAGTTTGGAGTCTCCATATTCGACGGAGGATAGACATATAGCAGATCTAACCTTCAGATGATTAGACTGAAGCAGATCCAAGATGGTTTGGTATCCTTGTGCTTACAAAGAGCAAATCGAAAACATAGCTGATTTGGCTTTCGCGTGTTTACGCTGAAGCAAATCTAAGATGATTTGGCATCTCTGTATTGTCAAGGACCAAATTGAAGAAGCAGATTTGGCGTCTCTGTGTTCGATGGAGAGCAGATTGAAGATATCAATATGACAGTCATGAGTTTGCAAGAAGTAGATTGAAGCTGTCAAGAGGCCATTTAAGGAAGATCAAGAACTCAAGACTCGGTAAGATCGGGCAAAATTGGTCTTTTTATAGTCTTTGCTCTATTCCTGTTACACAGCAATGAGCAAAGAGGGACAGCTATAGACATTCAATTTTGCCCGGGCCCAAATATAATTTGGCTCGATCGGAAAAGCCCATTACTTGAAAAGATTTAAGGTCCATCTACAAGTTTGACTCATATGGAAATATAATCTTCAATGATATGCAATCTTAGATGTGATATGCAATCTTAGATATGATTGCAATATTAGATATGATACAATCATAGATATGATTGCAATCTTAGATATGATACAATCTTAGATATGATTGCAATCTTAGATATGATATACAATCTTAGAAGATATGATTTTGTAATCTTGGAGATTTAATTTGTAGATATCCTTTAATCTTAACCGTTGATGTAATTGATCATCTTGTTGGATTTGGGGAGGCTCAACTATAAATAGAGGCCTCTCCCCTCATTGTAAAACAACTTGACTTCACTTGAGTTTTGGGAAGCAATAAGAATTCTTGAGATCATTCACTCAAATTTCTCTCCCTCTTGCATTCTTATTTTCTACTGTTTGTTCTTATTTATTCTTTGTTCATCTTCGTTTTCAACTTTTTATTTAATCCCTATCTCCTTGATTTTTAATTCTCTTTTATATTTTATTTTCTAATAATTTTAGTATTATATCAAATTATTTTTATTAAATTCTATATTATTCATTGTTTTAAAAATATATTTTATTTAATTGAAAAGTTTTTTCTTAAATAAGACAATGTTTGGTGTTTAGAAATTAGGAAAATAGTGCCCTAACATACTTGGGTTGCAATTTTTCGTTTGACTAAATAACCAAATATCCTTTTAATAAATTTTCAAAATCATGAGATAATTTTAGTTACGAGGATTTAAAACATCGTGTCTTAATATGCTGGATGTGATGTTTGTATACTTTCGGAACAAAGGAATCTCAAGTTTCAACTTTAAATTGTTCAAGTTTTAAAATCTTTTCAAATTTTCTGACATTAAGACAAAAAAAATTATTCAATTTGGTACCAATTTTGGGCGTTACGAGGGTGATAATCCTTCCTCGTACGTAACCGAATCCCGAACCTATTTTTCTCATAATTTCGTATACCAAAATTAATGTTTTAAAACAAAACATTTTATAAGGTGGTCCAATCACACCTAAAAAGATTGGTGGTGACTCCCGTTTTCATTTTTCAAAAAGTCGATCCCCGTTTTTCAAACACCCCTTTAAAAAATAGGTTTCGACAGCATGAATTTATAATTTTATGAAATAAGGACTAAATTGTAAAAAAATGTGAAACATTAGGGGCAAATTTGTAAAAGTGACTTAATGTGAATTTTGGACTAAATTGAATAGAGAGGTAATTAAATAAGTTGAATTTGATTACATATAGATCAAGAAAAGTGAAATTCAGATCTAGACTGGGGGAAAAACAAAGTACTTGACTAATCGACCTATTTAGCCGTTTTAGCGTCCGAGGTAAGTTCGTATGTAATAAGTTTCATTGTAAATGTATTTTAAATGATTTAATATCATATAAACTATGAATATGAGACTACGGGCATGTTCGATGATGATTCGATAAACGTGAAAATCCCAGTTGAACCTTAGGAATAGATTAGGATACAATGGTATGTCATTAGGGGTTATTGTGATATTGTGATCCGGGTGCTGGTCCTGTACATCCTAACGGTGGCTGAGTATACCAGCATGTGTTACTGTTACTTGACAGCTTGTGTGAGCAATACCATGTAGATACGTCTTGACCCATAGCTTGTGTGAGCAGGCCCGTTGATAGCTCGAGAGTGAGCATATATGTGATAGGAGATTGAGATAGCATTGGCTATGTATGTGGCACTTTGGTGTAAGTTTTTCGTGTATGCAACAGTATTCTAAATAGCTGAATGGGTAAATGATAGACGTGGTTGAGTATGAGATTGATACGAGATAGTACAGGTATATACTTGAACCGTATAAGCTTTAAATCGAAAAAACTTGTGAAAGACACGTTTAAATCTTATGATTGAATTTATGGAAGGATTGTTGATAATATGAGTTACATGTTGATATATTCAATTTGATGAATTGTGCAATTATGAATAGATTGAGTTTATTTCATACGAGCTTACTAAGCTATAAAGCTTACTTTGTTTATTTTACCGTGTTTTATAGTGATTTCAAAGCTAGCTTGGATTCGGGAATCGTCGGAGACTTCATCATACTATTAAGCTATCATTTTGGTACTTTTGAATCTATGTTTTGAGTAGATGGCATGTATAGGGACTTTGATCATTTTAATATATAGGTTGTTGATGAATGTAGCCATTTGAATTGTAACACCCCGTACCCGAGACCGTCGCCGGAGTCGGACACGGGGGTTAACGGGCTTAATCCCCTTACTTTCACAGTCCAATTTAAAAATTTCCAGGCAGTTGGCTAACTGCGTCACTGTCACCTTAAAAATCATATCTTGAGTTCCAAAACTTGAAAATCAGTTTCGTAATTTTTCCCTGAAACTAGACTCATATGTCCATATACAGATTTTTTTCTAGAATTTTTGGTCAGGCCAATTAGTACAGTTTATTAGTTAAAGGCTCCCCTGTTACAGGGTACGACTACACTGACCTTCATGCATTACGATTTGGATATCTCCCTGTACAGGGCTTCAATACTAATTTCGTTTGTTTCTATAGAAACTAAACTCGAAAAGGAATCTTTACATATATGGAATGACTTCTAATTATCTCTGGTCAATTTATAATAAATTTCCAAAGTCGGAACAGGGACTCTAGAAACCTTTCTGGCCCTGTCTCACGAAAACTTAAATATCTCTTAACATACTGTTCATATGATCGTTTCGTTACTCTCCTATGAAAATACACTCGTCAAGGTTCATTTACATAATTTATTAACTATTTAATTCCATTCCTACTATTTTTATTTATTTTTCACATTCACGTCACTGCAGCTGTCAGCATCTATCTTTAAGGTAGGCTTTACCTATTTCATAGTTTCCATGCTTCAACTAGCCCTTTAACATAAATAGCACAAAATATGATCATGATTAACCATCCCAATGGCTAATCGTTTCCAAACATTTCCATACCTCTTAATGAACAACATACAATGATTATAATACCATGCCCAAAGTATACTTAAGCCATTTTCGCATGGCTATCCAAATTTACACAAAACCGAAAGGTACATGACCTACAACAAAAGGGTAGTCCTATACATGGCATTTCAAAGTTCAACCAAAAATATACCAAAAGGAGCTTTGATAGTGTGGGCGACTTCGACTTCAAAATTCCCGAGTCGGATAGCTGACGAGCCAAAATCTATAAAACAGAGAAACAAATAAACGGAGTAAGCAATTTATGCTTAGTAAGTTTTGAGCAAAGAGTTTAAGCACATCGGAAGTATAGCATTCATATAACTAAACGGATAATTCCATATATACATATTCTCAAATCATTCCTACTTCACATTCCAGCCCCTATATTCATCCATAAGGGATCATCTTAGCCAAATACCGGAGGCTCATTACTCGACTGAGCGAATATTATTCGAAGGGGATCGACTATTCCAATGCACATATGAAACATACCTCATTGTTGGGACTTTACAAGCGTATTAACTGAAATTTTTACAGCAAGATCGCGCATTCCCGAATCACGTACCTTCGGGATTTAACCGGATATAACCACTCGCACAAGGCCTTCGGGTCTTAGCCCGGATATGATCACTAGCATAAATGCCTTCGGGACTTAGCCCGGATATAGTCGCTAGCACAAATGCCTTCATAAATTTCCTCCACTATCTTAGTCTTCTCAACCAAAGCCTCAAATACTCACTCCTAATGTAGGGCTACCTAAACTTTAAGACCATACCTTAGACTCTCCTCGAAATGCAAACTTTTATCCTACTCTATTGCCACCATACCGGGTGCACAGCAGCTCAACCTTAAAAACTCAGCTTCATACTCAGAAATTGTCATGTTACCTTGCTTCAGTTCTATAAAATCTAATTCCTAAGCTTCAACATATCAGGTGCCCACATGGTTTTTCTAGAAGGAATCTTGAAAATACATCCAAGTGATATGGTTAGGCAACGTACCCCTAACCTCTAACAGCCACCATTTATAAGTGTCTCCCTCAACAAAGACATGACACATTGAGTTTTTACTCTGGAGTATAGTCCATATCCTCAAGAATACACCCAATGGTCTCCATCCAGTATTCGGCCACTGTGGGGGTCATTCCAATAATACCCCTGAATAACTCTGGTCCATTCGAATAGAGCCTCATAGTAACTGTCCTACGATTAACATTACTAGAATAGACCCTAATGACCTTCTGTAATACCCTTAACATGGTCTAGGATACACATCATCTCCATTATACTCATTATTAAAGTCTTGATTATCCATATCTTCACCCTCAACAGTGGGTGCATTAACAATCTCATTAGGTTCATTATTTGGTTTAGGCTCTTCAGACGCAGACGACTCAGTTAGATCCATTGGAGGTCGCCCTTTATGACCATTCCTACCACGAGCTAACATACCATATGTGTTCATTATGGTGTTTTATGAAATCTACAATTCAAGAGTAAAGAATTTTTTTTTAGTTTTTTGTATGTTTAATATCTTCTCATTTTTAATTATAATTCTTTTACTTAGATTTTTAATTACAATATTTTAGTTTCTCTAAAGTTTTCAGTATTGTTTCTATGACCATTGGCACTAGAACTTCGAACTTCGTAATTTTCTTTATGAAAACATTTTTCAAAGTCATTATGGTTTATTTTTCCCAAAATACCATTTTTTTTCAATATATGCATGCATGCTGACCCATTTTGAAAAAATAATACTCAACTTGAGGTTTTGAACCTGCACTCTGATACCATTATATGTAACCTCCCTAATCTGACCAAGACGTTATTGCCAAATTTTGAAGACCACGTTAGCCACCAAAGTGACCAAGTAACCCTATGGACCATAAAATCCTAATTTATCTCTTTTTAGGAAAAATTACGGTTTACACTCAAATTGATTTGTAAATCATTCATTTATTAAGCCATTTATTCTTAAGTCAGATTTTTATTGCTGATAGTGACTAAATTTTTGTCTCTTTGATTTGCAAAATTTTGTTATCTTTCAATGTAGTAGAAAAATTCTATTAATGTTTAATCCTAGTTAGGTCGAGTAACATGCATATTTCGGTTATAACAAATTTATAACTATCATGTTTGAATAGTGCATGGATGAAGAAAACCCCAAATCCAAGGAAAAGCCCAAAACAACATCCCAAATAACTTTATAGTCCAAAAATCGAATAGAACTTATTAAAAGTTATTTTAATGAAAAGAATGCTCCAAAGTTTGTCATACATTCGTATGTCAGGTCCGATCCTAGTCTCGATCATTACCTGATAAGTTAAAACTAGGAGGTGAGTTTAAAATAGCTCAGTGTGAGTCACATCAATCATAATTATATGATCAGTCACATAATTAACAAACATCATTTTCATAACCATACAGTACATGGCATATTTCATCCAACATTTGAACATGTCATGCGCATGATGCAATGTAAAAAGGTTCTTGCCCATCCATCCGCTACACGCCACAAGTTCCCTAGAACTCGTCTCCCAAACACCGAAAAATGCGAGCTGAGCTTGATGTGGATAAACCACCAGTACAATAGTGTAGGTATACTACCAATTAGTAAGTAGACAAGCTGGCAATATTGTGGTCAAGCCACCAATTACAGTAAATTTAGTTTAAACTGCCAATAATGCGATTAAATCGTCAATCTCCTCGATACTCCCAGTGCAGTGCACTAACAACAATAATGGAGGCTTAATTTGCCGTCGATACTCCACAAAACTCCTCTGTCAACCATAATATCCCATCTCATACATATGCTTTATAACATACAATCATTGAACAAATTCATGCTTTCAGTTTAGTTTTAGTACAATGGCATGTTTTATATGCTTACAAAAACATAATCAAATCCATGTCATGCTGAACATGCTCATCTTTAATCAAAGTTCATGTATGCCATGCATGCTTTTCATTATCAATAATGTTGGCATTGAATCATGCTTCCAGTACATGTTTGGTCTTATATTTGCAACAATCAATCATTCAATCCATCAGTTTTACTGGCATGTAACTGTTATAGTATTCCTAAAGACCAATCCTGAGATGATTGTATTTACATACTCATTTTACCTTGTTTGTTAATATAAGTCATTGCCATTGATATTTCAATTTCTTTTTTTTTTTTGTATATAAATAAATTGGTTAATAATAAAGCCATGAGAATAAGATGATTATTCTTAAAAGGTCCTTAGTCAAGTATTATTGTGGGCTTGGACAATGATAATGCATTGAGGATAATGTGTAGTTGATTGATGAAAAAGTGTTGACATTGACATAGGGATGTCAAAATCGATAATGAGTATGTGTTAGAGAAGAACATACTGGTCTGACCCACTATGATTATATTTCTTGGATTATTATGTAGCAGTCACAACATTACTCATAGTGATAACTATGTATATGATTATCAGATTTGAGATCATCATTGTCCTAACATCATAAGTCCTATCTTTTTACAAAATCAAATATCTACCATAACAGGTTATACTATAAAGAATGATGTTGGGTATGTCACAGTTTATATACTATAAAGAATGATGTTGGGTATGTCACAATCTATGTAGTGGGATATGATTGATCAAGATAGGATTTGTCCTTCCTACATAATGGGAACAATATCTTAGGCCTCTTGATGGAGTAAGACTAGAAATGTATGACCATGCTCGAATAAGTTGATATGAGATATCACACTTATTTGTTTATTATGGTCTACTCAGAATACCAAGAAATATGAGATTGGACTATATAAGTGTGACTATTCCATGACTTGTGTCAAATCTAGATATTAAGGATAAAAAGATATAATACAAGAAAATTATCACAAAAAAGTTATGTTAAATCACAAGTTCTTGTAACTTGGGTAGAAATGATGCATTGCTAGATGCCACTCATTGCTTGTAATATTAGAAACATTCTAGTATTACTACTAACATTGCAAGAGCCTACACGGTCACACTCTATAGTTGAAGTGAACAGATTCCAAATACATTTGATATTGTATTTAGCTATCACATGAATTAAATTAATTATTGAATTAATTTAATTCGATAGTTAAATATTGAAAACATTAAATGTACAAAATTGTTGTACACAAATAGAGAACATAGATAAAATATGAATTTAATTCATACAAAATATTAATTGTATATAGTTTACGAAATTATTAATATAGACAATTATAATAATTAATTTCGATCAAAATATAAAAGACACGGAAATTGATTTTCTTTAGGAAAAATATAATTTCTTTTTCGACTTTCCATTTGTTTCTCTAATAATAAGAGAATAATCACGGTTTTTTTTTTTGATATGTTATATTAAAGAAAATAAAAGGAATATAATCCTTTAATGTGTTAGGGTTACCAAGAAAAATAAATCAAAAGGTCTAACAACCATTCTTAAAAATTCTTTCTGAAAAGTTCAAAAGATTTGTTGTTCTTCATTCTTTAACGGGTGGATTACGTAGAGGCTGAGACGTTATTGTTACAGTTTGGAATCGACATCTCCGAAAGAGATCCTATCAACAACGTTATTCATCACTTTTCAGTTTCGAAAGGTATATTTTTTACCCTTGTTTTAACCCGATTCGCTCCTCGTACATGGATCCATGGCTGATGATTACCAGAATAATTTTTCCACTACGCCACGGGGTGTACTGACGATCCAACAGTAACATGCAATACAAATTTTGTCATACCTAGTATATAACATGAACAGTGCTATCATAAGTAAAACATCATTTTAAACATATCACAACTAGCATACAACATTTACATGCTATTGGCACTCAATTAGACAGTCAAACGCAACAATTATGCAAATAGTTAATCCTGATAAGGGCTTAATCATTCAATCAATAGTTTGTAAGTTACATACCTTATTCGGCCACCCTTAATTAACTTATTTAGTCATTAAACCATGCTCGACCAAAAAGCATTAACGTCAATTTTAAAACTAAATATAAATTATTAACTACTTATACAAGATTAAGACCCATACCTTAAAATTGCAAGTCCGCAGCACTAATCCGTGAAGTCCAGGCTTTCTTCCTTAAACTTTAAATGTGCCTACATCAAAGTACAACATTTAACTAATTAAAATATTGTTAAACCATCCTTAAAACTCCTCCTAAGGGTTCAGCCAAATTAGTGTTACAACGACTAAATTTCAAATCCAATTTGTATAAGTTACTTACACTGATTTGATGCGAAACAAGGATGCGAACAGAATCCAACTTCACTTCTGGTCCGCGACGTTCAGATCAGCACATAACATTAAAATAATTACTGAAAATTAGTAACTTAAAAACAATTATAAACCCTAAAATAACCAGCCCACACATCCTCTCCAAACGAAACCAAAACTACATGACTGCTCGCAACCAACAACACTTACGCTTCCTAATTCACTAGATCTGAGTTGCCAAACAAATGGGATCAGATACTCTTATAACAAACAAGACTAGAGGTTGATTAGAGTGGAGAAATATTGATATTAACCTTGCTGAAGAGGGGTGAAAAAAGGAAGAAAAACAATAGCCCCTAATGGTGGTCCAAAGGATGACAAACCCTAAAGGTTTTTTTCTGTAAAAATAATAGCAAAATTGACACCAAAGGGCTGAAAAGGGCGGCAGTAAGGAGGGTTTTAGGGTAGAAACAAGGGTTTTTTAAGAGGTTAAAATAATCAGGAAAGTGGCTGGAAAACAATAGTAAAATATTAGGCATAGAGGGCGGCTCAACCATGGAGAATGCTTAGGAATTTCTTGAATGGTGCTTCAAAGAAGATGATGACAAAAACAATGGAGATGGAAATACAAATAAGGTTAAGATTTTTATGTTTTGTAAAATAAAGAAAACTGAAATATATTGAAAGCTTTCAAATAAAATCAAATACAAAGTAATTTTGAGGAATAAATTGCAAAGGAGATGAAAAAGTTATAATAAAAACTAACTAAACTACCAACTAAGTTAAGAAAAGCTAATGACCTAGACCTAATAATGGAGAAGACAACTAACAACTAAGCTAAAAAATTAAAAGAAAAGTTGGCTCCTTTAGTTGAAAGCCAAAAAGAGTATTTAAACAGCTAATAAAAATTCAACCCTAACTTTGAAAAAATTGCCCTTAACATGTGTGTGTTGAATTGGGTTGGTTCTAGACAAAAGACTACCCATGCAACAATTTTCACCTAAGCAGCAATGTCGTGACATCTAGGCTTCAGTGTCACGACACTCTAGTGGCACAAGTGTGGCTCGGGGGGTTCTCGATGTTGTGACATCAATGTCGAATATTGCAACATCTCTCTTAGTGCCCACGATTTCTCCACTTCAACAATCTTCAATGATATAGTGACTTGGAAGCTCAGTGTCACGACTTTGGGCTGAATGTTGCGACACTGCACCTTCGTTGTCACAACTTTATCGATAGTCCGCTCTTAGTTTGATTTCTCATAGAAGCTTTACACCTTCCAAGCAAGAGGACTTAGTGTCGTGACTTCCATGACATCAATGTCGCGACACCCACATTGAATGTTGTTTTCCTCAAGGTTGGGCTCTTGTCATCTTTTTACACCAACTCGAACACATCATTAGGTTTTCCATGAAACCATTTTGAAAATTTGGTCTCAAAATGGGTGAAACTAAATGATAAAAAAATTAATGATAAAAACGAAAAGTCAACAAAAAAACCTAAAAGACTCATAAATTGATTTAGAATAAATTCCTTGAGTGTTAAGGAGAGCTTAATTTTACATATCAAATTACGACAAATAACTTCCTTACAGATCTTGCCCCGTTGAACTTCTTTTGTTTAGAGACATTTATCCCGTGGATTAGTGTTGCATCCAACACTCCTTTACCCACGATGGCTCGATACACAGTAAGCTCTCCCTCAAGCTCCTTAATTCTTGTGTTTAAAGCCTTTATCGGGGTCATTGTTTCCTTATCCAAAGCCATCACCATGACTTCGAAAGCATCATCCATTATTGACAACTTATCTGAAGTGGAATTGGGCATCCCTCACATCATTTCCATATTTGAATTAAGAGACTCCAACACAAATTCCCTAAGTTGCTCTTCATTGAGTCTAACTTTGCAGTGCATCTTTTGACTACCTTGAGTGTCTCCCTCGTACCCCCATAGGTTCCTCGAGATTTACCACTTGACTTTTCAAAGTTGATAATGTATCCCTCGATCGGTTAGCTTTCTTAGCCCTCTCACGAGTTTTCATTGGCTCAATTTGATGTCTATTACTTTCTTCATATCAATCGGTGCCTTCAAACCTTAGCTCTGATACCAACTCTCATGGGTCTCCATCCGGACATTCTGTTTGTCTCTTCCTTTCTCTCACGGTCACAATAACGCCCACCAAGTGTTTGAGTAAATGCTCTCAAAAGTATTCTATTACTTTAAAGGGGAGTTTTTTTAACTCCATAAGTAGGTTGAGGGTTTGGCATTTGTCTTATAAGATGTAGTAAAAAATAAAAAATAAATTATATATAACATATATAAGCATACGAGTTCGAAATTTTTTAAACCGACGAGAATATCCTTTATTGTTAATTATATTACTAAATTGATATTAGAATAATAATTTATTAGTATTATTATGTGATAAAAATAAAAATAAAATTAATTATTATGATAGTATATTCATGTGAAATTAATTAGATATTAATTAATTTTATATAGTGGAGTTTTTTCATTTAAAGCGCACAATTGAGTATATCAATTAATTAATTATTATATTTTTAAAATTAATTATTATTTAATTAATGTTACAATTATATATCAATTAAAATTAAGATTTAACAATATAAATAACATTCAACATTTAATATTTTTCAAATAATAATGTCTAAAAATATCTATATTATTCATGCAACTCCACAAGTATAAAATGAATTTTAAAGGTTGAAGATGAAACATTTTAGTACTATCAAAATCCCTTTTAGGATGGATGATGGGTTTTGTTTTCTTAACTTTGTTTTTATATCCATATAAATGTTATATTATAATGATAGTATTTTTATTTTTTATTTTTTTATAATTTTGATTCTATACTTTGCACCATGAATTTGATGCGCATTGCAATTTAATCGAAATACATTATTATTAGCTATTCTCATTCGGAACTATAAGCTATTTAAGATGGATAGACGTGACTTGAAATAAAGGCCTTTGAAAGGTTATGCTAGAAATTGATCGTAATGAGGCTGCCCAATTGATAACATATAAGAAAATGGTTGTTAATATATATTCTTTTGAGCGACATATAGGGAATATGCTTCATAAACAAAGAAGTAACAATTAGACATAATCCAAGAGTTTGCAATCAAGTAATTGATTTTATGGCGAAATTGGTAAGGAATGAGCATAATGGGCTACAATTATATGATCAATTGGTTCCTAAACTATGAAGGCGGCTTCAGAATGATATTTGTAATGCTGAGTTGCTTTAGCTGATGTATAAATGAGGAGCTCTAAAGCTCCTTAGCCACATTTTCATTCCAGAAAAGAAATTAAAAAATTAGATTTGAAAAATTATTTAAATATTTTTATTTTAATTATTTTAAGAAGTTCAAGTGTTTTAATATTTTAATTTATTTCATATTATTTTTATAATACAATTAAATGATTAAATCTCAATTGTTATATCCTCTGTGAAAATAACTATTATAAAATTGGAAAATATATTATGATAATCTTTAATTATATTTGATACAATTTGAATTTACTTTTTAATTAATAACATTTTATTTGGTTTTAAATAAAACAGATTAAAATATAAATTGTTAAAAATAGTTTTTAACATAAATTGTTAAAATTAGTTTTTAACATTAAAGTAAAAGAAATTAAATTAGGTTTTAACATTTAATTTAAAAATTAATAATTAATTTGATACTTTTTAATACCTATAAATTCATAATTAATTTTATCTATTATTATGTTAAATATGAAAATTAAATCATACTAAAATATCAATTCTCCAAATAATTTTAACTTATCGAATTAGATTTTTAAAATATTTACATAAAATTTTAAGAGAATTGTTCTTTTACCTTCATCTAAACTTATAATAAGTGTTAAAGTAATTGATCTTCAATTATAAAAATAAAAATATTTCATTAAATAATAAAAATATAAACGCGTGTATTCATGTGCAAAGCATATGATACCGAAAATCAATATAAATAAATGAGCCACTTGTCGATCCTCAACTAGACTTGTGGAGTTTAAAAATTTCAAAGCATTTTTTAAACTTGCTTGTGGAATAAAAAAAATACACGCTCAAAATCATTTAAATCATTTTAATTAATTTAAATAATTTTAATTAGCTTTATAATTTAAATAATTTAAATAATTTAAATTAATTTTCTTGTCCTGGCATGAATTGTGATGGACTCAAACTGAAGTGCTAAAAATCCCAAGGCATGATTGCTTTATCGTCCCCAGTTCTATATATTTATTAAATAAAGCCCCAACTGCGATACATATCGTCTAGAGTTAGAAAGGAAAATTCTGATATAACTAGTATATAAAACCTGACCACTTGTTTGCCTTTGCTATCGGCTCTTTCTATATGTTAATTCAATTCATCTTTTTAGGAAAAAAAAATGACTTGTTTCTATGTAGTCATTTTCCAACATTTTTTGCATGGTTTTATGTTAATTAATAAGAAGCTGAAAGTCAAGTCTCTATGTTTGAGAGGCAAAAGTCAATTGTAATTACTCAAAATTTCCTCTGATTTTGTGGGCTTTGGAAAGCCAAACACTATGCAGAATTCCTCAATTTTTCTTGCTTTTCGGTAATGGCAATTAAGTGAGAACTAAAGTCAAGTTTGAATTTCATTTTGAAAACCTGTAGCATGAGTGCTTGGAATCAAAATTTCTCGTACTTAAGAACTTGGTAAAAAATGTCTAGTAAGTGGGTGGCAAGTGGAGTACCATGAATTTAATGGGGGGTTGAGTTCACAGAGTAAAATGTCAAACTTGGGACTCCAAATTCAGTGAAACTCCCCAAATCTAGCCCTCGGTTGGAACCCTTTTTGTCTGTTCCTTCGCCTAGGGCTTTGCTTCCCAAGCGTGTAACCTTTTTATTTATATTTTTTCTCAACAATGAGTCAAAACTCTTCCAACTCCACCTTCAAATGCCTCTTTTTACGTGCAACATTAATCCCCTTAATTACAATCATGTATGTGGAAATTAAACCCCTCTTTTGCTGAAAAACCTTACAAATCCATTTGCTTTTCTCTTTCAAGGAATCCAAATCCTCCTTTAATGCCTTTTTCTCCCCCCCCCCCCCTTTTAAGATCTCTTTTTACAAAGCCCATTTTTGCATAGAAGAAGAATCTCAAATATATATTCAAAGCCATAAACAATTAAAAAAAAAGTTACCGACTCTCTGTCCTTTGTCTTGGAAGTCATGGTCGTCGATCATTGTTGATCTCCCATAAAATTTTTCTTAAGATTATTAAAAATCCGAAAAGTAGAGTGGTAAAAACAAACAAAAAAGCAATAAAAAGTCAATGATCCATTATTTACATTAAAAAAAGCATTCCAATACATGCAAGAGGCAGCTTTCTTTATTCCTTAATGAAGAAAGGGAAAATCATGGTTTCTAAGACAACTTAATCACATGTTGATTTAAATGTTAACCTTGGGATACTGTGCAAGCATCATGAGTTTGATCTATGAAGTTTAATTCTACCGTACTAATGTTAAGAGTTCAACAAACCATCATCGCTTAAATTCTTAATACAAACAGTCCAAGGAAATTAACCTGCGTCAGGCTTCATGAGCTTGTTCTATCAAGTAAGAGACAGTTCTCTACAGTTCTAAGAATGCGCACAGTAAAGCTGAAGAATCCCTAATTGATCCATTTTGTCATTCTTTTGGAAATGGACCGATTTTTGCGTCCCAAAGGTGCAGTTGTATCCAATGATTAAGTCGATATTTTAGTTAAAGCGAAGAAGATAACAGCGTTTGTATCCATTTTATTAACGCAAATGAGCACCTGATACAAAATACTGGTATGAATCTTAACAACCAGAAACAGGGAACCGCCAAAACCATGCTTAAAACATCTCAATACAAGTGTTGTTCATCCAGAAAGATGACGATGGAGTGAAAGCGTGAGAACTCGTTGCTTGGGAACCGTGACCTGGATAGTGCCCAGGCCAGATAGGGGAAACGATGGCCTTGACAAGGCTGTGGAGGACAGCTGTGCCAACACTGATAAATATGGTTTGTTCGGCTAGGGGGTTAACACCAAGTCTGGGCCGTTGAAGGGCTTCGCTCATGAAAACAATATAATTATTGAGAGCCCGAGAAGTTAGTGGTTCAAGGGTATGAGATGGGGCCGTTCAATAACTATTACCTAAATTACTTCTTGGTCTCTCAAAGCATCTGTGGAAACAAGGGGAAGTCGAGTGAGAGATAACCTATTTATCTAGATTTTGACTGCTCGATCTTTTTTCCTGTTACAATTGTTGTGGGTTAGTTACTAGAGATTTAATAATTCCTATACTTTAAGTAAAAGAAGATAGTTGTGTGAGAGCATGTGGCCTTGGTTGAGAATTTTGAATATTTTGTGGTCTTGCTGCATAACTAAAATTTGGATGATCCCTCCATTCAAGATTGCAAGTATTTATAAGGGATCATACCTCCTCTGAGACGAACCGAGAAATCCTCCAATTGCATTAACATGCTCTCTTGAATCTTCTTGGAATGTGGGGTACATGTCAATTTGGTGACTGAAATTAGCACAAATCCACGAAGCTTTCACCTATTGTATGTTCCTTACAACAATTTTATGAAATAAGAGAGGTTAGTTCAGAAATTCCATTTTCAAGAAAAAATCTTTCTTTCCATAGGTAAGTCATTCAAAAAAACATTAGATGAGTAATTGTTCCGAAATTTCATGTTGAGGGTAACTAGCACAAAATTGTTTTAATTTCTCCCAATACTAATAAAGGGCTTCCATTTGTTTCCATTTGATGCTATAAATATCCTTAATAGAAGTAGCCCGTGAAGTAGAAAAAAACTATCTAAAAATATATCATGCCTGTTCATGTGGTTATAGATCCAAAAGGTAAATAAAATAATAAGTCCTTTGTTGTAACCACAAGCAAAAAAGTAAAGGTTCTTAGTTTGAATTGTTCTTCATATACTCTTTGAGATCTCATAGTAGAACACACAGGATGGAATTCTTTCAGGTGGATCCTTATTTTCTAGACCACAAAAAGTATAGAACAAATGAATTATTCTAAATCAGTTGTTGATTTAGATCCAGCAGGACTAACTCTCTCATGGTTCTTTCTTAATTAGCCATCTCTTCTTTTGTTTCCGATGCATTAGATGAATCACCTGAATCAAGTGTAGTATCCAGGATGGTAGATGAAGACAATTGGTTACAATGCGGTTTAACTTTTTTCTTTAGTCTTCGAGCAGTTTTCTCGATCTTAGGTTCGTACTAGAGTTCACCTGCACGGGAAGATTGAGACATAAAAAGAAATTAAATTATCAACATCAATCCATAGCAATAATGACAAAATTTTGTGGGTATTGAAACTAACAAAATAAATTCCTACACAATAATATAAATATTTGTATATAGCAATAAATAGGGTCAAATTCACAAAGACTATTGATAATTCTATTTATATAGTAAAAACAAGTAAAATAAAAATAAAGGAGATTTAAATTAAGATTAAAATTGAAATTAAAATTTTCAAAAGAAATATTGCAAATAAAAATAAAAGGAATCAATGTGATGAAAATCTAGTCAAAGGCTAAATATCAATTTTGATTCATGATTTTAATCATTAATGCAAAGATAATTTCAATATTTTTAATAAATTAGTTGTAGTTTCCAACATCGTGCCTAGAAATCAATCTCTCATTACCTTTGTGATAACTAAGAGGAAGCTCCTATAAATTATTTTGCTTATTGACAAATAACCTTATAATGAAGCATTTAAGCTTTAATTTAATAATAACATTAAAAACTAGAGTGACCTATGTCTAGCCAACCAACACTATAATAACCCCTTTCGCTGTCCCTAGTGAAAATCTCGATGTCATTAAAAAAAAGTATTCGAGGAAGATAAATAGTAAATTTTATGAAAATCAAGATTTATCAATTGAATAACAATAATAAAATTAAGACACCAGGATAGAAAAGTATAAATAGAAATGTTTGTAAAAAGATTAAATTAAATTTTAATGAAGTATAATCACTAAAGTGTAATTTTTCCATTAAGTAAAAAAGAATTTAATTGTAATTAAATCAAAACAAATAATATCTACATAATAAATGATTACATTAGGACACACTATTTTACCCTTATGAAAAATAAAAGAAAAATATTGTTAAGGCCATTTTATCATTTTCCATGAAAGATAAATTTTAATTACGAATAAAAAATAATATATTTTGATGAGGATCAAGATTTCAAGATTAAATCTTAACCATTGATTTAATAATTAAATAAATAAGTAAAGAAAGAAAAGATAATGAGAAGAAAAATGAAAGATTTTCATTTACATACTTATTAGTATTCTGTCCATTATCAATGGAGTTTTTTTAACTCTACAAACAAGGTTTAGTACATGATATGTGTATGTTTTAATTTATGTTTAATATTTTAATATTTCCTCAGGACACATGGCGACATTTCACCCCTACTTGTGGAGTTTTTTAACTCCACTCGCAATGGGCCAAATAATTTCCCATATATGAATTGACTTTGATGAAACTGACCAGCTAACATTTGACTGTCCATGATATATGGTCTAAGCCTTGATTGGTCGTATCCCTTAGCTTGCAACCAAGATGTAGGTAAGTTGTATGCAACAGCTCGATTTTGGGCCTAGTCGGAACAGTGGTTTCAAGACCACTAATCTGAGGTCAGAGAAAGTATTTTATTATTACTTTAGAGTTATAACATGTTTATATTAGTGCATGAAAAATTTGGTGAAGTAATTTTAGCGTTTGTGAGCTTAATTGAGAAAAATGACTAAATCGCATAAAGTTTAAGAGTCTTAATTTGATAGCTAAGGGTGTTAAATTACCATGAAACTTAAATTGGGGGTCTTTAAAGGGCAAATAGACCCTTAGACTATAGCTTGACCGGCCATGAGACAAAGAAAATTAAATGGTCAATAAGTTAGGTATTTGATGACATAATATGTGATAAAATAATGCCCTAAAGCCTAGCTATCATCTTTTTTCTCCACCCTTTCTTCTTGACCAAAAATATCAACCATTAGAGGATTTTTTGAAGCTTGAATTTTCAGCCACTTAATCTCTCTACAAATCAAGAAGTGCAAAATCCGGGCCTAGACCTAGGAAAAGCAAAGCAAGTAGACTAAAACCGAATAACCACCTACTTTTTGTAATTTGAGGTAAATTGTATGTTAATAATGCAACTCTATATTTATGATGTGCATTTGTATTGATATGGCATAAATTGCTTTGATTTTTAAAATGAGAATACATGTTGAGAAATTGACATAGTAGGGACTTTCGTTGAGCATTTGGAATAAACTTGGATATTGGTACCCTGATATTGGGTGATATGTGTGCTAGTGTAAGACATGTCTGGGGCATGCATCGGCCTCGAGATATTTAAGCCAGTGTAAGACATGTCTGGGACATGCATCGGCATTGAGATAAGAGCTAGTGTAAGACATGTCTAGAACATGCATCAGCCTCGCGATGGACAAGCTAGTGTAAGACCTGTTTGGGACATGGCGTCAGCTTATTGCGTGTCAGTGTAAGACCTGTCTGGGACATGGGATCGACATCGATAGATGAGAGCCAGTGTAAGACCATGTCCAGGACATGGCGTCGGTATCTTAGCTCATTTGAAGGCTATCGAGTATCTAGTAGTATTCCAAATGGTTCAAGAAAAAGTTTATGATTTATATCAAAATGAGAAAAGTTGTGATCATGTGATGAGTGGTACAGGTACAAAATTGAAATGTATGAGATATGGGCTCAGTGTATGAAATATGAATTGTATTAGATGGTGATGAGAAAGTTGAACTTATGTCTATTTATAGTATTTGTAAATAAACTATGAAAGGTTATGAGCATATTGCTTTATGATAAGTAGTTGTTGTTTATTTTCATGCAACTTACTAAGCTTTATGCTTACCCTATCTCTTTTCCTTTTTCTTATAGTGCCGCCTAATTAGCTCGTGGATCAACGGACGTCGGAGACATCGATCACACTATCAAACCGAAGCACTTGGTATAATTAGTTCTTAAATTTTGATTATGGCATGTATAGTAACTTTGATTTTGTTTAGTGTCATATTGTTTTGGGGCCAAATGTGTTGACTTGTTTTAGTAATTGACACCATTTTATATTAGGCCACGGGAAATGGCTAATGTTGAAGGTTGTTATATGAATACAAGAGGTTTCTTCATGAATGAGTAATTCATTGGTTGCTTTGGTATGTATATGAAATGTGTAAATGCCTTAAATGTGGTTGTTGAGTTGAAAAATCAGGTTATTATATTGTGTTTCAGGGTGGCAAAGGGCTTGGTAGATAGCCCTATATTGTCTACATGGGTAGACACATGGGCATGTGTCTAGGCCATGTGTGGTACACGGTTAGCCCCATGGGCATGTTGTTCGACCGTGTGCCCCCTCCACGTAAAATTTCAAGTCAAAATGCATGGTAGTAAACACACGGGTAGAGACACGGCCGTGTGTCTTAGCCGCGTGGCAGGCACGGCCTCTGGCCACGGGCGTGTGCCCCGACCGTGTACCCTAAATTGGATATTGACATTAGAAATAGAATGTAAAGGTTTTTAGACACGGGCATGTCATGGCCGTGTAAGGGACACAGGCCATAGACACTGGCGTGTGTCAGGCTGTGTGAAAACCCCTCTAGGTTCGAATTTAGAATTAAATTCACATGGGCATGGGACACGGACGTGTCCTGAGATGCTTAGGCCGTGTGTAACACCCCGTACCCGAGTCCGTTACCGGAATCGGACACAAGGTGCACACAGACTTAACTATTTTCACAGTCCATTTAGAAATTTCCAGACTAGCTGGTCACTGCATCACTGTCGCCTTAAAAATCATATCTTGAGTTTCAAAGCTCAAAAATTTGTTTCGTAATTTTTCCCTGAAACTAGACTCATATTTCCATCTACAGATTTTTTTCTAGAATTTTTGGTCGAGCCAATTAGTACAGTTTATTAGTTAAAGTCTCCCCTATCCCAGGGTTCGACTACACTGACCTTCGTGTGTTACGAATTGAATATCTCCTTGTACAGGGATTTAATACTGATGTCGTTTGTTTCTATAGAAACTAGACTCAGAGAGGAAACTATACATATATGGCATGACTCCTAATTATCTCTGGTTAATTTACAATGAATTTCCAAAGTCGGAACAGGGGATCCAGAAACCGTTCTGGCCCTGTTTCACGAGAACTTTAATATCTCTTAACATATAACTCATATGACCGTTTCGTTTCTTCCACATGAAATTAGATTCATCAAAGTTCATTTACATAATTTATTCACTATTTAATACCATTCCTACTATTTGTAGTGATTTTTCACATCCACATCACTGCTGCTGTCAGCATCTGCCTTTAAGGTAGGCTTTACCTATTTCATGATTTCCATGATTCAATTGGCCCCTTTTGCATACATAGCACAAAGTGTGATCATGATTAACCATCCCAATGGCTAATCGTTTCAAAACAATTCCATACCTCATAATGATCAACAAACAAACGATTATGGTACTAGGCTAAAAACGTATATAAGCCATTTTCGCATGGCCATCCAAGTTTACACAAAACCGAAAGGTACATGACCTTCAACAAAAGGGTAGTCCTATACATGACATTTCAAAGTTCAACCAAAATTGTACCAAAATGGGGGCTTTGATAGTGTGGATGACTTCGACTTCGATGATCCCGAATCCGATAGCTAACAAGCAAAATCTATAAAACAGAGAAACAGAGAAGACGGAGTAAGCAATTTATGCTTAGTAAGTTTGAGCAAGAGATTCCAGCACAACAAAAGCATAGCATTCATAAAGCTAACGGATAATTTCATATGCACAAATTCTCAATATCATACTCATTTCACATTCCAATCCCTATGTTCATACATAAGGGATCATCTTAGCCAAATACCGAAACCCATTACTCGATTGAGCGAATATTATTCAAGGAATCAACTAATTCAAGCACATACGAACATACCTCATTGCTGGAATTTTTCAAGCGTATTAACTGAAAATTTTATAGCAAGATCGCTCATTCTCGAATCACGTACCTTGAATTTAACCGGATATAACGACTCGCTCAAATGCCTTCGGACGAAGCCGGTTATAGTGACTCGCACGAATGCCTTCGGACTTAACCCGGTTTAGTAACTTGCACAAATGCCTTCGGGCTTAGCCGGATTTATTAACTCGCATCGAATGCCTTGGATCCTAGTCCGGATATAGTCACTTAGCATAAAGCCTTGGGACTTAGCCCGGACATCATTGAATAACCGAGCACAATTATCAATAAATTATGACACATTCAGTATTTCATTTTCATTAGCAAAACTCAAACACAAGGCACTATTCACACTTGAAATTTCGCTCAATAGCCACACACAAAGAGCATGATTTTAATTTGCTTTAAACATGATCTAATCAATTCGAATTTAAGCTCTATTACTCAAGTACTTACCTTGGATGTTGTCGAGCGATTTCGACGGCTACTCGACTACTTTTTCCTTCCCTTTATCGGATTTAGCTCCCATTTGCTCTTGAGCTTAATTTGACAAATAAATTAATTTAATCATTTGAGCATCGAAAGAGGAATTCAAGGTACTTAGCCAATATATATACTCAATAGGCATCAAAGTCGCATATGTACGAATCATGAATCGAACTCAACACATTAGTTAATATTCCTCTTAGCGAATTTTCTAAGCCAAGAATAGGCATCAATATGCTTGCCTCTAACCGAATGCATGCACACCAATTTCCCTCATGTGGCGAATATGCATGTCCATGTTGAGGCCAATTATACACTTATTACCACACAAAAACAGCATACATTTTACTAACTAATGCATTCCATATTGTAACTCAATACACATCTATCATTTCCTTCATAACCAAACATCATCATAAGTAAGTATATACCTTGAGATAGTATATATATGTCATACCAATACATCATGCTCAAACATATATACATATATATATGCTAGAGCCGAATCTCAAGTTGATTGTAACTAAACATGAACATGATTTCGAAACACAAATCTTACTTTCCATGCAATGAGCATAAATCACACTTATGGATGTACCATGGCCGAATACATCACGACACCATAATTTTGGTCATGATTACACAAAGAACTTAGTATCTCATTCAAAAATGCTTAAAGAAAATCTAAGAGTCCTCAATCCACCATCACATGTATCATCATCAAGCTTTATATTTAACATGCAATGGCATTAACTCAAAATCCACCTTGGCCAAATACCATCCCCATGATATAACAAAGATTTGAACCAAGGGCTAATAAGAACATCAAGTTAGCAACCAAAACATGCATGAATCTCATGGCACAACATCAAACATACCTTAATCTTGATGCAAGTATAGCCAAACCCTTCCTAATCCTCTTCCAAACCAAGCATGAAGCAAAACTCCTTCCTTATCCTTAGTATTTTCGGCCAAAAGAGAGTGAAATGGATGAACAAAATTTTTTGTTTACTTTCCTACCTACACGGCAATGGGGAGGGAGAGAAGCCTTCACACACACATTTTTTTTTTATTCCATACTCCTTATTTTATTCATTCCAACATAACCCACTTACCAAACATGTTTCATGACATGATTTTGCCCATAATTCCTTGTCATGGCCGGCCACTAGCTATTGGGGGAATTTGACATGCAAGTCCATTGTTTTGCATGCATGCTTTAATTAGTCATCACACATTTCCCCATCATACTTTCAAAGTTTACTACTAGGTCCTTTCTAGTGAAATTCACATTTATAGCTCTAAATCAAAACATCAAAAATGTCACACATGAGTTAACACACATTAGAGGAAATAAAATAAATATTAAATTATTTTTATGCCTCGGTTTTGCGGTCCCGAAACCACATTCCGACTAGGGTCGTTTTATGGCTGTCACACAGTGTGTGTTACACGGGCCATCAGCGCGGTCATGTCTTAGTGACCACACGGGCATGTTGCCCTTCCACCTGGGCGTGTGCCTTGTTTCAAGGGTTGTTTTTCTAAAGTTGGTTAAGGACCTGAGCCAGTCCCAAATGATTTTCCAATGGTCTTTTGAGGCCTCGTAAGCCATATTAAGAAATTTAGACAAGGTTTGAAAAAGTTTTAAATTTGGTCAGGCATTAATGATTCGAGAACGTTGGAATGCATGTGTTTAAGTGTGGTAATGCCTCGCATCCCGTCCCGGTATAGGACTTGGGTGTATAGTGTTACATTTAGTGGTATCAGAGCTATAGTTTAGTCGGTTCTAAGACTAACCTTGCATGAGTATGATTCTAGCTATACATGCCATAGTTGTATATTGATTGTGTGACAACTCTTAATGATAATAAATTATGTTTTTCATATAGTAAATAGATATTGATGTAGTTACTGTGGATGATGTGGAAAGTAATGCGCCGGCTTCTGCTGAAGGGACCGCGTCAGTTGATAGTGGGCCCTTGACGATGAGTCAGGGCGGAGGGGCTAGAGAAGCTTACCTCCACATGATGGATACCTGGTACTCGGAGTTTATTCTTGCGAATCTGAATAGTCCACCTCCCCTACCTCATCTAATTCCTCAACCCATCCATATAGCTCCTCAAGGAGTAGAGATGACTAGGAGAGAGAAACCTCTAGTGGATAGAATTAGAAAGTAAGGGGGCCAAGAAATTTCAGGCAAATATTGATGATGACCCGACAAAGTTTTGGCTAGAAAATTCCATTAGGGTATTTAATGAGTTATCATGCACACCTGAAGAGTGCATAAAGTGTGTTGTGTTACTCCTGCGAGACTCAACTTACCAATGGTGGAACACCCTTGTGTTAGTTGTACCAAGGGAAATGATTACATGGGAGTTTTTCCAAGAGGAATTCTGAAAGAAGTATATCAGTCAAAGGTTTATAGATCAGAAGAGAAATGAATTTCTAGAATTGAAGCAAGGCCGAAAGACAGTGATAGAGTCTGAGCGTGAGTTCATGAGGCTCAGCAAATATGCTAGGGAGTGTGTGTCTACCGAAGCCATCATGTGCAATAGATTTGAAGACGGATTCAATGAAGACATCTGATTGTTAGTTGGCATCTTAGAATTGGGGGAATTCGTAGTGCTCGTGGAGAGAGCATGTAAGGCCGAGGAATTAGCCAAAGAGAAGAGAAAACCTGACATTGAGTCCCGAGACTCAAGGAAAAGACAGATGAGGAAATCACATCAAACCTCATCCAGAAGATCGAGGGAGTTCACCAGCCAATTGAATACTTCGGTGGGATTCTCAAATTAGAGTAAGAACAAGCAGAATACGACTTCTAAAGCCCATACCACTTCTATTGCCAGTGTCGGTAGTGCTCTCTTCCAAATAGGCCGGAGTGTTCGCAGTGTGGTAGGCATCACTTCAGCAACTGTCGAAGGAATGAGAGAGGCTGTTTTAAATGTAGGTGGCTGGACCATTTTATTCGTAATTGTCCCAAGTTGGACGAGAAAGAGAAAAATCAAGATATAAGGGCGAGTAGTGCTCCTTAGAGGGGTAGACCACAAAAGAATCTAGGCAGTGGGGTTAGCAGTAGAGGTACTCCTAGAGATTCAGTTGTGAGGTCCGAGGGTCGTGTGACTGCAAGGACTTATCCCATTCGTGCTCGTGAAGAGGCATCTTCACCAGATGTGATTACGGGTAGTTTTTCTCTTTATGATATTTTTGTTATTACTTTAATTGATCTGGGGCCTACCCATTCTTATGTCTACATGAAATTAGTACCCAGTATGAATATGCTAGTTTTACCTACTAAATTTGGGGTGAAACTGTCTAACCCGTTAGGCAACATGTGTTGGTAGACCAAGTATGTAGAAACTGTCCCTTGATAATTAGAGGTCATTATTTTTCGGCTAACCTTATGTTGTTGCCGTTTGATGAATTCGATGTAATCCTCGGTATGAACTGGTTGACTTCTCATGGGGTTGTGGATGAAAAGTCATCAAGTTGAAATGTGAAAATGGGGATGTCCTTCGGGTTGAACAGTGTGAATTGGATAACTTACCTGTAGTAATATCGTCTATAACTGCGGAGAGATATTTGAGAAAATGATATGAGTCCTACCTTGCATTTGTGTTAAATACTCAGGTGTCAGAAGTGAAAATTGAGTCAGTGTCTGTGGTATGTGAATACCCAGATGTGTTTCCAGAAGAGTTGCCCGGATTGCCTCCAGTTAGGGAAGTTGAGTCTGGTATCGAGTTGGTTCCTGGTACGGCACCCATCTCGATCGCTCCGTATAGGATGGCTTCAATGGTTAAAGGATTTGAAGGCTCAATTACAAGAGTTAATGGATAAAGGTTTTGCAAGACTGAGCTATTCACCGTGGGGTGCTCCGGTACTTTTTGTGAAAAAAAAAGACAGGTCGATGAGATTGTGCATAGACTACCGACAGCTCTACTAAGTAACTGTGAAGAACAAGTATCCCTTGCCAAGGATCGATGATCTATTTGATCATTTGAAGGGAGCTACCGTGTTTTCCAAGATCAACTTAAGGTCGGGCTACTATCAGTTAAGGGTTAAGGAGCAAGATGTACCGAAAGCCGCATTTAGGACGAGGTATAGGCACTATGAGCTTCTTGTTATGCCCTTTGGTTTAAAAAATGCTCCTACGATGTTTATGGATTTACTGAGCTGCATTTTCGATCGTATTTGGATAAGTTCGTGGTGGTCTTTATCGACAACATATTGATTTACTCAAGTAATAAGAATGAGCACGCGGAGCATTTGAGAACACTTTTACAAACCTTGAGAGATAAACAATTATATGCCAAGTTCAGTAAGATTAAATTTTGGCTTAAAGAGGTTGGATTCCTAGGACACATCATGTCGGGAGATGGGATTAGAGTTGACCCAAGCAAGATCTCGGCTATTGTTGAGTGGAAACCACTGAGGAATGTGACAGAAGTTTGAAGCTTTCTAGGTTTGGCTGGGTACTACAAAAGATTTGTGAATGGATTCTCTATGATAGCCACTCTGATGACAAGGTTGTTACAAAAAGGATGTCAAGTTCGAATGGACAGAGAAGTGCCAACAGAGTTTTGAGAAATTAAAGGCTTTGTTGACTGAAGCTCCAGCTTTAGTACAACCAGAATCAGGAAAAGAGTTTGTGGTGTATAGTGATGCATCCTTGAATGGGTTAGGGTGTGTGCTCATGCAAGAAGAAAAGGTTATAGCCTATGCCTCGAGACAGCTAAAACAACATGAGAGAAATTACCCGACCCACGATTTGGAGATAGCAGCTATAGTGTTCGCATTAAAGAAATTTGGAGACACCATTTGTATGGTGAGAGGTGTTGGGTTTTGACCGACCATAAAAGTCTAAAGTATTTGATGACTCAGAAGGAGTTGAACTTACGACAATGACGATGGTTAGAGTTGATAAAAGCCTATGAGTTGGTGAATGACTACCACCCCGGAAAGGCTAATGTAGTAGTCGATGCTTTGAGTAGGAAATCATTGTTCGCCTTGAAAGCTATACATGCTCAATTGTTAGTGACTGATGATGGTTCGGTTCTGGCTTTGTTGAAAGCTAGACCGATGTTCCTACAAGAGATTTGTGAAGCTCAGGATAACGATAGTGAATTGCAAGCTAAGAGAACTAGGTGTGAGTCGGGTGTCGAATCACAGTTTAGTATTGGTACTGACGATTGTATAATGTATCGAAGCAGAATTTGTGTACCCAAGAATAATGAGCTCATTCAGAAGATTTTGCAAGAGGCACATAGTGGTTGTTTGTCTATCCACTCGGGTAGTGTGAAAATGTACAATGATTTGAAGAAAATATACTGGTGGTCGGGAATGAAAAGAGACATTTCTGAATTTGTCTCTAAATGTCTAGCTTGTCAACAAGTGAAGGTTGAACACCAAGAACCCTCACATTTACTTTAGCCTGTGATGGTTCCCGAGTGGAAATGAGACCAAGTAACCATGGATTTTGTGTCAGGGTTGCCTTTGACACCAAGGAAAAAGGATTCAGTTTGGGTCATTGTTGATAGACTTACTAAGTCGGCATATTTTATACCAGTGTGTACCGATTATTCCCTTGAGAAACTGGCCGATCTTTATGTTTCTGAGGACGTGAGACTTCATGGAGTGCCCTTGTCGATTATTTTAGATAGAGATTCGTGGTTTACCTCGCAATTTTGGAGGAAGTTGCAAGAGGCATTGGGAACAAAACTAAATTTTAGCACAGATTTTCACCCGCAAACCGTTGGTTAGTCAGAGAGAATAATTCAAATATTAGAGGACATGTTATGGTGTTGTGTTTTCGAGTTTCAAGGCAGTTGGGAAATGTATTTACCACTGGTCGAATTCGCCTACAACAATAGTTATCAAAAAAGTCTAAAAATGGCGCCTTATAAGGCTTTGTATGAGCGTAACTGCCGAACGCCTTTATATTGGACCGAGTTGAGAGAGAATCATATTCATGGGGTCGACTTAGTCAGAGAGACTGGAGAAAAGGTTAATGTAATTCGTGATTGTATAAAGGCTGCATTAGATAGATAGAAATCCTGTACGAATTTGAAACGGAAAGAGATCGAGTTTCAAGTCGGGGATAAAGTGTTTTTGAAAGTATCCCCGTGGAATAAAGTCCTTAGATTTGGTAAAAAAGACAAGCTCAGTCTGCAGTTTATTGGACCTTATGAGGTGACCGAGAGAATTGGGCTGGCAGCATACAGATTAGCCTTACCTCGTGAGCTAGAGAAAATTCAAGATGTATTTCACGTATCGATGTTGTGCTGCTACCGATTTGACCCCTCACATGTGATTTCATTAGAAGAAATTGAAATAAGCCCGGATGTGACCTATGGTGAAGAACCGATTAAGATTTTGGATCGAGAGGTCAAGAAGTTGAGGAATAAAAGTTTAGCACTCGTAAAGGTTTTGTAGCATAGACACAGATTCGAGGAAGCCATGTGGGAATCTGAAGAGACTATGAGAGATCAATACCCAAACTTCTTTATCGGTAAGAATTTCAGGGACGAAAATCTCTAAGGGGGAGAATTGTAACAACCCGATTTTGGGCCTAGTCAGAGCAGTGGTTTCAAGACCACTAATTTGAGGTCAGAGAAAGTATTTTATTATTATTTTATAATTATAACATGTTTATATTAGTGCATGAAAAATTTGGTGAAGTAATTTTAGCGTTTGTGAGTTTAATTGAGAAAAAAGGACTAAATCGCATAAAGTTTAAAAGTCTTAATTTGATAGCTAAGGGTGTTAAATTGCCATGAAACTTAAATTAGGGGTCTTTAAAGGGAAAATAGACCCTTAGACTATAGCTTGACCATCCATGAGACAAAGAAAACTAAATGGTCAATATGTTAGGTATTTGATGACATAATATGTGATAAAATAATGCCCTAAAGCCTAGCTATCATCTTTTTTCCCCACCCTTTCTTCTTGACAGAAAATATCAGCCGTTAGAGGAGTTTTTGAAGTTGGAATTTTCAGCCACTTAATCTCTCTACAAATCAAGAAGTGCAAAATCTGGGCTTAGACTAGGGAAAAGCAAAACAAATAAACTAAAACCGAATAGCCGCCTACTTTTTGTAATCCGAGGTAAATTGTTTGTTAATAATGAAACTCTATCTTTATGATGTGCATTTGTGTTGATATGACATAAATTACTTTGATTTTGAATATGAGAATACATATTGAGAAATTGACATTGTAGGGACTTTCATTGAGCATTTGGAATAAACTTGGATATTGGTACCCTGATATTGGGTGATATGTGTGCTAGTGTAAGACATGTCTGGGGCATGTATCCGCCTCGAGATATTTAAGCTAGTGTAAGACATGTCTGGGACATGTATTGGCATTGAGACGAGAGCTAGTGTAAGACATGTCTAGAACATGCATCAGCCTCGCGATGAATAAGCTAGTGTAAGACCTGTCTGGGACATGGCATCGACACCGATAGATGAGAGCCAGTGTAAGACCATGTCCGGGACATGGCATCGGCATCTTAGCCCATGCTAAGGCTATCGAGTATTTGGTAGTATTCCAAATGGTTCAACAAAAGGTTTATGATTTATATCGAAATAAGAAAAGTTGTGATCATTTGATGAGTGGTACAGGTACCAAATTGAAATGTATGAGATATAGGCTCAATGTATGAAATATGAATTGTATTAGATGGTGATGAGTAAGTTGAACTTACGTCTATTTATAGTATTTGTAAATAAACTATGAAAGGTTATGAGCATATTGCTTTATGATAAGTAGTTGTTGTTTATTTTTATGCAACTTACTAAGCTTTATGTTTACCCTATCTCTTTTCCTTTTTCTCATAGTGCTGCCCAATTAGCTCGTCGTGGATCAACGGGCATCGGAGACATCAATCACACTATCAAATCGAAGCACTTGGTATAATTAGTTCTTAAATTTTGATTATGGCATGTATATGAACTTTGATTTTGTTTAGTGTCACTTTGTTTTGGGGCCAAATGTGTTGACTTGTTTTAGTAATTGACACCATTTTGTATTAGGCCATGAAAAATGGCTAATGTTGTAGGTGGTTATATCAATACAAGAGGTTCTTTCATGAATGAGTAATTCGTTAGCTGCTTTGGTATATATATGAAATGTGTAGATGCCTTAGATGTGGTTGTTGAATTGAGAAATTAGGTTGTTATATTGTGTTTCAGTGTGGCAAAGCGCTTGGTAGATAGCCCTATATTGTCTACACGGGTAGATACACAGGCGTGTGTCTAGGCCGTGTGTGGCACACGGTCAGCCCCATGGGCATGTTGTTCGACTGTTTATCCCTTGCACGTAAAAATTTCAAGTCAAAATGCATGGTAATAAGCACACGGGTAGAGACACGGCCATGTGTGTCAACCGTGTGGAGGAAACAGCCTCTAACCATGGGCGTGTGCCCCGATCGTGTGCCCTAAATTAGATACTGACGTTAAAAATAGAATGTCAAGGTTTTTAGACACGGGCCATAGACCCGGGCGTGTGTCAAGCCATGTGAAAACCCTTGTAGGTTCGAATTTAGATTTAAATTCAGACGGGTATGGGATACGGGCGTGTCCCAAAATGCTTAGGCTGTGTGTGTCACACGGGTCATCAGTGCGGCCATGTCTTAGTGATGACACGGGTGTGTTGCCCTTGCACATCGGCGTGTGCCCTGTTTCAAGGGCTATTTTTCTAAAGTTGGTTAAGGACCTGAGCCAGTCTCGAATGATTTTCCAATGGTCGTTTGAGGCCTTGTAGGCCCATATTAAGAAATTTAGAAAATGTTTGAAAAAGTTTTAAATTTGGTGACGCCTTGATGATTCGAGAAAGTTGGAATGCATGTGTTTAAGTGTGGTAATGCCTCGCATCCCGTCCTGGTGTAAGACTTAGGTGTAGGGGGTTACATTATACGCTTGATTAAACTTAGTTTGTATATCTATGCTATGTTAGAAAAATCCATTTTAGAAAATGATTTTCTATCACAGTGAAAAATTAGAATTTTTTATAAAACTGACCCAAAATTTTTTATTAATTATGAAAATGACCTACTTTCAAAAACATGTACACAAATAACCCGTTTGCTACAGTGAACCTCAGTGTCACTGTTGCCATTGACGCCACAACCCCTAATAATTCCCCATTCATTCGTTGGTTTCTTAAAAAAATAATTTCCTAGGGATGAGATTCAATAATTACAAAAGGTGATGTTGGTTGTGTATTTCAAGGTCAGCAGAGAGTAGCGATGAGATTCAATAAGAGTGTGAGGCTAGAAGAAATGAGACGAAAGGTCAGTGCAACGATAGCTCTCCATTGTGGAAGGACAATCTCAAGATAATTTTACAAGTTTCCAATTTACTAAGATCTGTGGAAATGTGCAGAGATGGAACTGGTAGGTGATGATGAATTGGGCACTATGATCGTAATATGGTGCTCGAATAGGAATGAGAACCCCTAACCAGTTGAGTTTTTTGCTCAACTAGCCGGTGTAAAGCCTATTGAAAATGTCACTCTAATAGGTTTGACTTTGATCTTAATGTCAGATGGATAGATCAATCAGGCTACGGAGGGACATCACAACATCCCGAAAATCCAAAACTATGGTAGGAGTTTGTATAACAGCCCTATCTCGGGTCCCTATTTAGAGATACATCCAAAGGTGATGCACACCAATTTTGATGGTGAGGAAGGATCCATTAATGATAGAGATTCTAATCAAGATGTTGAAGAATATAGTAACTGCTATGTGGATGTGGTCCCAGACGATATCGACGATGAAGGCGATGAGGGCTAAGATGTACACCTCCATCGCTTGGGAACCTGAGTCATGGCATTATTATACAGAATGAACCTGGGACCCACATATTGAGCATAGATCTAGAAGTAGCGCATGCACCTAAGTTTTCCAAGCACGCCAATATAGGTAACATTTGTAAGGTAACGTTTTGAGAACTAGGAGGATTGTGTGTTTTCCATCAAGCGGTATTGTAACACCCCTAACCCGCAACCGTCGCCGAAATAGGTTAAGAGGCATTACCGAACTTATAATAACATTTAGAACAATCATTACAGTAAATGTCATTCATTCACATTCAATAAGAACTTAAATTGAGCATACAAAGCCTAACTCATGCATTCAGGACCAATCTGATAACATATAAAAGTTTCAGAAACTTAGAAAATTTTCAACTTTTAATAGGTCACACGCCCGCGTGAACAGGCCGTGTGCCTCACATAGCTTTAGACACACCCGTGTGTCTAAGTCATGGCAAAATAGGGCATACATACTGACTTGTCCACACAGCCACAAGACACGTCTGTGTGCTAGGCCATGTGAAAATTAAGGAGGCTACTGACTTGGCCACACTGCCAACCACATGCCCATGTGCCAACTCATGTGCCTCACATGGCCAGTAGATACGCCCGTGTGTCTAGGCCGTGTCAAAACTGGAGGGTATACTAACTTTAATTCGTAGGGTACCCCAGGGGACACACAGCTGCGTAACATAACAGTGTGTCGTACACGGCTGAGACACACGCCCGTGTCATTGCCCGTGTAGAAAAAAATAGGCCATTTGAATAGCCAATTTTCCACCCCAATTTGGGTCAACCTACAAGTACCAAACCAAGCATATATGCACAACCATTTCAACCAATATCTATACCAAACCATACATAATTTATGCTATAACATTACCAATCATTTTAAACCTCAATTCATCAATCAATTCATACCAAAACTTAAACTAAAATCATACCAAAACATATGATCAATACATTATTCAATCAAATGCTCAAAACTTACCAAACTTCTTAACATTGACCATTTCTTTTGGCTAACCAAAACATACCACAATTTTACATTAGCATCACATATCATATACCATTATCAAACTATAAGCTTAAACACAAATTAACCATATCACATGGCTAAATATATACATTACAAAACATAATCCTACAACTTCTAGCCTATACATGCCATACTTTAATATATACATTTTCAAAGGACCAAAATAAGGTTCGATAGTGTGGTGACGATCCTTAACGATCCCCGAGATCACAGTAGCTTTGATATCTATAAAACAATGCAAACACACACAAAGTAAGCTTTCAAAAGCTTAGTAAGCCATATACAAATAAACATATCATTCAAAGTAACTAAATGTCATCAAATCATTTATACTTTGTATACCAATGCTAACACAAATCTCATATTCAAATACTTACCTTTCATTCTCAAACAGGCTATACAAAGTAAACATACCTGAATCTGATATGATTTCACAAAGTTATTCATTTTCGTAGAATGCCCGTTTGAACTGTTCGGAAACATAAGGATATGCAGATAGATCGAAAAGTAAATACAATGCCAATGTCCCAGACGTGGTCTTACATGTAATTAAACATCAATGCCACTGTCCCAGATAGGGTCTTACACGAAATCATATATGAAGCCAATGTCCCAGACATGGTCTTACATGTAAAACAGATATCGAAAATCCTATGCCATGACATATGTAACCTAACTATTCTTAGGGTTCGTATGGAACTTTTCGAATGTCGGAACTTTGTCAATACTTTCTCAAATAGCACATGTTTAGCTTGAGCATTCATTCATCACAATTTAATATCATATGAATAATAAGAATTCAATTCAAACACATTTATTGTATATCGACTTACCTTGTAGGGATTCGAATAGATGGAATCGGTTACTCGACGACGTTCGACTTTTCCTGATCTAACACCGTTTTTTTTAATTCTTGATCTAAATAAATTCAAAATTTGACCCATTTAATCACACATTCATTCAAAACAATCCATAAACACAAATTTAAGGCAATTTACAAACTAGCCCTTACATTTTCATATTTTGACACTTTAGTCCCTAATTCACAAAATCACAAAATACACAAAATTTGCATATATTCATGCTTGGCCGAATATTCATAGCTCTCATACAAGTCCACACATTTCATTTATTTCACATTTTAGTCCCTCAAAATAACATTTTTACAATTTAGCCCAAATTACTCAATTTCATAAAAGATCCAAAGACAAAACATATAACCCAATATCAAACTTTCATATTTCATCAATTAACAACATAAAGCTCATGAATTCATCCATGGAACATTTCAAAATCATAAAAGAATCAGAAATTGAGACATCGGCTTGATAGTATTCGAAGCAACAATTATAAAACGTAGAAATTATCAAAAACCGATCAAAACACATACCTTAATTGATGCTTGTAATTGCCAAATGTTCAAAGCTTTCTTCAAAATTTCAGCAAGGATGATGATAATGGACAAATTTTATGTATTTGTTTTATTAAATCAACATTTATTTATCAATTACTAATATAACCTTTTTAATTTCATTCAAAATCCACTAACTCATGTCCATACTTGTCCATGCATTAATTAAATGGTCCAACTACATCATAAGGACTTCATATTTTAAAAGCCATGTCAATTCAGCAATTTAACAACCAACATGAAATTTTTATATTTTACGCGATTAGGTCCTTTTATCAAATTGAGCACACAAACAATCGAATTTTCAGACGAAACTTTCACATATGCTAATTCACACATCATAAGCATGGAAAATAATATTTAACTATTTTTCTGACTCAGATATGTGGTCCCGAAACCATTGTTCCATTAGGGCCTAAACTAGACTGTTACAAGTACAACATGAAGATGTTGGTGGACTACGGAGTTGCAAAGTCTACACCAACATTATATGTTGGAGAATGTCAGAGAGGTAATGAGGGGTGCAACCAGCGAGTTTAGGCTACATTTATACAAAGGACTCAACAGTGGACAATCCAAAAATTAGAAGGGCCACATACATGCACTTCTGGACGTATCACACAAGATCATCATAAAGTAGATGCAAAAACAATATGCAACTACATAATGCCACAGGTGAAAGTCATGCCCACCATTCCTGTATCAATCCTGTATAGGAAGGCATGGTGGGCCAAACAAATGGCCATGGAGCAGTTGTATAGTGACTAGGATATGTCATACAATGAACTTTAGGGGTGGATATCCACAATGTAGGAGTACGTGCTAGGTATTACCATTGACTTACAAGCATTGCCATGTTACAGGCTAGATAGCCAACTACAACCAGGGAGAAGAATTTTCCACTAGATGTTTTAAACATTCGATCCATGTGTTTGAGCCTTTCCCCAATGCAAGTTGCTTGTGCATGTTGATAGGACTTGGTTATATGAGAAATACAAAAAAATACTCCTGACTGTGGTTGCATAAGAGGAAAATCAGAATGTACTGTTGATAGCCTTTGCCATCATGGAGTTGGAAAACTTCAAATCGTGGGAATTTTTCCTGATGAACTTGCGGAGGCATATTGTCAGCCAAGACAACATTTGCATTATATTTGACAGATCGAAGGGACTAGTTGCTGTAATTTGGCATTCTGGGCTTACGTGGAGGTCTGTCTACTGTATCTGCCACATCGCTGTCACTTTCCACCTAGAGTACAAGAATAAAGACTGGCGCAAAACAACTTGTTAACATGAATAAAAAAAAATCCCTTTTTAATTTTTTTTAATATTTTGAATCACTTTCCTAAAATGAATGGTAACGTGTCATATTAGATTACATACGTAAGGTACAGGCTGAAACCTTATCGATTCAAGTGTATGTTTATTTTCATTGTGACTGAGAGAACATGTTTTACACAACTCAACATGTTCACTGTGACCGAATGGTTTATTTTCATTTTCGGGCTTCAAAAGAGCTCAAAAACATAAACTCATTCTTCTGATTATTTTTAAGTAATCTATATAGAATTGTAAATGAATCATTTCCATATCTATTTCCATTTTCATTTTGGAAACCTACATTCATTTCCAAATAGTCCCATTTTTTCATTTTGGAAAAAACCATAATTATTCTAGAATGTTTCCCATTTTTATTTTCCTATTCATCCCTTTCATTTCTATTCAAACACGCAAATCATTTCTAGTTTCAACGAGCTAGCAGAGGGATCGATTGGATTAGGCCTCAAATTATTTATGATTAAGTTTTTGACTTTTTGCCTATTAATTATAAACTCATTAGTCATGAAGTCATTCCACTATAATATCATGATTGAGCTCTCCCGAACGACATACCATTACGAAAGCAACTACTTAGTGCTCGTCCAATAACACTGTCATAAATGTGTTACCTTAATAAGATATCCTTGATCTCTTTGGGATAATATCCATTCTCCCAATATTATCCTATTTTGTCTCAAGGTAACCATTACATCTTTCTCCAAAAAAGTCAATTACTATCAAATAGTAATTTAAGTCATTCATCACAAAGATGAAAGACCTATGACCATGTTTACTTTTATTCAACCATGTAATGCCAAGAACAGGATATCATTTACCCATTTCTCGCGCAATGAATTCTAGTGTTATGAATGATGCTACGTACTGCAGAAGCCATACAACTAATGTACTAGCTTTCGGTTCCTTATCTATTCGAATTCAGGCTTTTACTTACATCAAAATGTACGAGTCATGTATACATAGTCTGCCTTCCGGTATGCCACACTATGAACACCACAAGAGGATAAACCCATTAACGAATTAATAATCAATTCTACTTGGTTCCAGTTTGATGTACTGTTAGTTGAGTCAGCCACATCAATGTCTTTATATCTTATTAGAGTTATCAGCTTCAATGCCCAATTGGAATTAATAGACAAAATATTTGTCTTTCAATTGGTTTTCTCATTTCTAATTAGACTAAGGACATGTTTACGTTCGTCTACTAATATAAGCTTTCTTTTTGTATTACGATCTTACCATGTAATATCGTTTAATATTAATTAAACATTAGACAACCAATGAGCAATATTTGCTTCCATTTTTCTTGCATGCAAAAACCATGTGAAAACAATATACAAAGTATTAATATAATTCATGAATAAGTTTATTAACAAATCTATTCAAAAAAATTACAAGCGTACCTACACGAAAATACTACACTTGGGGCACCAAATCCAACAATCTCCTACTTGCCCTAGTGAAATAGATGAGTCATGTTTCGTATTCCTATGCCCCTCCACATGTTTCTCGGAGAACTCTTTTGCTTGTAACGTCTTTGTAAAACAAACCCCAGGGTATGTCCTAAGATGCGTTCTTTGACTATATCCACTATTCCTTCAAACACTACCATTTCCCTCAATGTGTTTTGTCCTCATGTGGTTTCTTAGGTCTAGCTATATCCCTAGCACCATAGTTTTTCCATACCTCATATTCGACCCTCCATAGCGAAGTTAGAAGTGTAACACTACTTGACACTTATTTACACTATGGACCCACTGTTTAGGAAAAAAATCACAGTCCAATGTTGATTTCCTCAAATCTCGACACGTTTGAAAGTCAGAATCAGTATATTCGATATGAGTAAGATCTCTTCTAGAATACACAAGCATATAATCCCTTCTTCTCTATAAATACTTGAGTATATGCTTAACTATTTGCCAATATCTTAGTCCTGGATTCGCCTGGTACCAACTTACCAATCCCACAACAAAACAGATATCTAGGAATGCACATAACATAGCATACATGAGACTTCTTACTGCCGAAGCATAAGGAACCTTTCTCATGATATCTCTTTCTTTCCTTGTTTTATGATTGTCCTCTAAAGAGAGATGAAATCTCGATATAGAAGATTTATTTCCCTTCTTCGAATCAGTCATTGAATAATGCTCCAATATCTTGTCACCTTATTCTTTCGATCCCTTGGGATTCGAATGCTTAGAAAAAAAATTAGCTTCTCTTAAGTCCTTCATGCTAAACTCTTAGGTTAAACAATGAAAATTTCCTACACAGTAAAATGTCATCGACATATGGAATGAGAAATACGACTTTTCCATCCCTTAAATGTTTGTAAACACAAGGTTCTTCTATGTTTTGCTCAAATAAAAAAGTCTTGATCACTTGATCAAATTTTTTATTCCATGAACGGGTTGCTTGCTTAAGTCAATATATGGATCCAAGTAGTTTGCAAACTTTATGGTCATTTCCTTTCACTATATATTCAGTGGGTTGCATCATGGAGAGGCCATACCCATTTTGGGTTAATTCCCACCTAGATGATTTCTTAGGGTCGTCATGTAATATCCCGAATTAGGGTCTAATCAGAATAGTGGTTTTGTGACCTCAAATCTGAGATAGAAATAATTATTTTATGATTATTTTGAGGTCTATGATATGATTGAATGATTATGTGAAAATTTCGTGAAGAAATTCTTTGCATAAAATGCTTAATTTGAAGTTAGGGACTAAATTGAATAAGTTGCAAAACTTGCATTCTAGAAGTTTCTAGTATGAAATTGCTTTGAAATATTAATTAGGAGGTCTTAAATAGCAATTTGACCAATTTCAAAGTTTATGGACAAATATTGGACATGAATGGAATTTTTGGAAAGTTTAGTAGTAAGGGCATTTTGGTCATTTAGGGACAAAATGAATTAAAATACAAAATTAAAAGCCAATTTTGCTCATCTTCTTCACCATGGACGTGTATACCAAGGGAGACTCCATGGCTAGGGTTTCCAAGCTTCCAAGCTCGATTGTAAGTCCGTTCTAGCCTCATTTTTAATGATATTTACGTTTTTGGAGTCCTGGTAACTTGATTTAGCTTATGCTAGCAATAATTCAACCTAGGGTTCATATTTTGAAAAATACCCATAGGTGAAATTTGTTTATTTTGGTGTTTTATGATAGAATATGAGGTTTTAAATTATGTTAGACAACTTGTGCTACTCGGTTTTAAGTGAAAACGAGCAAAAGGGCTTAATCGATAAAAATACCTAATAGTCATAAGTACATGTTAGAGTGAGAATTTGATGTTGCCATAGAAGGGAAAAATAATCATCATGTCATAAAACATAAGAAAATAGGATGAAGTTTAATTTCTGAACCTTGGGGCAAAAGTGCAACTATGCAAAAGTTTAGGGGTCAAAATGAAAATTTTTAAAAATATGATTTTTGGACCCGTATGAATAGTGTGACTAATTATTAGGCTAAATGTGATATTATAGATGAAGGAAATCGAGATTCGGGCTTAAATCGGGAAAATACAAGGTTATGGACTAAAATGGTAAATTGCTGTTTCTGGATCGACGTAAGTTCGTATGATAATAATAATGCAATGTTATGTTTGAATTATATTTCTTACTATTATTGCATATTTTTTATGATTTAATATATTGGAAAAGTTGATAGAATGGTGTTTATGATGTGGAAATATGACATGAAAGAATGTTACATGAAATGCAAGAAAATGATGATACATGACAAGTGATATATGAAATATGTGATATATGTTATGTAAATTCTTAAAAGCTAATTTGATATTTGTGTTGTGTCTTATTATACTATGAATGGACAATTGGTACTATGGACAGTGGGATCAACACTTGAGTAAATTGCACATAAATAATCTATCGATTCTTTTATGTTATTATATTTTGATATCATATGAAATGTGGTCGCCTATCAAATGGTTATTTGATGTAAATTATGAATTTAAATTGATTACGGACAATTTAGTAAAATGTTGAAAAGTGAGGAATTTCCCGATTGAGCCTTCGGAATAAAAATGATACGAATGATCTATTGTGAGGTTGCATGTGTAGTACTAAGTGCAGGCTACTATGCGTACCCGAAAACTATGATCACGTGTGTAGTACTAAGTGCAGGCTACTACGTGTATCAGATGGTTAGGTCACGTGTGTAGTACTAAGTGCAGGCTACTACGTGTACCGGATAATTGGTCACGTGTGTAGTACTAAGTGTAGGCTACTACGTGTACCGGATAATTGGTCGCATGTGTAGTACTATGTGCAGGCTACTATGCGTACCAGATAGCTTTGGCTACAAGTGTGAAAATATGTGCAGGCAATTAGTATCAGTTATTATTCCGAAGAGTTCAATGGGAAAATCGATTAAGTAAAAATACAATTGAACATGATTATATGATGAATAAGTGTAGGTATATGTTTATGAAAACTTATGACCAATGTACTCGATAATTGGGTGAATTTCGATAAGACAAAATGGATTAAGTGGAATTATGTAAGAATGAATTTTAGTGGTAAGACAGTGTTGGACAACATCAATTGCATGACTTTGAAAATTCACTAAAAATTGTGGAAGTTGAATAAAAATGCAAATGATATATGAAAATAAAGCTTAATGAGTCTATTTTCACATGAAAGAAACAGGGGAAGCAAATGAATTCTATATTGTGTGATAGTTGAATTCTTGTGAAATAGTGTCTGAATGAATTCTAGATTCCCTGTTCTGACTTTAGAAATTCACCATAAATTGTAAAAATATTATTAAGATTCATACCTTACATGGATGGATTCCTTATTGAGTCTATTTTTAAGGGAAACAAACTGCATGGTCGTTGGAATTCTGTACAGGGAGAAATTTGGTTTGTAGTGCACAGAGTTCAGAGTAGTCGTACTCTAAAATAGGGGAGATTTTAACTAATAAAATGTACTAATTGGATAAACCAAAAATTCTGGAAATTTTATGGGAGAAATATATATGAATATAGTTTCAAGGAAAATTAACAAAACTAAATTTGGAGTTTTTTAGCTTCAGATATGAATGATTTAGTAACTGTAACTCGATAACACATCTTAACCTTAATATGTGTAAGTGTACAATTATAGTGTTTTATCTTGAAAAGCATGATAGTAATTGCTTATTATATTCACATGAACTTACTAAGCGTAAAGCTTACCCATCCTCTCCATTTCTTTAGTATTGGCAGGTCGGCTCGGGGTTGGAGATCATCGGAGGCAAAATCACACTATCAAACTATCATTTTTGGGAAAATTAATTCAAATTTTAGAAATATCAAGTGAGTGGCATGTATAGGAAGTTGGTTTGTGATATGTATTTTTATTATGATTTTGACCTTACGTATCAGTCTGCATTGAGTTATCGTATATGATCATGAGATGTGGTCCTTATCCATTATGGTTTATAAGTTTAATTAATCGTGCCATGTCTTACGTTTTGTTGTGATGATATAGTTACCTTTCTTTTTTATGCATGTGTTCGAAAAGTTTTGAATTAAATGAAATTTTATGGCCCCGTTTTCGTCTATGTGTATTGTTAAGTCTGGTAATGCCTCATACTCTGTTCCGACCTTGGATACGGGTAAGGGGTGTTACACGTCAAGCTTAAGGTTTGAGTTTTTCCTCTCCTAAACAGCCGATTCGTTAAGAAAACCCTACACAACAATTAATTAATCATACCTCCAGTCGTTATTCCCCCATAAAAGGATTAGCTCCTCATAGATCTTGTAACATGATAACTTGATATAGAAAATAGACATGAATAGTGATTGAAAAGAATAAAGTTTAGGAGAAGCCTAAATCATATTAAAGATAATGTCGAATTGACACAGAGCTGATTGAGTTCCACAGATCGGATCTCCTTATGGAAGCAAATAACAAAATTGAAAATATGTGTTAAATGAGCCTATTTATACAATTAGAGTGTCCTCATCCTTAACCCTAGGTTAGTTGCCGCTCTCGTGTTTAACGTTTGATTGTATGGACCAAAACTCCATTGGCTCATAATTATTTCCTGTATAGAGTCAATGTTGCGACACACTAGGTCCTATGTCGGGACATCAAAGGCAGTATGCTCATCATCAGGGTATATTTAGGGGTGTGTCGTGACATTCTCAGTCTGTGTCGTGACATAGAAGGCAGTCTTGAATTTCTTATATTCTACAACACAACAACCAGTATCGAGTTAGCACACCTTCTAATGGTTTCCTACAGACTCACAAAGCATATTAGCTCACCCTTAGGCCTCATTCAGCCCCTAAGGTCAATGAAAAATCAAATTACACTTTTTATTGAATGTAAATGAAATTCTAAAACCTCAACTAAAACATAATAAAATGATTGTGTTCAAGCTTTTGAAATGTGAAAATTAGTTTAATCTGATACATCGAATTATGGCAGATAAAACTCCCCCACAGTTAAGTCATTACATGTCCTCAAGCAAAGAAAACAAAAACAATAATTAAAATATGACCATTGAACAAGTTTGGTACAAATGTTAGCTTTGGAGCACATGAGTAGGCATTTCATATTCACACATGGTCTTTGCATGATATATAGCTGACTCACCACTTTTGATATCAAACACCTATTTTCAATTGTTACAAAACATACAAACATTGAGGGTTTCAAATGTAGGGATCCATCAATAGGTTATGAAGGTAATTTGATTATCCTAGAAGAATGCAAATAGTCATAAATGTAATTATTTAGTATGATGTCAATTTGTAAATAAGTCTACCTAGATCACAGAGGGCTTTTCGGCTTGTAACATTCTAAGGCTTAATACAAGTATGAATTTTAAGAACATTAAGCATCAAATAGTTTCAAGCATGAAAATAGTTTAACACATCGTATTGTTCCTTATTTTTCCCTTTAGCGACAATTACCCGCTCACTGCCTTATTTCTCCTTCTCTCACCTTCCTTATTTCTCCACATTAGAAATCATAGAATAATATAACTATCATGGCTAGCTCACAAGTTTGTGTGCACTACTGAATGGGTCTTCCTATTTTCAGTGACTTTGTCACTTTTCTTTCTTCTTTTTCAATATATTTCTCATTCACAAATGCTTTTACTTTCAAGAAATATTTCTACTCATTTTTTACTTTCTTTCTGGAATTTTTTTTGCTGCATATGCTGGCCAACCTATAATTACTCTATCACATTGATCTTTCCTATTTCACTCTATTTTTACAAAATTTCACCGTAATGTATCTACTTAACCCTCAATATGTATGACCAAACATCTATAGTCGTGTAGTTCAGGACCAAAGAAAAAGGGTAAATACAAACTAATATTTTTTACTAGGATTTTGTGTGAAGGTTCATCAAGAAGTGTTTTCTGGCTCAAATATATATGCTAAGGATGAATAAATGGCGGATTTTGTGTGAAGGTTCATCAAGAAATGTTTTCTGGCTCAAATATATATGCTAAGGATGAATAAATGGGGTTAGCTTTTTGGCTTGGGCGTATACCAAAAACTGCCTTAGGTCATCCCTGTGTATCTCAATATTCACAAAATTAATTAACCAAATAATCACAAATTCGATAATTTATCATACAGACTAGCATACTCATTTCCCTGTATTTCCTATATCATATGGTACATTCAATTGCACAATTTTACAATATAATATATAGAAAATAGTAGTCTCAATAATAAAAAATTTAAAATAATCTACTATCATGCCGAATTTATAGTAAATACAATAAACCTATATATGCTCCTAACCTATCACTTGTATTTCTACAAGCTCAAGCATATGATTGACAATAAAAATTAAATGAAAAAAATAAAAATTGAAACCAAGTTTCTATGTTACCTTCTACGCTGTAGATAACACATTGTCCTCATTATGTAGCCTTGAAAAAATAGGAGAGAAGTTACCCGATTGATCGTGATAGTTTTGTAAGCTATTGGTAGGTGCTTCCTCCTTTGATCGTTGAAAGTTTCAAATTATTGTGCTTCTTCATGTGAGGTTCCTACATAGAAAATTTTAAAACAAAAAAGGAAAGCAAACAAAAATCTACTGTTAATCATACTCCTTAAACAAAAATGAAAGATTATATGAAATTAATACAATCCTAGAAAATGAAAATGAAAGATTCAGTTTAATCACCATCGTTTGTCTCGCTCTTTGAACCTGTTCTTGCGTCCTGTATTTGCCATAGAGAATACCTTTTGCAAATTGAAGTTATTAGCCACATGTATAAATTTTTTTAACCTCGTAGTTCTAAACACTGCTTATTGTTCTGTTTCTGTGAAACAACCTCGTGATATGTTTCACTTTCTTCTTTAATTTCCCTCTTCTCAAAATTATTAATAGTCCTTGTAAGACTTACAAAAAAGTCTTCCAATACCAGGGATCTTTCAAAGTTTACCTCATAATTTAAAGTCATATATTTATCCTACATCTTATAATTACGTTGTTCGATTGAGTCTTCTTCTGTCACTTTTATTAGTCGAGTACCTATTTTATCATAAGGTTCGAATAAAAAATGAGTGCCTTCTAACTTTCATAACTCTATTTGCTTAGTTTCAATAGGGTAAATTTATTAGAAGTAACTTCTAAGTTACTTGAAACTCCATCATTGAAGAGGGTCCCTAGCTTAATTAATATTGTAAAACTGCTTGTATCTCTAAATTTTTGAGGTGCTTGATTAAAAAAAATTGTTTTACAAAATTAATCCATGTTAAATAGGTCTTCCTTTTTACAATTCTCAATTTCTTCAATATGATTTGAAAGCTTTCGTGATTCCTTTATTGGTTCTATAAAAGTTAACATCTCATACAATGTTCAAAATAGAGTCAGGACACTTACCTCGTCATCTAAATCTTGATGTGGTTTATCCTTTAATTTTGATGAACCCAATGTTGTCAAGAGAACAAATTCCACATTTGGGTCAGTTGCCAATTCTACTGCTGACACCGTTTCACGTTAGATTTCTTGTAGTATTGTTTCTTTTTTTAACTCACCTGGTTCTTTTTGATTATTCTCGCCACTTAAGGTTTCTTGGCTACTGAAGATTTCACCTTTGCTTTCACCCTAACGTTTTTCTGGCAGGTGAAATATTGTACTTACATCTGTGCTATTGTCACGATCTTTTAAATCTGTCGAGATTTCACCTCTATGTTGGCTTAACTCTAGCATCAATTGTCTCTACTTTTCCTAAATTTCAAATTCTTCATAGATGCCTTCTTCATAAATTTCATCATCCGTCCACATGTAATCAAACTCGTCCATTATTGGTTTTGATAGTTTCTCTTGCAGGAATCTTTCCTCTTTTTAAGTATGTAGACTGGGAATTCTTTGAAGAAAAGAAAAATGTGAATACAGTAAAATGAATAAATAAGTAAATATAATGTATTGAAAATCGTATCTATAATTTATAAATATCCTAATTATTCTATTAGCATGTAAAAATTAAAATTAATTTGGAAGCGTACCTTTCGGCATCAACACCAAGAACTTGAACGTCCAGAGTAGAAATCCTGCATAAAATATGTTAAATAGGTGGTATCTGCAAGTATACAAGTCCAGTTGTAATATAGTTACAATGAAGTGGGTGAGTACTCTAAGGATAGTACCTAAGAGAGGTGAGCACTAAATTAATCTTTAATCTAAACACAAATAGATCTAATTAGTACATTAAATAAATTATATTATGAATAAACATAAATAGAATTTTTTAGGGTTTTCATAATAATAAAGACAATAGCTTAAATAAAGAAACGTTGGGAAATCAATGAGTAAACAATATCAAATCAGAGCACGGATAATTAGCTTGCTGTGACAATCATAACTAACTATCGCTTCAGGTTTCCTATTCAATCAACTAGTCGTTACCCTAATAGGATCTCTCGATCTTCCAAAAGACTAATGAGTTGACAAGAACTAGTTATCTCTCGACCTCATAATCCAGACCAGTTCACAGCTAAGGTGTTCATGGATAGGCCATACCAATTTGGGTTAATTCCCACCTAGCTAACTTCCTAAAATCGTCAAGCCTAGGGTTTGAGTTCTTCCTCTCTTGAATAACTAATCCGTTAAGGAAACCCTACAAAAAAATTAATTAATCATACCACCACTCGCTAATCCCCCATAAAAGGATTAGTTCCTCATCTATCTCATAAACATGATAAACTTGATTTAGAAAATAGACATGAATAACAAATCAAGAGAATAAAGTTTAAAGGAAGCTTGAATCATATTAAAGATAATGTTGAATCCACACAGAGTTGATTGATTTCCACATATTAGATCTCCCAACGAAAGCAAATAACAAAACTAAAAATATTCCTAAACAATAAGAAAAGAAAAAAATTACAGACTTAAACTATGAAGAAAATTGTAAAATATCAAAAGTTGTCCATAACATGTGTTAAATGAGCCTATTTATAGAATTAAAGTGGCTGTCATCTTTAACCCTAAGTTAGCTACCACTTTCGTGCTTAACGTTTGATTGTGTGTACGAAAATGCCTTTGGCTCGTAATTATTTCCCATACAGAGTCGATCTCGCGGCATTGAAGGCAGTATACTAATCCTCAGGGGTATGTCGCGACATCCTCATTCTGTGTTGTGACACTGAAGATAGCCTTGAATTTCTTCTATTTTGCTCCCTATGTTGCGGCATCCAACTTTCCGTGTTGCAACACTATGATTGGTATAGAACTAGCACACCTTCTAATGGTCTCTTGCACACTCACAAAGCAAATTAGGTCATTCTTAAGCCTCATTTGGCCCTTAAGGTCAATAAAGACTCAAAAAACACAATTTATTGGATTTAAGCAAACTTGTGAAAACTTAACTAAAACCTAACTAAAATACTTGTACTCAAGCTCTTCAAATGTGAAAACTAGTTTAATCAACTACATCAAATTATGATAGATCAACCTTACTAGAGTGAGAATTCTCAAGTCTTTTATTCGATATATCAGTCTCAAGCAATGTGTAAATATTTGGTTTGATAAAATATAAATTATTTGACATCCATCTATTAAAGATAAGATTGCAATTTTTAAATATTGCAATTCCATTATCAAAAGTCACGGCCAAGCCATCTTGATATAAACATGCAACTGAAATTATGTTTCTTTTGAAACTTGGTACATAAAAAATGTCTCTTAAACTAATCTTATTAAAATTATCAAAATAAAGATATATATCTCCCACTATTTTAGTTGCCACACTTGTCCCATTCTCTGTTTGCAACGATAAGTTCTTATCTCTAAGATCTTTCATCTCCTCAAACCTATTTAGATAAACATAAAAATTATTAATGGCTCCCGAATCAATGACCCAGTGGCCTATCGAATCCTCCACTGTACAAGCTTCTATCATAAAGAGTTCCATACCTATGCCTTTGGTAGCTAGGTATTCTTTCTAATCTTTGCAGTTCACCTTGAAGTGCCTTTTCTTACTACAGAAGAAGCTTTTAGACTTAGATAAGTCTCTAGGGTTCTTGGTTTGCTTCCTTTCCACTTGTGGTGGCCTAGAGATGTAACACCCTCCACCCGACCCGATCATCCAGATCCGAGTATTGGGTGTTACTTCCTAAGACAGGTGTAATCTAGACTTTCCCTCGACTTGCCTATGTAAATATTCTAATGGTGGCTTAATAAAATTTCTTTAACTCGTTTTCTGAATTTCCTCAAGTATTTCATTAAGAATATCTTTACGTACAATGTATGTTTCACATTTACATTCATAATAAATAAACTATGATACTCATTGAATACGTCTTGCTTTTACTAAAGACAAAACTTTTCACCTTTGACATATTAAATGCAGACTTGACTTCGCCATATAACTTTCTGTATGACCTGTACTTTTATAGCCTTTCTTAGCATAGACTATGGCTGTAACAGCCCGATCTTAGCTAAATTAGAATAGTGGCTTCGAAACCACATATTCGAGGTTGTAAAATTATTTTAATATTATTTTTGGTGTTTAAAATATGTGAATATGTATGTGTGAAAATTTCGTGAGCTAATTTTTTCGTTTAATAGCTTAATTTGGTAAAAGGACTTAATCGCATAAAATGCAAAAGTTGCATTCTATTAGTTAAAGGTGTCAATTGGCCTTTGCTTTTAAATATGTTGGCCTTAAATGGTAATTAAACCATTTTATTTATGAGTGGATAAAGATGGACTTATATCAAGTGTTTTATATAGTTTATTAACAAGGTTATTTTGGTAAATTAATAATTATTATGATATTAAATAAACCACACAAATTATAATTGTTATCATCTTCATCAAGTGCCAAAATTCAAGAGGAAAGAATACCATTTTAGGGTTTGAAAGTTTTGGCCATTGCTTAGCTTAATTGTAAGTCCAATTTTGCTCGGTTTTTGATGATTTCTATTTTTTGTGATCGTTGCTTTGAGTTCTAGCTAGTCCATGCTTAAAATTTTGAACGTGTTGATGATTTTCAAAGTTTCCATTGATGAATGCTTGAGCTTTATGATGTTTGATGATGAATTATGCAAGCTTAGTGTTTGATATTCATGTTTAATTAAGTGATTTTTGATAAAAATGGTTATTGTGGACTGAATTGTGAAATTTGAAAATTTAGGGTCTAAATGTGAAATAAATGGAATTAATGGGCTGCTAGGGACCAAAGGAAAATTCGGTCTAACATGAGCATGTTGAAATTTTGTGTATTTTGAGTTGTTTTAAAATAAGGACTAAATTGAAGAAATGTGAAAAATTAGGGGGCTAATGTGCAAAATGCCCATTTATGTGTTTACGGATTAAATTGAATGAATTGGTGATTAATTGGGTTAATTTTGAGTACATATAGATCAAGAAAGAAAAAGCTCAGATTTAGATCAGGGAAAATCGAAGGTTATCGAGTAATTAATCTGATTCATCAATTCCGAGTATGGGGTAAGTTCGTACGTGATAAGTGGTGTTACAATTGTGTTTTTAATACTTTAATAATGCATAAATTGTATATATGTGACTACGAATGTGTACGACAATAAATCGATTATGTTTGGCACTTAGTGTGCATTTCAAAATAGCTTCGACTATAAATAGCACTTGGTGTGCTAATTGAATAGTTTCAGCTATATGAGGCATAAGTGTACAATACCGAGATAGCTTCAGTTTAACGTGATGGCACTAAGTGTGCGAGATCGTTATAGCTTCAGCTAATCACTGATGTACTAAGTGTGCGAATTCTTAGAGCATAGAAAGACTTCCAAATGAATTAATGTATTGAACAAAGAGGTGAAAATGAAATAAATAAATACAGAAAAGTTCAGGTATAGTTTATACTATGTTTATGAAGCTTGATGAAATTGTATATACATGTTAAATGGTGATGGATTGGAATTGAATGATGATATAAGAACTATTAAGTGTTTATTAATTGATGTTTTGTATTATATAAACTGTTGAGTATATTTGGTATGAATTTACTAAGCTATGAAGCTTACTGTGTGATATTTGTCTTCGTTTTATAGAGTATCGAAGCTAGCTCGGACATCGAGGATCATTGGGTACTATCATCACACTATCGAATCAACTCGTTGGTACTTTTGAAGCTTTGTATATATGTTATATGGCATGTATAGGCTAGTGAGTTGATGATATGTTTTGAGATTGATATAGCCATGAGATTTGGCTTGCTTTTGTTGAAAATGTTTGTATGTATTTGGCCATTTAATTTGGCTTAAATCATGTGTTTGGTATGGTTATGTGTTGGCTATTTTGGATAGTTGTAAGTTGTTGTATCATTGCTTAAAGTATGACATTTTGAGGTTTGATTTTGAGATGATAGTATAGTGTGGTTTGTGATATGAAATAGATGTGAATTCAGTATGTTTTGTATATGGAATTTAGTAGTCGAATTGGTGGTTGATAGATGACTTAATATATGTTTGATTTGGCATGTTTTGGGCCTATATATGTGTTGAAATGGTATCAATTTGGTTGCTTTGTGTACTTGAGAGTAGGGTGGCAAATTGGCTTTACAAATGGCCTATTTTTGTGCACACAGGTAGAGACACGGGCGTGTGTCTCAGTCGTTTATGAAACATGGTCATGTTACATGGCCGTGTGTCCCCTGGGGTAGCCCTACGAATTTAAGTTAGTCTCGAGCATAGCTTAGACACACGGGCGTGTCTAACGATCGTGTGAGGCATACAACCTTGTATATGGGCGTGTATAGCCATTTCAAAGGGTACACTGACACACGGCCGTGTGGTTGGCAGTGTAACCCAAGTTAGGAACCCTTCCAGTTTTCCCGCGGCCAAGGCACACAGGCGTGTCTTCGGCCGTGTGGTGTAAGTTAGTATGTATGCTCTATTTTCACACAGTCTAGAACACGGGCGTGTCCAGTAGCCGTGTGAGGCACATGGCCTGCTTACACGGGCTTATGACCTATGAATGTAAAATTTTTCTAAGTGTTCAGAATTTTTTTATGTGATCGGTTTAGTCTCAAACCACTCTTAAGTATGTTTTAAGGTCTCGTAGAACCTTATAAGGGACAATGTGAATGTTTGCAAATGGTTTTTGATAATGAATGTGTAAATGTATGTCAATGGGATGTGTTATTCAGTAATGCCTCGTAACCCTTTCCTGGTGTCGAATATGGGTTAGGGGTGTTACATTTATTGGTATCAAAGTTGGGGTTTAGTCGGTTCTAGGACTAACGTAGCGAGTGAGAGTCTAGTTATACATACCATATATATAAACTGTGATAGTGTAATGATTCCTGACAGTTAAAATGTGTTTTTGGTATAGCAATTGGATCCTGATCGAGCATTAGCTGACGATTGGAAATTAATGCACCCGCTCCTGCTCAAGGGGCAGTGCAGTCCGATTCTAGTCTTATTTCTAGTAGTCAGGGAGGAAAGGCTATGCAAGGCTTCTTCCAAATGATGAGTGAGTGGTTCACGAAATTTGTAAAAATGAATTCGATTGCTCAACAACCTCCACCCGCACCTGTTCCTCAACAAGTCTCGGTTGTGCCACTAGTAATAGATCCGATTCGATTGAGTAAGCCACCTATTGATAAGATTCGTAAACACAAGGCTGAAGAGTTTCAGGCTATAGTTGATGATGATGCTGAGAGAGCTGAGTTCTAGCTTGAGATTACTATCTGAGTATTCAATGAATTGTCTTGTACTCTAAATGAATGTATCAAATGCGCTTAGAGATAATACATATCACTGGTGGAAAATATTGATATTGGTGGTTCCTAGAGAACGGGTTACCTGGGAATTCTATTAGACTGAGTTCTAGAAAAAGTACATAAGCCAAAGATTCCTCGATCAAAAACATAAAGAGTTTCTAGAATTGAAGCAGGGCCGGATGACTATCACTGAATACGAAAGAGAATTCGTGCGATTAAACAAGTATGCTAGGGAATATGTCTCCACTGAAGAGATCATGTGCAAAAGGTTCATTGATGGATTGAATGAAGAATAAAACTATTAGTCGGGATACTTGAATTGAAGGAGTTTGTAGTATTGGTTGAGAGGGCTTGTAAAGTAAAGGATCTCAGTAAAGAAAAGAGAAAAGCTGATTCAGAGGCAAAAGATTTGAGGAAGAGATCGATGAATAAATCAAATCATTCTTCGTCGAAGAAATCTAGAGACTATTTTAACCGATCGATAGCTTCTGGGGGATATCAGAATAGAGATTACGGGAAACAATACACAAACCCTAAAGCTCAAGTCACATTGATATCAAGTGTTGGTAACGTAAAAGATGTTAAGCCCGAGTGTCAACAATGTGGAAGACGACATTTTAGAGATTGTTGGGGAGAGATAATAATAAAACTTGTTACAGTTGTGGTTCGTGAGTTCACTTTATTAAAGATTGCCCGTGGTTAGCTGAAAAAGATAATGCTTAGAACACGAGGCCGAGTAACACTACAGCTAGAGGTAGACCACCTAGAAACATAGGAAATGTGAGTGGTAGTCAGAAAGTGACTAAAGACTCTGCTGTGAGGTCAGAGGCTAGAGCACCTGCACAATCCTACGCTATTCGCGCTCGTGAAGAAGCATCATTTCTAGGCGTTATTACCAGTACTTTTACTCTCCATGATACTAAAGTTATTGCATTGATAGATCTAGGATCAACTCATTCATATATATGTGTGAACTTAGTATCCAGTAAGACTTAACCTGTAAAGTCTACTGAGTTTGTAATTAGAGTATCGAACCCCTTAGGCAAGAGAGTGTTGATTGATAAAGTGTGAAAGAATTGTCCATTGATGATACAAGATATTTGTTTTTCGGCTGATCTATTATTATTACCATTTGACGAATTTGATATAATTTTGGCTATGGATTAGTTAACACGGCATGATGTTGTTGTGAATTGCAAAAGAAAGATGATTGATCTGAGATGTAAGAATGATGAGATTATCTGAATTGAGTTAGATGATGTGAATGGTTTGTCAGCAGTGATTTCATCGATGTTAGCTCAAAAATATGTGAGAAAGGGTTGCAAAGCTTATTTTGCTTATGTGTTTGATATGAAAGTGACTAAAAAGAAGATTGAATCAGTGCCAATTCTATGTGAGTATCCAGATGTGTTTCTTGAAGAGTTACCGGGTTTACCACCAATCCGAGAGGTTGAGATTGGCATTGAGTTACTGCCGGGTACAATGCCGATATCGATAGCTTCGTATAGAATGGCTCCGACAGAGTTAAAATAATTAAAAGCTCAGTTGCAAGAATTAACTGATAGAGGATTTGGACGACCGAGTTTCTCGCCCTGGGGTGCTCCTATGTTGTTTGTGAAAAAGAAAGATGGCACGATGAGAATGTGTATAGACTATCGACAGCTTAATAAAGTGACTATCAAGGACAAGTATCCTTTGCCCAGAATAGATGATTTGTTTGATCAATTGAAAGGGGTTACAGTGTTTTCAAAGATAGATTTGAGATCTGGTTATTATCAGTTACGAGTTAAAGACTCCAATGTGCCAAACACTGCTTTTAGAATAAGGTACAAGCATTATGAATTTTTAGTTATGCCTTTCGGACTGACAAATGCACCTGCTGTCTTTATGGATTTAATGAACCAAATTTTTAGACCGTATCTAGATCGATTTGTTGTTGTGTTCATAGATGATATCTTGATCTATTCTAGAAATGAAATTGAACATGCCGGGCATTTGAGAATTATATTACAGACTCTAAGAGATAAACAGTTATATGCAAAGTTCAGTAAATGTGAATTTTGGTTGAGTAAAGTTGGTTTTCTAGGGCATATTGTGTCAGCATTGGGTATTCGAGTCAATCCGAGCAAGATTTCTGCAATATTGAATTGGAAGCCTCCGAAAAATATATTTGAAGTCTGCAGTTTTCTGGGACTAGCTGGTTATTATAGGCGATTTGTGAAAGACTTTCCGAGAATTGCGACTCCGTTGACGAAATTGCTTCAGAAAGATAAAAAGAATGGTCTGAGAATTGTCAGAAAAGTTTTGATCAACTGAAAACTTTATTGATCGAAGCTCCAGTGTTAGTTCATCCAGAATCAGATAAAGAATTCATAATCTATAGTGATGCATCGTTGAATGGTCTGGGCTGTGTTTTGATGCAGGAAGGCAAAGTCATAGCTTATGCCTCGAGACAGTTGAAGACGCATGAAAAGAAGTACCTAACACACGATTTAGAGTTAGCAGCCATTGTATTTGCACTGAAGATTTGGCGTCATTATTTGTTTGGTGAGAAATGTCATGGTTGTGCAGATCATAAGAGTTTGAAATATCTGATAACTCAGAAAGATATGAACTTGTGACAGTGGAGATGACTAGAATTACTAAAAGATTATAAATTATTCATCGGTTATCATCCGAGAAAGGCTAATGTTGTTGCTGATGCTTTAAGCCGAAAATCTTTGTTTGCTCTACGTGAAATGAATACTCAGTTGACTCTTTCTGATGATGGCTCAATTGTAGCTGAGTTGAAAGTGAGACCGTTGTTTTTACAACAGATTTGTGAAGCTCAGAAAGTTGATAATGAATTGTTAGCTAAAAGAGCTCAATATGATTTGAATTCTGAATTAGAATTTTGAGTTGATGATGATGACTGTTTAAGATTCAGAGGCCGAATTTGTGTTCCAAAAAATTCAAAGTTGATTCAGATGATTTTAAATAAAGCTCATAGTAATCGGTTATCTGTACATCCAGGAAGCATGAAAATGTATAATGATTTGAAATAGTTATATTGGTGGAAATGTATGAAACGTGACATTTCAGAGTTCGTTTCTAAATGTTTGATTTGTTAGCAAGTTAAAGTCAACATCAAGTGCCTTCAGGATTATTGCAACCGATTATGATTGCTGAGTGGAAACGGAATAGTGTGACAATGGATTTTGTGTCGGGATTGCCCTTATCTCCTAGTAAGAAAGATGCGATCTGGGTTGTTGTTGCAGATTGATAAAATCAACTCATTTCATTCCTGTACGAACAGACTATTCGCTTGAAAAGTTAGCTGAGTTGTATATCTCCGAGGTTGTGAGATTACACGGAGTACCTGTTTCTATTATTTCGGATAGAGATTCGAGGTTTATATCGAGGTTTTGGAAGAAACTACAAGATGGATTGGATACAAAGCTACACTTTAGTACTGCATTTCACTCGCAGACAGATGGTCAATCCGAATGAGTTATTCAAATACTTGAGGATATGTTGAGATATTGTATTCTTGAGTTTGAAGGTACATGGAAAATGTAACACCCCAAACCCAGCCCAGACGTTATGGCCGGATCCGACGTGTCACATTGAAGTTTTTAAGAAAACCCATGCCTCTTTCAACGTCCTTCTTAGTGTTTTAAAAGATAGTCTTTGCTAAGTTAATAAAGTGAATGGAAGCTGTGCACTAGGTAGGTATCCGAAACAGAGGAGGTGAGCCTAGAAGGCTGCTTAAGTACCAAGCTCTTGATTGGATCCAATCCTAGACATGCCCACAACCATTGCCACACTTTGGTGCTAGGTTAGGTTTTGAGAAAAACGAGTTGGAATTCATTTAAGTAGATATTTTTGATAAACCAATTAATTGTATCGCTGCGTTATTTTGAAAACAATTATCATTTTGGAAACGCGCCTTAGGTCTAACTCATATTGTTATCAGAAAAATATAGGGTATAGGATAAAATAATCCCAGAAAAATAATTAAAATGGCCTTATTACAACCCAAAACCAAATAATAATATTAATAAGATAAAACTTATAAAGAAATAAATCGGCTACTTATTGCAATTAAAAGAAACAGAAATAGTAGTGTGGCCATCTTCGAGTCCCTCGCAGCTCCAAACCATCTAAGCTTAGGGATTACCTGCACAGTTAGAAACGGGGTGAGTTTATGAAAACTAAGTGTGTAATCCCAATAACAAACAAACAGTAAATAACATGGAATCAGTACAATCTGGGCCAAAGCCCTATTTAGTCTTGACATATACTGGGCCGAAGCCTTTCCATAAATCATATCACTGGGTCGAAGCCTTTTCATAAATCATATCACTAAGTCGAAGCCTTTTCATAAATCATATCACTAAGCCGAAGCCTTTTCATAAATCATATCACTGGGCCGAAGTCTTTACTGTAAATGGTATGGCCCTTAGCCCCATTTCAATTTTACATGTAATGTCAATGGATGTATGCAAGCCCATTTCAATATCACATATAATGTCAATGAATGTATGCAAGCCCATTTAGGGAGACTACTCGACCCACCATCCGCTACTCTCCACCTGTACCAACCAAGCTCTCCATGTGGGGAATAACTCATCCCACCCAACCAAACCCTTCACTGGCAGCATAGCTGTTTTATCATATAACTGGAGGCCTAGCCTCTTTTAATAGTTGGGGCAAAGCCCTTTTTGATAAACTGGGGCAAAGCCCTTTTCGGTAAACTGGGGCAGAGCCCTTTTAGCACTTCCTCCATCAATATAACCTATATCCCATGCAATATGTCATGTATGCAGAATGTCATGCCCATATTTGAATCAAACAATCACAGTCAAGTCATTCATATCACCAACATATATTCACAATCAATTCCACAACCACACGGTCCAAGTCACCACTTGCCCACAAGGGCAAAACAGTCATTTTCATATTATAAGGGTATTTTCATAATTTTACCAAAAATCAGGGTTTTCCATGTTCATTACAATTGTCAATATTTTCGAGTGTTTAAACAATGATCTTTAACCCACTTATCAAATTCGGGCTTTTGGGCCCAAAACCCCTAATGGGCCTTACAAATGCTGATTTAGCCCACTAAGCCTGCTTAATCCAAATTTTACAACAGTACTAACCGTGTTAACATGCAACTTTTCCAGATTCCATTTTCTATCAGTTTTACCCCAATGGGCCCGAAAGCCCATTGAGCCCGATTCCAGCCTATTGAGGCCCAACTTACCATCGTGCACAAAATTGAGTTCTTACACGTTCCATCGATCCAAACACTGATCTTATCGTATTTATCGTATCTATACCTACACGCAACATTACAAGTTCCCAAAATGTCGGTATTTTAGCATTTCGGCTTCTCAGCAGATATTAATCTAAGCTACTACAAGGGTTAGTACACACCTGTTATGGGTTGAAGTTGAAACGTTTCCATAATCAATCACCTACGATAACCACCACCTGTCACTCAAACTTAACTAATCCAATATCAATATATGTAAATCCTAAGCACATCAGTCATACGGAACATAAAGGCATATTCGTCATTTTACCATACAAGGGTATTACGGTCACTTTACCCTATAGGGGCTTTACGGTCTTTTTACCTATTAGGGGTATTTTAGTCATTTCATCCTACAAGGGTGTTTTGGTAAATCTACAAACCAAGGGTATTTTAGTAATTTTGTAAACCAATGGTATTTCTACAATTTTTAGAAAGTCAAGGGTATTTCTATAATTTTGTAAATTAGGGGTATTTTGGTAATTTTACAAATTGAGGGTATTTTGGTAATTTCACAAACTAGTGGTATTTTGGTAATTTTATAAACTAGGGGTATTTTGGTAATATTACAAACTAGGGGTATTTTGGTAATTCTATCCTACAAGGGGTATTTTAGTAATTTCACAATCGAGGGTAAAACAGTAATTTTATAAACTGAGGGTAAAATGGTAATTTTGTAAATCGAGGGTAAAACGATAATTCTATAAGTCGAGGGTACTTTGATAATTTTACAAGTCAAGGGTATTTCAGTAATTTTGCAAACTGAGGGTATTTCGGTAATTTTACAAATCGAGGATATTTGGGTAATTTTATAAACCGGGGGTACTTTGGTAATTTTACAATTGGGGGTTTTTCAGTAATTTGGTAAACTAAAGTATTCTAAACAGGGATAACAATACGAATGGGCCTAAAGCCTTTCTAGCCCAAATGGGCCCACACGCTCGTGTGGCCCTTTTAGCCCAAATCTAGCCATAGAGATGAGATTCACCTAGCCTAGTCCAATATTTACTACACAATCAAACAACTTATCCAATTGGGCCTGTAGGCCCATTGGGCCCACATGGCCCCTTCCGGCCCATCGCGACCCGAAGTAGCCATCCTACAGCTAGAGTAGTGAGAAATACACACCTAATAGGAGACTGGAGTTAATCCACGCTCCGAGCACTCTTAGCCGACGCCCAACCCAAAAGAGCATGCCATACAGTGAAAGGAATTAGGCAAGAAAGGTACCTTTACTCTCCTCATGGTTCCTTCTATTTAAAGCCAGCTTCGCAACCACTCTTATGTTAGCTTCCCGATGTGGGATCCCTCCAACATCAAAGTTTAAATTCAACACCAACTCTTGCCGCCCTCTGTTAGCAAAATAAATGCTCATTGCTTGCCATGGGATTCGAACCCATGCCTTCCCTCAGATGCTCCACACGCTACTTGCCACTAAGCCCCAAGGCTTTTTGTGTCATATTTTATCCCCAATTAATTATAAGGTCTAAAGGCCAAAGTCCGTGTTCCCTTAAAAACCAAAATAAATTGCAAGAGCCAAGGCTTGAACCTGTGCTCCCATACAACCTTAATGACACCACAACCACTAGACTACAAGCTTCCTTGTGTCATTTATTTAACACAATAATTTAAAAACCCTCATCCAAGCATCCAGGTTTTTTTTTTCACTTAATACCAAAATTTTTGTTAAAGCCCAAGTTTGAACCCAAGATTTCTCTAACACTTCTCAGGGCCATTAACCACCAAAGTAGACATTTAATTGTATTATTTCATTGCACAGTTAAATACCTATATACAACCTCCTTACGGACCCGCACTCAAGGCCCAATATTTCTAGGCCCAAATTCGGGGTGTTACAGAAAAGGTATCTTTAAAGGTACATGGAAAAGGTATCTGCCTTTGATTGAATTCATGTATAACAACAGTTTTCAATCGAGTATTAAAATGGCACTTTATGAAGCCTTATACGGTCGAAAGTGTTGAAAGCAATTGTAGTGGACTGAGTTAAGTGAGAATAAGATTCACGGGGTCGATCTAATTAGAGAAATAGAAGAGAAAGTAAAAGTGATCCGTGATAGTTTGAAAGCAACATCAGATCGTCAAAAATCCTACGCAAATTTGAAACGGAAAGATATTGAGTTTCATATCAGAGATCAAGTGTTTTTAAAAGCATCTTCATGGAAGAAAATACTTCGGTTCGGTCGTAAAGGCAAGTTAAGTTCGAAATTTATCGGGTCGTATAAAATTATCGAACGTATTGGGCCAGTTGCCTATAGATTGTTGTTGCCACTTGAGTTAGAAAGGATTCATAACGTATTTCATGAATTGATGCTATGAAGATACAGATCAGATCCTTCACATGTCATTTCTCCGACTGAGGTTAAAATTCAGCCTGATATGTCTTATGATGAAGAACCGATACAGATTTTAGCTCGTGAGATCAAAGAGCTGAGAAATAAAACAATAGCATTAGTGAAAGTATTGTGACATCGACACGGGGTTGAAGAAGATACGTGGGAACCCAAGGATGCTATGAGAAAGCAATATCCAAACCTATTCACTGGTAAGATTTTCAAGGACAAAAATCCTAAGGGGGAGAGTTGTAATAGCCTGATTTTAGCTAAATCAGAAAAGTAAAATTATTTTAATATTATTTTTGGTGTTTACAGTATGTGAATATATATGTGTGAAAATTTCGTGAGCTAATTTTATCGTTTAATAGCTCAATTTGGTAAAAAGGACCTAATCACATAAAATGAAAAAGTTACATTCTATTAGTTAAAGGTGTCAATTGGCCTTGGCTTTTAAATATGATGGCCTTAAATGGTAATTAAGCCATTTTATTTATGAGTGGACAAAGATGGACTTATATTAAGTTTTTTATATAGTTTATTAGCAAGGTTATTTTGGTAAATTGATGATTATTATGATATCAAATAAAACAATCAAATTATAATTGTTATCATCTTCATCAATTGACGAAATTCAAGAGGAAAGAATACCATTTTAGGGTTTGAAAGGTTCGACCATTGCTTAGCTTAATTGTAAGTCCAATTTTGCTTAGTTTTTAATGATTTCTATGTTTTTGAGATTGTTACTTTCAGTTCTAGCTAGCCTATGCTTAAAATTTTGAAAGTGTTGATGATTTTCAAAGTTCCCGTTGATGAATGCTTGAGCTTTATGATCTTTGATGATGAATTATGCAAGCTTGGTGTTTGATATACATGTTTAATTAAGTGATTTTGATAAAAAATGGTTATTCTAGACTAAATTATGAAATTTGAAAATTTAGAGGTCTAAATGTGAAATAAATGGAATTAATGGGCTACTAGGGACCAAAGGAAAATTAGGTCTAACATGAGCATGTTGAAATTTTGTGTATTTTGAGTTGTTTTGAAATAAGGACTAAATTGAGGAAATATGAAAAATTAGGGGGCTAATGTGGAAAATTCCCATTAATGTGTTTATGGATTAAATTGAATGAATTGGTGATTAAATGGGTTAATTTTGAATACATATAGATCAACAAAGAAAGAACTTTGATTTAGATCGGGGAAAATCAAAGGTTATCGAGTAATTGATCCGATTCGTCAATTCCGAGAATGAGATAAGTTCGTACGTGATAAGTGATGTTACAATTATGTTTTCAATGCTTTAATAATGCATAAATTGTATATATGTGACTACAATTGCGTACGATGATAAATCGACTTTGTTTGGCACTTAGTGTGCGTTTTAAAATAGCATCGACTATAAATAGCACTTAGTGTGCGAATTGGAATAGTTTCGGCTATATGAGGCATTAAGTGTGTGATGCTGAGATAGCTTCGGTTTAATGTGATGGCACTAAGTGTGTGAGATGTTATAGCTTCGGCTAATCATTGATGTACTAAATGTGTGAATTCTTAGAGCATAGAAAGACTTCTGAATGAATTAATATATTGAACAAAGAGTTGAGAATGAAATAAATAAATACGGGAAAGTTCAGGTATGTACAATACCTAAATACTATGTTTATGAAGCTTGATGAATTTGTATATACATGTTAAATGGTGATGGATTAGAATTGAATGATGATATAAGAACTATTAAGTGTTTATTAATTGATGTTTTGTATTATATAAACTGTTGAGTATATTTGGTACGAACTTACTAAGGTATGAAGCTTACTGTATGATATTTGTCTTTGTTTTATAGAGTATCGAAGCTAGCTCAAACATCGGGGATCATTGAGTACTACCATCACACTATTGAGTCAACTCCTTGGTACTTTTGAAGCTTTGTATATATGTTATATAGCATGTATAGGCTAGTGAGTTGATGATATGTTTTGAGATTGATATAGCCATGAGATTTGGCTTGATTTTGTTGAAAATGTTGGTATGCATTTGGCCATTTAATTTGGCTTAAATCATGTGTTTGGTATGGTTATGTGTTGGCTATTCTGGATAGTTGTAAATTGTTGTATTGTTGCTTAAAGTATAACAGTTTGAGGTTTGATTTTGAGATGATAGTATGGTGTGGTTTGTGATATGAAATAGATGTGAATTTAGTATGTTTTGTATATGGAATTTAGTAGTCGAATTGGTGGTTGATAGATGACTTAATATATGCTTGATTTGGCATGTTTTGGCTGCCTATATATGTGTTGAAATGGTATCAGTTTGGTTGCTTTGTGTACTTGAGAGTAGGGTGGCAAATTGACTTTATAAATGGCCTATTTTTGTCCACACGGCAGAGACACGGGCGTGTGTCTCAACCGTGTGTGACACATGGTCATGTTACACGGCCGTGTGTCCCCTAGGGTAGCCCTACGAATTTAAGTCAGTCTCGAGCATGGCTTAGGCACACGGGCGTGTCTGACGACCGTGTGAGGCACAGGGCCTTGGTATATGGGCGTTGTGGCCATTCGAAGGGTACACGGGCTAGACACACAGGGGTGTGTTGGTCATGTGACCCAAGTCAGTAACCCCTCCAGTTTTCGCACAGCCAAAGTACACGGGCGTGTCTTCGGCCGTGTGGTGCAGGTCAGTATCTATGCTCTGTTTCACACGGTCTAGAACACGAGCGTGTCCGGTAGCTGTGTGAAGCACACGGCCTGCTTACATGGGCGTGTGACCTATGAATGTAAAATTTTTTCTAAGTGTTCAAAATTTTTATATGTAATCGGTTTAGTTCCAAACCACTCTGAAGCAGTTTTTAAGGTCTCGTAGAACCTTATAAGGGACAATGTGAATGTTTGCAAATTGTAACAGTCTAATTTTGACTATAGTCAGAACAGTGGTTTTGGGACCACATATCTGAGTTAGAAAAATAGTTAAATATTATTTTCCGTGCTTATGATGTGTGAATTAGCATATGTGAAAGTTTCGTATGAAAATTTGATTGTTTGTGTGCTTAATTTTGAAAAAGGACTTAATCGTGTAAATTATAAAAGTTGCCTGCTGTTTGTAAAAGTGCTTATTTGATTTGTCTTTGTTATTGAGAGGTCCTTATGTGGATATTAAGCCATTCACATGGATGATGGACATTTATGGCCTTAATATATATGAATTTGTAATGGTTTATAAAAGGGAAAAATAGGAAAATTGTTATTAAAGTTATTATTAATAAAAGAAAAAACATGAATTAGGTGATATATTCATCACCATTGCCGAAATTCACAAAAGAAAAAGAAAGAAAGAAGGTTGCTAGGGTTCGGCTAACTATTTTGGTGATTGAAGTATGTATTTTGATCAATTTTTGATAATTTTTACGTTTTTGTAATCATTGCTTTGTATACTATCAAGTCCATGCCTCAATTTTTTATTTTGATGATGATTTTGAAATGTGCCATGGATGAATTCATGAGCTTTATGTTGTTAATTTATGAAATATGAAAGTTTGATGTTGGGCTTATATGTTTTCTCTTGGGATTTTTGATGAAATTGAGTAATTTGGCTAAATTGTAAAAATGTTATTTTGAGGGACTAAAATGTGAAATAAATGAAATGGTTGTGAAATAAATGATTTTGTGAATTAGGGACTAAAATATGAAAGCTTTGAGTATTGTGAAAAAGGTTGTGAAGCCTACATTGCTTATATAATTGATTTGAAAGTGTCAGGAAAGAAAGTTGAATCAGTGCCTGTTGTATGCCAGTTTCCTAATGTGTTTCCTGAAGAACTTTCGGGTTTACCTCCGGTTAGAGAAGTTGAATTTGGCATTGAATTAGTACCTAGTACTACTCTGATTTCGATAGCTCCATATAGAACGGCTCTAACCAAATTGAAAGAATTAAAGTCTCAATTGCAAGAATTGACCGATAGAGGATTTGCTAGACTGAGTTTCTCACCTTGTGGTACTCCAGTTCTATTTGTGAAAAAGAAAGACGGTACAATGAGAATGTGTATAGATTAATGTTAGTTGAATAAAGTGACTATCAAGAATAAGTATCCTCTACCCCGAATTGATGATTTGTTTGATCAGTTGAAAGGAGCTGCTATATTTTCAAAAATAGATCTGAGATCTGGCTATTAAAAGACTCAAACATTCTAAAAACTACTTTTCGAATGAGGTATGGACATTATGAATTCTTAGCTATGCCTTTCGGATTAACTAATGCACCTATTATCTTTATGGATTTGATGAACATAATTTTTAGACTATATTTAGATCAATTTGTTGTCATATTCATTGATGACATATTGATTTATTCACGAGATGAAACTGAACATGCTGAGCATCTGAGAATAGTGCTACAGACTCTGCGAGATAAACAGTTGTATTCAAAGTTTAGCAAATGCAAATTTTGGTTGCATGAAGTCAGTTTTCTGGGTCATATTGTATCAGCATTTGGTATCCGAGTTGATCTGAGCAAAATTTTAGCTTTTTTAGATTGGAAACCTCCGAGGAACGTCTCTGAAGTCTGCAGTTTTCTAGGACTTACCGGTTATTATAGAAGGTTCGTAAAAGGCTTTTCTATGATTGGAACTCCGTTAACGAAGCTACTTCAGAAAGATATGAAGTTTGAATGGTCTGAAAAGTGTCAGAATAGCTTTGATCAGTTGAAAAATTTGTTGATAGAAACTCCGGTATTGATACAACCCGAATCGAGTAAAGAATTTGTGATTTACAGTGATGCTTTGTTAATCGGTCTGGGATGTGTTTTGATGCAAGAAGGTAAAGTCATTCCTTATGCTTCGAGATAACTGAAGCCGAATGAAAAGAACTATCCGACGCACGATATTGAGTTAGCCGCGATTGTGTTTGCTTTAAGAGTTTGAAATATTTGATGACTCAGAAAGATCTGAATTTAAGATAGAGAAGATGGTTAGAACTGCTAAAAGACTATGAACTTGTGATTAATTGTCATCCGAGAAAAGTAAATGTTGCTGCTGATGCTTTGAGCCTAAAATCATTATTTTCTTTACGTGTGATGAATGCTTATTTGGTTCTGTCCGATGATGGTTCAATTTTAGTAGAATTAAAAGCAAGACCTTTATTTTTACAGCAGATTATCGAAGCTCAGAAGATTGATAATGAAATTTTAGCTAAACGAGCTTAGTGTGATGTAGAATCTGATTTAGAACTCAGAGTTGATAAAGATGATTGTCTGAGATTTCGAGATAGAATGTGTCCCGAGAAATCCAGAGTTAATTCAGATGGTTTTGAGTGAAGCTCATAACAGTCGGTTATCTGTGCATCTGGGTAGTACGAAAATGTATAATGATCTGAAACAGTATTACTGGTGGTTTCGAATGAAAAGAGATATTTCTGAATTTTTTTTGAAATGTTTGATCTGTCAGCAAGTTAACGGTGAACATCAGGTGCCATCTGGTTTGTTACAACCGATTATGGTTCCAGAGTGGAAATGGGATCGAGTGACAATGGATTTTGTTTCGGGTTTTCCCCTGTCTCTGAGAAAGAAAGATACTATCTGGGTTGTAGTTGATCAATTGACAAAATTAGCTCATTTTATTCTGGTTTGATCTGATTACTCGCTTGATAAATTAGCTGAGTTATCCATTTCTGATATTGTGAGATTGCATGGTGTGCCATTGTCTATTGTGTCAGACAGAGATATGAGATTCACATCGCAATTCTGGAAGAAATTACAAGATGTTCTGGGTACTAAATTGCACTTCAGTACTGCTTTTCACTTGCAAACGGACGGTCAATCCGAGTGGAATATTCAAATACTCGAGGATATGTTAAGATGTTTCATTCTTGAGTTTGAAGGTACATGGGAACAATATTTGCCTTTGATTGAGTTTGCTTATAATAATAGTTTTCAATCGAGCATTAAAATGGTACCATACGAACCTTAATATGGTCACAAATGCCGTACACCTTTGTATTGGATGGAGCTCAGCGAAAATAAAATTCACGGAGTTGATTTGATAAAAGAAACCGAACAGAAAGTAAAAGTGATCTGAGATCGTTAGAAAGCAGCTTTCGATCATCAGAAATCTTATTCGGATTTGAAAAGAAAAGATATTGAGTTTGAGATCGGTGACAGAGTGTTTGTAAAGGTATCTCCGTGGAAGAAAGTACTTCGGTTCGGTAGAAAAGGCAAATTGATTCCGAGATTCATTGGGCCGTATTAGATTACTGAGCGTATTAGGCTGGTAGCATATAAATTGTTGTTGCCACCAGAGTTAGAAAAAATTCATGATGTGTTTCACGTATCGATGCTTCGACGATACAAATCTGATCTGTCGCATGTGATTTCCCCGTCTGAGATTGGAATTTAGTGTAATATGACTTACAATTAAAAGTCGATCCGTATCTTAGCCCGTGAGGTTAAACAACTACGAAATAAGAAAATTTCGTTAGTAAAAGTGATGTGGCATCGACACGGTATTGAAGAGGCCACGTGGGAGCCTGAAGATGCTATGAGACGACAATATCTGAATCTGTCTAACGGTAAGATTTTCGGGGATAAAAATTTCTAAGGGGGAGAGAATTGCAACAGTCCAATTTTGACCCTAGTCAGAACAGTATTTTCGGGACCACATATCCTAGTCAAAAAATAGTTAAATATTATTTTCTGTGCTTTTGATGTGTGAATTAGCATATGTGAAAGTTTCGTTTCAAAATTCAATTGTTTGTTGCTTAATTTTGAAAAAAGACTTAATCGCGTAAAATATAAAAGTTGTCTACTGTTTGTAAAAGTGCTTATTTGATTTGTATATTTTAATGAGAGGTCCTTATGTGGATATTAAGCCATTCACATGGATGATGGACATTTATGGCCTTAATATATATGAATTTATAATGGATTATAAAAGGGCAAAATAGGAAAATTGTTATTAAAGTTATTTTTAATAAAAGAAAAACATGAATTAGGTGATATATTCATCACCATTGCTGAAAATCACAAAAGAAAAAGAAAGAAATAAGCTTTCTAGGGTTTGGCTACCTATTTTGGTGATTGAGGTATGTGTTTTGAAATGTTTTTGATAATTTTTACGTTTTTGTAATCTTTGCTTTGTATACTATCAAGCCCATGCCTCAATTTCTGATTTTGATGATGATTTTGAAATGTTCCATGGATGAATTCATGAGCTTTATGTTGTTAATTGATGAAATATGAAAGTTTGATGTTGGGTTTATATGTTTTGTCTTGGGATTTTTGATGAAATTGAGTAATTTGGGCTAAATTGTAAAATTTTTATTTTAAGGGACTAAAATGTGACATAAATGAAATGTGTGGACTTGTATGAGTGCTATGAATATTCAGCCAAGAATGAATATATGCAAATTATGTGTATTTTGTGATTTTGTGAATTAGGGACTAAATTGTCAAAATGTGAAAATGTGAGGGCTAGTTTTCAAATTGCCTTAAATATGTATCTATGGATTGATTTGAATGAATGTGTGATTGAATAAGTTAAATTTGAATTGATTTAGATCGAGAACTAAAGAATACAGAATTAGATCGAGGAAAGTCGAAAGTCATCGAGTAACCGATTCCATCTATCCGAATCCGTACGAGGTAAGTCAATATACAATAACTGTGTTTGAATTGAATTATTATTTCATATGATATTGAAATTGTGAAGAATGAATATTCAAGCTTAATATGTGTTATTCGCGAAAGTATCTACAAAGTTCCGACGTCTGAAAAGCCTTGTACGAACCCTAGGAATAGTTAGAATACGTATGTCGTGACATAGGATTTCATTATGTGATTTCATGTAAGACCACATCTGGGACGTTGGCATTGAATTTTGTTTTACGTGTAAGGCCATCTTTGGAACATCAGCATCGTATCTAATTTCGTGTAAAACCCTGTCTAGGACAGTGGCATCGATGTTTGATTACAAGTAAGACCACGTCTGGGACGTTGGAATTATATATGTTCTCTGAGCTATCCGCGTATCCTTACATTTCTGAATGGTTCAAACAGGCTTTTCAAGAAAATGAATAACTGTGTGAAATCATATCATATTCAAGTATCTTTACTTTGTATAGCCTATTTGAGAATGAAAGGTAAGTATTTGAATATGAGATTTGTATTAACATTGGTATACAAAGTATAAATGATTTGATGATACTTAATTTCTTTGAATGATATGTTTATTTGTTTATGGCTTACTAAGCTTTTGAAAGCTTACTTTGTGTGTGTTTGCATTGTTTTATAGATGTCGAAGCTACTGTAAGCTCGGGGATCGTCGAGGATCATCACCACACTATCAAACCTTATTTTGGTACTTTGAAAATGTATATATTAAAGTATGGCATGTATAGGCTAGAAGTTGTGGAATTATGTTTTGTGATATACATATTTAGCCATGTGATATGGCTAGTTTGTGTTTAAACTTATAGTTTGATAATGGTATATGATATGTGATGCTAATGTGAAATTGTGGTATGTTATGGTTGGCCAAAAGAAATGGTCAATGTTGAGAAGTTTTGGTAAGTTTTGAGCATTTGATTGAATGATATATTGATCATATGTTTAGGCATGATTTTAGTTTAAGTTTTGGTATGAATTGATAGATGAATTGAGATTTGAAATAATTGGTAATGTTATAACATGAATTATGTATGGTTTGGTTTAGATATTGGCTGAAATGGTTGTGCATATATGCTTGGTTTGGTGTTTGTAGGTTAACCCAATTTGGGGTAACAAATTGGCTATTCAAATGGCCTATTTTTGTCCACATGGGCAGAGACACGGATGTGTGTCTCAACCATGTGTGACACACGGTCATGTTACACGACCGTGTGTCCCCTGGGGTACCCTACGAATTAAAGTCCGTATACCCTCCAGTTTTGACACGGCATAGATGTAACGCCCTGATTTTCGGGATTTTTCAGGTTTCTGTGATTTTTGGTAAATTTTGAAATTTTGGTCTTCTGAATATTGGAATTGTGTTTAAATGTGTTAGTGGGCCTTTAGAAGGCCCAAGCCTAAGTTAAACACAGTAAAATATCAAGGTTGGATTTTAAGTGAATAGGAGACTTGGTCAAGTGGGCTTTTAAGAAGAACTTCGTAAATTATGACACAAATAAGGCCTTGGTAAAGTGGCAAGGTGGTGCCACTAAGTTCCTAAAATAATGGCGCCTGGGAAGGAATTAAAGGTCCAGGGTTCAAGTTGCAAGGGAGGCATATTGTTACTTTTTAATTTTAGGCATGTGCCGGGCATGTGATCACTTAAGTGAATTTCGGCAAGGGCTGTAGGGTGGTTGGGCTGATTCTTCGAGTTGATATTAGGGTTAGGTTCTTTTCTTTTTTTTGTCTTGGAGAATTACGATTAGCCACCTAAAACCTTTCACTACCATTCATCCTTTCTGAGTTCTCACAAAAGTCGAAAACGCAAATTTCTTCTCCTTGGTGCCGAGTTCTTCTTCCTATCTTTTTCCTCCATTTTCTTTCTTCCTTTTTGCTTTTTCTTCTAGTCGAAACCTTCTGATCACCTTACTCACCTCCTCTGTCAATCCCATCCTCCACAAAACCTCCATAGCCGATTGCCATAAAAGCCGAAATCCCGAAAACTCACTTCTTGTGCCAATTTCTCCAAGCCAAAATCCTTCAGTTATTTTTGTTCCTTTTGATCAACTTTCATCTTCTCTAAACCCTTAGTATCTATCGGCAACATTACTTCAAAGTTATAGCCTCAAATCGTCATCTTCTTCATCACTTAAAAAGCTGAAATACCATAGATTTAGGGATTTATAGCCGAAACTTCAGATCTCCTGGGTTCGAGTTCTACTATCGTTTAGAGGATAGATCTGCATCAGATCTGCGTGGAAATCAAATAGAAATAAGTGGTAAGTGCTCATCACCTCAGATCTAGTCTTATTTTACAATTTAGAAAAGCTGAAGTCCCTAAGATCTAAAGAGGCTGTCAATTTGGGCATAGGGCTTTAAGGGTCTTTAACTGACGATTTCTTTCGGTGATTAGTGTCTTCTAGAGGTTGGATCGAAGGCTTGGATCTTTGGAGCAACTAGACTTAGATCTAGTCATCGGTTTTCGGCAAAAAGGTAAGATTCTAAAGGCTTTAGGGGCATGGTTCGAATATGGGTTGCTGAATATTGGGATTGGTTGTTGTGGGTTGCAATCTAAGAATTGTGGTAATCAATTGTAGGACATCGTAAGGGATCTCAGTAGCAGTCGTCGCGAAATAGGTGTGTATCGAACACCCTCTCATAGTTCAAATCGGCAAAAGCCAAATTGCCAAAAATCTGACATTTCGTGGGCTTGTGAGTGTGCGAGTCTCACAAGACGTTTAGAAATCATTAGATCTGAAATCGAAAAGTGGTAAGTTAGTCGTGTGTGAAATTTTGTGCACTTCGGTAATTAGGCCTCGATAGGCTAAAATTGGGCCCAATGGGCTTACGGGCCCATACAGGTTAATAATAAAAAAATAGGCAATAAGTATGTTCTGTTAGACTGTGGAATCGAAACTGCTTAAACCGGTAAACTAGTCATAAAACTTGAATTAAATGGGCTTAAATTGCTAGTGGACACTGTAGGGCCCATTAGGGGTTTTAGGGCCCAATGGCTAAAATTGTGAAATTGAGACAAATAAATTACTGTGATGACAAATGGGCTAGTAAGGACCGTAACATTCATGAGAACCCTTAAAACTAATAAAAATACTGAAATACCTTTATAGGTGGAAAATTTACAGATTTACCCCTAGGAGCAAAATTACTGATATACCCCTAGGGTTAAGGTTGACCTGAATGCATGTTTGATTACTATTTCTTGCATGCCATGTTATTATTATCGATGCATGGGACTAGGTTATTGATGGAGGAAGTCTGAAAGTGGCTTGACCATTTAACCGGAGGCTTTGCCTCAACTTATCGATATCCGAGAAGCTATCTTTGCAACTATGGAGTGTAGAAATTTGGGTGGGTTGAGCTATTCCCACATGGAGTGTAGGGTGGTACGGTGGAGTGTAGCGGTTGGTTATAGGTGGGTTGGGCTTGTATACACGAATATGTCTGTTCTGTTCTGGAATTGGCCTATAGGCCATACTGTTATCTAAAAAGGAGCTAAGGCCCAGTTCATTGATTCGAAAAGGGCTTGACCCGAGACCATTGCTATCTGAATAGGGCTTAGGCCCAATGGGCTTGAGCTGACTTGGGCTTTGGATGGGTTTTCCATACACACTGAGTTTTCCAAACTCACCCCTTTCTTTTCCATCCATGCAGGTGAGCCCTAGTTGGTGGACTTGGAGCTAGGCGGGATTCAGAGTGGCCACAAAGATTAAATTTCTGGTTTTTAAATAAGTTTCAATTAGCTTCATTTTAAATTTCGCATTTATTTTTGATTATTTCTATTTTGGTTAAAGTTGTAATAAGGCCACTCTATTATTTTTATTTTGGGTTTTTAAATTACTTAAATCGTTTTCAACTTGAGATTCACATCACTTAAATTGATTCCTTAAAATTGGTTAGCTCTAGAGCGCATTTTATAAAAGTTACTTATTTTCAAAATATCACGATAACCGAGCAAAGCTTCCGCAACGTAAATGTTTTCAAAGGAGATAAATATTTTAAATAGACTTAAACTTAATTTGTTGTTCGTGGACAAGTAACAAGCTTAAAGTGTGGCAATAGATGTGTGCATGTCTAGGATTGGATCATGGAAGAGCTAGGTACTTAAGCAGTCTAATTGACTCACCTCCTCTTTTCTTGAATCCTACCTGGTGCGTAGTATCCATTCACTTTAAGCCATAACAAAGAAGGTTTGATTTTTCGATACGTAACTGTTTTTAAAATAACATGTTTCTGCCACTACAAAGGCTTACAAGTTTTCAAAGTTTCCCATAAGATTTTACAAGGTTGTTAACAATGTTTTGATTATTACAATGAATCATGTTTTGATAAAAAAAATAAGGCTAAGGTTTTATACAAGTTTAAACGGTAAAAGTTTCTAAACATCAAGAAGGGTTTTCAATGAAAACATGGTTTTCGAAAAACACTTCAATGTGACACACCAGACTTGGCCATAATGTCTGGGTCGGGTTTGGGGTGTTACACTAGACACACAGGTGTGTCTATTGGTCATGTGTGGCACATGAGTGTGTGGTCGGCCATGTGGCGAAGTTAGTAGCCTCCGTAATTTTCACATGGCCTGGCACACGGGCGTGTGTTGTGGCCGTGTGGATAAGTCAGAATGTATGCCCTGTTTGCCACGGCTTAGACACAGGAGCGTGTGACCTATTAAAAGTTGAAAATTTTCTAAGTTTCCGAAACTTTTATATGTTATTAGATTGGTCCCAAATGCATGAGTGAGGCTTTGTATGCTCGATTTAAGTTCTTAGTGAATATGAATAAATGACATTTACTGTAATGATATGATTATTTGATAATGATTTTTCTGAATGTTATTATAAGTCTGGTAATGTCTCTTAACCTATTCCGGTGACGGTTACGGATTAGGGGTGTTACACGAATGGTTTTTGATAATGAATGTATAAATGTATGTGAATAGGATGTGTTATTTAGTAATGCCTCGTAACCCTATTCTAGTATCGGATATGGGTTAAGGGTGTTACAATGACTTCTTATCCCATTCTTTGAGTAGACTTTTATCTCGTAAACTTCTCTTCTTTGTATGCACATTAGCACAAATCGCCGCTCTATTGGTGTAGCGTTCGCATTGTCCCTCCACACAAGATTCTTTGCAACCTGGAATAGTAAATAACTTATGTAAGTTATTTAGAACTTAGTAAATCTCTACTATCTATTTCTTTGGCCTATGTCCTCATTTTATTCTACCATTCCTTATGGTGCAATTCATACGTAATCGACTAAGACTTCCAGAAGAGCGTACTGCATGCATCATTCATTACTTTTGAATCCTATTATGTATATCAAGTCTGTACTCTTCTCGTGTTCACCAAATATTTCATTCTGACCCTTTCCACCTTACTGACTGTAACAGCTAATTTTCAGTGAAATCGGAACAGTGGTTTTAGGACCATAAATCCAAGTTAGAAAGAATTTATTTTAATATTATTGCATGAATTGCATTATGATAGAAATGAGGTATGAAAATTTCATTAAGAAAATTTTACCGATTTCATGTTTAATTGTGGAAAGGACCAAATTGCATAAAATGCAAAAAGTTGAGTTCTAGTAGCTATAACTATCAAATAGCTATGGAATTCAAAACGTGAGGTCCTTATATGGTATTTAGACCATTAAGGAAAGTTAGTAGATATTTTTGGTGAATCATCCATAGAAAATTAGAAAAAGAAAAGGACTAAATTGGAAAGTGAAAAAAATTAAAAGATGATAATTAAGTTAAATAGAAAATACCATCTTATTTTCATCATCTTCCCCAAGTTAAAAACGTGGAAACCCAAGGAAAGAGAAAAATGTTCAAGCAAACTTTCCTGGCTTGATTAGGTAAGTTTTCTTGTTCTGTTTTTAGTAATTTTTATATTTTAGAGTTCAAAATGGTTTGATCTATCTATTTTGGGGATTAGTTGGTAACGATATCAAAGTATAGAAATTTTTCCATGGATGTAAATGCTGGAAATTTAAAATTTATGGTAGAAAATGAAAGGTTGTTAATACATAAACAACTTTTAGAAAGAGAATTTTCATGAAATTGTGATTTAGGGACTAAATTGAAAAATTGTAAAACCCATTGAAAAATTCTAATTTTTGGGAAATTCATGGGCTGTTATTAAGACATGTAAAAATTGATTAGGCTTGGAATAAGGATTAAATTGCATGAATTTTATTTTCCAAGCATAGGGACAAAATTGTCATTTATGAAAAGATAGGGGCAAAATAGTAATTTTACCTAAAAAGTGAATTGAGTTCAATTGAGTATGAAATGGATTAAATTGATGTTGAACTCATTTATATAGATCTAGAAAACTCAAATACGAAGTTAGATCAAGGAAAAGAAAAAGTACTGGATTAGTAGATTTTTGTATACGAACAAGTAATGAGGTAAGTTCGTGTAACTTAATTATGTGTATTAATATGTTTGAATTGAATGTTTCATTTGTGTGAATTGCATAAATGTTTAATGTAAGAAATTAATCACATGCCCAATATTGCTCGATAAATGATAAGTTCCGTTTGAATAATGAAATGCAATGGATACAGTATTTTCTCGTATTGATTATAGTCCTGCATATGTTGCAGACAATATAGCTTGGACGAGCATCCTGTTAAAAGCCTTCTCAAGCATTCCTGTTACATGGTTCTTGTGAGCATCCTAATCAGTAGTGATCCTGCATGTGTTGTGCACTACCACAGCTCTTCATGAGCATCCCGTTACATGATCGGTTGTGGTCCTATATAGACACAAACGCACCTCTTCGTGAACGTCTTGATATAAGCTCTTATGAGCTTCCTAATATGGCTCGCTTGAACTTCCTGCTATGCTATCCGAAGCTCCCTATTAATAACTCTTTGGAGTTACCTGTTAAGCTCAATGAGCTTCCTATTCTAAACTCTTATGAGTTTCCTAATTTAACCCGGATAAGCTTTGTTACATGGCTCACATGAACATCATGATATATGGCTCGAGAGTGTGCTTCCTGATTATGTGCCCTTATGGGTACCCCTGAACATGAGTTGACAAATCATTTATTTGTATACCTTGAGTATACTACCTGGGTATCCATTGACATTTCAATAATTCAACGGAAAAAATTTCTGATGTGAGGAAAATATAAGAACTAAATGGATTATGTCTCGAAAATTCTTGAAATGCTTGTAAATCTATGTTTGATGAGCTCATCTCTGTTTTCTTGAAATTCATGTGAATTACATGACTAATTGTTTTGAAGAGTATATGTGATTAGGCAATTGGCCAAAATGATTGGATGCATGTTTTGTATGATAATCTTAAATGTAAAAACATGGTAAGTTAAATTCCTGTTATACGAACTTACTAAGCAATAAATGCTTACTCTATTTTATTTTCCTCTATTTTATAGTACTTGGAAGCTCGTAAAGGTTGGAGATCAGTTAGAGCATCATCACACTATCTTCTAGCTCGTTTTGATATAAATAGGAATCTTTCCTTGGTTGTAATGGCATGTATAGGCTAATGATAATAAATGAGGGTATGCAAATGTTTTGGTTGTAACTAGCCATTGGAATGGCTAGTGATAGTAAATTTGATGCATACTTATGTATGAGGTTTATTTTAATTAGTATATGAGTGTCTCTTGTAACACCCCAAACCCAGCCCAGACATTATGGCTGAATCTGACGTGTTACATTGAAGAGTTTTAGCGAAAATCGTGTTTTCATTGAAAACCCTTCTTAAACTAAAGAAACCTTAATAAACACACCTTTTAGTTGCGAAAGCCTTGCTTTAAGCATTGGATTTAAGAAAACTCATCATTTAGAAATTAAGTTGCGGAAATGTAGAAAACATACTATAATTTAGGAAACCCATGTTCAACTTCTCGTAATTACAATGGAAATAATAATACTTCAAGTAATAATAGCATAATGAAAACCTTATTACAATCTGGTCTGAAACATACTAAATAAAATAAAACTTATCAACTTAAAAAAAAGTCCAAATTTGTCTTGCTAGCTAGCCACCCAGAGCCCCTCCAAACATCGAACCGTCTACTGTGCATCACCTGAAAATAAAATAAAAGAGGGGATGAGTTTTCGTAAACTCAGTGTGTACAACCCTCGACGGAAAACAAGCATTCAAAAATCATTATACATCAAACATGCAATGCAATCCCATTCAAATTATCCATCCGCTACACACCAGCTCTGTCCCCCATCACACCATGTGGGGATATACATATCGACCCACCCAGCCTACACACCAATGGTAGCCCGGTTGCAGAACTACCTTCATTTACATATTGGGCTTTAAAAGCCGTCGGTGGATCCACGATTGTCAGGCAACCATGCGATCCTCATATACTTCCTTCGTACCATAATTCCCACCCCATATGCAGCCTAAGCAGAACATCATATGTATGCATGTCACATCCACAAAACTTACATTCAACTCCTAGGGGTATTTTGGTCATTTTTGCCTTTAGGTGCATTTCGGTAATTTTCCCTTAATTACGGTTTTCACTTACCTTGACCCATGAACAAGCCCTATGAGCTAAATTGAACGAATACTATGCACCAGGTAGGATTCTAGAGAAGAGGAGGTGGGTCATTAAGACCGCTTAAGTACCAAGCTCTCCCTAGATCCAATCCTAGACATGCATATACCCGTTGCCACACCTTAACCCTCTGACTTGTCCATGGTCTCAATTAATTAATTAAGTCTTATGTAGTCATCATATACTAGGCCCAATACCTCTACATACATGCATATAACCCACTAGGCCCAATCTTATTCAAATGGTCCATCTAGCCCAATTCATATTCTTATGGCCCATTAGGCCCAATTCATATTCTTATGGCCCACTAGGCCCAATTCACCTTCATATGGCCCATTAGGCCCAAATCATATTATACTCATGCTCACATACAAATTTTCAAACACATAGCATCATTTATCAATCTTTGCCTATTATAAGCCCAACAGCCCATCAGGCCTATTTAGCCTATTCCGGCGCACTTGGCCAATTCTCCACTCAAGTCCATGGAATCGTCTGTGGGCCTCAGGCAACCTAACGATTTCCTCTCCACTAGTGTTCACGCACTCATGTGACTACCATAGCCCAACTTTTGGTTTTTCGACATTTCAGCTTTTCGGCTTTTCAGCATTTCGACTTTTCGGCATTTTGGTTTTTTCTGATTCATTGTGTGTGTGCAATGTATGTACACCCTTGGTAAGAAAGAGTGATGCAATCTCTTTAGCCCAAACTTACAATCGATATCACTCAAAGATTAATCTTACATACTTATCGAATACTTTCCCAAAAGCCAGAATCTCACCTTAACCTTACCTTGAACACAAATCCAAAATAGCTTCTCCTTGATCACGTACTCCTTAGATCTACATTAATCTTAACTATTAAACCGAAATTATAGATGGCTCGTATCCAACACAAGTCCCCTTACCTTAACTATGAATATTCGGCCAACTAAGATCAAGAGCACTTACTAAGTCTCTCAATGGAGTAGCAAACTGGTAGAGATCCAAGGACTGAGATTCGTTACTATTCCTACCCAAAACCGATTAGAAGAAGTGAGGGACTGTATACTCAATACTTAGCAAAACCCGATTATGAGAACAAAGCACTTACACTAGGCTTGACCGATTAGAAAGGGTACTGGCGGCACCAAGAGTATTAGCCAAGAAGGTTTCTGCCCATGCGATTTGTATGGTAAAAGAGAGTTATTCGGCTCCAAGGAAAAAGAAAGAAAAGTCAACAATGAGGTAGAGGTAGAATAGAATTCGGCACAAGGAAGAAGAAAAAGAAAAGAAAACAAAGGGTTTTTGGCTTTTAGAGAAAAGAGTTTCTGGTAACAAGGTGAAGGAAATTCGGCATTAGCTTTATACCCTAGCTTTCGACACCTATTAATAAGCCTTATAGCCGAATTTTCCCATGCCCAATTCCCTATTTGGCTCTATCACTTCTCCCTTCTCATCTCCTCGTTTTTCTCCCTGATAACCCCTTGATCCTTTCATTAGTTTTCTCTCCTGAACACTTCCCTTGGAGTCCACTTTCACATCACTTCCATCCTTCTAGAAGGCCAAAATTGAACTTCTTAAAACACTAAGCTAGGATTCGAACCTTGGACCTCCTTGCTAGCTATTTACGCCACCTCCCTACACTCTAAGTGGTGTCACTTAGAGTGTCTTCTACAAGGATTTTTGATACTATTTCCCTTAACTTTATTTAAAAGCCCAACTACTTCCCAGCCCTGATTCTTTTAATATCTAAACTATAATTTCATTTGTTCCTAGGTTCGAAATCGAACCTTAACTAATACCTACTAAAATTACCACTTGGATAAGAATATTAAACATAATTTTTATCAAAACTGAAACAAAAAAAGTTCAAGATTTCAGGATTTTTAGAGCGTTACAACTCTACCCCCTAATAGAAATTTCATCCTTGAAATTCCCAACTATTAGTACAGATGCATAACATAGACTACCACACCACGCTCCCGCTGTGCACTCTAATTCCAAACTAAGTAGATAGCACATTATGGATAAAATACGTACCAATATCTGCCTCTAGAGCTCTCCGTCCTCTCGACGACATGCTGTATAGGCCAATGCTGGCTGTCTCGCCTCAGCATGACCTACACCTCTGTCTGGTGCTCTACAGCCAAAATAGTTTCCACCCCTGGTCTGACCATGGCCTCTGGGCTGCTGCTGACCACCCCTCGGTGGCAGTACACCACCTTGGTCCACGACTGGCACCTGAGCTGACATTCTAGGGCAATTCTAGATCCTATACTCCATAGATCCACAAGATAGACAAGCTCCCGTCCTCTTCCAACACTCGCCTACATGACCTTTCCCATAATCAGCACAAAGTGGCACCCCTGGATTAACAGCAGGGTGCCCTGCTCTATCTGGCCCATTAATTTTGGCCCTAGCCCTAGGCACCTGTCTTACACCAAGAGTCCCAGCCTCCTTTTTATTCTTACCCATTTCTTTCTCCCAATTTAAGCGCTCAGTGTGCTTTACCTCTTCCGCTATCTTTGCCTTCTCCACCAACTCCGAGAAAACTCGCTCACTCTGTGGAGCTATCAATACCCTAAGGCTATCTCTTAGTCCATCCTCAAACCTAACGCAACGCTCATAGTCCATTGCCACCATAACTCTTGCATACCTACTAAAGCTTAGAAATTTCGCTTCATACTCTGCCATCGATTTGTTTCCCTGTGTTAAGTTCAGGAACTCATTCCTTCTAGCGTCTACGTAACTCGCACCTACTTTCTTCCCTTGAAATGCAGCCTTGAAGAACTCCCACGTGACTCGCTCAGGTTGGGTGCCCTCTTTCACTGTTAGCCACCACTGGTAAGCTTCTTCCCTAAGTAGTGACACCGCCCCTTTCAGCTTTTGTTCAGGTGAATAGTCCAAATCCTCCATTATCCTTTCCGTGGCCTCTAGCCAGTATTCGGCCACATTAGGAGCCACACCAGCCACGCCCTTAAAGATCTCAGCCCCATTTGCACGAAGTCACTCCGAAATGGACCCCAGATTCCCCGTGCCATTATTGGGTCCAGCGACCCTTTCCAAAATCCTCAGCATTGCCTGCGACAATGCATCTTCTCTCACGGCCCGATCATACGGTCCATTCCCAGCCATAGGTGAGGTCGGAGCCTCTTCTAGTCCAACATCAGGCATATGGCCCGATGCCGACGATTTAGCCCATACACTTCTGAGGCCTTGGCCACGGCCATGGCCTCTCACACCTCTTCTAGCACTCATCGTTGATTCGCGTATTATTTGGATTAGAAATTTTATGAAGTTTTAGTTAGTTTAATAATTAAACCGATATTTTATGAAAATATTTAAAGAGAAGATTGTTTTCGAAAATCCTCTACAGTTTCAAGATCCTACGGGCTTCGGTTCCATTCTAACAACATCATCGAAAGTAGCCCTCTAACTGTAATGCCCCGTACCCAAGACCGTCGCCGGAGTCGAACACGAGGTGTTAACAGACTTAATTCATTACTTAAATAGCTCAAACAATTTATTTTTAAAATTTTCAGTCAAGCTAACAATCTGCGTCATAGTCAATTAAAAATTCATATCTCGATTTACGAAACTTGAAATCCAATTCCGTAAATTTTCCCTGAACCTAGACTCATATATATATTTACTACTTTTTTCTAGAATTTTTGGTCAAGCCAATTAGTACAGTTTATTAGTTAAAGTCTGCCCTGTTTCAGGGTTTGACTGCTCTGACCTCTGTGTATTACGAATCAGATATCTCCCTGTACAGAGATTCAATGACTATTCCGTTTGTTTCTAATAAAACTAGACTCAATAAGGAATCTGTACATATAAATCATGACTTATAATTATATTTTAACAATTTATGGTGAATTTCCAAAGTCAGATCAGGGGATCCAGAAATCGCTCTGCCCCTGTTTCACAAAAAATTAAACATCTCATAAAATATAACTCATATACCTGTTTTGTTCCATCCATATGAAAATAGACTCATAATTATTCAATTCCATATTTTATTCACCATCTAGTTGTATCTCTACTATTTTTAATGATTTTTCAAACTCACGTCACTCTGCTTTATGCGAATCTATTTAATGGTAAATTTTACCTATTTCATGTTTTCCATGGATTAGCTAGTAATTTAGCATACATAACACCAAATATGATCATGATTAGCCATTCCAATGGCTAATCATTACCAAGCATTTCCATACCACTCAATAACAATATCATAAGACGATATATACAAAATGATTATAATGCTATACATACCATACTCAAAATATGCAAGCCATTATGCCAAGATGGTATACAGATATACTGTGAGCATGCCTCCGACCGTTCCCGATTTTCGAGCTGGCTTGTCAACACTACAAGGAATGAAAAGGAGGGAGTAAGCATAAATGCTTAGTAAGTTCACATACAAATAGCAAGTAACATAACCATATAAGCAAACATAAAACATCATTTGCATAATCATCACCAAGACATTCATATCACATTTTCATTTATAATCTTTCCATATTGTTGTTATATCAAGTTTTCAACCCGAGGGTTAAGTACATACCTGTTCAAAGTATTCATTTCACAACACTTACCAATACGTCCCTTTCATCTTGAATATTTCTCCATTTGAGTAGAACTTTACCCGTTGAACACATCAGAATATAATTCGGATACATGGAAAGTTTGCACATAAGTGCCACATATGTAGCCAAGCTACCATGTAACCCGCCCATAAGCGAACTCAGACTCAACTCAACGAGCTCGGGCGTTCGCATCCATGAGTGAACTCGGACTCAACTCAACGAGTTCGGATGCCTAGTTACATCTCACGAACTCGGACTCAACTCAACGAGTTCGGACATTCTCATTCATAAGTGAACTTGGACTCAACTCAACGAGTTCGGATGCCCAAACATCCTAGTGAGATGTCACTTGTATCCTAATCTATTCCTAAATTTCAAACGGGCGTTTTCCTCGATCACACATCTTTTCCATCTTCCACGGAATATCGAAATTGATACTTCGGTGATAGTTCATACTCATCAAGTAATTCACAAAATTACATATTATTCAACAATAACCACAAAGCATAATATTTCATGATAATAATCAGCATCATATCATATAAACAACATTAAATTGCTTAAAATGACAATTATGTTACTACATTTACACATGAACTTACCTCGTATGCGAAAATGGCTACTTTTACCATTTCGTCCACAACTTGGTATTTTCCCTATTTTAGCCCGAATTTTAGTTTTCCTTGCTCTATAATTTAAAATATAGTCTAATTAGGACTCACATTATTCAAATTGACCCAAAATCATATTTTGGAAAAATTACAATTTTGCCCCTAAACTTTTGCATATTTACACTTTTACCCCAAAGCTCGTAAATTAAACTTCAGCCTATTTTCTTATGTTTCATGACATGCTGATCATTTTTCCCTTCTATGGCAACATCAAATTCTCACTCTAACATGTACTTATGACTATTAGGTATTTTTACCGATTAAGCCCTTTTGCTCGTTTTCACTTAAAACTGAGTAGCACAAGTTGTCTAACTTAATTTAAAACCTCATATTCTATAATAAAACACCTAAATACACAAATTTCACCTATGGGTATTTTTCCAAATACAAACCCTAGGTTAAATTATTGCTAGTATAAGCTAAATCGAGCTACCAGGACTCTAAAAACGTAAAACTCATTAAAAACGAGGCTAGAACGGACTTACAATCGAGCTTGGAAGCTTGAAAAACCCTAGACATGGTTTCTCCTTGCTATATTCGGCCATGAGGTTGAAGATGAGCAAAATTGGCTTTTAATTTTGTATTTTAATTCATTTTACCCCTAAATGACCAAAATGCCCTTACTACTAAACTTTCCAAAAATTCCATCCATGTCCAATTTTTGTCCATAGACTTAGAAATTGGTAAAATTTCTATTTAAGACCTCCTAATTAATATTTCAAAACAATTTCATACTAGAAACTTCTAGAATGCAAGTTTTGCAAATTATTCAATTTAGTCCCTAATTTCAATTTAAGCACTTTATGCATAAAATTTCTTCACGAAATTTTCAGACAATCATGCAATCATATCATAGACCTTAAAATAATCATAAAATAATTATTTCTATCTCGGATTTTGTGGTCACGAAACCACTATTCCGACTAGGCCCAAAATCAGGATATTACAACTCTCCCCCCTTCAGGGATTTTCGTCCTCGAAAATCTTACCAAAAAAGTGGTCTTCACTTTTAATCTCATATTCGGTGCCGAAGAACTTTCGCTTAGACTGTACCTCCAATACATCTCTTTAATTTCTCATATGATCTGAAAGCTTACAGTCTCAACTCTCAACTGTTCTTAAATTTTCAACCCTTCTCAGTTTCCCATGATATCATGACATAAAACCCGGATCTTAACTTGATTAATGGAGACCAGAATTTCAAGAAATCCAACAATCAAAGAGACCTGAAATTCCATGAATCTGATGAGTAGGAATTCATTCAATACATATATGATTTATAGATCTCGCCAAACATTTAACAATGGGATACATCACATTTTCCTCTTTCTGCCATGGAAATAATTCTGATTTGGCCTCAAGAATAATCCTTCTCATTTCCACCCCAATATCAACATTGACAAGGATAATTTTGATAGATCCCAATGCTCGGCTTTAACCCCTTTAACAACTCCGATTTTATGTAACATCGAATGCTCTAAACTATCACATTACCTCACTGTCTTGAAACACATCACAATTCATACAACAGTACATTACTGAAAGTCAGGAAGTCTTTACTCAATGTAGACTAGTTTAGTTCAGACGCTTCGGTTACCAATATTCTCATCTATCCGAACTCTGTCAACATGTAATAAACTTTTCAGCTTTCACAAGATGAAAACCTTATCATTCGTAGTGACTTTAACTAATATCAAACTCTTTCTAATAAATATACACTTCTCGTTCAGACTATTTACTCTTTTATTCGTACAAAATGAAATTCTATTATCAGACTTGGGAAAAATAATCCTGAAATAATTGTCACATGAAATCTTTCAAATAGATAATTCACCATACCGATTGAAACTTGCGCTTTTATCACTTATGCCTTTACTGATGTCAAATCCTTACACAGAAATTAGAAAAAACCCCAATACTAAAATCACCACATTACCAAGATCAAATTAGAAGTATAGTCATATTTGACATGATTATCACGAGTGAAGAACGACTTGAACACGAGTCATAATTGACAAATTATGGAACAAAGATAACAAGGAAACCGAATAAAGAAATCCAAGATAGAAATCCGAATAAAGAATTCCGAATAAAGAGATCCGGGATAAAGAAACCCAAGATATGATACTATGCTGGGAGAATCGAAAATCAAACTCATAGAGAAAATACAGAATACCCCGATAATTCTTCAAAGAAAGAAAGTCCAAAAGAAAACATCATTTAATCCCACTGGAATCAAATATAACAAGAACAATATATCTTCCCATACATATATATCAGATGAAGCATCAAGTAGAAGAAACAAAAACATAATATCTTACGTATTCTCTCATCAATTCTTATCAGATGAAATGAAATAGAATACCCGATGAAATAGAGCAATATAAATTATAAACCAGTCAGACTACCAATGCTTTCATCAAACACCGGGATTAAAAGACATTCCCATATAACAAGAATTTCTTCAGAAGATCAATAGCCATAGAAATATTTCTGAGAACGGGTAAACACATAGAACATCTCAAAAGAGACTGCTAAATCTATCCAGTCATAACTGTCACACTCAGATAGTTCACATTTCAATTATCATTTCCCCAACTAGTTCTGTCGTCACAAATTTCATATTAAACCATTCACTAAAGAAGGCCAGTTCTAAATAAATTTCGATTTACACTTTTCTCGACCTTGAACCTGAGTAATTCGGTTTACCAAGGAGAATTCCTTTTCTAACTGAGACAGTGCATAACTCCAATAATCTTTACGTCAATCCGATACTTTACTGGCTCTGACTTTACTTATCAGCTCATTTTCAATCTCTGATCATACTTATAATTATTCTATCACTGAACTCTTTGGGTTCTCAACCGAAAACTTATTCAATACAAATCTCATGAAATTCCATTCTAAGTACCACTTTGGTAAGGGGGAGGGGTTGTAGGACCTCTGACTCGACTTTCTTATACATACACATATGACACAACTCCCATCATCATAGCAACTTTATCAAAATCATGTCATTCATTCATGTTGGCTTACACCAATTTTCCTATTGTCCCATTTAGACAATATACTTATGCATACATTCTATGTTTTCTAGATAGCTTTACTTATCCATTCATTTAATTAATTTAATTCATGCTCATAACCTCATATAAGGCCAAACAAACATAGATATTTGCATCACAATCACAACTTTCATTTCGTGCATCATCATGTACATATCATTACAATCATATAATTCAGTTCAACAATTTAACATAGATAAGTTCATTTCATTATAATCCTTTATCTCATAAAAATTGTATATCATTAACATTCATCAACATTAAACGTCCAATCAAGACAAGGACATTTTCATTCGTATCATGATATTATGACCTTTATTCATACCTCTACTACTTTCTATTTATTCCGTTCATCTTATCAAGTAAGCCACATACACTACATCGTATGAGCATTAAGCAAATATGGATATTTATCACATATGTATCATAAAATTTTATTCATACTTTTCTGAACCGAGACTTATCATAATCATAATTTTACTCAAATACCTTCACATAACATTGAACATGGTCGGTGCAGCTCGGTTGGAGAGTACCCTATCTAAATAAGACGGTACTCATACGTGTCGGAAGACATCACACTATCACAGATCAGTGGCATGTATAGCTAAACTTTTACACATGCTAGGTTAGTCCGAGAACCGACTAAACCTGCTCTGATACCACCAAATGTAATGCCCCGTACCCGAGACTGTCGCCAGAGTCGAACACGAGGTGTTAACAGACTTAATTCATTACTTAAACAGCTCAAACAATTTATTTTTAAAATTTCCAATCAAGCTAACAATCTGCATCATAGTTGATTAAAAATTCATATCTCGAGTTACGAAACTCGAAATCCAATTCCGTAAATTTTTCCTGAAACTAGACTCATATATCTATTTACTAATTTTTTTCTATAATTTTTGGTCAAGCCAATTAGTACAGTTTATTAGTTAAAGTCTCCCCTGTTTCAGGGTTCGACTGCTCTGACCTCTGTGTATTACGAATCAGATATCTCCCTGTACAGAGATTCAATGACTATTTCGTTTGTTTCTAATAAAACTATACTCAATAAGGAATCTGTACATATAAATCATGACTTCTAATTATCTTTTAACAATTTATGGTGAATTTCCAAAGTCAGAACAGGGGATCCAGAAATCGCTCTGCCCCTGTTTCACAAAAAATTAAACATCTCATAAAATATAACTCATATACCTGTTTTGTTCCATCCATATGAAAATAGACTCATAATTATTCAATTCCATATTTTATTCACCATCTAATTGTATCTCTCCTATTTTTAATGATTTTTCAAACTCACGTCACTGCTGCTGTCTAAATCTATTTTATGGTAAATTTTACCTATTTCATGTTTTCCATGGATTAGCTAGTAATTTAGCATACATAACACCAAATATGATCATGATTAGCCATTCCAATGGCTGATCATTACCAAGCATTTCCATACCACTCCATAACAATATCATAAGACCATATATACAAAATGATTATAATGCTATACATGCCATACTCAAAATATGCAAGCCATTATGCCAAGATGGTATACGGATATAGTGTGAGCATGCCTCCGACCGTTCCCGATTTCCGAGCTGGCTTGTCAACACTACAAGGAATGAAAAGGAGGGAGTAAGCATAAATGCTTAGTAAGTTCACATGCAAATAGCAAGTAACATAACCATATAAGCAAACATAAAACATCATTTGCATAATCATCACTAAGACATTCATATCACATTTTCATTTATCATCTTGCCATATTGTTGTTATATCAAGTTTTCAACCCGAGGGTTAAGTACATACCTGTTCAAAGTATTCATTTCACAACACTTACCAATACGTCCCTTTGATCTTGAGTATTCCTCCATTTGAGTAGAACTTTACCTGTTGAACACATCGGAATATAATTCGGATACATGGAAAGTTTGTACATAAGTGCCACATATGTAGCCAAGCTACTATGTAACCCGCCCATAAGAGAACTCGGACTCAACTCAATGAGCTCGGGCGTTCGCATCCATGAGTGAAATCGGACTCAACTCAACGAGTTCGGATGCCTAGTTACATCTCACGAACTCGGACTCAACTCAACGAGTTCGGATGCCCAAACATCCTAGTGACATGTCACTTGTATCCTAATCTATTCCTAAGGTTCAAACGGGTGTTTTCCTCGATCACACATCTTTTCCATCTTCCACGGAATATCGAAATTGATACTTCGGTGATAGTTCATACTCATCAAGTAATTCACATAATTACATATTATTCAACAATAACCACAAAGCATAATATTTCATGATAATAATCAGCATCATATCATATAAACAACATTAAATTGCTTAAAATGACAATTATGTTACTACATTTACACATGAACTTACCTCGTATGCGAAAATGGCTACTTTTACCATTTCGTCTACAACTTGGTATTTTCCCTATTATAGCCCGAATTTTAGTTTTCCTTGCTCTATCATTTAAAATATAGTCTAATTAGGACTCACATTATTCAAATTGACCCAAAATCATATTTTGGTAAAATTACAATTTTGCCCCTAAACTTTTGCATATTTACACTTTTGCCCCAAAGCTCGTAAATTAAACTTCAGCCTATTTTCTTATGTTTTATGACATGCTGATCATTTTTCCCTTCTATGGCAACATCAAATTCTCACTCTAACATGTACTTATGACTATTAGGTATTTTTACCGATTAAGCCCTTTTGCTCGTTTTCACTTAAAACCGAGTAGCACAAGTTGTCTAACATAATTTAAAACCTCATATTCTATCATAAAACACCAAAATACACAAATTTCTCCTATGGGTATTTTTCCAAATATAAACCCTAGGTTAAATTATTGCTAGCATAAGCTAAATCGAGCTATCGGGACTCCAAAAACGTAAAAATCATTAAAAATGAGGCTAGAACGGACTTACAATCAAGCTTGGAAGCTTGAAAAACCCTAGCCATGGTTTCTCCTTGCTATATTCGGCCATGGGGTTGAAGATGAGCAAAATTGGCTTTTAATTTTGTATTTTAATTCATTTTACCCCTAAATGACCAAAATGCCCTTACTACTAAACTTTCCAAAAATTCCATCCATGTCCAATTTTTTTCCATAGACTTAGAAATTGGTAAAATTGCTATTTAAGACCTCCTAATTAATATTTCAAAACAATTTCATACTAGAAACTTCTAGAATGCAAGTTTTGCAAATTATTCGATTTAGTCCCTAATTTCAATTTAAGCACTTTATGCATAAAATTTCTTCACGAAATTTTCACACAATCATGCAATCATATCATAGACCTTAAAATAATCATAAAATAATTTTTTATATCTCGAATTTTGTGGTCACGAAACCACTATTCCGACTAGGTCCAAAATCAGGATATTACACTAACTATCTAGTGTATAACAATTTAAACAAGCTAAGAACAGAAAAACTTAGTTGGCTTGACGTCGGAGACTCGATGTGCTGCTCAACAAGATTTATTTCCAAAATGGTGTGATCCAAGGATTTTTTTAACGTAGAAAAAGAAACCAAATAATAATAAGGCCCACTTCACAACCCGAGTTTTGTAACTTGGGCTCTGATACCACTAAATATAACACCCCGAATCCAGCCCATACGTTATGCCGAATCTGACGTGTTACATTGAAGTGTTTTAGCAAAAATAGTGTTTTCATTTAAAACCATTCTTAAACAAAAAAAGCCTTAATAAACACACCTTTTAGTTGCGGAAGCCTTGTTTTAAGCATTGGATTTAAGAAAACTTATCATTTAGAAATTAAGTTGCGGAAACATAGAAAACATACTATAATTTAGGAAACCCATGTTCAACTTCTCGTAATTACAATGAAAATAATAATACTTCAAGTAATAATAGCATAATCAAAACCTTATTACAATTTGGTCTGAAACATACTTAATAAAACAAAATTTATAAGCTTAAAAAAAGTCCAAATTTGTCTTGCTAGCTGACCACCCAGAGTCCTTCCAAACGTCGAACTTTACTGTGCATCACCTGAAAATAAAATAAAAGAGGGAGTGAGTTTTCGCAAACTTAGTGTGTACAACCCTCGACGGAAAACAAGCATTCAAAAATCATCATACATCAAACATGCAATGCAATCCCATTCAAATTATCCATCCGCTACACACTAGCTCCGTCCCTATTCACACCATGTGGGTATATAAATATTGACCCACCCAGCCCACACACCAATGGTAGCCCAGTTACAAAACTACCTTAATTTACATATTGGGTTTTAAAAGCCGTCGGTGATCCACGATTGTCAGGCAACCATACGATCCTCATATACTTCCTCTGTACCATAATTCCCATCCCATATGCAACCTAAGCAGAACATCATATGTATGCATGTCACATCCAGAAAACTTACATTCAACACCTAGGGGTATTTTGGTCATTTTTCCCATAGGGGTATTTCGATAATTTTTCCCTAATTACGGTTTTCACTTACCTTGGCCCATGAACAAGCCCCGCAAGCTAAGGTGAACGAATACTATGCACCAGGTAGGATTCCAAAGAAGAGGAGGTGGGTCATTAAGACCGTTTAAGTACCAAGCTCTCTCTAGATCCAATCCTAGACATGCAAATACCCATTGTCACACCTCAACCCTATGACTTGTCCACGGTCTCAATTAATTAAGTAAGTTTTATGTAGTCATCATATACTAGGCCCAATACCCCTACATACATACATATGGCCCACTAGGCCCAATCTTATTCAAATGGCCCATCTGGCCCAGTTCATATTCTTATGGCCTACTAGGCCGAATTCACCTTCATATGGCCCATTAGGCCCAAATCATATTATAATCATGCTCACATACCAATTTTCAAACACATAGCATCACTTATCAATCTTTGCCTATTATGGGCCCAATAGCCCATTAGACCCATTTAGCCCATTCTGGCCCATTTGGCCAATTTCTCAACCCAAGTCCATGGAATCGCCCGTGGGCCTCAGGAAACCTATCAGTTTCCTCTCCACGAGTGCTCGTGCACTCGTGTGATTATCGTAGCCCAACTTTTGGCTTTTCGGCATTTTGGCATTTCGACTTTTCGGCATTTCATCTTTTCGGCTTTTCGGCTTTTGCCGATTCATTGTGTGTGTGCAGTGTATTTACACACCTAGTAAGCAAGCGTGATGCAATCTCTTTAGCCCAAACCTACAATTGATATCACTCAAAGATTAATCTTACATACTTATCGAATACTTTCCCAAAAGCCAGAATCTCACCTTAACCTTACCTTGAACACAAATCCAAAATAGCTTCTCCTTGATCACGTACTCCTTAGATCTATATTAATATTAATGATTAAACTAGAGTAATAGATATCTTGTATCCAACACAAGTCCCCTTACCTTAACTATGAACATTCGGCCAACCAAGATCAAGAGCACTTACCAAAGTCTCTCACCGGAGGAGCAAATCGGTAGAGATCCAAGGACTGAGATTCGTTACCTATTCCTACCCAAAATCGATTAGAAGAAGTGAGGGACTGTATACTCAATACTTAGCAAAACCCGATTATGAGAACAAAGCCCTTACACTAAGCTTGACCAATTAGAAAGGGTACTAGCGGCACCAAGAGTATTCGGGCAAGAATGTTTCTGCCTGTGCTATTTGTATGGTAAAAGAGAGTTATTCGGCTCCAAGGAAAAAGAAAGAAAAGTCAGCAATGAGGTAGAGGTAGAATAGAATTCGGCACAAGGAAGAAGAAAAAGAAAAGAAAGCAAAAGGTTTTTGGCTTTTAGAGAACGAGTTTCTAGTAACAGGGTGAAGGAAATTCGCCATTAGCTGCATACTCTAGCATTCGACACCTATTTATAAGCCTTATAGTCGAATTTTCCCATGCCCAATTCCCCATTCGGCTCCATCACTTTTCCCTTCTCATCTCCTCGTTTTTCTCCCTGATAACCCCTTGATCCTTTCCTTAATTTTCTCTCGTGAACACTTCCCTTGGAGTCCACTATCACGCCACTTCCATCCTTCTAGAAGGCCAAAATTAAACTTCTAAAAACACTAAGCTAGGATTCGAACCTTGGACCTCCTTGGTAGCTAGTAACGCCACCTCCCGACACTCTAAGTGGCGTCACTTAACTTTATTTAAAAGCCCAACTACTTGCCAGCCCTGATTCTTTTAATATCTAAACTATAATTTCATTTATTCCTAGGTTTGAACTCAAACCTTAACTAAGACATACTAAAATTATCACTTGGATAGGTATATTAAACATAATTTTTATCAAAATCGAAACAAAGAAAGTTCGAGATTTCAGGATTTTTGGGTTTCGAGATTTTTAGGGCGTTACATCTCTGGTTTAATATATTAGTTGCAATTAAGTTTTTTTAAGTATGTAATTTTAATATAAAGATGATACTTGAAAGCATGAGTAAATGTGTCTTGCATAAAACTTGATCATTGGATTGATTTATATGCCTTGAATTGGTGAATATATTGAAGTGTTGATGTAGGTGCAAGGTAAAAAGGGTGAGAAATGAGTGTAACACCCCTTACCCATCTCCAATGCCGGGACAGGGTACGAGGCATTACTGAAAACATACATAGTCGTTCATGCAAAACCAAGATATAAATTTTTTCTTCAAATCAATTTCATTCATACATCCACAAGTTGTCCCTAATATGGGCCTATGAGGCCCAAAACAACCATCAGAAAAGGATCAAGACTAAATTGAGAACTTACAAACTCTTTACAACAGAAAGAATTTTCTAGTTTTGGAGACCATGTGGTCACACATGCCATTGTGGCTCAGACATGCCTGTGTCCTCAGCCCGTTTAACTCTCAGTTTATGACGTCAGTAATATTTTAAGGTCACACGACCAAGACACATCCCCGTGTGCTAGGCCGTGTCTTCCATACGGCTGAGACACACAGCTTTTTCTCTGTCCGTGTGGCCAACACTTAGGTTATTTTCCAAGCCTTGGTCAACCTTAATCCCTCACACACTTATACAACATCAAAGGCATAGAACATAATATCCAATTAAAGATTAAACATCCTCAATTAAGTTACAAACATAACATTTGCATGTCATAATACTTGTGTTTCTCATACTCATTTTATATCAAGTCTAGACATACCGAACCATATTCATTTGGCCTTGTCATCTTCATTAACATCATTAACTTACTCTAAATTTACACTTTTATACCAAGAATATGGTCACATCTATTGATCAAAGTTCATCCATTGAATATACATACCATATCATACATCCATCGATATCAATCCATCACAACATGCACATCAGCAAGACATTAGAACAGTCAAGCAAAAACAATTAGGTTTACAACCCAATGATCAAATATAAGCCATATCTCATGGCTCTATGCAATTGAATCATTATGAGCCAACTCAATTGGCCAAATCATGAAACACATATCATAAAGTACTAAGTCTCTATACATGCCACTCAGTTGAAAAAACTTAAGACTTATTAATACCCCGGCTTGATAACTTGATAGTGTGAGGCTGCCTCCGACAATCTCTAACCTCGAGCTAACCTGACAACACTAAAAGAAATGGAAAGTAGAGGGGTAAGCTTTATAGCTTAGTAAGCCCACATGAAAATGTTAATAAGCAATTTATTAACGTGCTTTTTCCAAATTCTTACAACATGTTCTCATGGTAACACAATCAGAAGTACACATAATTCCACTATTTCCTCATATTCCAGTCAAGTTGTCTACTCGAGTCATAGACACTAAATTATTTATAACTTGAGCTACGAAACTCTAAATTAATATCCAATAATTTTACCTAAAAATATACTCACACATATTCTTACCATAAAAGTTATAGAATTTTTGGTCTAGCCAATAAGTACAGTTTATTCTTTAAAGTTACCCCAATTTTGCTGTTTGACAGCTTCGACCTTTCTTTACTAAAAATTAATTATATCATAGTACGAGATTCAGATAATGTTATCATCTATTTCTATTGAAATTATACTCATTAAGGATTTAGTCATATGAATTATAATCCCTAATTATTGTTGTACAATTTTTAGTGATTTTCCAAAATTAAGACAGGGGAGCCCGAAACACTTAGACCCTGTCTTACAAAAATTCAAATATCTCATAATATGAAATTATTTTGTTTACACTGTTTCCTCAATGTGAAACTAGGCTCAATAAGATTTAATCTAATATCTTTTTAAATTTCTAATTCAATTCCCATAATTTTTGGTGGATTTTCAAAGTCACACAACTGTTGCTGTCCAAAACTGTTTTAGTGCAATATCATGATAACTATCATATGATGACATAATAAACATAATCATAAACATAAACATAAGTTTATTCATCATTCAAAAACCTTTGACTTACTTATCACCCACATACGTCTTTATCATGAAACATCATATATCAAGGCATTACTCGTGAGTTTAGTGTACATACTTGTACCAACTCGTAATACAGCATATAATCATAACTTCCTTAATATATTCTCCTTAGGACTTTCGTCACATCATCCATTACATTACCCATTGAACACTTGGAATTTTATTGGGTTCGTGGAAAACTTGCACAATAGTGCCACATATACATACGTTCCCAAAGCTACCTCATAACGTATAACGCTCGCAATGGAGCTACTCACGGGCTTGCTCATATAAGCTACCGATCAAGGTGTAACTACACGGGCTGCTCACACAGGCTATTAGGTATCTGACCACTCAAAGATTACCTAGCCACCGGTAGGACACAGAAGACCAGTTCCCAAAACTCAGTCACATGTATCACATCCATTATGAACTCGGACCACTCAACGAGCTCGGATGCCACATATATCACGAACTCGGACCACTCAACGAGTTCAGACTTCTTAATTCCTAGTGACATGTCACTTGTATCCTAAAATATTCCTAAGGTTCAAATGTGGTTTTTTTCACTTGCACATTGCACCTCTATTGCACTTGCTAGTGACGTCGTGGATAGCGACCATAGTATCATTCATGTTTACAATAATACCATTAGACATATCATACATAATAAGCAATAAAATAATTATCACATAATGTTAACACAAAATAACATACTACATTGTCACATTATTTAAACATGTACTTACAATTCATGTAATATCAAGCATTAACATTCAAGTATAACATTGCATTATTATTGACATACGAACTTACCTCGAACCCGAGCACAGCTAATTGTTCCATTTTAGTCCATAATCTCGTACTTTCCCTATTTAAGCCTAAATCTCAGTTTTCTTGATCTAAAATTTCAAATATAACTTATTTATTAATCACATTATTCAAATTTACCCAAAAATCATACTTTTACAAATTTTCATTTTTACCCCTAAACTTTTACGTATTTGTAATTAGCCGTTAGGCTCGTAAAATGAAATTTATTCAATTTCTTTGTACTTTAAGCCTAGCCAAATCATTTTCATAACTATAGTAGCCCACAATTTCCACTAAATTAGTCCTTTTTAGCGTTTTCATCGAAAACTACTTAGTAAAAGTCATTTAACACATAACAAACATTCATATTCCTCCCTTAAACATCAAAATACACACATGTAGCACATGGGAAAATTTTCAAACATCAACCCTAGCTTAAATAAATGGTAGAAATAGCTAGATCTTGTTACGACGATTTCAAAAGCGTAAAAATCATTAAAAATGAGGCAAGAACGGTCTTACTGTTGAGCTTAGAAATCTTGAACAAAACCCTAGCCATGGCTTCCATGAAAATTTCAGCCAAAGGTTGAAGATGAGCATAAATTTTGCTTTTATTATCCCTTTTTATTATTTTAATTACCAAAAGACCAAAATTGCCCTTAACTTGAAAATATTCTATTTCACCTATTTCATGTCCATTTTTGTCTAACAAATTAAAAAATGGTCTAACTACCATACAAGGACCTCTAATTTAAAATTTCATAGCAATTACAGACCTCTAACTTCTAAAACTCAAGTTTTTCACTTTTTACAACTTAGTCCTTGTGACCAAATTGAGTGCTCAAACGTCAAAATTTTAGAATGAAATTTTCACAAAATCATCTCATTAAATTATAGACCATGAAAATATAAAAAAAATTATTGTTTCGAATTTGTGGTCCCAAAACCATTGTTTGACAAGACCCTAATTTGGGATGTTACAACTCTCCCACTTTAGGGATTTTCTGTAACAATCCGGTTTAGACCCTAATCGGAACAGTGGTTTCAGGACCACATATTCAAGTCAAAAAAATATTTTAATATTATTTTTCATGCTTATGATGATTGAATGAGCATATGTGAAAATTTCGTCTGAAAATTCGATTGTTTGTGTGCTCAATTTGATAAAAGGACCTAATTGCGTAAATTATAAAAATTTCATTCTGATTGTTAAAGTGCTTATTTGATTTCTCTTATTAAAATAGAGGTCCTTATGATGTAATTTGACCATTGGAAGTTTGAATGGACATAAATGGGCATTACTTAGTGGATTTTAAATGATATTAATAAGGCCATTTTAGTAAAATGTATATTAATATGTGATTAATAAAAAAAAGCTTAAAATTTGTTCATCCATTATCATTCATAGCTGAAATTAGAAAAGAAAAATAAATAATAAAAGCTCTTAGGGTTTCGGCACTTCTGATTATGATTAAGGTATGGTTTTTGATCCATTTTTTATAATTTCTACGTTTTTGTAATTGTTGCTTCGAATACTATCAAACCCATGTCTCAATTTCAGATTTTGATGATCATTTTGAAATGTGCCATGGATGAATTCATGAGCTTTATGTTTTTAATTGATGAAATATGAAATTTTGATGTTGGGTTTATATGTTTTGTCTTTGGATTTTTGATCATTTTGAGTAAAATGGGCTAAATTGTGAAATTTGTAAATTGAGGGACTAAAATGTGAAATAAATGAAATGTGTGGACTTGTATGAGTGTTATAAATATTTGGCCAAGCATGAGTATATGCAAATTATGTGTATTTTATGATTTTGTGAATTAGGGACTAAAGTGTCAAAATGTGAAAATATGAGGGCTAGTTTGTAAATTTCCCTAAATAAGTGTTTATGGATTGTTTTGAATGAATTTATTATTGAATAAGTTAAATTTGAATTTATATAGATCAAGAATTAAAGAAAACGGAGTTAGATCGGGGAAAGTCGAAAGTTGTCGAGTAATCGATTTCATTTATCCGAATCCGTACGAGGTAAGTCGATATACAAATAAGCTTGTTTAAATTGAATTATTATTATTCATTTGATATTGAATTGTGATAAATGAATGTTCGAGCTAAATATGTTCTGTTCGAGAAAGTATAGACAAAGTTCTGATGTCCGAAAAGCCCCTTACAAACCATAGGAACAGTGGGGATACATATGTCATGACATAGGATTTTTGATATGTGATATCGTGTAAGAGCACGTCTGGGATGTTGGCATCGACTTCTGTTTTGCGTGTAAGACCACGTCTGGGACATTGTGTAACACCCTGAATTTGGGCCTAGAAGTTTTGGGCCTTGAGCATGGGAGCGGTTGAAGGCAGCTTTTGATATTTTGTTATGCATGTAAATTTTGTTAATGAAAGCTTGTTTTAGTGGTTAAGTGTGCTGAGAAGTGTTGGAGAAGTCTTGGGTTCAAACCTGGACTCTAGTAAAAATTTAAGGTAGATCAAACCACAGGTGTAGTAGGTAGGCCTTAAGAATATTGTTGGAGAAATTGTGACACAAAAGGAGTGTGGTGTAGTGGCAAGGTGACGCCACTTAGGGACAAGGAAGTGATGCCATAGGGAAGCAAGGGTCCAAGGTTCAAGTCTTGGCTCTTGCAATATATTTTGGTTTTTCTTTTCAATAAATCTAGAAGCAAGTAGGTGCACTTTAAAGTTTAATGTGTTGGATTTATGACACAAATGAGTTGGTGGCCTAGTGGTGATGGCGTGAGTTGGCATATAGGAGGACTTTGGTTCGAATCCCTTGGCATGCAAAGGTTGATTATTTTGCTATGTTGGGATGGCAAGAGTTGGTGTTGAATTTAAACTCTGATAATGGAGGGATCCCACATCGGTAAGCTAACATAGGAGTGGATGCGAAGCTGGCTTTAAATAGAGAGAACTATGAGGAGAGCAAAGGTACCTTTCTTGGCTGATCCCTTTCGCGTTATGGCGTGCTCGTTTGGGTTGGGCATCGGCTAGAAGTGCTCGGAGCGCGGATTAACTCCAGTCTCCTATCAGGTGTGTATTTGTCACTACTCTTGTTGTTGGATGGCTACTTCGGGCCGCGATGGGCCAAAAGGGGCCATGTGGGCCCAATGGGCCTACGGGCCCAATTGGATAAGTTGTTTGATTGTGTAGTAAATATTGGACTAGGCTAGGTGAATCGAATATCTGTGGCTAGGTTTGGGCTAAAAGGGCCACACGAGCGTGTGGGCCCATTTGGGCCGAGAATAGGCTTTAGGCCCATTCGTATTGTTATCCATGTTTAGGATACTTTAGTTTACCAATTCTTGAAATGCCCTCGACTTGTAAAATCACCAAAATACCCTGGTTTGTAAAATTACTAAAATACCCTTGGTTTACAAAATTACCAAAATACCCATGGTTTGCAAAATTACTAAAATACCTCGTAGGGTAAAATTACCGAAATACCCTCAGTAGGGTAGAATTACCATTTTGCCCCTAGGGTGTTAAATGACTATTTTGCCATTGTGGGCAAGTGGTGACTTGGACGTGTGATATAGACAACTTTGAAGGAGCAATGAGGCTTGGAGTATCGACTTGGATAAGCTTGAATCGTATTATTGGACCCCGTGAAGGTAAGCAACTTATGGTCAATAAGGGTTCTTTGGTAGAATAAGGTAGGGTGGATTTTGAGTTTGTTAAGCATAACTTGTATGCTAAAAATGGTGATGAATAATTGTAGGACATCATAAGGGATCTCAAGAGCGATCGTCGTGAAATGTGTGTACCGAACACCCTTCTTTAGTTCAATTAAAAAAGCCGAAATGCCAAATTTCAAAGATTTCATGGTCATGTGGGTATGCGAATGCTCTCAAGTCATAAAATAATTGTTAGATCTGGCATCGCAAGGTGGTAAGCACGTTCGTGACATTTTAGCGTATTTCGGAAAAAGGGCTCGATGGGCCAAAAGCGGGCCCAATGGGCTTACTGGACCAATATGGGTAAGAGATGGGCAAATTAGCTTGTTAGGTGGATGGTGGAATCAAATTGCATAAAACTGTTAAAATTATGAATTAGCTTGTGTAATTACGTAGAACACGAAATTACCCTTAAAGAGCAAAATTACCGAATTACCCTAAAGAGCAAAATTACCAAATTACCCTAAGGAGCAAAATTACCAATATACCCCTAGGGTTTAAATTGGCTAAACCGCATGATTGATCAATGTTGTATTTTACATGATATGCTTTTATTAATATCATTGCATGGGGTTGGGGTATTAATGGAGGAAATCGAAAGTGGTTCATCCACGTCTCGGAGGCTTTGCCTCAATCGATCGAATTTGAGTGCGTTCTGCAACCTGTGGTGTGTAGGGCTAGGTGGGTTGAGTTATTCCCACAAGGTGTGTAGGGTTGGTGCAGGCGGTGTAGCGGTTGGTGGGTTGAGTAGTCTCCCGGATGGGCTTGCATTCATTATTACTGTTGATACTCATGTTATTGAATCGGGCCTATGGGCCACATTGTTATGTAAAAGGGCTAAGGCCTTGCTATCAGATTCGAAAAGGGCTTGACCTCTCGTGTCTTGTTATCTGAATAGGGCTTAGGCCCAATGGGCTCGAGCTGATTTGGGCTTTGGATGGGTTTCTGTATACACTGAGTTTTCCCAAACTCACCCCCTTCCTCTTCCATCCTTGCAGGTGAGTCGTAGAATTGGTGGACTTGGAGCTGGGCGGGATTCAGAGTGGCCATGAAGATTAATTGACGATTTTAAATAAGTTTAGCCTTTAATTTGGATTATTTTATTTTTATCATGCTTAAAGTTGTAATAAGGCCGCTCTTTTTAATTACTTTTATTTTGGGGATTATTAAACTGGCTAGCACTAGGGTTCGTTTTATAAAAACTACTTGTTTTTAAAAAAGTTCACGATGACGCGCAAAGTTTCCGCAAAGTAAATGTTTTCCCAATAAAAATAAATATTTTAAGCAAACGATTTGCAACCTTAATCATTTTCTTAAGCTGGTCATAATTAAACGGTTTTCTCAAAATTATACGAGATGTTAGAGTGTGGCAATGGCGGTGTGCATGTCTAGGATTGGATCCGAAGAGAGCTTGGTACTTAAGTAGTCCGACGGACTCACCTCCTCTTCTTCCTGGTTTCCTACCTGGTGCGCAGCTTCCATTCACTTTAACCTACTTTTAAAAGTGTCTTTTACAACACCAACTAAGTTTTCCAACTAAGTAATACGGAATGTTTTGAACGCTTCGATGTGGCGCATCAGATCCGGTCATAACAACTAGGCCGAGTTTGGGGTGTTACACATTGGCATCGTATCTAATTTAGTGTAAGAACCTGTCTGGGATAGTGGCTTCGATGTTTGATTACATGTAAGACCCTGTCTGGGATAGTGGCATCGATGTTTGATTACATGTAAGATCATGTCTAGGACGTTGGCATCGTATATGCTTTTCAAGCTATCCGCTTATCCTAATTTTTCCGAACGGTTCAAACGGGCATTTTGAGAAATTGAATGAATTAGTGAATATATATTTGATTCAGGTACATTTGAATTGTGTACTATATTTGAAAATGAAAGGTAAGTATATGTTCAAATGATGATCCATGATCCAAGTATATAAATATGATGTTTGTGTTGGTATTTGGCTCCAAAGTATAAGTAAATTAGTGATGTTTATATGCTTTACATGATAAGTTTAATTGTATATGGGTTGCTAAGCTTTTGAAAGCTTACTTGTGTGTGTTTGCAGTGTTTTATATATATCGAAGCTACTGTGAGCTCAGGGATTGTCAAGGATCATCACCGCAATATTGAACATTAGTTTGGTATTTTGAAAATGTATATATTAAAGTATGGCATGCATAGGCTAGAAGTTGTGGGGTTATGTTCTGTGATGTATATATTTAGCCATGTGACATGGCTAATTTGTGTTTAAGCTTATAGTTTGATAATGATATATGATATGTGATGCTAATGTGAAATTGTAGTATGTTTTGGTTGGCCAAAAGAAATGGTCAATGTTGAGAAATTTGGTAAGTTTTGAGCATTTGATTGAATGATGTATTGATCATATGTTTTGGTATGATTTTAGTTTAAGTTTTGTTATGAATTGATTGAGGAATTGAGGTTTGAAATGATTGGTAATGTTATACCATGAATTATGTATGGTTTGGTATTGATATTGGTTAAAATGGTTGTGCATATATGCTTGGTTTGGTGCTTGTAGGTTGACCCAAATTGGGGTGGCAAATTGGCTATTCAAAAGGCCTATTTTTGTCCACACGGGCAGAGACACGGGCCTGTGTTTCAACCGTGTCCAACACACGGTCATGTTACACTGCCGTGTGTCCCCTGGGGTACCTTATGAATTAAAGTTAGTTTATACCCTCCAGTTTTGATATGGCCTAGACACACGGGCGTGTTTACCGGCCGTGTGAGGCACACGAGCTGGCACATGGGCATATGGTTAGCCGTGTGGCCAAGTCAGTAGCCTCCCTAATTTTCACATGGCTTGGCACATGGGCGTTTCTTGTGGCCGTGTAGATAAGTCAGTATGTATGCCCTGTTTCGCCACGGCTTGGACACATGGGTGTGTCTAACGCTGTGTGAGGCACAGGGCCTATTCTCACGGGCGTGTGACCTATTAAAAGTTAAAAATTTTCTAAGTTTTTGAAACTTTTATATGTTATCAGATTAGTCCAGAATGCATGAGTTAGGGTTTGTATGCTCAATTTAAGTTTTCATTGAATGTGAATGAATGAAATTTACTGTAATGATATGATTATTTGAAATTGATTGTTCTGAATGTTATTATAAATTCGGTAATGCCTCTTAACCTATTTCTGTGACGGTTACGGGTTAGGAGTGTTACATTTTATTAGTTTCAGAGCTATGATTTAGTCAGTTCTAGGACTACCATAGCATATGTGAGTCTAGCTATACATGCCATATTTATGAACTGCGATAGTGTGATGAATCTTGACATTGAAATGTGTTGTTATATAGCAAATGGATCCCGAACGAGTCGTAGTAGATGATGTCAAAAGCAATGCGCCTGCTCCCGCGCAAGGGACGACGCCATTCGATTCTAGACCAGCTACGAGTAGCCGTGATGGTGAGCCTAAACAAGCCTTCTATTAGATGATGAACGATTGGTTTAGCCAATATATTAGAACCAATCTGGCTGTTCAACAACCTCCACCCCCGGTCAATCCTCCACAAGCTCCTGTTATGCCATTAGATAACCCAGTTCAGCTAACTAAGCCTCTAGTAGATAAAATTATAAAATATGGGGCCGAAGAGTTTCTTGCTATAGCAAATGATGATGCTGAAAGGGTCGAGTTCTGGTTAGAGAACATGATAAGAGTATTTGATGAATTATCTTGGAATCTTGAAGAATGCATAAAATGTGCCGTTTCATTTCTGAGAGATACAGCGTACCATTGGTGAAAGACTTTAATATCTATGGTTTCGAGTGAGTGGGTTACTGGGATTTCTTCCAAGCTGAATTTTGAAAGAAGTACACCAGTCACAGATTTATCGACCAAAAACGTAAAGAGTTTCTCAAGCTTAAACAAGGCCGTATGTCTGTCACAGAATATGAGCAGGAATTTGTAAGACTGAGTCAGTATGCTCGTGAATGTTTATCTACGGAAGCAGTAATGTGTAAAAGATTCGAGGATGGCTTAAACGAAGATATTCGTTTGCTAGTTGGGATTCTTGAAATTAAAGAGTTTGTTGTGCTTGTTGAACGAGCAGGTAAAGCTAAAGATCTTGGGAAAGAGAAAAGAAAAGCTGATTATGAAGCTAGAGAAGTGTGAAAGAGATCATCAGGCAAGTCATTTCAATATGCATCAAAGAAGTTTAGATATGATAATATCCATTCGAAAGCTAATGTGGGACATTCGAATAGAGATCGTGATAGAATGCATTCGAACTTCAAAGCTCCAGCTACATCAGTTGCTAGTGCTGGAAATGCTAAATATGATTGCCCTTAGTGCAAGCATTGTGGTAAAAGACATCCTGATAATTGTAGACTGTATGATCGGGCTTGTTTCAGATGTGGATTGTTAGATCATTTTATCCGTGATTGCCCTAATTCTGTCGAGCAAGAAAGTGTGCAAAATTCGAAACCAAGAGGAAATGCTTCTCGTGGTAGACCTCTCAGAAATACAGGAATGGAAGTGGCAGTCAGAGAGGGTCAAAAGACATAGCTGTTAGATCCGAGGCTCGTGCACCTGCCACAGCCTATGTTATCCAAGCTCGTGAGGAAGCTTTATTGCTAGATGTGATTACGGGTACATTTACTCTTTATGATGTTTCTGTGATTGCTTTGATAGTTCCTAGATCAACACATTCATATATATGTATGAACTTAGTGAACAGTAAGACTTTGCCCATAGAGTCTACTGAATTTGTAATTAGAGTTTCGAACCCCTTAGGAAGATTTGTTTTGGTTGATAAAGTCTGAAAAAATTGTCCGTTAATGTTTCGAGACATTTGTTTTTCGGCTAATCTGATGCTGTTGCCCTTTGATAAATTTGATATAATTTTGGGTATGGATTGGTTAACCTTGCATGATGCTGTTGTGAACTGTAAACGAAAAACTATTAATTTGAGATGCAAAAATGATGAAATAGTCAGAATTGAATCTAGTGATTTGAATGGATTGCCTGCTATGATATCTTCGATGAAAGCTTTGAGTATTGTGAGAAAGGGTTGTGAAGCCTACTTTGCTTATGTAATTGATTCTTGTTTAAATTGAATTATTATTATTCATTTGATATTGAATTGTGATAAATGAATGTTTGAGCTGAATATGTGCTATTCGAGAAAGTATTGATAAAGTTCTGACGTCCGAAAAGCCCCGTAATAACCATAGGAATAGTTGCGATGCATATGTCATGACATACAATTTTTGATATGTGTTATCGTGTAAGACCACATCTGGGACATTGGCATTGACTTCTGTTTTGTGTGTAAGACCATGTTTGAGGAATTGGCATCAAATTTGATTTAGTGTAAGACCTTGTCTGGGACAGTGGCATCGCTGTTTGATTACATGTAAGACCACGTCTAGGACGTTGGCATTGTATATGCTTTTCGAGCTATCCACGTATCCTTATGTTTCCGAATGGTTCAAACACGCATTGTGAGAAAATGAATGAATTAGTGAATATATATCTGATTCAGGTATGTTCGAATTGTGTACTATATTTGAAAATGAAAGGAAAGTATATGTTCAAATGATGATCCATGATCCAAGTATATGAATATGAGGTTTGTGTTGGTATTTGGCTCCAAAGTATAAGTAAATTAGTGATGTTTATATGCTTTACATGATAAGTTTAATTGTATATGGCTTACTAAGCTTTTGAAAGCTTACTTGTGTGTGTTTGCAGTGTTTTATAGATATCGAAGCTACTGTGAGCTCAGGGATCGTCGAGGATCGTCACCACAATATCGAACATTATTTTGGTACTTTGAAAATGTATATATTAAAGTATGTTATGCATAGGCTAGAAGTTGTGGGGTTATGTTCTGTGATGTATATATTTAGCCATGTGATATGGCTAATTTGTGTTTAAGCTTATAGTTTGATAATGGTATATGATATGTGATGCTAACGTGAAATTGTGGTATGTTTTAGTTGGCCAAAAGAAATGGTCAATGTTGAGAAATTTGGTAAGTTTTGAGCATTTGATTGAATGATGTATTGATCATATGTTTTGGTATGATTTTAGTTTAAGTTTTGGTATAAATTGATTGATGAATTGAGGTTTGAAATGATTGGTAATGTTATAGCATGAATTATGTATGGTTTGGTATTAATATTGGCTGGACTGGTTGTGCATATATGCTTGGTTTGGTGCTTGTAGGTTGACCCAAATTGGGATGGCAAATTGGCTATTCAAAAGGCTTATTTTTGTCCACACGGGCAGAGACACGGGCCTGTGTCTCAGCTGTGTGCAACACATGGTCATGTTACACGGCCGTGTGTCCCCTAGGGTTCCCTACGAATTAAAGTCATTATACCCTCCAGTTTTGACATAGCCTAGACACACGGGCATGTCTACTGGTCATGTAAGGCACACGAGCTGGCACATAGGCATATGGCTGGCCTTGTGGCCAAGTCAGTAGCCTCCTTAATTTCCACACGGCCTGGAACATGGGCGTGTCTTGTGGCCGTGTGGATAAGTCAGTATGTATGCCCTATTTCGCCGCGGCTTAGACACACGGGTGTGTCTAAAGCTGTGTGAGGCACACGCCTGTTCACATGGGCGTGTGACCTATTAAAAGTTGAAAGTTTTCTAAGTTTCTGAAAGTTTTATATATTATCAGATTGGTCTCGAATGCATGACTTAGGCTTTTTATGCAAAATTTAAGTTCTTATTGAATGGGAATGAATGACATTTACTATAATGATGTGATTATTTGAAAATGATTGTTTTGAATGTTATTATAAGCCCAGTAATGCCTCTTAACCTATTCCCGCGATGGTTATGGGTTAGGATTGTTACATTTTCATCCCCGAAAATCTAACCAGAAGAGTGGTTCGGTTTTCACATAAATTCCACTATCTCATAATCATTGCTAAAGAACTTTTACTCAGGCTATGCTTAATACTTAGCTCTTTAATTTCTCATACTAAAGTCATGAGTAATTCTTTGTTATATGACACATTAACTGAATCTTGATCTCTATTGAGAAATTCATGTACTCAAAGGTCTGATCCATACTGTCATAGCACATACATATATAAAATACTTGAATCCTTCCGGATTTAAATGGCGTAGCTAGCCCGATTATCATGGCCTTATATTCTCTACATTTTATACAGTCGAACAATTTGCTAATTCAACCTTTGTCGTCATCAAAATTCAGAGCCTTATTTAGCTTTTTCAATAATTCATGATATAAATCTCGGATCTCAATCCGATTAACAAAAACTAGCATTTTAAGAAATTCAACAATCTCAAAGATACTTAATTTCATAAGTCTGATGAATGAAAATTCAGTACATACCGACATGATTTGCAAATTTATCAAATACTTAACAACAAGCCACATAACATCTTTCTTTTGCAAAGATAAGAATAATCTTGATGTGAAATACATAGTAATCTCATTCTCATTTCCATTCAATTATCACCACTGGTGAGGATCATTCTAACATTACCTGATATTCGACTTTAATCTTGATAACATTTCCTGTATTCAAGCACAAAGATTAGAAATGTCGAGTTCCAAACTTGAACACCAATACATTACTCCTGTGAGTTTTCTTGTGGCTTTCTGTATCAGCTCTGGATTTTCTGTCCAAGCCCTAGTAATTGTATTTTGCTTTTCTCGAAGATCATACAATAACTATCTAATCATCTTTTAACAACTTTAATCATCTATGCTATCAAATACTCAGAGCTAGATATAACATTGGATATGTTGAGCTATTAGATTGCCTTTAGTCTTAAAACACATCACAATCCGTATAGTGACTCATCACTAAAAAATCAAGAATTTCTTGCCCGATGTAGGCTAAATCAGGTCTAATGTTTTGATTAACAATGTTCTTGTCTGTTCCAAACTTTACTAATATGCAGTAGATCGTTCAACTTTCACAAGTCGATAACTTTATCATTCATACGAACTTTAAATCATACTAAAGTCTACTAGGAAATATACACTTTTCATTCAGATTAACCGTCTTTTACTCGTAAAGAAATGAAATTTTACTCCCAGACATGAATAACTCATTTAATCTTTCAAACAATAACCAAAATTGATTGAACAACCAAGTCGGTCTTAATCATTAATAAATGACATTTCAAGAAATCCCTTCTCTTAGTCGATAGAATGATTCAACATGTAATCATTCAAAGTTCACTTATCATGCTAATCAAAAACCATTTCAAATGCATTAACTTAAGTAACAAGGATATCTCAATTAAAGGCGTCAACTTCGATTAACTTTCTTGAGAAAAGAACTCCACCATACCAATTGAAATTCGCATTTTCACCACTTATGTCCTTGCTGGTGTCAAATTTTTCACAAAGATTTAGAGAAATCCTAATATCGGAATAACCACGTTACTATAATCAACCAGAAGCATGATCATAAATAACATAGTTATCATAGGCCAAAGAACACACTTTAGATATGAGCCACAATTGAAAATTTACGGAATAGAGATGACATGAAAACCAAGATAAAGAAGTTCAGAACAAAGAAATCCAAGATGCAATATCATAATGAAAGTCCTAGAACAACGCTCATAGGAAAAATATGAAGGATCTCTATAATTCCTGAGAGAAAATAAGTCTAGAAGAATACATCAATCTAACCCACTAGAATTAAATGTAACAAGGATAATATACCTTCCCATATATCTATTGAATAGAACATCAATTAGAAGAAACAGAATCATAACATCATGTGTATTACCTCATAAAGTCCCAATAGATGAAATGTAATAGAATGCCTAAGAAAAATAGAGCAATACAGATTATATACCATTCGGACTATCAATACTTTCATCTAATCATCATGATTAGAAAACATTCCAATAAAACAAGGATTTTATCAGAAGAACAATAGCCATAGGAATAATCCCAGGAACATTTAAACATATAGAATACCTCAGAAGAAGCTGCCGAAATCTATTCAGCTATAACTGTTACACCCAGATATCTTACCCTTAAAATATTATTCTCTCAACTATTTCTGTCATCACAAATCTCGTATTATTCCTTTCACTGAAGAAAATAAGTTTAGAAGGAATTTCGATTACTACATTCTTTCAACATTATGTCTGAATAAGTCGATTTACCAAAGTTAAGTTCCTCTCTCATTGTGATGTTTCGTGAACCGAATAATATTTAAATCAGTCTGATACCTTTCTAGTTCTATCTTTACTTATCAACTTAGTCACAAATTCTGACCATATTTATAATCATTCTACAGCTGAACTCTTTGGTTTCATACTTGTGAGCTTATCCTACAGATCTCATAAAATCCTTTATAAACACCACTTTGGTAAGGGGGTGGGGTTGTAAGGTCCCTAACTCGTCTCTCATACGCATATGCATATAACACTATTTCAACATCATAGTAACAGTTTCACAAGCATAACATTCACTTCAGGCAAACTACTATTCACATTTGTATGACACGTGCTTTCTAATTATCTTATTTAAACAGTGCACTTATGTATGCATTCTATGGATTCTGAATAACATTACTTATCCCATTCATTCAATCAAACAGTCATGCATATAACATCATATGAGGGCCAAACAAGTATGGTTAAGTATATCACAATCAAAACATTCATCTCACACTTCATCATATACGTGTCATTTCATTCATATGAACATCAAACAAGCATGGATACTCATCGCAACATGAACTTTTATTCGTACTTTTCTGAGTTTAGGCTCATCATAGCTGTACTTTACCTGGATACCTTGGCATCACATTTAACATGGTCGATGTAGCTTGGTTGGAGAGTACCTCTGTTCAAATAAGATGGTTCTCATTCGCGTCGGGAGACATCACATTATCAAAAATTTGTGGCATGTATAGTTACTCTCATACATGCTAGGTTAGTCCAAGAATCGACTAAACCTTAGCTCTGATACCACTAAATGTAACACCCTTTACCCTTGTCCGACGCTCGGACAGAGTATAAGGCATTACCGAAAACATACACAGTTATTCACGCAAAATCGAGCTATAAAATTTTTCTTCAAATCAATTTCATTCATACATACACAATTTGTCCCTAATATGGGCCTATGAGGCCCAAAACAACCATCGAAAAAGGATCGAGACTAAACTGAGAACTTACGAACTCTTTACAACACTTAGAGAATTTTCTAGTTTTGGAGAGTCACACGGCCGTGTGGGTATGCCGTGTGATCACACATGCTCGTGTGGCTCAGACACGCCTGTGTCCTCAGCTCGTGTAACTCTCTATTTATGACGTTAGTAACATTTTAAGGTCACATGGCCAAGACACACACCCGTGTGCTAGGCACACAGTTGTGTCTCTGTTTATGTGGCCAACACTTAGGTTATTTTCCAAGCCTTGGTCAACCTTAATCCCACACACTTATCCAATTAAAGATTAAACACCCTCAATTAAGTTACAAACATAACATTTGCATGTCATCATACTTGTGTTTCTCATGCTCATTTTATATCAAGTCTAGACATACCAAACCATATTCATTTGGCCTTGTCATCTTCATTAACATCATTAACTTACTCTAAATTCACACTTTTATACTAAGAATATGGTCACATCTACTGATCGAAGTTCATCCATTGAATATACATACCATATCATACATCCATCGATATCAATCCATTGCAACATGCACATCATCAAGACATTAGAATAGTCAAGCAAAAATAATTAGGTTTACATACCCAATGATCAAATATAAGCCATATCTCATGGCTCTATGCAATTGAATCATTATGAGCCAACTCAATTGGCCAAATCATGAAACACATATCATAAAGTAATAAGTCTCTATACATTCCACTCACTTGAAAACACTTAAGACTTATTAATACCCTGGCCTAAAAACTTGATAGTGTGATGCTGCCTCCGACGATCTCCAACCTCAAGCTAACTTGACAATACTAAAAGAAACGAAAAGAAGAGGGGTAAACTTTATAGCTTAGTAAGCCCGTACGAAAATAGTAATAAGCAATTTATTAATGTGCTTTTTGACAAATTCTTACAACATGTTCTCATGGTAACACAATTAAAAGTATACATAATTCCACTATTTGCTCATATTGCAGTCAAGCTGTCTACTCAAATCATAGTAACAAAATCATTTATAACTTGAGCTACGGAACTCTAAATTAAGATCTAATAATTTTTGCTGAAACTAGACTCACATATATTTTTACCATAAAATTTTCAGAATTTTTGGTCTGGCTAATAAGTACAGTTTTTTCTTTAAATTTACCCCTGTTCTGCTGTTTGACAGCTTCGACCTTTCTTTACTAAAAATTAATTATCTCATAGTACGAGATTTGGATAATGTTACTGTCTATTTATCATGAAATTAGACTCATTAAGGATTTATTCATATGAATTTTAATCCATAATTATTCTTGTAAAAATTTTAGTGATTTTCCAAAGTTAAGAAAGGGGAGCTCGAAATCACTCTGACCTTGTCTTACAAAAATTCAAATATCTCATAATTTGAAATTCTTTTGTTTACACCATTTCCTCCATGTGAAACTATGCTCAATAAGATTTAATCACATATCTTTTTTAGTTTCTAATTAAATTTGCACAACTTGTGATGGATTTTCAAAGTCACACAACTACTGCTGTCCAAAACTGTTTCAGTGCAATATCATGATAACTATCATATGATGACATAATAAACATAATCATAAACATAAACATAAGTTTATTTATCATTCAAAACCTTTGACTTACTTATCACCCACATACGTCTTTATCATGAAACATCATATATCAAGGCATTACTCGTGAGTTTAGTGTACATACCTGTACCAACTCGTAATATAGCATATAATCATAACTTCCTTAACATATTCTTCTTAGGACTTTCATCACATCATACATTACATTACCTGTTGAACACTCGGAATACTATTGGATACGTGAAAAACTTGCACAATAGTGCCACATATACATATGTAGCCAAAGCTACCTCATAACATGTAACGCTCTCAATGGATCTACTTACGGGCTTGCTCATATAAGCTATCGGTTAAGGTGTAACTACATGGGCTGCTCACACAAGCTATCAAGTATCCGACCACTCAAAGATTACCTAGCCACCGGTAGGACACAAAAGACCATTGCCCGGAACTCAATCACATGTATTGCATCCATTATGAACTCAGACGACTTAACGAGCTCGGATGCCACATATATCACGAACCCAGACCACTCATTGAGTTCGGACTTCTTAAATCCTAGTGACATGTCACTTGTATCCTAAACTATTCCTAAGGTTCAAACGGGGTTTTTCTCACTTGCACATTGCACCTGTATTGCACTTGCTTGTGACGTCGTGGATAATGACCATAATATCATTCATGCTTACAATAGTACCATTATACATAGCATACATAATAAGTAATAAAATAATTATCACATAATGTTAACACAACATAACATACCACATTGTCACATTATTTACACATGTACTTACAATTCATGTAATATCAAGCATTAATATTCAAGTATAACATTGCATTATTATTGATGTCTGAACTTACCTCGAATTTGAGCAGAGCTAATTATTCCATTTTAGTTCATAATCTCGTACTTTCTCGATTTAAGCCCGAGTCTCAATTTTCTTAGTCTAACATTTCAAATATAACTTATTTATTACTCACATTATTCAAATTTACCCAAAAATCATACTTTTACAAATTTACATTTTTACCCCTAAACTTTCACATATTTTCAATTTAGGCCTTAGGCTCGTAAAATGAAATTTATTCAATTTCTTTGTACTTTAAGCCTAGCCGAATCATTTTCATAACTATAGCAGCCCAAAATTTTCACTAAATCAAACTTCTATGGCAAATTTTATAACTTTTACAAATTAGTCATCTTTAGCGTTTTCACCGAAAACGACTTAGTAAAAGTCGTTTAACACACAACAAACATTCATATTCCTCCCTTAAACATCAAAATACACACATGTAGCAGATGGGAAAATTTTCAAACATCAACCCTAGCTCAAATAAATGGTAGAAATAGCTAGATCTTGTTACGAGGATTTCAAAAACGTAAAAATCATTAAAAATGGGCCAAGAACGGACTTACTATTGAGCTTGGAAAGCTTGAACAAAACCCTAGCCATGGATTCCATGAAAATTTTGTCCAAAGGTTGAAGATGAGCATAAATTTAGCTTTTATTTTCCCTTTTTATTTTTTTAATTACCAAATGACCAAAATGCCCCTAACTTAAGATATTCTATTTCACCTATTTTTTGTCCATTTTTGTCCAAAAAATTAACCAATGGTATTTATAAGGACCTCCAATTTAAAATTTCATAGCAATTAGACAGCTCTAGGTTCTAGAAATCAAGTTTTGCGCTTTTTACAATTTAGTCCTTTTGACCAAATTGAGTGCCCAAACGTTAAAATTGTCGAACGAAATTTTCACGAAATCATCCCGTGAAATTTTAAACCATAAAAATATAATAAAAACAAATTTTAATGTGTCAAATTTGTGGTCTCGAAACAACTGTTCTGACTAGGCCATAATTTGGGATGTTATAATAAGGCTTGGAAAATGGCCTTATTCTATCCACATGGGCAAACACACACACGGCCAGACGCACGGGAGTGTGGTTTGTCCGTGTATCCCTTGCATCCTAAAAATTGAGAAACATAATGCTCAGAATTGGTCACACGGGCTGAGACACAGGCGTGTGTCTTAGTCGTGTGAACCACACAGCCCAACACTCGGGCGTATGTCTTGGTCATGTGAATCCTACACCTAATTTTTGAAAAGTAAATTGTCCACATGGTGTAACACCCCTAACTCGTACCCGTCGTCGAAACAGGGTTTCGAAGCATTACCGAAACATCTAGAACATTTTTCATTTCATTCATACAAATCACTATTCATTAATCAAGATTATTCATAACACCCCTTAATCGGTCCCTCGAGGTCCAATACGAGCATTAGAATTGAGTCGGGACTTAATCGGGACCTCTAAGAATTTTTCGCGAAATTACAAAATAAATTTCAAGGTGCAGGGCTCACACGCCCGTGTGTTCCAAGGGACACACCTGTGCTAGAGGCCGTGTTCGACCCCGTGGAACTCTCTGACTTGAACACACGGCAATGCCACACGCCCGTGTGGTCTAAGGGACACGCCTGTTCTAGAGACTGTGTTCGACCCCGTGTAACTCTCTGACTTGAACACACGGCCATGCCATACGCCCATGTGCAAGCCCATGTGGTTAATTAATTTAATTCGAATTAGGTATAGGTTTCACACGGCCAGGACACACGCCCATGTTCCAGGCCGTGTATGCCACATTGTTGAGACACATGCCCGTGTCCCTACTTGTGTGGCTAATTCTGAGCATGCTATTTCTCAAAAATTAGGTGTAGGGGGCACACAACCTAACCACATGCCCGTGTTACCAGGCCGTGTGTCACACACGGTTTAGACACACACCTGTGTGTCTGCTCGTGTGGACAAAATGAAGCCATTTCATAGTTTCATTTCTTACCCAAAATCACCCAAAAACCTGCTCATAAAACACTCAACCAATTCCAACCAATTCAAGTATTTAAAGTAAGCAATTTCATCATTTAAACAAGGCATACCATTTAATGCATACATAGTTACCAACTCACCTTATCTTAAATTAGACATTCACAACATTGGGTCACATGAACTTAGCATAACACATATGGATATATATATATATCGTAATAGTTTACTAAATCATATCCCAAAATGAACCATCACTAGCCATTCCAATGGTTAGGTTACAAAATGACAGTTCAAGCCACTATTGGCCAAGTTTCCCTATACATGCCATTGCACTAAAATGGTTTCACTAAATATACCCAAAATGCTAGGTTGATAGTGTGACGGTGATCCAATGATCTTCCAACCTTCACGAGCTTCCGAGTACTATAAAACAGGGGATAAATAAAAGAAGTAAGCATTACATGCTTAGTAAGTTCGTATAACAGAAACTAAACTTACCAATCTTGTTTAAAAAATCTAAGCATGCATATCATGTTTTCCATCCATTTGGCTAAATTGCCTAAAGACATACAATCAATCAAACATGTTAGTCACCAAAATATTCATATCAATCAAGTAACATAGATGAGCTCATCAATCAATGTTCTTTCAAGTCATTATCATTTTATCTCAAGATTTTCGTTCCAAGTTAAAAGTTATATGTCCATTGAATTATTGAAATCCCGATGAAGGCTCAAGTAGTACACTCGAGGCGTACGATTCATTAATCCATCAATTCTAATCGAGGGTACCCCTTAGGGTACTTAACCAAGGAACACACTCACGAGTCACATGTCGTACAATAGGATTACTGATCTAGGCTAAATCCTAATCATAACGTATGCTCGAGAGGTATTATATCGAGATTACCTGTCCAAGTTAAATCCTTTTTATAACAAGGTCATTCGGATTACTCGTTCGAGCTAAATCCCATCCGTAACAAATGCAGAACCTTATTAGTTTCGGGAAAGCATATACATTCATCGAAATTTAATATTCAATCGGGACTTAACCCTTTATCACCATTTCAAGCATGTATAATTTTCCCTCATAACATATAAGTAAGGCACATTAACATAAATCACGTTACATACGATACAACATTCAATTTACACAATTACATATTCGATTAAGTTACACGAACTTACCTCGACACTTGTTCGTGTAAAAAGCTACTAATCTGAATTTTTTTCCTTTCCTTAATCTAACCTCGAGTTTGTGTTTTCTGAATCTATATAAATGAATTTAATCATTAATTTCATACATTTCATACTTAAATGGACTCAATTTATGCCCTAGGCAAAATTACCATTTTGCCCCTAACTTTTCTAAAAATTTCGTTTGTCCCTGGCCCAAAAAATGAAACTTTTACAAATTACTCCCTATTCCAAGCCTAAACAAAGCCCCGTTATAAATTTTCCAGCACATGTTTACATATAATTTCAAAATTTTTCATCAAATTTTATAATTTTACATTTTAGTCCTTAAATCAAGTTTTCATCAATAATCACCTTGCAAAAGTTGTTTATCTATCAATAATCTTTCATTTTCTTCCATAAATTTCTAATTTCCAACATACTACATCCATGACCCATTTTCATACCTTGATAACTATTCAAATTAATCCCTCAAATAGAGAGATTAAGCTATCCCGATTCCAAAATATGAAAATTACTATTCATCTTTTTAATTAATCATGTAATTTGGTATTTCCAATTTAGTCCCTTATCTTTTTCTATAATTCCATGGATGAGTCACCATAAAAAATCTACATACTTTTATTAATGGCCTAATTACCATATAAGGACCTTAAGTTTTGAATTTCGTAGCTATTTGATCCTCATACATAGTAGAATTCAAGTTTCGCCTTTTATGCGATTTAGTCATTCTCATAATTAGGCACTAAATCGATAAAATTTTTATATCAAAATTTTCACGCATCATTTCTATCATATTACGGGCCATATGGTAAAATAAAAATAAAATGTATTTTGGATCATATTTGTGGTCCTGAAAACCACTGTTCCGATTTCACTGAGAAATTGGTTGTTACACATGGCCTAGCACATGGGCGTGTGGCTGATCGTGTGACCCAAGTCAGTAGCTATCGTAATTTGAGCATGGGCTAAGACACGACCATGTGCCTCACATTGAATGCCCACACGAACTAAGACATGGGTGTGTCACTTGGCCATGTGGCTCACACGGCCTGACCACACGGGCGTGTGTCCATTGCACCTAAGCAAAATTTTGAAATTTCGTGAAAAATCCTCTGAGTTCCTGATTTAGTCCTGGCATATTTATAATGTATAAGTAGGACTTTGAGAGTCCATTTAAGGAACAACATGATTAAATTATGAATTGTTTTGGATATGAATAGTAAAAGACATGAATTAATTGTATTTGTTCTGTAAACTTTGGTAATACTTTGTAACCCTGTTTCGACAACGGATATGGTTATGTAACTGCCCGATGTAGGGCCAAGTCGAAATAGTGGTCTCAGGACCACAAATCCAAAGTCAGAGGGATTATTTTATTATTAAAATAGAGTCATGGTATGTTCATAATAGTGCACGAAAAAATTGGTGAGCTAATTTAATGTTTGTAAACCCAATTGCCAAAAAGGTCCCATAAAATCCAAAAGTCCTAAATTGATAGCTAGAGGTGTCAAATAGCTAGAGAATAAAAATTGGGGGTCTTAAAAGGGCAATTGGGCCCTTTTAAAAGAGCTTGGCCAGCCATGAGACAAAGAAGGGTAACTAGTCAAAGTGTTAGGTAAGTAATGACATGTTATGTGATAAAAATAATACCCTAAATGCCTAGCTTTCATTTATTTTCATCCATTCTTCCCCATTGACCAAAAATATCAGCCAATAAAATGGTTTTGCAACTTGAAATTTTTAACAACTTATTCCGCTCACAAGTAAGTGATTTCCATGTCCTTTGTTGATGATTTTTTTTATTTTTGAAACCATTGAAGCATGAGCTTTCAAATGAGGGGTATATCTTGCAAAATGATTGAAGGTCTAAGGTTTTTCCATGAGAGCATTTAGGGTGTTTTCTAAAATTTTATGGAAGAATATGAGTCTTAGTTGTGTAATAGACAACTTTTGTGAAAGGTGTTACCATGAAAACACTTAAAGGGACTATTTTGCACAAGTTTTAAAATGAATGATAAATGTGTAAAATAGAGAGAATTTTAGGTTTCTATAAGAGTAAAAAGAGTAAAAAGAGTTCAGCTAGGTTTAAGATGTGAAGAAATTTGATAAAAATCGATTTTCAAGCATTGGGATAAAATGGTCATTTTGTCAAAGTCTAAGGGCAAACTGGTCACTTTACCGAAGATGTGAATTTTTAATTGTTTAAATTTATTTAGTGATTAAATGAGTGTATTTTTCTATTATAGATCTATAAATACCGAATTCGAGCCTAGACAGGGGAAAAGTCAAGCAAATCGACTAAATTGACTAATCGCCACATTTTGTAATCCGAGGTAAGTTGTATGTAAAAAGTGCAACTACATTGCAATTATATGTGCTTGAATTGTTATAGCATGAATTGCTTGACTGTGAAATTGAGAATGTTTAACGACATTCGAGATAGTAGAATTCCCGTTAGAACCTTAAGAAGTACATCAGGTATTCATGCCTTAACATTTGAGGTCATTTGTGTGTGGGCCAGTGTAAGACCATGTCTGGGACATGGCATCGGTATTGAGATGAGTGCTAGTGTAAGACATGTCTAGGACATGCATCGGCTACATTATGAGAGCCAGTGTAAGACCATGTCTAGGACATGGCATTGGCATTGAGACGAGTGCTAGTGTAAGACATGTTTGGGACATGCATCGGCCTTGAGTCGTAAGCCTGTGTAAGACATGTCTGGGACATGCATCGGCTATGAGACGATAGTCAGTGTAAGACCATGTCTGGGTCATGGCATCGACTTGCGATGTGAGCCAGTGTAAGACCATGTCTGGGATATAGCATCGACACCTTACCCATGTTTAAGGTTTAATGAATATCCGTTAGTATTTCGAATGGTTCAACGACGAAAGTTATGTTCCTAAGATAATGAGGAAAGTATAACCATGTTGTGAGTGGCATAGGTACCTAATTGGTATGTATGAGATATTAGCTCATTGTATAATATGTGACTTATATGGATGGTAATGAGTAAGTTATATCTATGCCTACCATGGTATTATGAGCATGTTGATTATTGATATATTTTTGTTGTATATTTACTTATATGCAACTTACTAAGCTTTTATACTTACTCCCTTTTCTTTCCATTTCCTTACAGTGTCACCTAACTAGCTCAAGGATCACAGAAGTCAGAGATATCGATCACACTATCAATTGAAGTATTCGGTATAGTTGGATTTATATTTTTGAATATGGCATGTATAGGACTTAGACTTTATTATTTTGTGTCTTTGAGAATTGGCCAAATGTGTTAGCTTGGGTTGGAAACCCTTCAATTTGTATTAATTTTTGAATGATAGTTAATATTCATTTTGAATTTATAAAAGATCCATTACCATGGTTAAATGAATGTCTATTATGGTTGAATTGGTTAAATGAATTGTGCTTGTGTTGGTATTGGTTGACATGTGTATGAAACTAGGTATGTAAAGGTGGCAATGAGGCTTGGTAAATAGCCTTATATTGTCCACACGGGTAGACACACGAGCGTGTGTCTAGGCCCTGTGTGACACATGGTTTGCCCCATGGGAGTGCAGTCTGGCCATGTGTCCCCTGCACATAAAATTTCAAGTCAGTATGCATGGTAATAAATACACGGGCAGAGACACGGCTGTATGTCTCAGCCATGTGAAGGACACGACCCAGTACACGGGCGTGTGCCTTGGCCATGTGACATCTTGAGCATGCTGACATCAGAAACAGAATGTCCATGTTTTTGCACACGGGCTAAGACACCGGCGTGTCGTGGCCGTGTGAAGGACACGGGCCATTGACACGGGTGTGTGTCTGGCCGTGTGAAAACCCCTTTAGGTGTGAATTAGAAATTAATTCTACGCGGGTGTGGGACACAGGCATGTCCTAGAGTGCTTAGGCTGTGTGAGCCATACAGGCCATCAGTACGACCATGTCGAAATGGTCACACAAGTGTGTGCCCTGTTTTAAAGGTAATTTCTTAAGGTTGGTTTAAGGACTCGGAATGGTTCTGAATAGTTATCAACAATCGATTTGGGACTCGTAGGCCCATAATAAGAAGATTAAAGCAGAAATTAAAAAAGTTTTAATTTGGACCGAGTCTCGGTAATTTGAGATTGGTTGTATGCATGAGATCAAGATAGGTAATGCCTTGTACTCCGCCACGGCATGGGTTACGAGTATAGGGTGTTACATTTAGTGGTATCAGAGTTATAGTTTAGTCGGTTCTAGGACTAACCTAGCGAGTGTACGAGTCTAGCTATACATGCCATAATTGTATATTGATAGTGTGATGATTTCTGACGATTATAAATTATGTTTTTATATAGTAAATGGATCCTAATAGAGCCAAGGCGGATGACGTGTAAAGTAACGCGTCAGCTCCCACTGAAGGGACCTCGCTAGTGGAGAGTGAGCCCGTAACTATGGGCCAAGGCAGAGGGGCTAAAGAAGCCTACCTCCGTATGATGGACGCTTGGTATACGGAGTTTGTTCGTGCAAATCCAAACACTGCACCTCCCCTACCTCCTCCAATTCCTCAATATGCCTCGATAGCTCTGCATGGTGCGGGCATGTTTAGAAGAGAAAAGCCTCCGGTAGACAAGATTCGAAAACAAGGGGCCAAGGAATTTTGGGCTAGCATAGATGATGACCTAGAGAGAGCAGAGTTTTGGCTAGAAAATACAATTAGGGTATTTGATGAGCTAGCATGCACACTTGAAGAGTGCGTAAAATGCGCAGTGTCGCTTCTACGGGATTCTGCTTATCAGTGGTGGAACACTCTCGTGTTCGTTGTGCTGAGAGAGAGGATCACATGGGAATTCTTCCAGGAGGAATTCTGAAAAAAGTATATTAACCAAAGATTTATAGACCAAAAGAGGAAGGAATTCCTAGAGCTAAAGCAAGGCCGAATGTCAGTGACGGAATATGAACGTGAGTTTGTAAGGCTTAGCAAGTATGTGCAGGAGTGCGTATCTACAAAAGCCACCATGTGTAAGAGGTTTGAGGGTGACCTTAATGAAGATATCTGAATGTTTATTGGCATCTTAGAGCTACGAGAATTTGTAGCACTTGTTCAAAGAGCCTGTAAGGTCAAGGAGCTGATTAAAGATAGGAGGAAAGTAGATTTTGAGTCACGGGATTCAAAGAAGAGATAGATGAGGGAATCACATCAGTCCTCATCCAAATGATCGAGGGAGTTCACTATCCAATCAAATGCTTCGATGGGGTATTTGAGTTGTAATAAGAACCGGAAAAACACAATTTTTAAAGCCTAGACCACTTCAGTCGTAAGTGTCGGTAACACTCGGCCAAATAGGCCAGAATGTTGACAATGTGGTAGGCATCATTTTGGTGAGTGCCGAGGGAATTAAAAGGGCTGTTTCAAGTGTAGATCATTGGAACACTTCATCTATGATTGTCCTAAATTGGATGAGAGAGGGAGAAAACAAGATGTGAAAGCGAGTAGTGCTCCTTTGATGGGTAGGCCTCAGAAGAACCCTGGAAGTGGGGCTAGCAGTAGAGGCACGCTAAGAGATGCTGTGGTGAGGCTTGAAAGCAGAGCACTTATAAGGACTTATGCTATATGAGTTCAGGAAGAGGCAGAGTCTCTCGACGTGATCACGGGTACCTTTTCTATCCATAAAATATATGTTGTTGCTTTAATTGACCCGGGATCTACCCACTCTTATATTTGTATAGAATTGATACCTCGTATGAGTATGCTAGTAGAGTCCACTGAATTTGTAATAAAAGTGTCCAATCCTTTAGGCAGACATGTACTAGTGGACCAAGTATGTAGAATATTGCCCTTTGACAATTAGAGGTCATTATTTTCCGGCTAACTTGATGTTATTGTTATTTAATGAGTTTGATGTAATCCTTGGAATGGATTGGTTGACTGCTCATAGTGTTGTAGTGGACTATGGGAAAAAGATAATTGAGTTGAAATGTGAAGACGGAAATGTTCCTCGAGTCGAACCAGATGAGTCGGATAATCTGCCTGTAGTAATATCATCTTTGACTACCGAAAAATATTTGAGGAAAGGATATGAGGCTTATCTGGCTTTTGTGTTGAATACTCAAGTGTTTGAGTTGAAGATTGAATTGGTACCAGTGGTTTGTGAGTTTACAGACATGTTTCCAGAAGAATTACTCGGATTACCTCACGTGAGGGAAGTAGAGTTTGGAATGAGTTGGTCCCTGGTATGACACCCATCTCTATCGCTCCATATAGGATGGCTCCAACGGAGTTAAAAGAGTTAAAGGCATAGTTACAAGAGCTAACAGACAAGGGCTTTACGAGACCGAGTTTTCCCCGTGGGGTGCTTCGGTACTTTTCGTGAAAAAGAAAGATGGGTCGATGAGGTTATGTATCAACTATAGACAACTCGATAAGGCAACAGTGAAGAACAAGTATCCTTTGCCAAGGATTGACGACCTGTTTGATCAGTTAAAGTGAGCCATTATATTTTTCAAGATTGACTTGAGATCCGAATACTACTAGGTAAGAGTAAAGGAGCTAGATGTGCCGAAGACTGCGTTTCAGACAAAATACGGGCATTATGAGTTCCTTGTCATGCCCTTTGGTTTGACTAATGCCCTGGCGGTGTTTATAGATTTGATGAACCACATTTTTTGACCATATCTAAATAAGTTTGTCATCGTCTCTATCGATGACATATTGGTTTATTCGCGTAATGAGAGCGAGCACATAGAGCATCTAAGAGTTGTGTTGCAAACCTTGAGAAACAAGTAATTATACGCCAAGTTCAGTAAGAGTTTGGCTGGATACTACAGCCGGTTTGTAAACAAATTCTCTATGATAGCTACGCCGATAACAAGGCTACTACAAAAGGATGTCAAGTTTGAATGGACAGAAAAGTGCCAACAGAGTTTCAAGAAATTAAAGGCTTTGTTAACTGAAGCCCTAGTGTTAGTGCAACCGGAGCCGGGCAAGGAGTTTGTGGTATATAACGACGCCTCCTTGAATGGTTTTTGGTGTGTGCTTATACAAGAAGGTACAGTTATAGCTTACGCATCAAGGCAAATGAAGCCACATGAGAAAAATTATCCGACGCATTATTTAGAGTTGGCTACCATCGAATTCGTGTTGAAAATTTGGAGACACCATCTGTATGGCAAGAAGTTTTGATTGTTCACTGATAACAAGAGCCTTAAGTACTTGATGACTCAAAAGTTGCTAAATCTAAGGTAACAACAATGGTCAGAGCTGATAAATGATTACGAGTTGATTATCGACTACCATCCGGTAAAAGCAAACATGGTTGCAGATGCATTGAGTAGAAAATCATTATTTGCGCTGAGAGCAATGAATGTCAGTATGGCTTTGTCTGATGATGGTTCGATTCTAGCAGAGTTTGGAGCTAGATCGACGTTTCTTCAAGAGATCCGTGAAGCTCAAAAAGGTGATAAGAAACTACATGCCAAGAAAACTCAGTGTGAATTGGGAGTTGAATCAGATTTTCGTATTAGTACCGATGGATGTATAATGTTCAAAAATAGAGTTTGTGTGCCGAAGGACAATGATCTTATTCAGAAGATTATGAGAGAGGTACATAGTGGTTGTTTGTCCGTCCACCAGGGCAGTGTGAAAATGTACACCGACCTTAAGAAAATGTATTGGTGGTCGGGTATGACAAGAGACATTTCAGAGTTTGTGTCTAACCGCCTAGTGTGTCAGCAAGTGAAGGCTGAACACCAAGTACCTTTGGGTCTACTTTAGCCTTTCATGGTCCTCGAGTGGAAATGGGATCGGATCACTATGGATTTTGTAATGGGTTTACCGGTGACCCTGAAGAAAAAGGATATGATTTGGATTGTTGTGGATAGGCTAACAAAGTCGGCACACTTTATACCTGTGTGTACCGATTACTCCCTTAAGATATTAGCCGACTTGTATGTTTCCAAGATTGTGAGACTACACGGGGTGCCTATATCGATCATTTTAGACTGAGACCTGATATTTACCTCGAGATTTTGGAAAAATTTACGAGAGGCATTAGGAACAAAGTTGAGTTTTAGCACAACTTTCCATCCGTAAACCGACGGTCAGTCAGAGAGAGTAATTCAGATATTAGAGGACATGTTACAATGTTGCATCCTTGATTTCCAAGGTAGTTGGGAAAAGTATCTAACGTTGGTTGAATTCGCCTATAATAACAGTTATCAGACAAGTTTGAAAATGGTGCCTTATGAGGCTTTGTAACGGCGAAAGTGTCAAACGCCCTTATATTGGACTAAGCTAAGAGAGAGTCAGATTCACGGGGTCAATTTAGTCAAAGAGACTGGAGAGAAATTTAAAGTAATTCATGACTGATTGAAAGCCACCTTGGATAGACAAAAATCCTATGCGGACTTGAAACGAAAGGAATTTGAATTTCAAGTTATTGATAAGGTCTTTTTAAAAGTTTCCCCGTGGAGGAAAGTCCTCAGATTTGGTAGAAGAGGCAAGTTGAGTCCTCGTTTCATAGGGCCTTATGAGGTTGTCGAGAGAGTAGGACTGATTGTCTATCGATTGGCTTTACCACCAGAGTTGGAAAAGATTCACGACGTGTTTTATGTGTCAATGCTACGTCATTATAGATCAGACCCTTCTCATGTGATTACACCGTTAGAGGTTGATGTTCATTTGGACATGACATATGGTGAAGAGCCGGTCAAGATTTTAGCTCGGGAAGTCAAACAATTGAGAAATAAGAGTATTGCAGTTGTGAAAATTCTTTGGCATAGACATGGAGTCGAGAAAGCCACATGGAAACCTGAGGATGGATACTATGAGAGATCAGTACCCAAACTTATTCACCTGTAAGATTTTCGAGGACGAAAATCCCTAAGGGAGAGAAATGTAACAGCTTGATTTAGGGCCTAGTTAGAATAGTGGTCTCAGGACCACAAATACAAAGTCAAAGAGATCATTTTATTATTAGAATAAAGTCATAGCATGTTTATAATAGTGCACGAAAAAATTGGTAAGCTAATTTTAACGTTTGTAAACCTAATTGCAAAAAAAGCCTAAATCGCATAAAATGAAAAAGTCCTAAATTGATAGGTAGAGGTGTCAAATAGCTACAGAATAAAAATTTGGGGTCTTAAAAGGGCAATTAGTCCCTTTTAAAAGAGCTTGGCTGGCCATGAGACAAAGAAGGGTAATTGGTCAAAGTGTTAGGTAAGTGATGACATGTTATGTGATAAAATAATACCCTAAATGCCTAGCTTTCATTTTTTTTTCATCCATTCTTCCCTATTGACGAAAATATCAGCCAAGAGAAGGGTTTTGAAGCTTGAAATTTTTAACAACTTATTCCTCTCAGAGTGCCCCAGAGTGATTAGGCTGTGTGAGCCACACAGGCCATCAGCACGACCATGTCAAATGGTCACACGGGCGTATGCCCTATTTTAAAGGCAATTTCTTAAGGTTGGTTTAAGGACCTAGAATGGATTTGAATAGTTATCAATGATCGATTTGGGACTCGTAGGCCCATAATAAGAAGATTAAAGTAGAAACTGAAAAAGTTTTAGTTTGGACCGAATCTCGGTAATTTGAGATTGGTTGTATGCATGAGATCAAGTTAGGTAATGCCTTGTACTCCGCCCCAGCGTGGGTTACATGTAACACCCCGTACCCGAGACCGTCGCCGGAGTCAGACACGAGGGGTTAACGGGCTTAATTCATTTACTTACACAGTCCACTTTTTAAAAATTTCCAGGCAGTTGGCTAACTGCATCACTGTCACCTTAAAAATCATATCTTGAGTTTCACAAATCGAAAATCAGTTTCGTGATTTTTCCCTGAAACTAGACTCATATATGCATCTACAAATTTTTTCTAGAATTTTCGATCGGGCCAATTAGTACAGTTTATTAGTTAAAGTCTCCCCTATTACAGGGTTCGACTACACTGACCTTCCTTCAATGCGACTTAGATAACTCCTTGTACAGCGCTTCAATGCTTATGCCCCTTGCTTCAAAGGAAACTAGACTCAAAAAGGATTCTGTACATATATGGCATGACTTCTAATTATCTCTGGTTAATTTATAATGAATTTCCAAAGTCGCAACAGGGAATCCAGAAACTGTTCTGGCCCTGTCTCACAAAAACTTAAATATCTCTTAACATACTGTTCATATGATCGTTTCGTTACTCTCCTATGAAAATAGACTCGTCAAGGTTCGTTTACATAATTTATTCACTATTTAATTCCATTCCTACTATTTTTAGTGATTTTTCACATCCACGTTACTGCAGCTGTCAGCATCTGTCCTTAAGGTAGGCTTTACCTATTTCATAGTTTCCATGATTTAACTAGCCCTTAAACATAAATAGCACAAAATATGATCATGATTAACCATCCCAATGGCTAATCATTTCCAAACATTTCCATACTTCTTAATGAACAACATACAATGATCATAATACCATGCCCAAAGTGTACTTAAGCCATTTTCGCATGGCTATCCAAACTTACACAAAACCGAAAGGTACATGACCTACAACAAAAGGGTAGTCCTATACATTAACCAAAATATCCTCTCACTACTAGTCTATTCTATACATGCCATAAGATATTCCAAAACGTAGCAGTACCAAACAGTGAATAGTTATAGTGTGACTAGTTGCTGACGATCCCCGAGCCTGTAGCTTCCAAATGAGATCTATAAAACAAAGGAAACAAAGTAAACGGAGTAAGCATTACAATGCTTAGTAAGTTTTAAGCAGTGTCAATAGATAACAACCAAATTATAACATAGTTGTTCGTATTTTTATTTCACTCTTCCTTTGGGCATACCATACCCTTTTCCGAATATGCACGTCTCATCATATGTAATAGGCAGATAAATTCTCACTTGATGGTGACCTCTTATGATCATAGGTACATTACATATTTTTTTAGCTGACTTCCCACATTGACCAAATGCACAATAATCATAGAACTGTCTTATTGCTTTACTCACATGTGCATCATATAACGACCTTGTGATTTAGTCTAAATCAAACTTAAATATAATCTCAAATACATACCTGACCAACTTAACGCATTGAACGTATTTATTACTAATTGTCACTGTGAAGTCGCATAATCTTAACGCTTCACTTGAATCTTCAGCAAAACCTTTAGTTCGGGGCTTACCCGGACAAAATCTCCACACGTAGTCATCGGGTCATTAGAGTTCAGATATAGTACGAGCACGAAGCCTACGGTCATTAATCGATGATAATATTCTCGCATAAAGCTGCGGGTTTTAACCGGATATAGTATCGACACAAATGCCCTTCGGGACTTATCACATTTATACACTTTCACATCCATCACGTTGGCCACTCTACCTATCACATATATACACTTTCACATCCATCACATTGGCCATTAGGCCTTATCACATATATACACTTTCACATTCATCTCATCGGCCATTAGGCCTTATCACATACACGTACACGCTTTCACATTCATCACATCGGCCATTAGGCCTTATCACATATATATACACTTTCACATTCATCACATCTACCATTAGGCCTTATCTCATATTTATACACATTCACATTCATCGCGTAGAATCTTAAATCAAAATATAAATTTTCATGTATTCACATCACAATTATTCAAATATACTTCACATACCACATATACTATCATGTACAGACTTGGTCTTGGCCGAATCTACATCAATCATTTTCCAATGAATAATTCAATTTCACGCCATACTATCATTTCATATTCGAATACTCATAAACTTACAATCTCACAAATTTTAATATCAAAGGTCCATCCAACACTCATATATCATTTTACAAAATCACGAATTAGAATTCAAGTATGGGTTTAATCAATAGCTTATGAGCAGCTAAAACAAGTTTTATCCATGTTTACAACAAAATCACATATTCGCTACGAGCTGTTTTCCTGAGAAATGGTCACTAAATTATTTATAACCGGAGCTACAAGGCTCGAAATCACTTGCTGTTATTTTTCCCTGAATATAGACTCGTATATCTTCCATACATAAATTTTTCAGAATTTTAGGTTTGGCCAATCAATACCAGACTTTTCTTAAAGTTTCCCCTATTTCACTGTTTGACTAACCTGACCAGTCTTCACTACGAATCAAAATTCTCATTGTACAGAATCCGAAGTATGTTCTATTTGATTTCATTTGAAACTAGACTCATTAAGGAGTCTAAGCATATAAATTTTATCTTGTAACCATTTTTGTACAAATTATAGTGATTTTCTTAAAACAGAACAGGGATTTTTGAGTCATTCGACCTGTCCCACACAACTTTAAATATCTCTTTATAGGAAATTTCTTTGCTTCCACGGTCTCTTTTATAGGAAACTAGACCAACTAAGATTTGATTACATATTTTATTCAGCCTATAATTCCACACCAACAATTTATAGTGATTTTCTAAAATCACATTATTGCTGCTGTCCAAGCAAATTATTACAATTTGCTCTTAAATTTCCAAGTCCAAACACATATGAACTTACCATTTGAGTTTAAGACATATCATGGCCACATCATATCTTATTAAATCAACTCATTATGTCCTATTATGATTGAATTTACTCAACGTTTAATCACTTAAAACTTACCTCGGATGTGGTCGAACGATCTCAGCGGCTATTCGATCACTTTTTCCCTTTCCTTATCCAACTTTGGTCCTCTAAGCTCTTGAGCTAATTCAAACAAATTTAACTTATTAAAGTCTCATTATGCTAGCTTATGGCCGAATATGACAAGGAGTTTGATAGGTCATATGGCCACCTTTATCTCAAACACAAAATGGTCATACCCATTTTTAATCACATTGAGCAATTTAATACAATTAATCTAACATTTCCTCATGTGCATCTTATTTAAGCATGTATATCCACAATCGAATTCATCATATAAATATCTATGATTTCACTCAAAAAAAAAATCTCATTACAACACATGGTGCTCCAACCATTATTTAAATTCAAAGCTCGGCTAGTACACATATATACACTAGCAATCAAATACTAACATTTGCACTTCATCTTAATAGCTAGCTTAGCAAACCTTAATTTAACACATAATTCATACATATCACATTCCAAGCATTCACTCCATTCTACCACTTAAAACACACACATTACTCAATAACTTCATAGTTCAAATTCGGCAACTACACCACTAACATTCAAAATCATATTCAGCCTTAGTACTCCCTTGTTAGCCGATTTTTTTTTTCTTCATTTAGCAACTAGTGCACATATGTGTTCATTTGCTAGACTCTACTTCACCCAACTACCCTTTCTCATCCAATTAACATGAATAGCATTTTCTCATGACATCAAGCATTCTTTAATTCGGCTATTACTAGTATGAGCTTTAACCATTCATATTTTTAGGAAGACCAAGTTCTTTCCTCAATACATTCATCATCAAGATTCAAGTAAAGCAATCAAAATTTCTTCCCTTATAACCTTAGCGAAGGCTCTATTCACCATCTTTAGTGGAAATTTTTGCATGGGCTAAGCAAGAACCATGATAATTTACCTAAAACAAGTAATTATTTCACAATTTCAACACAATGTACTAACCTTCCTAAGGATTCAAGTGACCGAAATTTCTTCCCCTCCTTTGCTTCTTCTATTCGGCCAAGTTGATCAACAAAGAAAGAACTTTGTTTTTCTCCTCTTTCACTAGTCACGGCAATGGGGAGTAAGGGGGAGACAACTTTGGTTTCTCCTCCCACTCACCTCATGTTTTTTTTCAAGTTTAATTCATTCTTTTATTTTCTAAACTCATAGTGCTAATAAAAGAAATCATATTATCATCAATGACCCATCCATGGCCGGCCACTACTCATTAATAATGGATATTTGACATGCAAACCCTTTATTCATATGACATACATTAATTGATCCTTATTGATTAACTATCACATTTTAAAAGTGTCATACATAAGTCCTATTAACTAAATTCACATGTAATTAACTAAATCGAAGCTTAAAACTTTCACACATTCATATTCACATATTTTAGACAATAAATATCATATTCAAATAATTTGGTGATTTCGGTTTAGCGGTCCGAAACCGCTTCGACTATGGTCAATTTAGGGTGTCACAACTCTTCCCCCCTTTAGGGATTTTCGTCCTCGAAAATTTCTACCGATGCATAGTTTGGGATAACGACCTCTTATTGAATTATATTCATATAAACATTAGCTCATCGATAGCAATTGTAATTCATTATTGATTTCACATCGATCTATAAAATCATTTTCTTATCTTAAAACAAATACATAAACATTTCTACAAGTATGCATATATCTCATTTTCTTGATTTCATAAGCAATAATCACTTAATTTAATTCACAATTGCATTTCAAACACATATCAAGCACATATTAACATGTATAATTCACATCATCAACCCACATATTTGTAACCCACATTTTCATCCATGTATAAGTCGTAACTTAATCGAAAGTACACATATACTCAAACATCCCATAGACTAAATCCAGTAACACATTTATAACATGAATTCATTTCTTAACAACATATCCACCATCTTTTACGTATTCACTTACTTAGTATACATAACATAATATAATATGAACTCACAAATTTTTACTTTCATTTGATTTTCACATACCTTCATGACGCACCGTATCACTTATTCTCGATCTTACTTTATTTATCATCTTAAATGTACCCGTTGAATCATTCAAATCATTACGGTACTCATTAACACATATAGCTCTTACAATGCCATATCCTAGATATGGTTTTACATATTCTCACATATCGAGCCGATGCCATGTCCCAGACATGGTCTTACACACTATCTCAAATCAATGCCTTCGTCCCAGACGAGGTCTTACATGAATTCCACTTCACACACTTAGTGCCCACTGACCGATCTCGCACTCATAGTGCTCGGTTAAAGGAATCCGCACACACACAGTGCCTCTAATCATTTACACACATAGTGCTCTTATTCATTCGTTATTACACATTGAAATGACTTAACCAAGTCGATAAACATCATGTATGTACACTTTTAAACATATCATCTCATTTAAATTTGAATTCGTATAGTAATGAACACTTAAACTTTGCTAAAATTACCAAGCACGAAGCCTACTAGGCACGAAGGCCGAATACACGTCACCAAGATGATTGCTCTTGGGACCTAGCCCGGATACATCACTAGCACGAATGCTCTTCGGGACTTAGTCCGGATACATCACTAGCACGAATGCTCTTCGGAACTTAGTCCGGATACATCACTAGCACGAATGCTCTTCGGAACTTAGTCCGGATACATCACTAGCACGAATGCTCTTCGGAACTTAGTCCGGATATATCACTCTCAATTCTCATGGTCATATACACATATAGCAATACACATTAGTATATCATTTACATTACTTGAATACAAACACAACATGCTTATCGACCATTCAACTTCCAGTTCCATAGCCACATACAAAAATCACATTTATAGTCATAACACTTTTTCAAAATTGCATCACTTATACCCTTATAATTTAATCCAAATCAAAATTCAAACACAAGTACATGACACGTACCTGATTAACTTAATAATTTAAGCATATCCAAGTGAAGTTATATCGCAAATTCTCATAGTTGGAAGCTTGCTACAGCTCGGTCGGGATCAAAATTCATTACAATACAACAAACACATTTTAATAGTCAAAATCATCACACTATCATTTTATCACTTTATGGCATGTATAAATAGACTCACGCGTGCTACGTTAGTCCTAGAATCGACTAAACCGTAGCTCTGATACCAATAAAATTGTAATACCCCGTACCCTAGACCGTCGCCGGAGTCGGACACGAGGGGTTAACGGGCTTAATTCATTTACTTACACAGTCCACTTTTTAAAAATTTCCAGGCAGTTGGCTAACTGCGTCACTGTCACCTTAAAAATCATATCTTGAGTTTCACAACTCGAAAATCAGTTTCGTGATTTTTCTGTGAAACTAAACTCATATATGCATTTACAATTTTTTTTCTAGAATTTTCGGTCAGGCCAATTAGTACAGTTTATTAGTTAAAGTCTCCCCTGTTACAGGGTTCGACTACACTGACCTTCCAGCAATGCGACTTAGTAACACCTTGTACAGGGCTTCAATGCTTATGCCGCTTGCTTCTAAGGAAACTAGACTCAAAAAGGATTCTGTACATATATGGCATGACTTCTAATTATCTCTGGTTAATTTATAATGAATTTCCAAAGTCGGAACAGGGAATCCAGAAACCGTTCTGGCCCTGTCTCACGAAAACTTAAATATCTCTTAACATACTGTTCATATGATCGTTTCATTACTCTCTTATGAAAAGAGACTCGTCAAGGTTCGTTTACATAATTTGTTCACTATTTAATTCCATTCCTACTATTTTTAGTGATTTTTCACATCCACATCACTGCAGCTGTCAGCATCTGTCCTTAAGGTAGGCTTTACCTATTTCATACTTTCCATGATTTAACTAGCCCTTAAACATAAATAGCACAAAATATGATCATGATTAACCATCCCAATGGCTAATCGTTTCCAAACATTTCCATACTTCTTAATGATCAACATACAATGATCATAATACCATGCCCAAAGTGTACTTAAGCCATTTTCGCATGGCTATCCAAACTTACACAAAACCGAAAGGTACATGACCTACAACAAAACGGTAGTCCTATACATTAACCAAAATATCCTCTCACTACTAGTCTATTCTATACATGCCATAAGATATTCCAAAACGTAGCAGTACCAAATAGTGGATAGTGATAGTGTGACTAGTTGCTGACGATCCCCGAGCCTGTAGCTTCCAAATGAGATCTATAAAACAGAGGAAACAAAGTAAACGGAGTAAGCATTACAATGCTTAGTAAGTTTTAAGCAGTGTCAACAGATAACAACCAAATTATAACATAGTTGTTCGTATTTTTATTTCACTCTTCCTTCGGGCATACCATACCCTTTTCCGAATATGCACGTCTCATCATATGTAATAGGCGATAAATTCTCACTTGATGGTGACCTCTTATGATCATAGGTACATTACATATTTTTTTACCGACTTCCACATTGACCAAATGCACAATAATCATAGAACAGTCATATTGCTTTACTCACATGTGCATCACATAATGACCTTGTGATTTAGTCTAAATCAAACTTAAATATAATCTCAAATACATACCTGACCAACTTAACGCATTGAACGTATTTATTACTAATTGTCACCGTGAAGTCGCATAATCTTACGCTTCACTTGAATCTTCACAAAACCTTTAGTTCGGGCTTACCGGACAAAATCTCCACACGTAGTCATCGGGTCATTAGAGCTCGGATATAGTACGAGCACGAAGCCTCTGATCATTAATCGGTGATAATATTCTCGCATAAAGCTGCGGGGTTTTAACCCGGATATAGTATCGACACAAATGCCCTTCGGGACTTATCACATTTATACACTTTCACATCCATCACGTTGGCCACTCTACCTATCACATATATACACTTTCACATTCATCACATTGGCCATTAGGCCTTATCACATATATACACTTTCACATTCATCACATCGGCCATTAGGCCTTATCACATATGTATACGCTTTCACATTCATCACATCGGCCATTAGGCCTTATCACATATATATACACTTTCACATTCATCACATCTACCATTAGGCCTTATCTCATATTTATACACATTCACATTCATCGCGTAGAATCTTAAATCAAAATATAAATTTTCATGTATTCACATCACAATTATTCAAATATACTTCAGATACCACATATACTATCATGTACAGACTTGGTCTTGGCGAATCTACATCAATCATTTTCCAATGAATAATTCAATTTCACGCCATACTATCATTTCATATTCGAATACTCATAAACTTACAATCTCACAAATTTTAATATCAAAGGTCCATCCAACACTCATATATCATTTTACAATATCACGAATTAGAATTCAAGTATGGGTTTAATCAATATCTTATGCGCAGCTAAAACAAGTTTTATCCATGTTTACAACAAAATCACATATTCGCTACGAGCTGTTTTCCTGAGCAATGGTCACTAAATTATTTATAACCGGAGCTATAAGGCTCCAAATCACTTGCCGTTATTTTTCCCTGAATATAGACTCGTATATCTTCCATCCATAAAATTTTCAGAATTTTAGGTTTGGCCAATCAATACCAGAATTTTCTTAAAGTTTCCCCTATTTCACAGTTTGACTAACCTGACCAGTCTTCACTACGAATCAAAATTCTCATTGTACAGAATCTGAAGTATGTTCTATTTGATTTCATTTGAAACTAGACTCATTAAGGAGTCTAAGCATATAAATTTTATCTTGTAACCATTTTTGTACAGATTATAGTGATTTTCTTAAAACAGAACAGGGGATTTCGGAGTCATTCTGACCCTGTCCCACACAACTTTAAATATCTCTTTATAGGAAATTTCTTTGCTTCCACGGTCTCTTTTATAGGAAACTAGACCAACTAAGCTTTGATTACATATTTTATTCAGCCTATAATTTCACACCAACAATTTATAGTGATTTTCTAAAATCACATTACTGCTACTGTCCAAGCAAATTATTACAATTTTCTCTTAAATTTCCAAGTCCAAACACATATGAACTTACCATTTGAGTTTAAGACATATCATGGCCACATCATATCTTATTAAATCAACTCATTATGTCCTATTATGATTGAATTTACTCAACGTTTAATCACTTAAAACTTACCTCGGATGTGGTCGAACGATCTCGGCGGCTATTCGATCACTTTTTCCCTTTCCTTATCCAACTTTGGTCCTCTAAGCTCTTGAGCTAATTCAAACAAATTTAACTTATTAAAGTCTCATTATGCTAGCTTATGGCGAATATGACAAGGAGTTTGATAGGTCATATGGCCACCTTTAGCATAAACACAAAATGGTCATACGCATTTTAATCACATTGAGCAATTTAATACAATTAATCTAACATTTCCTCATGTGCACCTTATTTAAGCATGTATATCCACAATCGAATTCATCATATAAATATCTATGATTTCACTCAAAAAAAAAAAAACTCATTACAACACATGGTGCTCCAACCATTATTTAAATTCAAAGCTCGGCTAGTACACATATATACACTAGCAATCAAATACTAACATTTGCACTTCATCTTAATAGCTAGCTTAGCAAACCTTAATTTAACACATAATTCATACATATCACATTCCAAGAATTCACTCCATTCTACCACTTAAAACACACACATTACTCAATAACTTCATAGTTCAAATTCGGCAACTACACCACTAACATTCAAAATCATATTCGGCCTTAGTACTCCCTTGTTAGCCGATTGTTTTTTTTCTTCATTTAGCAACTAGTGCACATATGTGTTCATTTGCTAGACTCTACTTCACCCAACTACCCTTTCCCATCCAATTAACATGAATAGCATTTTCTCATGACATCAAGCATTCTTTAATTCGGCTATTACTAGTATGAGCTTTAACCATTCATATTTTTAGAAAGACCAAGTTCTTTCCTCAATACATTCATCATCAAGATTCAAGTAAAGCAATCAAAATTTCTTCCCTTATAACCTTAGCAAGGCTCTATTCACCATCTTTAGTGGAAATTTTGCATGGGCTAAGCAAGAACCATGATAATTTACCTAAAACAAGTAATTATTTCACAATTTCAACACAATGTACTAACCTTCCTAAGGATTCAAGTGACCGAAATTTCTTCCCCTCCTTTGCTTCTTCTGTTCGGCCAAGTTGATCAACAAAGAAAGAACTTTGTTTTTCTCCTCTTTCACTAGTCACGGCAATGGGGAGTAAGGGGGAGACAACTTTGGTTTCTCCTCCCACTCACCTCATGTTTTTTTTCGTTCTTAATTCATTCTTTTATTTTCTAAACTCATAGTGCTAATAAAAGAAATCATATTATCATCAATGACCCATCCATGGCCGGCCACTACTCATTAATAATGGATATTTGACATGCAAACCCTTTATTCATATGACATACATTAATTGATCCTTATAGATTAACTATCACATTTTAAAAGTGTCATACATAAGTCCTATTAACTAAATTCACATGTAATTAACTAAATCGAAGCTTAAAACTTTCACACATTCATATTCACATATTTTAGACAATAAATATCATATTCAAATAATTTGGTGACTCGGTTTAGTGGTCCCGAAATCATTTTTTGACTAGGGTCAATTTAGGGGTGTCACATTACGGGTATAGGGTGTTACATGTTATGGGTGTTACGCTGACCATTTCCCTTTTCGCTTATATAGAGTCTCCTCATCCTTAACATTTAGATCCTTTCTAACATAGTTCATTAGATACCTTATCTTTACTTTTCCTTTAGAGAGTCATTTATTTGAATTTCTGTGTTGGTACTCCATTAATACAGTTCGTCACAAAGATTTTCTTTACCAGATGACCACGAAGGCGTGCTCTTCCCTTGAAATAACCACATAATTCCCTCTATTACCATAGATGATCATAGAGGCACCATCCTAACTATAGATAGCCATGAAGGCACCCACATAACTTTAGGTAGCCACAAAGTTGCTTACTCATATTAGATAGCCACAACGGTGTCCAAACATATACACAAGATAGCCATAGAGGTATCCATATAGATATATGGCCACAAAGGCATCCACTTTGACAAACTTCGCCACAAGGGTGCATTTAACAGATATAACTTCGAAGGCTCTCATAGAACAGAATCAACCACAAAGGCATATACTTTAACATACTTTTCCATGAGGGCACATTCACAGAGTCAGACACTGAGGTTCCATATAACAGATATCACCGTAAAGGCTCACGTATAATAAAGAAGAGCTAAAGAGGTTTCCACTTATTATAAAACAACCACAAAGGCTTCCACATATCTGAAAACAATCATATAGGCTTTCACATTTTGGTAAATGGCATTTTCAACAATAGGGATTTGCCTAAACTCAAATTCTTGAGGTTTGCTCCTCATCGCTTGGTACTCACCCAACAGTCCTTTATCTTCTTTCCCCATATGATGCATTAGTCCCAAACTAGGTCATACTCCAGGTGGTTTTCATATTCCACATGATGCCATAGTTCCAGACTAGGTCTTACTCTATATGGTCTTCTTGCCATGGCCATGGACTTTCATATCAAAATTTTTGTTTATTGTCCCAACAAACCTACACACGCAAGTAGTCTCTTTATGCAGACTCGTACTTAATAGACTTACTCTTTTAGACTTCTTCACACTGATGGATTTCCATTTTCAGACATGTAACTCATGTACTTGAACTTCATGCAGAGACTTTTTCATGACAGAATTATACTTTCAGACACATTCATGTGTATACATACTTTCTTCATAAACGAAACATATCATCAAGCTCATTGTTTCTTCAAAATAAAGGCACATCATCTTTAAGCATCACACTTGCATATCTTATGTTTTCATTATATAGATTAGCCTTTCAAAACTAACAAGACTAACATGTAAACATGCAAGTGAGAGTTAGTTCAAAGACTCACCTAGTAGCCTCAAACGAAGCTTAAACTTCTGATTTAACCTTTCCTTGTAACATCATCAGCTTGACTCTAGATCTTTTGGCTAGCCAAACATTATAGCCTCCTCTTCCCTTTATAGATAGAAACATTTCATTAGAACTCATTCGGGCAACCTTTATCATCACTTTTTAACCCAGACGTAACTTCATTTCTTCATGTATACTTACAGATTTGTGTTATTAGAAAGATGAAAATGTGCAAGTGTACACAATCGCAACAAGTAATAAAGTGACAAGTAAATGTAGAGTTATCGTACCTACAGGGACTGCGGAAAGAATTATTTACGAATGCAATTGAAAACACTTTGGTGAAGAATAATATTTTTCTGAAGAGGGTGATTAAAAACTAAGATTTTAAACTAAGTAGCTAAAAAAATAAATCTCAAATGCACGATTTCAAAATATGATTTAATCAAGGTGACATAATTGTGTTGATTTAATTACATTTCTTTAACTTAGAATTATTAAGCTCATGCTTATGCTGTTACGAATCAATTCATGGCAACTCAGTAATTTGCTAACTTATGAACATATTCACCTACACAAATCCATTCATCTCTTAACATATCCCTTTGTTAATTCAAATGATTAAATAGATTTTAATAAGCAAACATGTTATGGCACATACATACTCATTAAATTGAACTAATCTCTTGCATATCCCTATGTCAATTATAACGATTAATAAAATCTAAAGAGCATATAAAAGATTACGTGAGGTAACAAGGTATTCTTACCTTGAAACAGTTTAATCACAATAATCTTGCATGTTACGCAAGGCAAGTGTATCGCCAAATACATTGCTAATTTAACCTTCAGCTACCTTCGAAGAATAAACATGTACTGATTAAGTATTTTGTCCATTAAATACAATTTCAATCTGTTTAAATAATTAATTCATTAGCTACCTCACAATTGTAATGCAAGAATAACTTAGGTATGATTTTACTTAATCAAGCATTTTACCGAGGCCTATAACAGCATAAACACAATTTTAATAATTTAAGTAGATGAAATGCAATCAAACCAATACGAATGAAATTCAAGCTAAACTGATTAAATTAACCATTCCAACAACATAAATATTCATAGATATGTTCATCATAACAACAACAAAAATTAAAGAGATAGGGAACAAGAATCGATCCTGGTGTTTTTCCAAGGCTTTGACAAAGTTGCTCCGTTCTTCGTTCTTTGTTGTTCTCACCAATCAAGGCTTCTATGAACACTCAATTGCTGCTCCCTTTTTCAAGGGGATAAATCGGCACAAGAGCAAGGGACTTGAAATGGAAAAATGAGAGGAGAAAGTGAGAGAGGAGAGAAGAGATGTGAATGAATTGAGGTGTTCTTTTAATGATCAGCCAAGGGGGGTTTTTATAGCTGAATGTGGAAACTAAAATTTGCTAAAAAAAGTAGCCAAAGACCCACCCCTTGGCCGGCCATCTATGTGGCAAAGTTGATGGCTTCAACATTGCTAAATATGGCTTGGGGCAAATCCATAAAACCACCAATGGTGGGGGGCCTTGAATGCAACCTTGACAAGTCTTCAAGGTCTTCTTTGCAAGCTTAATTAATCATATAATAAGCTGATTTGGGTCAGCATATGGATGGCTTTGGACTGCCCAATCCTTGGCCGTTTCAATTCAATCGGTTCGGTTCAACTGGACCACTTTTTCCATAATTAATTAATAATAATTTATTTAGCCCAAATTAAATTGGGTATAAATTAAAATTAATTATATTATGAATTAATACACATAATTGGACCGTCTTAGGCTGGAAATTAATTCACCTCGATTCTTCAAATTGCTTCTCGGTTTTGTGCTTCTAGCAATGTCTGTCGAGCCATTTTTCTCCCTTTGTGCAAATCTGTCGAAATTAACAAAAATTTATCAAAAATAATTATAAAATTAACTAAATTTCAACATGTTTATATTTAAGTGCACTTTAATTATATTATGAAAATTAATTATTTTTCGACAAGAATTTAACCAAATTCGCATCAATTTAAGTTAAAAAGGGTATGAAAAAGTGTGTAAATTTTAGTGTTTCTACACCCCCAAACTTAATTCATTGCTTGTCCTGAGTAGTGCACAAATTTCAAAAAGAATTTCTTGGAAACACCTTTGAAAAATTCCTTCAAAACAACATTTTTCTCAAAATTATGAATTTAATATACTTATGCTCAAAGACAAGAAAGTTATGCTACTTAAGTATACATATCGCTCAAATTAAACTCAACAACTATTATGATAGCAAAAATCAGACTAAATGCTTCCTAATAAAATCATGTTAAACCTTACCAATGTAATTTTATTCCCTTTGTTCAAGATTAAGCTGCAATCATCAAGTTTAACTTATGTCTTCATATGTTGTACGTAGCAATTTCTCTCCTTTAATGTAGGTAGCATTGAAACTTTTTAATCAATAGGTATTTAACAAGGTTGTAACGTGGTTGGCCTTAAGGGTAGGTAAAAGATAGATAAATTTAGGCTTTTAAACCTTAGGCTCAGCTTGCATCGGATCTTTGAAAGAATTACCTTTAATACATCAAATTTCTTTCCTTTCACATGCTCTTTTGTACATCTTATTTTAAGAACTCATGATCTTTTTTTTTTTTTGTAATTCAAGCATTTTGCTAAATGCACTGCAATCTTAGAGCATTCGATACTTCTTTTCAACTCCCCCAAACTTATTTTTTAAAGAATACTTTGAATAGTACTGAGTCTAGTGTTTGGGACAATTTTAAGATCGTTAAGAGAGAAGTGATGGCTAAATTTGCAAGGGTTCAAATAAAATTAGGCCATATAGTCTCAAAGTTGGGTTTCAAAGGATAAAAATTTCATCATGGTTGGCTTGAAAGGCTCAAACGGTCCACACAGAAGTTGCCTAAATCATTTTTAATGTTCCATGCTTCCTAGGATTTCGCCTCAAGAAACTACAAAGTCAATTCTAAAGACTTAAACTTTCTTGTACGCCTAACTTTCGTAAGGAACTAAAAATTTATGGTACGATTTGCATGCTTTATTAAAAATACATTCATATCATTATTAGGCTAAAATAATAATTTATTGAAATAATAGAACTTTATTTATACTGAAGTTTAGCATATTAAACAAAACTTCCAATTATTGAACAAAATATATCCTAATCATAATTAAAATAAAATTTATTCTGAGTGGAAATAATTCAAATTCAATTTTTCGATTCCCCCTACTTAAGATGAACAATGTCCTCATTGTGTGTAGTGAATAGATACTATATACTAGGTAGGATTCTAGAAAAGAGGAGGTGAGTCAAATTGACTGCTTAAGTACCAAGCTCTCTCTAAATCCAATCCTAGACATGTATATACCTATTGCCACACTTTATACTTTGCGACTTGTTCAAATTTTATTTATGATTTTCCTCTCTTATTTTGTGAAAATAAAAATTCCTAATTAAACTTAATCCTAAAATGACCTAAGAACAGAAATAAAATAAGGTCAGATCCCCCCTTTTATTTATTTGCAGACCCTTCCGAATTTGACTCATTTTTTGCTCCATCATTATTGCCTTTGTAAAATTCGCTTCACTCCTTCTTCGATAATGGACTCCATGGTTCAAATATAAAATCTGGAAATTCAGGCACAAAAATAAATGGGTCATTGTAAATTTTCTTAAGAGCACTTCTCATCGAGTCATCCCTTATTTTTGAGTATCTCTAGTAAGCTTGTTGCTACCATTGCATATGCTGCATATTTCCATCAACTTTGACAGTTCATTTCGAAGATCTGGGCTAGGCGGTTGAGCTCTGAACATTGAAGTTTCATCACCAGGTTCAACTTCCGGTTCCAGTGGTTCCACCTTGTCAGGGACTTCAGTCGATTGCATTAGTTCGTTCTCTGTGGGATCTTCTTCCTCTTCTTCGGGATCCTCACTTTCTTCAATTCGCTGCTATAGAACAGAATCTCCATCTATTCGGTAGAGGTCCCAGTCTGTGATTGTGCCCTGTCTGTAACCTGTCTTCTTTACGTTTGCAAGAATTTTAGCTTTCAAGCACAAAATTGTTATCGTAAAGGGAAAGTAGGCTGGGCCAGAACGTGTCACAGCACAATTCCGTATATCTCTTAGGATGATTTTTCCCACATCAATGGTCTTTCCAGTTAAAATTGAGTATAATAAGACCATTCACTCTAATGAAATTGTAGTCCCATGTGAGCTAAGCATAAGGCTGAAACGAATGATATAGAACCATACCTTTGCGAGTGGTGTCAGATATTCTCTTCGACAAGTGTGGATTCCTTACTTTAACACAATCCACTTAGAACCTGGAACTGTAAGTTCCTCACAAATTTAGTGCAAATTTTCAGGCTTTATATTGCTCAACAAGGAAGTAATCATCGTTTCCGAAATCAGGCAATTCAGAGAAGTCATTAATAGAGTTTGAAGTTATTGGTACCTTGATTTTGCAAAGTCAACTTGCTTGAGGTTAAATTCACATAGAATTCACGAACTAGTTCCTTATCCACACAGGTCTCTTCTCACAAAACAATTCCCAATTGAGGGTTTTAGCAACTTGATGAATACGTGCCATAAAATCTTTGTAGTTGCTCTCTTTCAATGTAAAGACTTTCTCTGGATGCATCTGTTGATTTTTTAAGATACTCTCGTATCTTACTTTGGCTTCCTCACAATGGAACCTGTTTTGTGTTTCATCAATTTGGGCGTAGGCACAAGTTCTCTTGAGAGGCATGATTGACATGAACATAAGATGGAAACAAATATTTTCTCAAAAATTTAATTAATAAAAATTATTAATGATTCAATAAATTAAAAAATTAAATAATTGAGTAAAATTAAAATTTAGGAGAAAAAATTGTTTTACCACACTTATTATAAAAAAAAAGAACTCCTAAAAATAATTAATAAACAAAAGAGGTCAATTTAAGGTAGATTGGAGGGTTTATCGGCTAAAAATGGGGTGTTGGTGGTGTGCTGTGCGGATGGGCATGCGGCGATGAGGCTTGGCGTGGGTAGTTATATGGACTGTAGGCTGCAACACCAAATAGTCAACAGCTTGGGCGTGCATGAGCTAGGGCTGGAGAGAGCGCGAGGTGCGTGGATCCTTGTGAGCAGGCTTGTCAAGTGGCACCAAGGAGCAGCTGTTGGGCGTGCGGAGGAAGCAGGTGTGCGCGGGGTGAGCTGTTGGCCGAATGGTTAGGTGCTGTTGTGGCTAGGGGCTTGCAGCACTTAGGGGATTTGGTGCTTTGGGATTTTGGGTGATGAATGATGAAGAATATGGTATTTATAATGAAGGGAATAGGACTTAAAGTAGAATTCTTAGAATAAATTATTCTAAGTTCTAATCCTAAATAAAGTTAACAACAATTAAAAATTAATAAAATACATATTAAATTATTAATGCTATTAATTTATTTAAAAATGAAATCTGTAACGCCCCGTACTCGAGACCGTCTCCGGAGTCGAACACGAGGTGTTAATAGACTTAATTCATTACTTAAACAGCTCAAACAATTTATTTTTAAAATTTTCAGTCAAGCTAACAATCTGCGTCATAGTCGCTTAAAAATTCATATCTCGAGTTACGAAACTCGAAATCCAATTCTGTAATTTTTTCCTGAAACTAGACTCATATATCTATTTGCTAATTTTTTTATAAAATTTTTGGTCGAGAAAATTAGTACAGTTTATTAGTTAAAGTCTCCCTATTTCGAGTTTGACCGCTTCGACCTCTGTGTATTACTTAATCGATATCTCCTGTATAGAGTTTGAATGACTATGCCGTTTCTTTCTAATAAAACTAGACTCAATAAGGAATCTGTAAAATTTATGGTGAATTTCCAAAGTCGAGCAGGGGATCCGAAATCGCTCGGCCTTGTTTCACAAAAATTTAAACATCTCATAAAATATAACTCATATACTGTTTTGTTCCATCCATATGAAAATAGACTCATAATTCTTCAATTACATATATTATTCATCATCTAATTATATCTCTACTATTTTTAGTGATTTTTCAAACTCAAGTCTTGCTTTGTCATGCGAATCTATTTTAAGGTAAATTTTACCTATTTCATGGTTTCCATGGATTAGCTAGCAATTTAGCATACATAACACCAAATATGATCATGATTAGCCATTCCAATGGCTAATCATTACCAAGCATTTCCATACCACTCAATAACCATATCATAAGACCATATACACAAAATGATTATAATGCTATACATGCCATACTCAAAATATACAAGCCATTATGCCAAGATGGTATACAGACGGTGTGGCGTGCCTCCGACCGCTTCCGATTTCGAAGTGGCTTGTCAACACTACAAGGAATGAAAAGGAGGAGTAAGCATAAATGCTTAGTAAGTTCACATGCAAATAGCAAGTAACATAACTATATAAGCAAACATAAAACATCATTCGCATAATCATCACCGAGACATTCATATCACATTTTCATTTATCATCTTACCATATTGTTGTTATATCGAGTTTTCAACGCGAGGGTTAAGTACATACCTGTTCAAAGTATTCATTTCACAACACTTACCAATATGTCCCTTTCATCTCGAGTATTCCTCCGCTTGAGTAGAATTTTACCCGTTGAACACATCGGAATATAATTCGGATACATGGAAAGTTTGCACATAAGTGCTACATATGTAGCCAAGCTACCATGTAACCCGCCCATAAGTGAACTCGGACTCAACTCAATGAGCTCGGCCGTTCGCATCCATAAGTGAACTCGGACTCACCTCAACGAGCTCGGATGCCTAGTTGCATCTCTCGAACTCGGACTCAACACAATGAGTTCGGACATTCGCATCCATAAGTGAACTCGGACTCAACTCAACGAGTTCGGATGCCCAAACATCCTAGTGACATGTCACTTGTATCCTAATCCATCCCTAAGGTTCAACGGGACCTTTTTCCCAATCATGTGTCTCAACCATCTCCTACGGAATGTCGATACCGATACTCGGTAGTATTTCACATTTTCCAAGTATATCACATAATTTGACATATTATCAAACAATTATCACGAGTATAATATTTCATAATAATTATCATATCATTTAAATAACATAAAAACATTTAAAATAATAACTATGTTACCAACATTTACATATGAACTTACCTCGTATGCGAAAATGGCTACTTTTACCATTTCGTCCACAACTTGGTATTTTCCCCATTTTATTTCGAATTTCAGTTTTCCTTGCTAATCGAGCTTGGAAGCTTGAAAAACCCTATCCATGGTTTCTCCTTGCTATATTCGGCCATGGGGTTGAAGATGAGCAAAATTGGCTTTTAGTTTTGTATTTTAATTCATTTTGCCCCTAAATGTCCAAAATGCCCTTACTACTAAACTTTCTAAAAATTCCATCCATGTCCAATTTTTTGTCCATAGACTTAGAAATTGGTAAAATTGCTATTTAAGACCTCCTAATTAATATTTCAAAACAATTTCATACTAGAAACTTCTAGAATGCAAGTTTTGCAATTTATTCGATTTAATCTCTAATTTCAATTTAAGCACTTTATGCATAAAATTTCTTCACGAAATTTTCACACAATCATGCAATCATATCATAGACCTCAAAATAATCATAAAATAATTATTTCTATCTCGAATTTTATGGTCACGAAACCACTATTCCGACTAGGCCCAAAATCGGGATATTACATAAACTAATCCTAATTCTATTCTAAATTGATAAAAATTAATATATAAATTATAATAGATATAATTACATATTAAAGATTATCATCTTATTATTATTTGAAAAAATTATCAAATAAAAGATGATTAAATTAACACTAATCCTAACTCTATATAAAGTTAATAATAATTAATATATATTTTAATGGATATAATTATATATTAATAATTATCATTTTTAAAACTAAAAACATTTATTCAAGTAGCCTTTTGAAAATATTGACAAAAAGAGGCATCTAATTTTTATTATTTACAACAAGAGCAAAATTTTAAAAATAATTCAATTAAGTCCCTAGACTTAATGAAAATTTGAAATTGAGTTGCAATTTAAAACTTGGATCAAAATTGACCCTTTTATTTGAAAAACCAAAAATTTAATTTTTCTACTTAGGGAATAGTTTCTCGGAAAATTATGTTAAAATCAATTCCCAAGAAAGAGTGGGGTGTCACAAGCGATCTCGCTTAAGTTCCAACCTCTTAGACAGAATTTATTTAAACACACTAATCTCGAAAATATACCCTAAATCATTTATTAAAATGGAAAATAAGAAAATTCAAACATTTGATAAAATGAACTAAATTTGATTTCGTTCAGTCTTATCTACCCAGTAATGTTTCAGACGCTGAGCATTAACTTGAAAATTACCTCCCTTACCTAGGAGTTCAACAACTCTGTATGGATGGACGTGATGAATTGTGAATGGACCGGACCAACGTGATTTTAATTTACCTGGAAAGAACCTTAATATGGAATTGAATAACAAAACTTGCTAAGCTGCTTCAAGTTCTCGAACTTGAATGTGCTTGTCATGCCATTTCTTAAGTCTTTCTTTGAGTAGTTTGGCATTTTCGTACGAGAACATTCGGAATTCCGCTAGCTTATTGAGTTGGAGCATCCGTTTCTCTTTAGCAAGCTTCGGATCCAAGTTGAGTTGTCGTAGGGCTTAGTAAACTTTGTGCTCTAACTCCAGGGGTAGCTGACAGGCTTTCCTAAAGACCAACCTGTAGGGTGACATCCCTAAAGGTGTCTTGTATGTTGTCCTGTAAGCGTAAAAAGCATCATCCAATCTTTTAGACCAATCTCCTCGGTTCGGGCAAACTACAATCTCAAGTATGCCTTTGATCTCCTTGCTCACTAGTTTAGCTTGCCCATTCATCTGCGAATGGTAAGTTGAAGCGACCTTGTGTCTCACCCTATGTTTATCTAATAACCATTTCAACCACTTGTTCACAAAATAGGACCCTTCATCGCTGATAATAGCTCTTGGGGTTCCAAACTTTGTGAACACATGTTTCTACAAAAACTTCATCACAACCCTAGCATCATTTTTTAGATAAGATTCAGCCTCGACCCACTTAGACACATACTCTACTGCTACTAATATGTACTTGTGACCAAAAGATGGCAGAAAAGGACCAAGAAAGTCAATGCCCCATACATCGAACAATTCTAACTTAATGATATTTGTTCGAAGCATCTCATTTCTGTTGGTGACATTTCCAACCCTTTGACATCGATCACAACTCCTTACGTAAGCATATGTGTCCTTGAACAGTATTAGCCAAAAGAATCCGGCTTGCAATACTTTGGCCGCAGTATGAGTACCTCCGAAGTGTCCCCCACTTGGAGCTGAGTGGTAATGGTATAGAATCTTTTGTACTTCATTTTCTGCCACGCATCTCTTGATCATTTGATCTGCGCACTTTTTAAACAAGTATGGTTCTTCCTAGAAATAGTACTTCACATCGTGAAGAAACTTTTTCCTTTGATGATATGTCTTATCAATCGACATCAAACCACAAGCTAAATAGTTAGCAATATTAGCAAACCAAGGGGTATTATGGACATGATTTACCTTCAGTATGTGTTCATCCGGAAACATCTCTCGAATTGGCATAAGAGGAGGGATCCCTTCTTGAGCTTTAATCTGGACAAGTGATCTACTACTTAATTTTCCACTCCCTTTTGATCTTGAATTTCTGGATCGAACTCTTGAAGTAGAAGTACCCATCGGATCAACCTCGGCTTAGCGTCTTTCTTAGAAAGTAAGTACTTAATTGTTGAGTGGTCCGTATAGACAATCACTTTAGTACCTACAAGATAAGATCAAAACTTGTCAAAAGCAAACACAATAGCAAGTAACTCTTTTTCTGTTACTGTATAATTCAGTTGAGCTCCTGTCAAAGTTCGACTTGTGTAGTAGATGGGATGAAAAAATTTGTTCCTTCGTTGGCCCATGATAGCTCCTATCACGAAGTCACTTGCGTCACACATCAATTCAAATGGCAAATCCTAGTCTGGTGTGACAATTATGGATGCTGAAACTAATCATCTCTTCAAATCGTTGAAAGCTCTTAAGCACCCTTCATCGAATTTGAACGTCTCATTCTCTAATAATTTGCATAAGGGTGTAGCAATTTTGGAGAAGTCCTTGATGAATTTTCGATAGAATTTGGCGTGGCCCAAAAAGCTCCTAACACCCTTTACAAATGTTGGAGGTGGGAGTTTCTCAATAACATCTATCTTTGTTTTATCTACCTCGATCCCATGTCTCATTATTCGATGCCCTAGAACAATACATTTTCATACCATGAAATGGCACTTTTCCCAGTTGATTACTAGGTTTGTTTCTTCGCATAGCCTTAGTACCTTCACTAGATTGGCTAAGTAATCATCATAAGTATCTCCAGATACTGAAAAATCATCCATAAAAACTTCGAAATACTTCTCAACCATATCAGTAAAAATAGACATCATACATATTTGAAATGTAGCAGGTGCATTACATAAACCAAATGGCATGCGTCTAAATGCAAATATACCATACGGGTAGGTGAATGTTGTCTTGTGTTGATCTTCTGGTGCTACTGTAATCTGATTATACCCCGACTATCAATCGAGAAAATAGTAGTAGTCTCACCCTGCAAGTCTATCCAGCATCTGGTCCAAAAATGGCAAAGGAAAGTGATCTTTCTTAGTCGTCTTGTTTAGCTTTCGATAGTCGATGCAAATTTTCCATCCCATAACCATTCTAGTCGGTATCAACTCGTTATTCTCATTTTCAATGACCGTGATACCTCATTTCTTTGGCACGCACTGGACCGAACTTACCCGTGAACTGTCTGAGATGCGGTAGATTATACCCGCATCTAACCACTTAATGATTTCTTTCTTTACTACGTCCTTCATGATGGGGTTCAGTCTTCGTTGTCCATCAATCGTCCTATTTTTGCCATCTTCAAGGATAATTTTGTGCATGCATATAGATGGACTAATACTGTGAATATCAGCTATGGTCCATCCGATAGCCTTTTTGAATTGTTTCAATACAAGGATGAGTTTCTCTTCTTGCTCACTAGTTAATTCTGCTAAAACAATCACAGACAAAGTAGAAGCGTTACCTAAATAAACATATTTTAAATATGAAGGTAGTACCTTGAGTTCTAATTTAGGTGGTTCATTGATTGATGCTTTTGGTTGGGCATAATCCCTTCTCTCTAATTCCAAATACTCAAAACAGGATTGCAGAATAAATCCCTTTTGATTAGCTTCTAAAAATACTAAGTATTCATCCTCCTCTTCATCATTTGGAGGATCTGATGTCAAAATTTGTTCTAACGGATCCTCAATGTAGTTCAGCTCCTCTTCCACCCTCTAAATCGAGTAGTGCAGAACAATCATCAATTGTGTGAGGAAATCACATAGACTTAAAAACTACCTAATCATCCTAAACACGCATAGTAAGCTCACCCATTTACACATCAATAAGGGTCCTTCCAGTTGGTAAAAATGGTCTTCCTAAGATAATTGGCACTTCTTTGTTTGCTTCAAAGTCTAGGATAACAAAATCAGTAGGGAAGATAAATTTATCTACACGTACCAATACATCCTCAATTTTTCCTTCTGGATGTGTTAAAGATCGATTTGCTAATTGAAGTGTAATCGTAGTATGTCTAACTTCACCTATCCCCAAATTCCTAAATATTGACATAGGCATCAAGTTAATACTCGCACCTAAATCACATAATGCCTTACCACAATACGTTGCTCCAATGTTGAAAGGTATGGTAAAACATCTAGGATCCTTCAACTTTGGGGGTAGTTTGTCTTGAAGATATGCACTGCATTCCTTCGTCAGAGCTATCGTGTCAAATCCTCCAAGTCTTCATTTTTTGGACAAGATATCCTTCATGAATTTGACGTAGTTCGACATTTGCTCAAGTGCTTCAACCAACGGGATGTTGATATGAAGTTGCTTGAGTACGTCTAGGAACTTCTTGAATTAAATCTCTTGCTTCTCCTTTTGAAGTCTTTGAGGGTAGGGTGGTGATGGTTTCTTTACTGGAACAGGTTGATTCATCTTTTGTGGCAATTCTACATCTAACGAATTTGTTAGTTGATCAAAATTAGCTGGTTCTAAAATTACATTGTTGGGTTTTGCAGATTCTGGTTCTTGTGAAACTGGAATTTCAAACACTCGGTTGAACTTCCTCTAAATCTTAAGTGTCAGCTTGCTCATTTTCAACTTCGGTGATGTTGGGCTCTACTGTCTTTCCATTCCTCAATGTCAACGCTTTGCAATACTCCTTCCCTGAATTCCTTGGATTCTCCGTATCACTAGGTAAAGCACCTGGTGGTCAGTTCCTGAGATTAGTAGCAAGCTGGCCCACTTGATTCTCCAAATTCCTTAGAGTGGTGTCATTTTTTTGCCATGTGATGATTCAGCCTAAGCTGGTTTCTGAACTTGCTGGGGAAAACTAGGCGACTGGGTTGGTCTAGATTGGGTGTAACTATTACTAGTTCCAGCCCTTTGGTTAATACAGGAAAAATTGGGGTGATTTTGCCGCGATGGGTTATAAAAATTGGATTGCAGTCCTTGCCTTCCTCGATTTTGGTTCTAGTTACCTATGTAGTACATTGATTTTGGGTTTGATGGACATTCTTTGAACAAATGTCATTCCCCACAGTAAACACAGGCTATATTTTCAAATTGGGTTGGTGGCTGTGCTGCAAAACTGTTAGACCTATTAGTAGTAAGATTTTTTAACATTGAGGATATTGATGATACTTGAGATGCGAGTGAAGTAAGAGCGTCTACTTCATGTATTATACCAACTCGTCTTCCTGACGCTGCTCGATTGGTTGGCCATTGGTAATTGTTGCTAGAAATCCTCTCAATGATTTCTTAAGCCTCATTATAAGACTTAGAAAGGAGAGCACCATTAGCAGAAGCGTCCACTACTATCCTCGTGTGAGAATTGAGTCCATTATAAAATGTCTTAAGTTGGATGCAATGTGGGATTCCATGATGAGGGCACTTTCGTAATAACTCTTTGTATCTTTCCCATGCCTCATACAAGGGCTCATCATCCATTTGTTGGAAGGCAGTGATCTCATTCCTCAACTTAACATTCTTGCTACGAGGGAAATACTTCATAAGGAATGTTTCTGCAAACTCTTGCCATGTTGAAATTGAATTTGGTGGCAATGAGTTCAACTAGGCTCGAGCTCTGTCCCTTAGTGAATATGGGAACAACTTCAATAGTAATGTATCTTCAGGTACTCCAACTAACTTGAAAGAATCGCTCACCTCCATAAACAGTCTGAAGTATTTGGAACATAACTGGCTTCAACTCGAACTGTTGTGCTTCAATTTTGGGTCTCCTAATACCCAAATTAAGATCATTAAATACTGGCACAACATATTGTCTTAAAGCTTTATCCCTATCATCAGCAATAAGGATAGGATTTTGAGTAGGGTTTGGTCTATTTCCTTAGATCAGATTTTCAAAGCTCATCTCTTCGGTCTTTCTCTGATTTTCTTGTCTTCTTCACTCTCGAAAAGTTTGTTCTATCTCAGAGTCTACAGGAGTAGGTAAATAATTCGGTCAATACTCATAAACACCTAAAATGATCACAGAAAAACTAATTAAGTTAAAAATTAAACAGAGTAAAAAAAATAAACCAAAATGTAAACTAACAAAATCACAAATAACTTTTTAAAATAGTCCCAGGCAACGGCACCAAAAACTTGGAACGACGGAAATGTGCAAGTGCACACAATCGCAACAAGTAATAAAGTGACAAGTAAATGTCGAGTTATCGTACCCACATAGACTGCGATTTAAAACAATTTGGTGAAGAATAATATTTTGTTGAAGAAGGTGATTAAAAACTAAGTTTTTAAACTAAGTAGCTAAAGAAATAAATCTCAAATGCACTATTTCAAAATATAATTTAATCAAGATGACATAATTGTGTTGATTTAATTACATTTCTTTAACTTAGAATTATTAAGCTCATGCTTACGCTGTTACGAATAGATTCACGGCAACTTGGTAATTTGCTAACTTACGAACATATTCACCTACACAAATCCATTCATTTCTTAACATATCCCTATGTTAATTCAAAAGATTAAACAGATTTTAATAAGCAAACATGTTATGGCACATACATACTCATTAAATTGAGCTAATCTCTTACATATCCCTATGTCAATTCAAATGATTAATAAAATCTAAAGAGCATATAAAAAACTACGTGAGGTACCAAGGTGTTCTTACCTTGAAATAGTTTAATCACAATAATCTTGCAAGTTATGCAAGGCAAGTGTATCGCCAGATACATTGCTAATTTAAACTTCAGCTACCTTCAAAAAATAAACATGCACTGATTAAGTATTGTGTCCATTAATTACAATTTCAATCCGTTTAAATAATTAATTCTGCAAGAATAACTTAGGCATGATTTTACTTAATCAAGCATTTTACCGAGGCCTATAATAGCATAAACACAATTTTAATAATTTAAGTAGATGAAATGCAATCAAACCAACACAAACTAAATTCAAGCTAAACTAATTAAATTAACCATTCCAACAACATAAATATTCATAGATATGTTCATCATAACAACAACAAAAATTAAAGACATAGGAACAAGAATCAAATCCCATGTTTTTTCGAGGCTTTAACAAATTTGCTCCATTCTTCGTTCTTTGTTGTCCTCACCGATCAAGGCTTCTATGAACACTCAATTGCTGCTCCAAAACAGCTGAGGAAGAAGCCTTTTCCAAGGGGAGAAATCGGCACAAGAGCTGTAACGCCCCAAAAATCCCAAAACCCAAAAATCCAGAAATCCTGAACTTTCTTTGTTTTCGGTTTTGATAAAAATTGTGTTTTATGTTCTCAGCCATGTGATAATTATAGTAGGTCTTAATTAAGGTTTGAGTTTGAACGTAGGAATAAATGAAATTATAGTTTAATTATTAAAAGAATCAGGGTTAGCAAGTAGGTGGGCTTTTAAATAAAAATAGGGGAAAAATAACATCAAAAAGAATTGTGGAAGAGTGGCTAAGTGACGCCACTTAGAGTGCAGGGAGTTGGCGTTAGTAGTTAGTAAGGAGGTCCAAGGTTCAAATCCTAGTTTTGTGTTTTAGAAGTTTAATTTTGTCCTTCTAGAAGGATGGAAGTGGCGTGAAAATGGACTCTAAGGGGAGTGTTCAGAAGAGAAAACTAAGGAAAGGATCAAGGGGTTATCAAGGAGAAAAATGAAGAGATGAGAAGGGAGAAGTGATGGAGCCGAATTGGGAATTAGGCATGGAAAATTTAGCTATAAGGGCTATAAATAGGGGTCGAATATAGGGTTTCCAGACTACTGCCAAAATTTTTCTTCACCTTGTTGCCAGAAACCCCTTTCTCTAAAAGCCGAAAACCCTTTTCTTTTCAAGATCCAAAAAGTCAAAAACCCTTTTGTTTTTCTTTCTTTTCTTCCTGCCAATTTCTATTCTTCTCTGCACAATTTTCTTTGTTTCACTTAGCCGATTTCTTCTTCTACTCTTCTTCTTTAATCTGTACCAAATAAACCTTATTCACCATACTACGTTTGAAAAGCCGAAAAGCTGAATCTCCCAAGGGCTGAATACTCTTTGACCGAATCTAGTGGAATTAGTATTGGATCTCGAATCTTAGCTCTCTGCCGAATAGCTATTTAGGTGTCTGCGGTTTTGATCTAGGAGTTGATCGTGGTTAGTGATTTAAGAAAAGGGCTGATTGCGCAAGGTAAGGTTAATGTGAGGTTTCAGTAGTAAGGATATGTATTATGCATGCGATTAATGGAAGGGTGATATCGTTTGTAGGTTTGGACTAAGGGAATCGCAACACACTTACTTATGAGGTGTGTACATACACTGGACACACATTATGTAACGGCAAAAGTCGAAATGCCGAAAAGTTGAAAGTTTGGCTACGGTAGTCTTGCGAGTGCGCGAACACTCGTAAGAGGGAGACCAATAGGTTGCCTGAGGCCCACGGACGATTCCGTGGACTTGGGTTGTGATTTGGCCATATGGGCCGGAATGGGCTAAATGGGTTAAATGGGCTGTTGGGCCTATAATAGGCAAAAGCTGAATATTGATGCTATGATAGGAACTTGTATGTGAGCATGAATATGAATGTGACTGGGCCTAACAGGCCATATATGTAATATCCCGAATTAGGGCCTAATCGGAATAGTGGTTTTGTGACCACAAATCCGAGATAGAAATAATTATTTTAAGACTATTTTGAGGTCTATGATATGATTGCATGATTGTGTGAAAATTTCGTGAATAAATTCTATGCATAAAGTGCTTAATTTGAAGTTAGGGACTAAATTGAATAAGTTGCAAAACTTACATTCTAGAAGTTTCTAGTATGAAATTGCTTTGAAATATTAATTAGGAGGTCTTAAATAGAAATTTGACCAATTTCTAAGTTTATGGACAAAAATTGGACATGGATGGAATTTTTGGAAAGTTTGTAAAAAGGGCATTTTGGTCATTTAGGGGTAAAATGAATTAAAATACAAAATTAAAAGCCAATTTTGTTCATCTTCTTCACCATGGACGTGTATAGCAAGGGAGACTCCATGTCTAGGGTTTCCAAGCTTCCAAGCTCGATTGTATGTCCGTTCTATCCTCGTTTTTAATGATTTTTACGTTTTTGGAGTCCCGATAACTTGATTTAGCTTATGCTAGCAATAATTCAACCTAGGGTTCATATTTGGAAAAATACCCATAGGTGAAATTTGTGTATTTTGGTGTTTTATGATAGAATATGAGGTTTTAAATTATGTTAGACAACTTGTGCTACTCGGTTTTAACTGAAAACGAGCAAAAGAGCTTAATCGGTAAAAATACCTAATAGTCATAAGTACATGTTAGAGTGAGAATTTGATGTTGCCATAGAAGAGAGAAATGATCAGCATGTCATAAAACATAGGAAAATAGGATGAAGTTTAATTTCTGAACCTTGGGGAAAAAATGCAAATATGCAAAAGCTTAGGGGTCAAAATGAAAATTTTTAAAAATATGATTTTTGGACCCGTATGAATAGTGTGACTAATTATTAGGCTAAATGTGATATTATAGATGAAGGAAATCGAGATTCGGGCTTAAATCGAGAAAATACAAGGTTATGGACTAAAATGGTAAATTGTCGTTTCTGGATCGAGGTAAGTTCGTATGATAATAATAATGCAATGTTATGTTTGAATTATATTTCTTACAATTATTGCATATATTTTATGATTTAATATATTGGAAAAGTTGATAGAATGGTGTTTATGATGTGGAAATATGACATGAAAGAATGTTACATGAAATGCAAGAAAATGATGATACATGACAAGTGATATATGAAATATGTGATATATGTTATGTAAATTCCTAAAAGCTGATTTGATATTTGAGTTGTGTCTTATTATACTATGAATGGACAATTGGTACTATGGATAGTGAGATCGACACTTCGAGTAAGTTCGTACATAAATAATCTATCGATTCTTTTTATGTTATTATATTTTGATATCACATGAAATGTGGCTGCCTATCAAATGGTTATTTGATGTAAGTTATGAATTTAAATTGATTACGGACAATTTAGTAAAATGTTGAAAAGTGAGGAATTTCCCGGTTGAAACTTTGGAATAGAAACGATACAAATGAACTATTGTGAGGTCACGTGTGTAGTACTAAGTGCAGGCTACTATGTGTACCGAATAATTGGTCGCATGTGTAGTGCTAAGTGCAGGCTACTATGTGTACCCGAAAACTATGATCACGTGTGTAGTACTAAGTGCAGGCTACTACGTGTACCAGATTATTGGTCGCATGTGTAGTACTAAGTGCAAGCTACTATGCGTACCAAATAGCTTCGGCTACAAGTGTGGAAATGGGAAAATGTGCAGGCAATTGTGTATCTGTTATTATTCCGATAAGTTCAACGGGAAATCAATTAAATGAAAATACATGTGAAAGTGATTATGTGATGAATAAGTGCAAGTATATGTTTATTTGAATTTATGAGCAATATGCTCAATATTTGAGCGAACCTCGGTAAAATGGAATGGATTAAGTGAATTGTGTAAAAGTGAACTTTAGTAGTAAAACAGTGTTGAACAGCAGCAGTGCATGACTTTGAAAATTTACCAAAAATTGTGTAAGTTGAATTAAATTTCAAACAAATTATGGAATTAAATATTAATGAGTCTATTTTCATATAAAATAAACAGGGGGAGCAAAACAGTTATATATTATGTAATATTATAATTTTTGTGAGACAGTGTTAGAATAAATTCGAGATCCCTGTTCTAACTTTAGAAATTCAGCATAAATTGTAAAAAAATTATTAAGAGTTATACCTTACATTCGTTGATTCCTTATTGAGTTTATTTTTAAGGGAAACAAATGGCATGGTCGTTGAAATTCTGTAAGGGGAGAAATTTGGTTCGTAGTGCACAGGGGTCAGAGTAGTCGTACCCTGAAACAGGGGAAAATTTAATGAATAAACTGTACTAATTGGCTAAACCAAAAATTCTGGAAATTTTATGGGAGAAAGATAGATGAATCTAGTTTCAAGGAAAATTAACTAAACTAAATTTGGAGTTTTTTAGCTTCAAATATGAATGATTTAGTAACTATAACTCGATAACACAACTGAACCTGAACATGTGTAATTGTACAATTATATTGTTTTATCTTGAAAATCGTGGTAGTAATTGCTTATTATTTTCATATGAACTTACTAAGCGTAAAGCTTACCCATCCTCTCCATTTTTTTAGTATTGGCAGGTCGGCTCGGGGTTGGAGATCGTCGGAGGCAAAATCACATTATCAAACTATCATTTTGGGAGAATTAATTCAAATATTAGAAATATCAAGTGAGTGGCATGTATAGGAAGTTGGTTTGTGATATGTATTGTTATTATGATTTTGACCATACGTATCAGTCTCCATTGAGTTATCGTATATGATCATGAGATGTAGTCCTTATCCATTGTGGTTTATAAGTTTAATTAGTCATGCCATGTCCTATGGTTTGATGTGATTATATAGTTAGCTTTGTTTGTTATGCATGTGTTCGAAAAGTTTTGAATTAAATGAAATTTTATGGCTCAGTTTTCGTCTATGTGTATTGTTAAGTCTGGTAATGCCTCGTACTCTGTTCCAGCCTTGGATACGGGTAAGGGGTGTTACAATATAAATGTGATTTGGGCCTAATGGGCCATATACAGGTGATTTGGGCCTAAGGGGCCATATGAATATGATTGGGCTTAATGGGCCAGGTACAGGTATGTGAAATTTTTTGGGGTTTGTAAGGGGTCTTAGGCCTAGTATATGATATCCACATAATACTTAATCAAAATATTGTGACTGTGGACAAGTCAAAGGGTTAAGGTGTGGCAACGGGTATATGCATGTCTAGGATTGGATCTAGGGAGAGCTTGGTACTTAAGCGGTCTTAATAACTCACCTTCTCTTCTCTGGAATCCTACTTGGTGCATAGTATTCGTTCATCCTAGCTCGCGGGGTTTGTTCATGGGCCAATGTAAGTGAAAACCGTAATTAAGGGTAAATTACCAAAAAGCCCCTAAGGGAGAAAATGACCAAAATACCCCTAAGTGTTGAATGTAAGTTTTGTGGATGTGATGTGCATACATATGATGTTCTGCTTAGGTTGCATATGGGGTGGGAATTATGGTACGGAGGAAGTATATGAGGATTGCATGGTTGCCTGACAATCGTGGATCCACTGACGGCTTTTAAAGCCCAATATGTAACTGAAGGTAGTTCCGCAACCGGGCTACCATTGGTGTGTGGGCTGGGTGGGTCGATATTTATATCCCTACATGGTGTGATGGGGGATGGAGCTGGTGTGTAGCGGATGGATAATTTGGATGGGATTGCATTGCATGTTTGATGTTTTCTCTTTGAATGTTTGTTTTTCATCGAGGGTTGTACACACTGAGTTTACGAAAACTCACCCCCTCTTTTATTTTATTTTCAGGTTATGCTCAGTAGAAGGTTCGATGTCTGGAGGGACTCTGGGTGGTCAGCTAGCAAGATAAATTGGACTTGTTGTTTTTAAGCATATAAGTTTTTATTTTATTAAGCATGTTTCAGATTAGATTGTAATAAGGTTTTCATTATGTTTACTTGAATTATTGTTATTATTTTCATTGTAATCACACGAAGTTGAACATGGGTTTCCTAAATTATAGTATGCTTTCTACGTTTCCGCAATTAAATTTTTAAATGATAAGTTTTCTTAAATCAAATGTTTTAAACAAGGTTTTCGCAACTGAAAGGTTTTTTTTTTTCAGTTTCTTTTATTTTAAAAAGGGTTTTCAATGAAAACACAGTTTTCGCTAAAACACTTCAATGTAACACGCCAGATTCAGCCATAACGTCTGGGCCAGGTTTGGGGTGTTACAAGAGCAAGGGACTTAAAATGGAAAAATGAGAGGAGAAAGTGAGAGAGGAGAGAAGAGATGTGAATGAATGTGTGCTTTGAATGATCAGCCAATGGGGCTTTTTATAGCTGAATTTGATAACTAAAATTTGGTAAAAAAAGCAGCCAAAGAGCCACCCCTTGGCCGGCTATTAATGTGACAAAGTTGATGGCTTCAACTTTGCTAAATATGGCTTGGAGCAAATCCATAAAGCCACCAATTGTGGAGGGGCTTGAATGCAATTTTGACAACTTTTCAAGGGCTTCTTTGCAAACTTAATTAATCAGCTAATAAGCTGATTTGGGTCAGAATATGGACGGTTTTGGGCTGCCCAATCCTTCGCCGGTTCAGTTGTATTGGACCACTTTTTCCATAATTAATTATTAATAATTTATTTAGCCCAAATTAAATTGTGTATAAATTAAACTTAATTAATTATGAATTAATAAACATAATTGGACCGTCTTAGGTTGGAAATTAATTCTCCTCGATACTTCAAATTGCTTCTCAGTCTTGTGCTTCTTGCAGTGTCTACCGAGCCATTTTTCGCCCTTTGTGCAAATCTGTCGAAAATAACCAAAATTTATCAAAAATAATTATACAATTAACTAAATTTCAACATGTTCATATTTTAAGTGCGCTTTAATTATTTTATAAAAAATAATTATTTTTCGACAAGAATTTAACCTAATTCGCATGAATTTAAGTTAAAAAGAGTATGAAAAAAAGTGTGTCAATTTTTGTGTTTCCAGTTATCAACAAGCAAAATTAGGGGACTTAGTTGTCAGGAGGCAAGCTTCTCAACAAAACAAGAGGTTTTAGAATTTTCTTCCAGAGAGAGATGTTGCTTTTTGTCTTAAGCCTCAGAACTAACGAGGAAGGTGGAATGATGAAAATGTGCAAGTGTACACAATCGCAATAAGTAATAAAATGACAAGTAAATGACGAGTTACCGTACCCACAGGGACTGTGTAAATAATTATTTATGAATGTAATTAAAAATACTTTGGTGAAGAAAATATTTTTATTTCAAGGAAGTGATTAAAAACTAAATTTAACTATGTAAAATAAATAAAATAAAATAAAATAAAAAGTTCCAATGCACAATTTCAAAGGATGATTTTAATCAAGATGACATAATTGTGTTAGATTAATTACATTTCTTAACTTAGAATTACTAAACTCATGTTAATGTTGTTATGAATAAATTCACGACAACTCGGTAATTCGCTAACTACTACTCATACATACTTCTTAAATTAACTAATCTCTTGAATATTTTGCAATGCCAATTCAAGCAATTAATCAATCTTCATAAGCTCATAAAAGATTAAGTAAGGTAACAATGTATTCCTACCTTGAAACAATTTAATCACAATAATCTTAAAAATTATGCAAGGCTAATGTATCGTCAAAAACCGTCGCTAATTTAACCCTCAGCTATGTTAGAAGATTAAACATGCACTGATTAAGTATTGTGCCAATTAATTACAATTTCAACATGATTAAATAATTAATCCATTAGTTACCTTATAATTCTAATGCAAGAATAACTTAATCATGGTTTTACTTAATCAAACAACTTACTAAGGCCTATAACAACACAAACACAAATTTAATATCTTAAGTGGACAAAATGCAATCTACCTAACACAAATTAAATTTAAGCCATATTAATTAAATTAAACATAAAAATTATTCATAGACATGTTCATACCAACAACAATAAAAATTAAAGGATAGGGAACTAGAATCAAATTCAGTGTTTCTCCGAAGCCTGACTAGTTTGCTCCGCTCCTCCTCCGCTTGTTCTGGTTCAACCAAGGCTTATATAAGCACTTGATTGCTGCTTCCGACTGTGGTTGAAGGGCTCTTTTCCAAGAGGGGAAATCGGCAAGGGAATGGAAGGGAAAAAGAAGAACAAATGAAGGGTTTTTGTAGAGAAAAAATGAGAGAGAAGTGAAGAATGAAAGGATGAGAGGTGTGTTTGAAATGAGCAGCCAAGGGGGGTATTTATCGGTTGAGTAGGTTGCTAAAAGTAGCAAAAATCAGCAGCCATAGACTCCCCCATGGTCGGCCACACATGTGGCAGGTTTGAAGGTTTTAAGCTTTCTAAACTTAGCTAGGGGAAAATTTAGAAAAGAGTGATAGTGGAGGGGTTTGAATACAAATTCAAGGAGACTTTAAGGGCTGTTTTACAAGCCAATTAATTTTCTAAATAAGCTGACTAGGTCAGCATGTGGGACGGTTTTGGGCTGCCTATTGCTCCGTTGGATTGGTTTTCTCGGTTTAGCACAACTTGGCCTCCTTTCATAATTAATTATATTATGAATTAATATTCATAAATTGGACTGTCTTAGGTTGAAAAATTAATTTGCCTTGATGCTTCAAAAATTGCTTCTCGATTTTGCGCTTCTAGTAGTGTCTGCCGAGCCATTTTCGCCCTTTGTGCGAATCTGTCAAAAAAATCAAAATTTATTATAAAATGAATTAAAATTCAGCATGTTAATAATTTAAGTTTAATTTAATTATCTTATAATTATTATATATTTTACAACAAGAATAATTGAAACGCATGTTAAAAAGGGCATGAAAAAGTCTATATATTTTCGTGTTTCCAGAAGGCAACCCTCCATTAACTTAACCTGAGTATTATTTAACTTATCCTAAGTCTTCTCTGGAACTGGGAAAATGTCACATCAGAACTGAGCTATTTTTTTCCATTGTCTGCCACTTTTCAGAACTTAGCAATCTCATTAGCCTTCAACTTTCCTAGTTCTTATTTTGCTAGTTCCAAACCAGCGTATCTCCTACATTACATTTATGCTATATCATGGGTGTATACCTATTCCTTTAGTTGATTTCTCTCATGGCTACTTAGTCAAATTTCACTCATCGTCGTAATCTAACTGAGACTTCATGTCCATTCATTTATATCAGAGTTCACCCAATCTTATATGCCCAAAAGACTGCATTTGAGCGACTACCATCTCGCCAGTCATACTTCACCTCATCCTTATTATGATTCATTAACCTTGACTATTGCAGAGGGCCTTACAAATAGAACACTCCTGGTTCACCTATTCTAAATACGAAGATAAACTCTTGGGCGAACACTACTTCGCCAATTATGCCTACTTATAGCCATGTGCCTTATCACATACTTTTACTTACATGTTACTCTTCTGTAATCAATTACACTTATATTTCTTAAAAGTTGGTTTTTACTCATTCTGAGTGTCTTATACACTATTTGTACTAATGTCTTTATTCTTTAGTTAAGAGTTTGCTAGATTGGGCGCTTATAGAAAATAACTTATACTTAATCAAATCCCACTTTAGGCACCAAAACTAATTCCTTAAGTTTTATACATGTACTTAGAACTTGCTCCTTGTGCCTTGTTTTTACGAACATTGTTCTGTCATTGGAACTTCGGTGAGAGGCGTGTTACAGGAGACCTTAGTCTTGCCTTTCTTAGCCTGCTTTTCCTTCCCTTTTAAGGAAGAAGCTACAACTGTATTTTTCTTTTTCTCGGGAACTAGTTAACCACCATTCAACATCAACTCATAGGACTATAGTTTCTTCATGAGTTGTGTAAGTATTAGATTATTGTTCCCAAGGTTATAAACGGCCTGAAAACTAACAAAATCCTTGGATAGAGTTTTGAACACCATTTTTATTTGGGTGTTAAGGTCCAAATTAGCCTCATTGTTTGTGGCCTTGCCAAATTAGGCCATAAGAGTGATCATATTGTGTTTGATCGAAGTGTCGGGCTTTGCTGGGTATTCATCAAGCTAGTTATGGTAGATTATCTAGCCAAGGCTGGTTGGCCTCTGAACATGCCTTCTAGTGTATCTAGAATTGCTTTAGTAGTGTTTCAGCTCTCTAACTTCTTATATTGAGTGTTGGTCATGCTTGACAGCATATAGCAACTAGCTATCTCATTAGACTCCTCCCAGTGTTTTCTAGCCTCAACTTTAGTGGCCAGAGAGCACTTAGTATCAAGAACTGTTCTAGGTTTCTTGTAGCTCAAGAAAATTATCAGGTTTCCTTTCCATTCCTTATAGTTATTTTCATCAGTTTATTTTCTGTGAGTATGTTCAATAAGGGAGTAGGTTCCATTTTTGATCTGACAATAAAATATTCATCTATTAATATCCTTGTATAAGAAAAAGTTTGAAAAATTTTGCAACATTATGATATGCATTAAGATGATGCATGTGTTTGACATTAAACCTTGAAAAATATTTGTAAGCTATTGCAATTTGTGGTTACTCCAACATTCACTGAGCTTGTTCAAGCTCACCCACTCTCTTTAACCATTGCAGATATTTAGCGTTTGCGGTGTGAGCAGTGTGGGGATACCAAGGAAGTGATCCAAGTTAGGCTTTAGTATTTCCTTAGGTGATATTAATATTATTCTTTAAACTGTGGGGATGAGGCAATGTGGTTAGACTTTGATCGATTATTATTATGGTTCTCATGATATCTTATGGGTTTATATTTCTATCACTTTTGATGGATGTTATAATTATTTCATTGGTATTGTATTGGTTTGAATATTTGCTATGTTGAAGTACTATGAACTGTATGTATGGTCAATGAATGTTGAATAATGTGGTATATTTTTTGCATAAATATTGTCATGATGTTTTGGATGTTTTTATAGCTTATTGACTCTTATGATTTATGGACTTGGAACTTGTTATGTTGATTCCATACTTGGACATGTTTTCGATGATTGAACCATTATTCTGGTTGTTTTGGTTATTACTTGATAAGGTAGAAGTTACATGCTGAGTAGTTATTATTTTGAATGGATTATATGCCTTAAACTACTAAATTTTTGTGGTTTAGAGTAGAGGTATCGATATTCATGTTTTAAAAATAATACCTCCACGATTTTTTGAGTGTGAAAGAAGTTAGTAATGAAATTTGGTATCGATACCATATCACGAGTATCGATACTCGAGGTAAAATAATCGATACTTTATGAAAGGTATCGATTATTTCTTGGGTTTTGATTTTAAACGAGAAATAGAATGTCGTTTTGGTATCAATTTTCCAAGCTATATCGATACCATCTGAGAGAAATATCGATACCTTTGATATAGTATCGATACCTATGTAGTCAATTTTGAAATGTGGCTCTAATGCATATTTAATACATGTTCTTAGTTTGTCTTGATGAATGTTTAGCATGTGTTAATGATGATTGGAATTTGTATGTATAATTATTACGGAAGTTAAAATGGAAGATGTTTGCTTAATAATGAGACCATGGTAATGCATGTGATGTGTGACGGTGGTGTGACAACCTAATATTTGAGCTCAGCGACTGGGCCAGGTATAGGGTGTGACATCAGATGTTGGACCGACTGGCAGGTAACAAATATTATTGTTTCTTAGATGGATATTCGGTATATAACCAAATTGTTGTAGCCCTAGAAGTCCAACATAAAATGACTTTTACTTGCCCATATGGTACATTTGCTTTTCAATGATGCATGATGGTAATATTTATTGATATGGTTGAAAATTTTGTTGAAGTATTCATTGATGATTTTTCTATTTTTGGTAACACTTATAATGTTTGTTTAAGTAATTTTGAGGTATTAAAGAGATGTGAAGAGACAAATCTTGTCTTTAAGTAGGAGAAATATCACTTTACGATTAAGGAAAAGATTATCTTTGGACACAAAATTTCCAGAAATGGGATCGAAATTGATAAAGCAAATGTTGGTTTGATTAATAAGTTGCCACCACTAATAACTGTTAAAGGAGTTAGAAGTTTTCTAGGCTATGTTGGTTTTTACTAAGGGTTTATCAAAGGTTTTTTAGAAATTTTCAAGCCTTTGTGTATGACTTTAAGGAAAGACGCAACTTTTGAGTTTAAAAAGCATGCTTGGAAGCTTTTGAAGAGTTGAAAAATTAGTTAATCTCAATCCCAATAATTGTTACACCTGATTTGAACTCTCTTTCTGAATTGATGTGTGATGCAAGTATTTTTGCTGTAGGAGCTATGATTGGGCAAAGGAAAAAATGAAGTGTTTCATCCGATTTACTATGCAAGAAGAACTTTGACAGGAGCCCAACTTAATTACACGATAAATGAAAAGAATAGTTTGCTATAGTTTTTGCTTTCAACAAGTTTCATTCTTATCTCATAGTTACAAAAGTCACATTACTGATCATGCAACCATCAAATGTTTACTCTTAAAGAAAGACGCTAAATCGAGGTTACTTTGATGGATACTCTTACTCTAAGAATTTGACCTTGAAATCCAAGATAGAATGGGAGTTGAAAATCAAGTAGTTGACCATTTGTCGAGGTTGGAACAAAATGAGGTAACTCAGTCACTTGTTCCCATTAATGAAAATTTTCTAATTGAGCATATCTTCTAGGTAAATCAAATCCATGAAAATTCATGGTTTACCAATTTTGCAAATTATTTTGCATGTGGAATAATGCCTCTAGAAATGATGTACCAACAAAAAAAGAAATTCCTTCACGATAGTCGATATTATTTTTGGGAGAAGCCATTTTTATTTAAATAATGTGCAGATAATATAATCAGGAAGTGTGTAGCTAGAAGCGAGATTGACAAGATCCCACTGCCATTCATCTCTAAGTAGGGGATATTTTGGTGGTTCCTGCAGTGTAGCAAAGATCTTATAAGATGGATTTTTCTGGCCTACAGTGTTTAAGGATGCATACGTATATGTCATATGCCCTGACCAAACATCCTAGAGGTAGAATAATTTGACATTTGGGATATTAATTTTCTAAGCACGTTTCCTTCTTCTTGTGGTAACAAGTACATCTTAGTGGTTGTCGACTATGTGTCGAAGTGGGTGGAAGTAGAGGCATACCCAAAAAATGATGCTAAGGTAGTCATGCGATTCTTCCATAAGCATGTGTTTACACGGTCTAGGACTCTAAGAGCCATAATTAACAATGAAGGATCTCATTTTGTAAACAAATGACTTAAGTGGTTGCTTGAAAAGTACAATTTGAAACCCAAAATTGCCACTGCCTATCATCCATTGTAACATCCCGAATTAGGACCTAGTTAGAACAGTGGTTTTGAAACCCAAAATTCGAGATAGAAATAATTATTTTATGAATGTTATAAGGTCCATGATATATATGCATGCCTGTGTGAAAATATCGATGAGAAATTTTACCGATAAGGTGTCCAATTGAGTTATTAGGACTAAATTGCAATAAGTGAAAAACATGTGTTCTAGTTGATTTAAGGGCTTAATTGTAATGAGATTTGAAATTTGAAGTCCTTATTTGGAAATTAGACCATTATATGTCATTATGGACAAAAATGGACATAGGGGGGATAAATATCAAAGTTTTAATGGAAGGGCATTTTGGTCCATTAGTTATTAAAAGAATTAAAAGGGAAAAATAGTCAAAAATTATGTCCATGTTCATCCTCCTTGGCTGAATTTCACAAGAAGCCATAGCTAGGGTTTCTTTCATCTTTCAAGCTCAAAGTAAGTGCATCTTAGCCCCGTTTTTAATGTTCTTTATATTTTTGAAGTCCTCGTAGCTCGATTTAGTTATTTCTACCCTTAATTTGAGCTAGGGTTCATGTTCAAAAATATACCCATGAATGATATGCCTATGCTTTTATGTCTAATGGAAGAATATGAAAGCTTAAGGTAAGATGAACAACTTTTACTAGGTGGTTTTTGGTAAAATAGATAAAAAAAGGACCTAATTGTAAAAGTTGTAGAAACTATGTGTAAATGTATGAATAAATGAAAAATATGAGTTGGTATAGGAAAGAAAATGATTCGGCCATGCTTGAATAGTGGGAAAAATGAGTACTTTTCATTTTGTGAGCCTAGGGGTAATTTTGTAATTTTGTGAAATTTTAGGGGCAAAATTATAATTTTGTCATATTGTGATTTTTGGACTGAATTGAATATTGCATGTATTAAATGAGCTAAATGTGCTATTATAGATCAAGAGGGACGAGGGATAGACCTTGACCGAGGAAAAGGAAAGGTTGTGGACTAAATCACAACTTGTCATATTGTGCACCGAGGTAAGTTGGGTGTAAGTAATTTAACAATTCTATTATCATGCGTTTAATAATTGATGTTCTATGATACATGTATGAATGATCTAATGAAATTGGCTTGTGATGATTTACTGAAAGTTTGGCGATAGCCTTATATCTCGAAAGTCCCGGCTGACCCTGAGGGGTGCTTAGGATTCAGATATCATGACACCGCGATTAATGAGAGCCAGTGTAAGACCATGTCTAGGACATGGCATCAGCATTGATATGTGTGCCAGTGTAAGACCATATCTGGGATATGGCGTTGGCCTCGGTATGTGATTTCATGTAAGACCATATCTGGGATATGGCATTGATATGAGATTTCATGTAAGACCATGTCTGGGACATGGCATTGGCACCGACGTGAGATTTCGTATAAGACCATATATGGAATATGGCATCGATATGTAGACCCATTTAAAACCATGTCTAGGACATGGCTTTGGAATTCTATGTGGTGCATGATGATTCTGAACGTCCTTTAGTATTCCAGGTGATTCAGCAAGTCATTCAAGATTATGGTGAAGAAGTGGGGTAGTAAGAATGTATGGTATAGGTATGTACATAAACTTTATGATTATTGGACTCGATTCATGTTGGGAAACTTGGTTGGTTATGAAAGAGTAAGATAAGCATGATGTTCAAAGGCATTTATTATCAATTCTCAATGTGTTCAATATGTGTAATATGATGATGTGTTGGAAATTGATAGCATGTTTAATCCATGAATTTCATGACTTATGTTGTTTATTATTCGCACTCGACTTACTAAGCTATGTGCTTACCCTTCTCTCTTTTCCTCTTTCTTATAGCATAATCAAGCTAGCTCGGGGATTGTGGACGTCGCAGCTCGAGTCACACTATCAACAAATCATTTGGGGTATAATTAGTTTACTACATTTAAGTATGGCATGTATAGGGGACTTAGTATTTTATTATATGTGTCATATTTATTAGCCAAAATGACGGCTCTTTTTGGTATATTATTCCATTTTGTATATGGCCATGAAATATGGCTCATATTGATTATTGGGTTGAAATCCCTAAATATTGCTACATGCATGAGATGTGTTATTACTTTTGTGGTGTGTGCCAAATGGTTGATTAAATGTGGAATTTATGCTCGACGGATACATGATGTCACTTGGCATGGTCACTATATTAATAAAGGTAAATAAATGTATTGAATGAACTTAACAAGTCAAAGAGTCCCAATTAGGTATACTTGATATGAATTTAGCATGCATGAGTTAAAGATATGGATGTCTAAGTAACCCTTTTATGTAACACCTCTAACCCGTATCCGTCGCCAGAAAGGGGTTACGAGACATTACTAAACAAGAGCATAGATCTGAATATTTCCATATTAATTCAAAGTCTAAATTACAACAAAGCTTGTGATTTAACCTAATATAATATCACAAGTTTATTATCAATCACCACATAGCTTAAGTAAAATTTAATCCAAAGATATATAAATATTTAAACAATTCATTGCATATACAGAACTTGTAACGAATCAATAATTTCCTTACAGAATATTTGATCTATATTTTTAAACTTATACGAGTCATGCATATACGTAAGTTAATTATCCATCAAACTAATTTTTTTACTAACCCTTTTCATTCATATAAGTTGTGCGACATTAAGGTGTTGGTCTATAGGTAATTTATTTGTACATATTTAATAATATATAAATACCTAACAAATCTCACTACCATGCACACATTTATATATACATCAACCATATTATAAGTATATATATTTAATTATAAATGAGTAACATTTGAAAAATCCCAACTATTATGACATGACCAATTACCGAGTTCACGTATAACCTACCTTAGTTTTGTTCAGCATCCAAAAAAAACATATAGCCAAATCACAAAATACCATCACAATCTTATATACTTAATACATTTTAAAAAATAACAACACAAAAATGATCAACATTCCATACAACATTGTAATCATATTAAACCTAGGTCATAATCTTATCAAAGCCGAATGCAAGCCCAAGATTTTAACCATTTTCGAAACAAGAAATGCTTGCCCGAAACATCAAACATAACATTAACATAATACAATAGTATATACCGAATCTATCTCAGGCAATTATATGCATTTTCAATACATTGTACCATTATCAGACCTGTCAATGAGGTACGTAAATGATAAGTGTAACTTACCTATAATTTAATCACACTTAAAATAATATGTTTACCATACATTTGACTAAATTTTATTAAATAAAACATATACAATATATATATATCAATACTCATGTTCGATGAACGCCTAACCAAAACACATACACCGAATGTGTCCACTCATTATTGAAATCGTGTTCAAGCTAATTCCCGTTCATTTTACCTATACCAATGTCATAGCAACATACATTTTCAAACATATAACATTTAACACCTGTATTATACATATCATGCCATGCAACATTATAACTAAAATATATTAAACCACAACCAAAACATAACTAAACCAAACTTAAGAATTTAGCCATTTTCACATGGCTTAAAATACACACATTCAAAAATAAGTCCAACATTTCAAAGCATAAGCCAGCCTGTACATAGCATAACTTAAGTTTAGCTAATAAGGTACCAAACAGTAGATAGTGTGATAAGCTTGGCTGACAATCCTCGAGCTTATAGCTTGACTTCAAAATCTATAAAACGGAGTAAACATAACACAGAGAGTAAGCTATCAAAGCTTAGTAAGTCATAAGAAAATAAACAACTCAATGGCTAATTCAACTTAACTAAATTAAACTAGATTATTATATCAATTCACATTAAATCCAGGCACTTATGTATTAATGTTACATATGCATAATCATATACATTTATATACAATTTAGAAATCACCATAACTGAATGTTTATATAGCCAAAATTAACAAATTATTATCTAACCCTCAAGGCCGAATATTCCTTAAGTACCTAGTTCACAAACTCATAAACGTATAAACTCATAGATCATAATATAGTCTCATGTACATATACTAGTCATTTGGCCAAATACACATAAACACATATGCGGAAAATTAAGTCTTATTCAATAATGTGCAATAGGCCAAATACACTTACCTTAACTTTAACATACACCAAACTAACTCATACCTGGCCATTTAGCTCAATTTACATACTCGAACTCGTCTTATCTTTTCCTGATGAACCATTCAAAATTGGATAGGACACTCGAATAATCACATAAATCGTACAATGCCAATGTCCCAGACGTGATCTTACATGTAGTCACAAATCGATGCCACTGTCCCAGACAAGGTCTTACTCGTAAACACATATCAAAATCACATATCGATGCCATGGTCTTACTCGCACACATATATCAGAATCCTATGTCATGACATATGTATCCTAACTATTCCTAAGGTTCATACATGGGTTTCGGACATTGTAACTTGATCGAAACAAAGTCATCACATAGTTTCCAAGCTTAACAACATTTGGATATTGGATTTATAATTTCATACATTCAATTCAGCATACATATTTTTCATTTAATTAAAGTTAAGTACGTCTATTTGCTTATAAACTTGCCTCGGACGTCGTAAAACAGGACGGGGCTGCTAGTCCACAACTTTCATTTTTCCCCGGTCCAAATCTGATTTCCTTGGTTCTTGATCTAAAAATGTTCAAATTAAGCTCATTCTGTAACACCCCGAACCCGAGACCATCGCCGGTGTCGGACACGAGGGGTTAGCAAGCCAAGTTCACTTGTTTTGCCCATCCATTGGATATTTCCAGTCAGGCTGGAAAAACTGCGTCACTGTCGCCTTAAAAATCATATCTCGAGTTTCAAAACTCAGAAACTGATTTCGTAAATTTTCCCTGAATTTAGACTCATATATCCATCCATGGATTTATTTCTAGAATTTTTGGTCGGGCCAATTGGTACAGTTTATTAGTTAAAGTCACCCATGTTACAGGGATCGACTGCTCTGACCTTCGTGCGGTATAACTTGAATATCTCTCTGTACAGGGCTTTAATGCTGGTGACGTTTGTTTCTAATGAAACTAAACTCAAAATGGAATCTGTACATATAAGGTATGTCTCCTAATTCTTTTTGGATAATTTATAGTGAATTTTTAAAGTTGCGACAGGGAACCCAGAAACCATTCTGGCCCTGTCTCACGATAGCTTTAATATCTCTTAACCTGTAACTCCTATGACCATTTCGTTTCTTCCATAAGAAAATAGACTCATCAAGGTTCATTTACATAGCTTATTCACTATTTAATTCCATTCCTATGAATTTTGGTGATTTTTCACATTCACGCTACTGCAGCTGGCAGCATCTGTTTTTAAGGTAGGGCTTACCTATTTGGTAGTCTCCATGAATCAACTAGTCTTGCCATACATAGGTTCATATATGATCATTTTAACCATACCAATGGCTGATCATATGACCAACATTCCTAATTCCAAGCCATAGCCACATCATGACACCGAATATATATATACAAACCACAATTAGTCTAAGTTCATGCTTCCCTTTTCAAGCCATTTTCGCATGGCCGTACATACTTACATTACAACATATTCAACAAACATGAGGTAGTCCTATACATGCCATCTTAAGTTCAACCAAAAATTTATACCAAAATGGAGGCTTGATAGTGTGGATGACTTCGACTTCAACGATCCCAAATCCGATTGCTTGAGCGAAATCTAACAAAAACCGAGAGCCAAAGCAACGGGTAAGCATTTTATGCTTAGTAAGTCTCAAGGAATATAATCAACTCTAATTACAGCAATACATTCACATAGCCAAATGCATCATTTCATTTATACACATTCTTACTTCACACTTCATCATTATATAATTTCACAAAGTATCAATCAATTCATTAGTCGATTGAGCGAATGTTGCTCAAACATGTCGACTTTCAATGCACATATAACGTACCTTATCCTTTGGGCTTTTCGAGTGTCTTGATTGAATTCATTACAGCAACCAACACTCACCTCCAGCCCAAGATTCTTCGAATATAACCGGATATAATCACGTGCACAAATGCCTTGGTCTTAGCCGGATAGAATAACTTCATACGAATGCCTTGGTCTTAGCCGGATATAGCCACTAGCACAATTGCCTTCGGTCTTAACCCGGATATAATTTCCAGCATAATTGTCTTCGGATTTAGCCGGATATCATTCAATTTCCCATGAACACATACATCAATTATCATTGGACATACATAATTCATTTTCGTTACTAAGGCTCAAACGCAATTATAGTCACAAGCATATTCGCCGGGACTTAGACCGGGTATCATTCAATTTCTCATACACACATAAATCAATAATCATACACATCCAAACTTCATCTCACATAATTCAAGTAAGGTCACTTCTTGAGGACTTACCTCGGATGTTGTTGAACGGCTTTTTCGGCTATTCGATCACCTTTTCCTTCCCCTTGTCCAATTGTGGCCCTCTTAGCTCTTGAGCTAATTCAAACAAGTTCAATTTATTAAAACCTCATTGTGCTTGCTTATGGCGAATATGACAAGGATTTTAAATGGTCATATGGCCACTCTTTAGCTTGAATACACAATGGTCATGCACATTTTATACTACATCAAGCAAATTCAATACAATTTATTTGAGCATCAAGGAAATGCTAAGGCCTTCAATAGGCTACCCAAGGCGAATATTCATGTACATGTTGAGGTCAAATTTGCACTTAATACCTCACAAAACAGCATGCAATTTACTAATTAATGCTTTGCACATTGTGGCCCAAAACTTATAATATAGCATCAAGCACTTATAGGTGTGCTAGGCCGAATTGTGCTTGCAATTTCACAAGCATTCTTCCACATTTTCTTCTTTAAACCAATATATTCATCACTTAGTTCATAACCAAACATAATGTGCAATCATATATATGCATATATGAGCATGGCGAATTTTCAAGGTGTCCATAGCCATCCAAAACACAAATTTTAACTAACATGCAAAAAGCATGAATCATGCTCAAGAATGCATCATGGCCGAATATGACAATCATGCTCCTTTTCAACTTCAATCATAATAAAACAAAGAGAAAACTCATAGTCTTACTCAAGAGTAGACAATCCATCATTGCATGCATCATCATCAAGCTTCACACTTAGCATGCAATGGCTTTATCACCATAACAACTTTGGCCAAATACCATTTCCATGGCTTAACAAAGATTTGAGCCATGGCTAACATGCACATCAAGTTAGCAACCAAAACATGCATGAAACTCCTAACACAACCTCATACATACCTTAATCTTGATGCAAACTTAGCCAAATCTCCTTCTAGATCTCTTCCAAACCAAGCATGAAGCAAAAATCCTCCTTCTTCCTTAGTTTTGGCTCAAAGAAAGGATGAACAAAATTTTTTCTTTCCTTCTCTACAACTCACGGCAATGGGGGATTACCACACTCACACACATTTTTTTTCATTTTTTATCACCCATACACCTTTGTTTATTATTTCACCCTAATGCACCAACAAAACATGTTTCATGACATGTTTAGCCCATCCTCCCTTGTCATGGCCGGCCACCACCTATAAAGGGGAATTTGACATGCAAGTCCATTATTTTGCATACATGCTTTAATTAGTCATCACACATTTCCTATCATACTTTCAAAGTTCATTACTAAGTCCTTTCTTGTGGAATTCACCCTTATAACACTAAATCAATCATCATAAAATGTCATACATGAGCACACACATATTATAGGCATCAAAATAAATTTTAATTATTTTTATGCCTCGGTTTTGTGGTCCCGAGACCACCTTCCGACTAGGGTCAATTTTGGGCTGTCACAACTCTCCCCACTTAAGAAATTTTCGTCCCGAAAATCTTACCGTAAATAGGTTTGGATATCGCTCTTTCATAGAGTTCTCGGTCTCCCAAGTAGCTTCTTCTATCCCGTGCTTGAGCCATAACACTTTCACTAGCGGAACCCGCTTGTTTCATAACTCTTTCACTTCTCGTGATAGGATACGAACCGGTTCTTCCTCATAACTCATATTAGCTTGAATTTCAATTTCGATGGACTAATCACGTGCGATGGATCGGATCTATAGCGTCAAGCATCAAACGTGAAAGACATCGTGAACCTTTTGAGTTCGGGGGCAAAATCAGCGATATGCCACCGGACCGACTCGCTCGATATCTCATATGGCCCAATGAACATCGGGCTCAACTTGCCCTTACGGTAGAACTCGAGTATCTTTTTCCAAGGCGATACCTTGAGAAACACTTTATCACCCACGATACTCGATATCCTTGCGCTTTAGATCCGCGCACGACTTCGACGATCGGAGGCTATCTTCGACTTTCACGGATTACTTTCACTTTCTGCTCAGCATCCCTAATCAAATCCACCCGAAAATCTTGCTTTCACCGAGCTCGGTCCAAAACAATGGTGTACGGCATTTACGATCGCATAAGGCCTCGTAGGGTGCCATCTTAATACTTGATTGAAAGTTTGTTGTTGTGCGAATTCAATCAATGGCAAATACCGCTCCCATGAACCACTAAACTCGAGGACGCAACATCTTAACATATCCTCAAGTATCCGAATTATCCGCCGGATTGACCATCGGTTTGGGGTGAAAGGCGGTCTGAAATGCAACTTGGTACCCAAAGCTTCTTGCAACTTTTTCCAAAATCGCGAGGTAAATCTCGGATCTCTATCCGACACGATGGAAATAGGCACCCGTGTAATCTCACAATCGAGAAACGTACAATTCGGCTAGTTTGTCCATTGAAAAATCATGCGTCGACGGGATAAAGTGGGCCGACTTAGTCAATCGATCTACCACGGCCCAAACCGCATCCTTCTTACTTGTCGACAATGGCGGTCCGGATACAAAGTCCATTGTGACTCGATCCCATTTCCACTCGGGTATCGTGATTGGTGAAGTAATCTCAAGGCACCGATGTTCCGCCTTCACTTGTTGACATATTAAACATCTCAAACAAAGTCGGAGATGTCTCGCTTCATACCATGCCACCAAAACCGACGTTTCAAATCATTGTACATCTTCGTACTCCCGGTGGATTGCCATTCGGCTACAATGGGCTTCATTCGAATTATCGAAATGAGTTCAATTCTTTGGAACACACAGACGACTTTTGAACCTCAAACAATCGTCATCATTGATTTGAAACTCAATCCTTGTTTGGAACACACTCGGCGCGTTTTGCGCCAACTCGTCGTCGACTTTCTCGAGCTTCTCGAATTTGATGTATCAATAGTGGTTTGGCTTTCAATTCAGCTACTAACACACTATCGGATCGAAGATAAGTGCACGCTCATCGCCAGAAGCGAATAATGATTTACGACTCAAGGCATCCGCAACCACATTCGCCTTTCCGGGTGATAGTCAATGATCACTCATAATCCTTTAACACTCGAGCCAACGTCTTTGTCGCAGATTTAAGTCTCTTTGGGTCATCAAATATTTGAGACTTTTGTGATCCGAGTATACATGGCACCTTTCACCAAATAAGTAATGTCGCCAAATCTTTAAGGCGAATACGATGGCGCCAACTCGAGATCATGAGTCGGATAATTTTTCTCATGTGGCTTTAATTGCCTCGACGATAGGCCACAACTCGACCTTCTTGCATTAATACGCAACCTAACCCAAGTAGAGAGGCGTCGCTATAGATGACAAACTCCTTGCGGACTCGGGTTGCACTAGAATTGGGGCTTCAGTCAAATAAGTTTTCAGTTGATTGAAACTTTTTGGCATTTCTCCGTCCATTCGAACTTAACATCCTTTTGGAGTAAGCCGTCATCGGCGTGGCTATCGTTGAGAAGCCTTTACAAATCGTCGGTAATAACCTAAGAAGCCCCAAAAACTCTCGAACCCGAGTAATATTTCTGAGGCTTCCAATTAAGTATGGCTGAAATTTTATTCGGTCGACTCGAATACCCATGCAGATACCACATGACCCAAGAAGCTAACCTCTCTTAACCGTAACTCACACTTGCTGAACTTAGCATATAATTGCTTATCCCGTAAAATTTGCAAAGACTAACCGCAGTGTTCAAGATGTTCGGTCTCATTTCTTGAATAGACCAAGATGTCATCAATGAACACGACTACGAATCGATCCAAATATGGTCTAAAGATCCGATTCATTAAATCCATAAATACCGTAGGGCATTAGTGAGCCCAAACGGCATCACTAGGAACTCATAGTGACCATATCTCGCTCAAGGCGTCTTGGGTACGTCCGAATCTCGATTCGCAATTGATAATAGCCCGATCTCAAATCTATTTTCGAGAACACCGAGGCTCCTTTGGTTGATCGAACAAGTCATCGATACGTGGCAACGGATATTTGTTCTTTATTATCGCTTATTAAGTCGACGATAATCGATGCACGTACCGCATGGTTCCATCCTTCTTTTCACGAACAACACCGGCGCACCCAAGGCGAAAAACTCGGCGAGCAAAACCTCTATCCACCAATTCTTGCAACCGAGCTTCCAACTCCTTTAATTCCGTTGGTGCCATACGATACGGAGCTATCGAAATTGGAGTGGTACCAGTACCAATTCGATGCCAAATTCTATTTCCGAACAGTGGTAAACCCGCAATTCTTCAGGAAAACATCCGGTATTCACAAACCACGCGCAGATTCGGGTTTCTTTTTCGATTCCTTGTCATCGAGCACGACGCAAGGTACGCTTCGCACTCTTTTCTTACATATTTTCGGGCCAACATTGCGATATTACGGTGGCAACCCTTTAAGTCCGTAGACTTAACCGAATTATCTCGTTATTCGCGCACCTCAAATCGATAGTCTTGCTTTTGCAATTTACGACCGCATCGTGCATGGTCAACCCATTCAAACCAAGAATAACGTCGAATTCATCGAACAAAAAGCATCAAGTCCGCCGGAAACAAGAACCTCGGAACACTAGGGACTTTTCTTGCACACTTTGTTGACAAGCACGTAATGACCCAAGGGTTTGACACCGAATTACAAACTCAAGAGACTCAATGGGCAAAGTCTTCTTGGATGGTAAGGTTTCACATATATATGAATGAGTAGAACCGGGTCAATCAAAGCAATCACATTTGTATTGAAAAGAGTGAAAGTACCGGTAATAACATCCGGAGAGGCAAGATCCTTTCGGCGTATGGCATAAGTCCTAGCAGAGCACGAGCCTCAGATCGATGGTAGCATCTCTAGATCCTCTCGACCGCCATCGACATTGCCCATATTTCTAGGTGGCCTACCTCGGCGATGGTAGCACCCGAGTTTGCACTCGACTTACATTCTGCTCATGCATCCTCGGGCAATCCTTCATAAAGTGGTCGGCCGATCCACACTTATAGCAGAGCGATCACGAAACCAACAGCTCCCGAATGCCATTTGCCACAATGTTGACACTCCGCCTCTCTCGCGATCATTTCCACCATGGCGATCGAAGTGACTCGTGTGGTCACAGGGGTCGATCGCGTCCTCGTCTAGAAAAGCCCAAAGCGCCTCTAGACCGGTTCACATCATCTCGAAATCTCTTGGTGCCTATTGAAGAGACTTTCCGAGGACCTCTTCGAATTCTCCGGTTCCCACATCAGCTTTTTGTTTCTCCTTTCTAAGCTCTTCGACTTTACAAGCTCGCTCAACAAGTACTACGATCTCTCGTATTTCGAGAATGCCAACGAACATCCTTATATCATCATTCAGCCCATCCTCAAGCGTTTACATAATAGCTTGGATTTAAATGCATTCTCGCGTGTATTGGCTAAGCCTCACAAATTTTCGTTCATAGTCGGAACCGACATAGAACCTTGCTTAAGATCAAGAAATTCCTTCGCTTTTGGTCGATGAATCTCGATCGATATACTTTTTTTTTTGAACTTGGTTTGAAAGAATTCCCAAGTCACTTGCTCTCTAGGTACCACAAGTCGAGTACTCCACCAATAGTAGGTGGAATCACGTAGCAAGGAGATGGTACACTTTAAGCACTCATCGGGTGTACAAGATAGCTCATCGAGCACCGGATAGTGTTGTCCAACCAAAATTCAGCTCGTTCGGCATCATCATCATCCGTAGCTTTAAATTCAGTGGCCCCATGTTTTCGAATCCTATCGACCTGGGGCTTACTTGACCTTATTTGGTCGATTCACGGAGGTATTGTAGGTGCGGGGTTGCATTTGTCGGGAATGGAGGTTGTCGGACAGCCGTGTTAGTTCGAATGTATTAATTAAACCATTCGTTCATCACACTATAAAAGGCTTGCCTAGCCTCATCATTCGGATTGCTGGCCATAGGTTGAGAGTCCCGGCGCTGTCCCTTGTGCGGAGCAGCGCCACACTCTCCACATCATCAGCTATTGCTCGGTTGGGATCGGGATCCATTGCTATAAACAAACTCAAAGTCAAATTGTCGAAATCACCACACTATCGATTCATCATTTAATGGCATGTATAGCTAGACACCAAACACCTCACGGTAGTCCTAGAATCGACTAAACCGTGGCTCGATACCAATAAAATTGTAACACCCGAACCCGAGACCATCGCCGTGTCGGACACGAGGGTTAGCAAGCCAAGTTCACTTGTTTTGCCCATCCATTGGATATTTCAGTCAGGCTGGAAAAACTGCGTCACTGTCGCCTTAAAAATCATATCTCGAGTTTCAAAACTCAGAAACTGATTTCGTAAATTTTCCCTGAATTTAGACTCATATATCCATCCATGGATTTATTTCTAGAATTTTTGGTCGGGCCAATTGGTACAGTTTATTAGTTAAAGTCACCCATGTTACAGGGATCGACTGCTCTGACCTTCGTGCGGTATAACTTGAATATCTCTCTGTACAGGGCTTTAATGCTGGTGACGTTTGTTTCTAATGAAACTAAACTCAAAATGGAATCTGTAAATATAAGGTATGTCTCCTAATTCTTTTTGGATAATTTATAGTGAATTTTTAAAGTTGCGACAGGGAACCCAGAAACCATTCTGGCCCTGTCTCACGATAGCTTTAATATCTCTTAACCTGTAACTCCTATGACCATTTCGTTTCTTCCATAAGAAAATAGACTCATCAAGGTTCATTTACATAGCTTATTCACTATTTAATTCCATTCCTATGAATTTTGGTGATTTTTCACATTCACGCTACTGCAGCTGGCAGCATCTGTTTTAAGGTAGGGCTTACCTATTTGGTAGTCTCCATGAATCAACTAGTCTTGCCATACATAGGTTCATATATGATCATTTTAACCATACCAATGGCTGATCATATGACCAACATTCCTAATTCCAAGCCATAGCCACATCATGACACCGAATATATATATACAAACCACAATTAGTCTAAGTTCATGCTTCCCTTTTCAAGCCATTTTCGCATGGCCGTACATACTTACATTACAACATATTCAACAAACATGAGGTAGTCCTATACATGCCATCTTAAGTTCAACCAAAAATTTATACCAAAATGGAGGCTTGATAGTGTGGATGACTTCGACTTCAACGATCCCAAATCCGATTGCTTGACGAAATCTAACAAAAAATTGATAGCCAAAGCAACGGGGTAAGCATTTTTATGCTTAGTAAGTCTCAAGGAATATAATCAACTCTAATTACAGCAATACATTCACATAGCCAAATGCATCATTTCATTTATACACATTCTTACTTCACACTTCATCATTATATAATTTCACAAAGTATCAATCAATTCATTAGTCGATTGAGCGAATGTTGCTCAAACATGTCGACTTTCAATGCACATATAACGTACCTTATCCTTTGGGCTTTTCGAGTGTACTGATTGAATTCATTACAGCAACCAACACTCACCTCCAGCCCAAGATTCTTCGGAATATAACCGGATATAATCACGTGCACAAATGCCTTCGGGTCTTAGCCCGGATAGAATAACTCGCACGAATGCCTTGGTCTTAGCCGGATATAGCCACTAGCACAATTGCCTTGGTCTTAACCGGATATAATTTCCAGCATAATTGTCTTGGATTTAGCCGGATATCATTCAATTTCCCATGAACACATACATCAATTATCATTGGACATACATAATTCATTTTCGTTACTAAGGCTCAAACGCAATTATAGTCACAAGCATATTCGCCTTGGGACTTAGCCCGGTATCATTCAATTTCTCATACACACACATAAATCAATAATCATACACATCCATACTTCATCTCACATAATTCAAGTAAGGTCACTTCTTGAGGACTTACCTCGGATGTTGTCGAACGGCTTTTTCGGCTATTCGATCACCTTTTCCTTCCCCTTGTCCAATTGTGGCCCTCTTAGCTCTTGAGCTAATTCAAACAAGTTCAATTTATTAAAACCTCATTGTGCTTGCTTATGGCGAATATGACAAGGATTTTAAATGGTCATATGGCCACTCTTTAGCTTGAATACACAATGGTCATGCACATTTTATACTACATCAAGCAAATTCAATACAATTTATTTGAGCATCAAGGAAATGCTAAGGCCTTCAATAGGCTACCCAAGGCCGAATATTCATGTACATGTTGAGGTCAAATTTGCACTTAATACCTCACAAAAACAGCATGCAATTTACTAATTAATGCTTTGCACATTGTGGCCCAAAACTTATAATATAGCATCAAGCACTTATAGGTGTGCTAGGCCGAATTGTGCTTGCAATTTCACAAGCATTCTTCCACATTTTCTTCTTTAAACCAATATATTCATCACTTAGTTCATAACCAAACATAATGTGCAATCATATATATGCATATATGAGCATGGCCGAATTTTCAAGGTGTCCATAGCCATCCAAAACACAAATTTTTAACTAACATGCAAAAAGCATGAATCATGCTCAAGAATGCATCATGGCGAATATGACAATCATGCTCCTTTTCAACTTCAATCATAATAAAACAAAGAGAAAACTCATAGTCTTACTCAAGAGTAGACAATCCATCATTGCATGCATCATCATCAAGCTTCACACTTAGCATGCAATGGCTTTATCACCATAACAACTTTGGCCAAATACCATTTCCATGGCTTAACAAAGATTTGAGCCATGGCTAACATGCACATCAAGTTAGCAACCAAAACATGCATGAAACTCCTAACACAACCTCATACATACCTTAATCTTGATGCAAACTTAGCCAAATCTCCTTCTAGATCTCTTCCAAACCAAGCATGAAGCAAAAATCCTCCTTCTTCCTTAGTTTTGGCTCAAAGAAAGGATGAACAAAATTTTTTCTTTCCTTCTCTACAACTCACGGCAATGGGGGGATTACCACACTCACACACATTTTTTTTCATTTTTTATCACCCATACACCTTTTTTATTATTTCACCCTAATGCACCAACAAAACATGTTTCATGACATGTTTAGCCCATCCTCCTTGTCATGGCCGCCACCACCTATAAAAGGGGAATTTGACATGCAAGTCCATTATTTTGCATACATGCTTTAATTAGTCATCACACATTTCCTATCATACTTTCAAAGTTCATTACTAAGTCCTTTCTTGTGGAATTCACCCTTATAACACTAAATCAATCATCATAAAATGTCATACATGAGCACACACATATTATAGGCATCAAAATAAATTTTTAATTATTTTTATGCCTCGGTTTTGTGGTCCCGAGACCACCTTCCGACTAGGGTCAATTTTGGGCTGTCACACATTCAAACATATTTTCATTCAATTTTTTCTGAAGACACATAAATAGGAAAATTACCATTTTACCCTTAACATTTACAATTTTTACAATTTAGTCCCTATTGCACAAAACACAAAATACACAAAATTTCACAGCACTCATGTTAGGCTGAATGGTACCCATGCCTATACAAGTCCATATATTTTATCAATTTCACATTTTAGTCCCTTAAATTATTATTTTTGCAATTAAGTCCTAATTACTCAAAATTATCAAAAACTCCAATACAAAATATGTTAATCTAAAACATATCTTTCATTTTTCATCATCAAACAACAAAAATCACAAACTATCAACAGTGGCACAACTTAAAATATTCATCAAAATCAAATATTAAAGCTCAAGTCTTGTAGTACTCGAGGCAACGATCTCAAAAACGTAGAAATTATCAAAAATCGAGTTGAACACATACCTTAATCTAGCTTCAAATTGGCTGAACCCTAGCCTTTTGTTCTTTCTTTTTCTTTTAGTTTATATTCGATCAAGAGAGAATGATAAAAACATAGTTTAATTTATGTTATTATAACATATATATGTTTTAATATTTAAATTACTTTTATATCCTTAATGTTTTGATACAAAAACCACATAGTATATGTCTTAAACCGTCCCACTATTTTATATATGGGATATTTACAATATAAATGCCCCAACTTAGAAAGCCACTAACTATTTGGCCCTTATACTTTAAACTATTAAATTTTCAATTTACGCGATTAAGTCCTTTTATTTAATCAAGCACCTAAACGACAAAATTAAATTTCACAGATATAAATTCACACAAAATAAACACAGAAATAATTTTAAAATATTTTTCTGACTCGGATTCGTGGTCCCGAAACCACAGTTCCGATTAGGGTCTAAATGGGCTGTTACATTTTATGCCATGACAACCACCATTGGTATCTGAGTGTGTGTTGGGGTTGTTAAGGGTGACAAGAGGGCTTGGAAAATAGCCTCAAAGTTGTCCACACATGTAATAGTCCAGTTTACACCCTAGTCGGAATAGTGGTTTAAAGACCATAAATTTGAGTCAAAAAATATTTAAATATTATTTTCTGTGCTTAAAATATGTGAATTGACATGTGTGAAAGTTTCCTATGAAAATTCAATCATTTGTGTGCTTAATTTGATAAAAGGACCTAATCGCGTAAAATGTAACAGTGGCTTTCTAATTGTTAAAGTTCCTATTTTTAATGTCCTTTTACATGAGAGGTCCTTATGTTATTATTTAACCATTGGAAGTTTGAGTGGACATTAATGGCCTTGTATGTTAATGGTTTAAATGTTAATTAACTAAGGGTATAATGGTAAATGGTGTATTAATGTGTGTTAAATAAAAGAAATGTTACAATTAGCCATTATATTCATCCATTTTTGCCGAAAATCAAAGAAATAAGAAAGAAAAAATATTGAGTTAGGGTTCAGCTAGGAAATTTGAGAATTAAGGTATGTGTTTTGGTCTATTTTTGATAATTTCTATGTTTTTGTAATCGTTGCTTTGTGTTTTACTAAGACCGTGTATCAATTTCTGATTTTGATGATGATTTTGAAATATGCCATTGTTGATAATGTGAGTTTTATGAAGTTTGATGTTTGTAAATGGAAGATATGTGTTAGATTACTAAGTTGTCTTTGAATTTTTTATGAATTGGAGTAATTTGGACTAAATTGAAAAAAGGAGATAGTGTGGGACTAAAATGTGAAATAAATGAAATATGTGGACTTGTATGAGAGCTATGAATATTTGGCTGAGCATAAGTATATGCAAATTTTGTGTATGTTGTGATTTTTGTGATTAAGGACTAAATTGTCAAAATATGAAAATATGAGGCTAATTTGTAAAATTCCATAAATATGTGTTTGTGGATTGATTTGAATGATTTGGCGAATAAAAGAGTTAAATTTGAATTTATATAGATCAAGAATTAAAGATAACAGATTTAGATCGGGGAAAGTCAAAAGTCGTCGAGTAGCCGGTTCTGTCTATTCGAATCCGTATGAGGTAAGTCTATATACAAATAAATGTGTTTGTAATGGTTTACTTATGTTTAAATGCTATTGAAAAATGATGAATGGTTTATTGAATTGAATATGAGATATCTGAGAAAGTATCGACAAAGTTCTGAAGTCTGAAAAGCCCCGTACAAACCATAGGAATTGTTAGGATACATATGTCATGATATAAGATCCGATATGTGTTTTCGTGTAAGATCACGTCTGGGACATTGGCATCGACTTATGATTTATGTGTAAGACCACGTCTGGGACGTTGGCATCGTATTTGATTTCATGTAAGACCCTCTCTAGGACACTGGCATCAATATTTGATTACATGTAAGACCACGTCTAGGACGTTGGCATTGTACGAGTTTTTCAATCTATCTGCGTATCCTTATGATTCCAAACGGTTCAACAGGCATTCTGAGAAATGAAAGATTATATGTGATGTGTATCCGATTCAGGTACGTTTGAAATGTATACTATGTTTGAGAATACAAGGTAAGTATATGTACAAGTGATGATATATGTTATAAGTATGAGAAAACATGCTATATGTGTAAATGAATTGGGAGTATGTTAAATGTATATGAACTATGTGATTTGAAATAGTATTTGGCCATGGAGTATATGTAATTTGATGATGCTTTCCAGTTTTGAATGTTAAGTTTATTTTTATATGGCTTACTAAGCTTTTGAAAGCTTACTTTATGTGTGTTTGCATTGTTTCATAGATATCGAAGCTACTGAAAGCTCGAGGATCATTGAGGATTATCACCATACTATCGAACTTCTTTTTGGTACCTTTTTAAAATGTGAATATTAAAGTATGGCATTTATAGGCTAGAAGTACCTTGATTATATTTTATGATGTATATATGTAGCCATGTGATTTGGCTTGATTATGGTTGTGTATATGAATGAGTTCTTGGTAAGAAATATGTGGTGTAATATGATCAATATGATGTGTTTTGAATGGCTATGGAAATTGGTAATTTTGGTAAGTATTGGTATATGTATAATTGAGAAAGTGGTAAGTTTTGGTCATGAGATTGAATGATGTAAATTTAAAGTATTGGAAAATATGCTTTGGTATGATTTTAGTTTAGATTTGGTATGATTTGGTTGGTGAATTGAGAACGAAATTTGTTGATAATGTAATGGCATGAACGGTGTATGATTTGGTTGTGAAATGGTTGGGAATTTGGTATAACATGTTATGGTTTTGATACTTGTAGGGAGGACCTCTAATGGGTGGCAAATTGGCCTTGTAAATGGTCCATTTTTGCCCACACGGGCGTGTGTCTCAGCCATGTTCCTCGAGGGCCATTTGGAAAGGAACCTGGGCAGACCACACTATCGTACACATAGGCGTGTGCTACGCCGTGTGGCCAAGTCAGTTTCGACCACAGGCTAGACAGACGGGCGTGTGGTCAGCCGTGTGGCCAAGTTAGTAGCCTCCCTAATTTTCACACAGCTTGGCAAACGGGCGTGTCTTGAGGCCTTGTGGACAAGTCAGTATGTATGCCCTGTTTTGACATGGCCTAGACACACGAACGTGTCTAAAGCCGTGTGAGGCACACGGCCTGTTCACACGGGCGTGTGACCTGTATAACTTTGAAAAATTTTTAAGTTTTTGTAAAATTTTGTATGAGCTTGGTTTAGTCCCGACCCCTTTCTAAAGCATGTTTAAGGTCACGTTGACCAATGTAAAGGACTCTATAATGATGTATGGTTATGTGTGAATGATGTTTGTGAATTATTTATGAAATGTTCTAATTTGTCTGGTAACGGCTTTAACCGTAGTCCGACGATGGAGACGGGCTAGGGGTGTTACATTTGGTTGGTATCAAAGGTGCGATTTAGTCAATTCTAAGACTGACGTAACGTATGTGAGTCTAGCTATACATGTCATATTTATGAACTACAATAGTGTTATGAATCCTTACAATAAAAATGTGTTTTATATAGTAAATGGATCCCGAACGAGCCATAGTTGATGATGTCGAAAGTAATGTGTCTGCTCCTATACAAGTGACAGCGCCATCCAACTCTAGACCAACTATAAGTAGCCATGATGGACAGGCTAGACAAGCCTTCTATCAGATGATGAATGATTGGTTCAGTCAGTACATTAGAACTAATCTAGCTGTTCAACAACCCCCAACCCCGACTAATCCTCCACAAGTTCCTCTTATGACACAAGTTAATCCGAATCAGTTGAATAAGCCTTAAGTTAATAAAATTAGAAAATATGGGGTAGAAGAATTTCGTGCTACAACTAGTGATGATGCTGAGAGTGTCGAGTTCTGGTTAGAAAATACCATACAAGTATTCGATGAACTGTCTTTGAATCTGGATGAATGCATAAAATGTGTCGTATCACTTTTGAAAGATAGGACGTATCATTGGTGGAAGACTTTAATATCTGTGGTTCCAAGGGACCGAGTTACTTGGGATTTCTTCCAAGTTAAATTCCGAAAGAAATACATTAGTTAGAGATTTATTGATCAGAAACGCAAAGAGTTTCTTAAGCTTAAACAAGGTTGTATGTCTGTTATGGAATATGAGCGAGAATTTGTGAGGTTGTGATAGCATGCTCAAGAATGTCTATCTACTGAAGCAATAATGTCCAAAAGATTTGAAGATGGTTTGAATGAAGAATTCGTTTGTTAGTCGAGATTCTTGAGATCAGAGAATTTGTAGTGCTTGTTGAACGATCATGTAAAGCTGAAGAGCTCGAGAAAGAGAAAAGAAAAGCTAATTCAGAAGCTAGAGAAGTGCGAAAGAGATCATTGAGCAAGTCATTTTAATCTGCATTAAAGAATTTTCGAGATGATTATAGTTGTTCAAAGGCTAATGTGGGATATTCAAGTAGAGATCATGCGAGATCACATTTGAGCTTCAGAGCTTTAGTTACATCTGTTGCCAGTATTGGAAATGTTCGATCTGATCACCCTGAGTGCAAACACTATGGTAAAAGACATCCTGTGAATTGTAGATTATATGATCGGGCTTGTTCCAAATGTGGATCATTAGACCATTTCATTCATGATTGCCCTGATTCTGTTGAACAAAGAATTGTACAAAATTTGAGGCCTAGTGGTAATGCATCTCGTGCTAGATCTCCCAGAAATATGGGTAATGTGAGTGGTAGCCAAAAGGGAACTAAAGATATGACTATTAGATCTGAGGCTCGTGCACCTGCCAAAGCCTACACCATTGGAGCTCGTGAGGAAGCTTCATCTCTAGATGTTATAATTGGTACTTTTACTCTTTACTATACTTCTGTGATTGCATTGATAGATCCATTATCGACGTATTCGTATATATGTATTAATTTAGTATCCAGTAAGACTTTGCCTGTAAATCTACTAAATTCGTGATTAGAATATCGAACCCCCTAGGTAAAAGTGTTTTATTTGACAAAGTCTGCAAGAATTGTCCGTTAATATTTCGAGACATTTATTTTCCGGCCGATCTGATGTTGTTGCCTTTTGATAAGTTTGAATTAATTCTGGGTATGGATAGGCTAACTTTGCATGATGTTATTGTGAACTGCAAATGGAAAACTATTTATTTGAGATGCTAGAATGATGAAATAGTTCAAATTGAATCTAGTGATTTAAATGGGTTATCGGCTGTGATTTCGTTAATGAAAACGCTGAGTATTGTGAGAAAAGGTTATTAAGCTTACTTTTCCTATGTGATTGATTCAAAAGTGTCAGAAAAGAGAGTTGAATCAGTGTCTATTTTCTGTGAATTCCCTGAAGTGTTTCTTAAAGAACTTCTGGGATTACCTCCGATACAAGAAGTTGAATTTGGAATTGAGTTAGTATCAGGAACTACTCTGATTTCGATAGCTTCATATAGAATGGCTCCAACCGAACTAAAAGAATTAAAGTCTCAGTTGCAAGAGTTGATCGATAGAGGATTTGTAAGACCAAGTTTTTCACCTTGGGGTGCTCCTGTTCTGTTTATGAAAAAGAAAGACGGCACGATGAGAATTTGTATTGATTATTGCCTATTGAACAAGGTGACTATCAAGAATAAATACCCTCTGCCTCGAATTGATGATTTGTTTGATCAATTGAAAGGAGCTACCATGTTTTCAAAGACAGATCTAAAATTGGGTAATTATCAATTGCGAATAAAAGATTCAGACATTCCAAAAACTGCATTCAAAATAAGGTATGGCCACTATGAGTTTTTAGTTATGCCTTTCGGATTAACGAATGCACCTACTATCTTTATGCATTTGATGAATAGAATTTTTAGACTGTATCTAGATCGATTTGTTGTCGTATTCATTGATGACATATTGATTTATTCGCGTGATGAACCCAAAGCATACCGAGAATCTGAGAATAGTATTTTAGACTTTGCGTGATAAGCAATTGTATGTGAAGTTTAGCAAATGTGAGTTCTAGTTGCACAAAGTCGATTTTCTGGGCCATATTGTATCAGCATTAGGTATCTGAGTTGATCCGAGCAAAATTTCAGCTATTTTGGATTGGAAGCCTCTGAGAAATATTTCTAAAGCCCGTAGTTTTTTGGGACTTGTCGGTTATTATAGACAGTTCATAAAAGGCTTGTCAATGATTGCGACTCCATTAACAAAACTGCTTCAGAAAGATGTGAAATTTGATTGGTCTGAAAAGTGTCAGAAAAGCTTTGATTAGTTAAAGGCTCTATTGACTGAAGCTCCAGTGTTAGTACAACCCGAATCAGGTAAAGAATTTGTTATCTATAGTGATGCTTCGTTGAACGATCTGGGATGTATGTTGATGCAGGAAGGCAAAGTCATTGCTTATGCTTCGATACAGTTAAAGCCACATAAAAAGAAATACCTAACGCATAACCTTAAGTTAGCTGCGATTGTATTTGCTTTGAAGATTTGGCACCACTATCTGTTTGGTGAGAAATGTCACGTATATTCTGATCATAAGAGTTTGAAATATCTGATGACTCAGAAAGATCTGAATCTACAACAAAGAAGGTGGTTAGAATTGCTAAAAGACTATGAGCTTGTGATTGATTATCATCTGGGAAAAGAATTGTTGTTGCTGATGCTTTGAGTTGAAAATCACTGTTTGCTCTGCGTATGATGAATGCTCATTTGGTCGTGTCTGATGATGATTTGGTTTTAGCTAAATTAAAAGCAAGACCATTATTCATTCAACAGATTATCAGAGCTCAAAAGGTTCATAATGAGATTTTAGCAAAACGAGCTCAGTGTGAATTAGACTCTGATTCAGAATTCAGAGTTGATAAAGATAGTGGTCTAAGATTCCGAGATCAAATTTTTGTTTCGAGAATTCCAGAATTGATTCAGATAATTTTGAATGAAGCTTACAACAGTTTTTTATCTGTTCATCCGGGTAGTACGGAAATGTATAATGATCTGAAATAGCCTTATTTGTGGTCTGGTATGAAGCATGATATCTCTGAACTTGTTATGAAATGCTTAATCTGTTAGCAAGTTAAAGTTGAACATCAAGTACCATCAGGTTTGTTACAACTGATTATGATTCTAGAGTGGAAATGGGATAGAGTGGCGATGGATTTTGTTTTGGGTTTGCCCTTATCTCCTAGAAAGAATGATGCAATCTGGGTTGTAGTTGATCGATTGACGAAATCAGCCCATTTTATTCCGGTACGATCCAATTACTCACTCAATAAGTTAGTTGAGTTATACATTTCTGATATTGTGGGATTTCATGGTATGCCATTATCTATTGTGTCAGATAGTGATCTGAGATTCACATCGCAATTTTGGAAGAAATTGCAAGATACTTTGGGTACGAAATTGCTTTTCAGTACTGCTTTTCACCCACAGATGGATGGTCAATCCGAGCGGATTATTCAGATATTCGAGGATATGTTGAGATGTTGCATTCTTAAGTTTGAAGGTATGTGGGAACAATATTTACCTTTGATTGAATTTGCTTATAATAACAGTTTTCAATCGAGAATCAAAATGGAACCATACGAAGCCTTATTTGGTCGTAAATGTTGTACACCTTTGTATTGGATTGAGCTTAGCGAGAATAAGATTCACAGGGTTGACTTGATAAAAGAGACTGAATAGAAAGTAAATGTGATTCGAGATAGTCTAAAAGCAGCTTCTGATCGTCAGAAATCATATGCAAATTTGAAATGAATTTGAAATCGGTGATAAAGTGTTTTTGAAAGTCTCACCCTGGAAGAAAGTACTCTGATTTGGCAGAAAAGGCAAATTGAGTCCGAGGTTCATTAGGTCGTATGAGATTATCGAACGTATCAGGCCAATTGCTTATAGATTGTTGTTACCTCATGAGTTAGAAAAGATTCATAATGTATTTCACGTATCAATGCCTCGACGATACAGATCCAATCACTCACATGTGATTTCTCTGTCTGAGATTGAGATTCAGTCTGACATGACCTATGAAGAAGAACCGATCCATATCTTAGCTCATGAAATTTAAAAATTAAGAAATAAGAAAATTCCGCTAGTAAAAGTAATGTGGCATCGACACGGAGTTGAAGTGGCTATGTGGGAGCCTGAAGATGTTATGAGACGACAATATCTGAATCTGTTCGACGTTAAGATTTTTGAGGATGAAAATCCCTAAGGGGAAGAATTGTAACAGTCCGGTTTAGACCCTAGTCGGAATAGTAGTTTTGAGACCACAAATTTGAGTCATAAAAATATTTAAAAATTATTTTCTATGCCTAAAATATGTGAATTGACATGTGTGAATGTTTCGTATGAAAATTCAATCATTTGTGTGTTTAATTTGATAAAAGGACCTAATCGCGTAAAATGTAAATGCGGCCTTTTAATTGTTAAAGTACCTATTTGTTATGTCTTTTTAAATGAGAGGTCCTTATTATTATTTGACCATTGCAAGTTTGAGTGGACATTAATGGCCTTGTATGTTCATAGTTTAAATGTTAATTAACTAAGGGTATAATGGTAAATGGTGTACTAATATGTGTTAAATAAAAGAAATGTTAAAATTAGCCATTATATTCATCCATGCTTGCCGAAAATCAAAGAAAAAAGAAAGAAAAAAGATTCAGTTAGGGTTCGGCTAGGAAATTTGAGAATTAAGGTATGTGTTTTGGTCCGTTTTTTATAATTTCTATGTTTTTGTAATCGTTGTTTTGTGTTTTACTAAGCCCGTGTCTCAATTTCTGATTTTTATGATGATTTTGAAATATGCCATTATTGATAATGTGAGTTTTATGAAGTTTGATGATTGTAAATGGAAGATATGTGTTAGATTACTAAGTTGTCTTTGAATTTTTGATGAATTGGAGTAATTTGGACTAAATTGAAAAAAGGAGATAGTGAGGGACTAAAATGTGAAATAAATGAAATATGTGGACTTGTATGAGAGATATGAATATTTGGCTGAGCATAAGTATATACAAATTTTATGTATGTTGTGATTTTTGTGATTAGGAACTAAATTGTCAAAATATGAAAATATGAGGCTAATTTGTAAAATCCTATAAATATGTGTTTGTGGATTGATTTGAATGATTTGGTGAATAAAAGAGTTAAATTTGAATTTATATAGATCAAGAATTAAAGATAACGGATTTAGATCGGGGAAAGTCAAAAGTCGTCGAGTAGCCGGTTCTGTCTATTCGAATCCGTATGAGGTAAGTCTATATACAAATAAATGTGTTTGTAATGGTTTACTTATGTTTAAATGCTATTGAACAATGATGAATGGCTTATTGAATTGAATATGAGATATCTGAGAAAGTATAGACAAAGTTCTGACGTTCGAAAAGCCCCGTACAAACCATAGGAATAGTTAGGATACATATGCCATGACATAGGATCCAATATGTGTTTTCATCTAAGAACTCGTCTGGGATATTGGCATTGACATATGATTTACGTGTAAGACCATGTCTGGGACGTTGGCATTGTACGAGTTTTCTGAGCTATTCGCGTATCCTTATGGTTTAGAACGGTTCAACGGCCATTCCAAGAAACGAATGATTATATGTGATATATATCCGATTAAGGTACGTTTGAAATGTATACTATGTTCGAGAATCCAAGGTAAGTATATGTACAAGTGATGATATATGTTATAAATATGAGAAAATATGCTATATGTGCAAATGAATTGGGAATATGTTAAATGTATATGAACTATGTCATTTGAAATAGTATTTGGCCATGGAGTATATGTAACTTGATGATGCTTTCCAGTTTTGAATGTTAAGTTTATTTGTATATGGCTTACTAAGCTTTTGAAAGCTTACTTTATGTGTGTTTGCATTGTTTTATAGATATCAAAGCTACTGAAATCTCGAGGCTCGTCGAGGATCATCACCACACTATCGAACTTCTTTTTGGTACCTTTTTAAAATGTTAATACTAAAGTGTGGCATGTATAGGCTAGAAGTACCTTGATTATATTTTATGATGTATATATGTAGCCATGTGATTTGGCTTGATTATGGTTGTGTATATGAATGAGTTCTTGGTATGAAATATGTGATGCAATATGATCACTATGATGTGTTTTGAATGGCTATAGAAATTGGTCATTTTGGTAAGTATTGGTATATGTATAATTGAGAAAATGGTAAGTTTTGGTCATGAGATTGAATGATGTAAATTTGAAGTATTGGAACATATGCTTTGATATGATTTTAGTCTAGATTTGGTATGATTTGGTTGGTGAATTGAGAACGAAATTTGTTGATAATGTAATGGAATGAATGGTATATGATTTGCTTGTGAAATGGTTGAGAATTTGGTATAACATGTTGTGGTTTTGATGCTTGTAGGGAAGACCCTTAATGGGTGGCAAATTGGCCTTATAAATGGCCTATTTTTACCCACACGGGCAGAGAAACGGGCGTGTGTCTCAGCCATGTTGCTTAAGGGCCATTTGGAAAGGAGCCTGGGCTGACCACACGGTCGTACACACGGGCGTGTGCTAGGCTGTGTGGCAAAGTCAGTTTCGACCACAGGCTAGACAGACGGGCGTGTGGTCAACCGTGTGGCCAAGTTAGTAGCCTCCCTAATTTTCACACGGCTTAGCCACGAGCGTGTCTTGTAGGCGTGTGGACAAGTCAGTATCTATGCCCTATTTTGACACGGCCTAGACACAGGGGCATGTCTAAAGCCGTGTGAGGCACACGTTGACCAATGTAAAGGACTCTGTAGTGATATATGATTATGTGTGAATTGTGTTTGTGAATTATTTATGAAATGTTTTGATTCGTTCGGTAACGCCTTTAACCCTAGTCCAGCGACAAATATGGGTTAGGGGTGTTACAACACGGGTAGACACACGGGCATGTGTCTAGGTCTTGTATGACAGACAGTCAGCCCCATGGGTGTATAGTCCGGCCGTGTGTCCCCTGCTCCCTATTTTTACAAGTCAGTATGCATGGTAGTAAACACACGAGCAGAGACACGACCGTGTGTCTTAGCCGTGTAGAGGACACGGCCTTAGGACATGGGCTTGTGCCAAGCCCGTGTGAATCTGTACCTTAAATGTGAAAATTAAACTCGCCACATGACCTAGCACATGTGTAACAGCCCGATTTTGGGTCTAGTTGAAACAGTGGTTTAGGCACTCAATTTAGTCAAAAGGACTAAATTGTAAAAAATAAAAAAGTTGAGTTCTACTTGCTAGAGGTGTCCAATTGTTATGAAATTTTAGATTGGAGGTCCTTATATGATAATTAGACCATTGGTTAAGTTGGTGGACAAAAATGGACATGGTTAGGCATGTTTCCAAAGTTTTTCATTAAGGGCATTTTAATCATTTAGTTATTAAAATGAATTAAAAACAAAATGAAAAGCCAATTTTTGGCCATCTTCAACCCCTTGGCCGAATTTCACATGAGGAAGACATAGCTAGGGTTTTTCAAGCTTCTAAGCTTGATTGTAAGTCCGTTTTAGCCCCATTTTTAATGTTCTTTACATTTTTGAGATCCTCATAGCTCGGTTTACCTATTTCTACCAATATTTTGAGCTAGGGTTTATATTTAAAAATTTACCCATGGATGACATGCATGTATTTTGATGTTTTATGGAAGAATATGAATGTTTGGAGTGTGATAAACACCTTTTACTAAGTTATTTTTTATGAAATTCCATAAAAGGACTAGTTTGTAAAAGTTGTAAACTGTGTGTAAGTGTGTGATTTAGTGCAAATTGTGGACTGCTATAGTTATGAAAATGGTCCAGCTAGGCTAAAATGCAAGGAAATTGAATAAAAATTATAATTTTTGCCATAGGATGTTTTTGGGCTGATTTGAATAATGTGAGCATTGAATAAGTCAAATTTGTATTTATAAATCAAGAAAGGAGTGGAATTGACTTTGATCGGGGGAAGGAAAAGATTATGGACTAAATTGCAAAACTACTATATTTTTTGCACCGAGGTAAGTTTGTATGTAAATTATATATCATTTTTATTTATGTTATAATATTTGTTATTATATGAGATGTAGTTGCATATTGAATGATCACTTGATGTAAATTATGAATTGAAATTGGTTATGGATGAATTGGCAAAAGGATAAAAAGTGAGGAATTTCCCGATTAGACCTTCAAAATAGAAAATATACAAATAATCCAGTGTGAGAACACATGTGTAGTACTATGTGCAGGCTACTATGTGTTTAAAATTGTTTTAGGTCACGTGTGTAGTACTAAGTGTAGGCTACTACGTGTACCAGATGGTTAGGCCGCATATGTAGTACTAAGTGCAGGCTACTATGCATACCCGATAGCTTCGATCACATGTGTGGTATTAAGTGCAGGCCACTATGTGTAAGAGATGGTTTTGATCACAAGTGTGGTACTATGTGAAGGCCAGTTTGTGAAGAAGGTAGCTTTGACTACAAGGGTGGTACTATGTGCAGGCGACCGGGAATCTGTTATTATTTTGATGTGTTCAACAGGAAATGACTAGGTGCAATTGAATTTGACTATATGATGAATAAGTGCAAGTACTTGTGTGTAAACTTATGAGCAATTTGCTCGATATGTGATCGAACTTTGGTAAGATTGATATGGAGTAAGTGTTACAATGAAAGTTACTACAAAGAAAACATGAAAGAGTGAAATTTAGTAATAAAATAGTTTTGGACAGCAGCAGTTGTGTGACTTTGAAAAATGACCAAAATGGTGGAAATTGAATTAGAGGTTGAATAAGATATGAAATTAAATCTTATTGAGTCTATTTTCATATAAAGGAAATGGTGTAAGCAAAAGAATTTCATATTATGAGATATTTGAATTTTTGTGAGACAGAGTCTGAATGATTTCAGAATCCCCTATTCTAATTTGGGAAAATCATGAAAACTTGTACAAAAATAATTATGGGTTATAGTTTATAAGCTTAAAATCCTTAATGAGTCTATTTTCAAAATAAATAAACAAGAGCATCATCTAAATCCCTTATAAGGAGAAAATTAATTTTTAGGGAAGAGGGGTCGGAACTGTTGGACAACAAAACAGAGGTGAATTTAAAGAAGAAACTGTACTTATTGGCTAAACAAAAAATTCAGAAATTTTTATGATAAGAATATATGCGAGTCTAGTTTCTGGAAAAATTAGCAGATCTTAATTTGGAGTTTCGTAGCTCCGGATATAAATAATTTAGTGACTGTAACTCGAATAGACAGGTTGTTTTGAACTTGAGTAAATAGTGGATCTATGTGTAGTTATGATTGTATTATTTTGAAAACATATTTTAAGGATTTATAAAAGCATGTTAATAATTTGTTTATTATTTACATACCTACTTACTAAGCTATATGCTTGCTTCCCTCTCTTTTCCCTTGTATTATAGTGTCACTAAGCTAGCTCGGGGTACGGAGATCGTCGGAGATCCATCAATACTATCATCATTCTTTTGGTATTTTAAAATTCATATTTTGATTTGGCCTAAAATGTTGGCCTTTAATATTTGTTATATGTCATAATTGATTTGGCCTAAAATGTTGGCCTTTAATATTTGATAACTCATTTTGTATAAGGCCATCGATGTTGGCTAATATTAGTTAAGTTAAATGTTATGATGATGCATTTTGTGAGAGGCATAAGTTGGTTGAATGAGTGTGTAATGACTAAGTATGGAAAATGTGGCATGTGAATGGTTGTGTGAAGGACACGGCCTTGGACACGGGTATATACCCCTATTTTCAAGAAATTTTTCAATGTTCTTCAAAGTTCTCAGTTTAGTCCCGGACCGCTTCCATAGTATACTTGGGGCCTCAAAGATCCATATCAGGTACTTAGTGATGAAAATTTAATAGTTGAATTTGGATGTAAAATTTATGTCTCGATTTTATACGATTGCATGTGTATGTTTTGGTAATGCCTCGTACCCTGTTTCAGCGTCGAACACGGGTAAGGGGTGTTACAACACGAGCATGTGACTTGGCCGTGTGATCTTAAATTTATGCTAATGTCATAAACAAAGAGTTACATGGCCTGGGGACATGGGCGTGTCAAGGGCACACGGGCATGTCCTTGTATCCACACGGGCGTGTGACCCTGTTTTATGAAAAATTTCTTGAATTTCACAGTTTAATCTTGAATCACTCCCGATATATGCTTTAGGCCTTGTAGGCCCGTATTAGGGACGATGTGCATGTGTATATACAATTTTGTGTTCAAAAGAAATTTTATGGCTCGGTTCTGTATGTATGTTTATGTTTTAGCCGAGTAATGTCTGGTGTTCAACAAACCCCAGCCCCAGTCAATCCTCTGTAACTTCCTGTTGTGTCAAAAGCTAATCCGAATCAGTTGAAAAAGCCTCCAGTCGATAAAATTAGAAAATATAGGGTCGAAGAGTCCCAAGCTACCACTAGTGATGATGTTGATACAGCTGAGTTCTGGTTAGAAAATACAATACAAGTATTTGATGAATTGTCATTAAATCCTGACAAATGCATAAAATATGTCATTTCACTTTTGAGAGATACGACGTATAACTGGTGGAAGACTTTGATATCAGTGGTTCTGAGAGAGCAAGTCACCTTGGATTTCTTTCAAGCTGAATTCTGAAAGAAATACATCAGTCAGAGATTTATCGACCAGAAACGTAAAGAGTTTCTTGAGCTTAAACAATGTCGTATGTTTGTTACAGAATACGAGCGAGAATTTGTGAGACTAAGTCAGTATGCTAGAGAATGTGCTTCGACTAAATCTATAATGTGCAAGAGATTTGAGGATGTCTTGAATGAGGATATCAGTTTGTTAGTCGAGATTCTTGAGATCACAGAATTCGTTGTGCTTGTTGAACGAGTATGTAAAGCTGAAGAGCTCGGGAAAGAGAAAAGAAAAGCTGATTCAAAAGCTAGAGAAGTGTGAGAGAGATCATCGAGCAAGCCATTTCAATCTGCATCAAAGAAGTTTAGAGATGATTTTAACCGTTCAAAGGCTAAGTGGGACATGTGAGTAGAGATCGTATGAGATCGCATTCGAGTTTCAGAGCTCTAGCTACATCTATTGCCAATATTGGAAATGTTTAATCTGATCAACATGAGTGCAAACAATGTGGTGAAAGAGATCCCAGCAATTGTAGAATGTATGATCAAGCTTGTTTCAAATGTGGATCCTTAGACCATTTCATCCGCAATTGTCCAGAATCTGTCGAGCAAGAGATTGTGCAAAATCTAAGGCCAAGTGGCAATGGATCTCGTGGTAGACCTCCCAGAAATACGAGAAATGTGAGTGGTAGTTAGAGGGTAACAAAACACACTACTATTAGATCCGAGGCTCGTGCACCTGCCAGAGCCTATGCCATTAAGCTTGTGAGGAAGCTTTGTCTCCAGACGTGATTACGGGTATTTTCACTCTTTAGATATTTTTGTGATTGCTTTGATAGATCCTGGATCAATGTATTCTTATATATGCATGAATTTAGTGAATGTAAGACTTTGCCTGTAGAGTCTACTGAATTCGTAATTAAAGTATCAAACCCACTAGGTAATAGTCTCCTAGTTGACAAAGTATGCAAGAATTGTCCGTTAATGTTTCAAGACATTTGTTTTCCATCTGATGTTGATCGTGATTTTGTGTGATAAGTTTTAAATATTTATATTGAATCATTCTTGAAACTAACTATTATCACGATGAAGGCAAGTGTACCTATCAAACAGTAGTATAGTTTTAGCAAGACTGGATTGTCGAACCCAAAGGAACTAAAAGTATTAATAATGACTGTCTTTTTATTATCTAGCCTAAGAATAATGGGGTTTGTTTTAACTAACTAATTAAATAAACCAAGAATTCACAGGAAATAGAATTGGGGAATTACTTTTGGAAAACTCGATTGGTTGAGACAATACCTAAGGAAAAATCCACCTAGACTTCACTTGTTATTTGACTCTAAATCGGACGATTTATTCATTTGACTTGATCCGTAGAAATCCCTAAGTTATATTATTATCCCTCTTGAGACTAACAACGTCTAATCCTAGGTTTAATAATTGAAATCTCTTTCAAATTAACTCCCTAGGGTTGCATTAACTCGATCTATGGATCCCCTTATTAGGTTTCACCCTAATCTGGCAAAATCTTGTCACCCTATCTCTAGGCGCGCAACCAACTCCGCTTAATTATGAAAAATGTACTCTTAGACAGGGTCTATTCCTCCCATGAATAAGAGCTTAACTTGAATCAATATCATGGAATATCAAAACAAGAATTAAGAACACATAATTAAGAAAAAGTCAAATATTTATCATGCAATTCAGAAAAATAATAACGAGAATTGTCTTAGGTTTCATTCCCCTTAGGTATTTAGGGGCTTTAGTTCGTAACAAAAAAGGAAAACATCTCAGAAGAATAATTAATACAAAACATAAAGAAAACTCAAAACTCCTGAAGGGAAATTGAGGGGAGATCTTCAGTCTTGATAATGAATCCAGCTTCTGAGATGGATCAATCGACTTTCCTTGAGCAGTTCCCTGCCTCCTTTTCTGTGTGTCCCTTTTCCTCCTCCTCTAGGGTGTATTTATAGGCTTTGGAATGCCTAAGAACCCTCAAAATTAGCCTTTTCCAAATTAGACTAAACTTGGGCTTGGCAGGGACACGCCCGTGTGAGTTGTGCTTCGATTTTACCAAATTGACACGGCCGTGTGGTCTGCCCATGTGAGGATGTCTAGGCCATGTTGATTTCATACGTTGGCCCATTTTCTCCGTTTTTGGCCCGTTTCTCATTCCTTTCACTCTCATATGCTCACTTAAGTATAAAACATGAAATTAAGGCAATATAAGCATCGAATTCACCAATTTTAAGGAAAATTCATCCATTAAATGTGCTATGCATGGGATAAAAATATGTATGAATTACAGTTTATCAAATACCCCCACACTTAAGCATTTGCTTGTCCTCAAGAAAAATTCTCAACTCATAATCAAAATAAATTCTTCTCAACTTATAATTTCTATCGATAATATCTCAAAATAATCCATAGGTAATCATACATTGAAAATTCAACTGAAAGAACATCAAAGTTTCAAACATTCCAAGTTGAGAATTTTATCATGAAAACATAGGTGTCTCCCCTCGTCTAAGTAATTACCTTTAATTCAAAATGTCACAGAGTTTCACATCCTCACTAAAGATTCACTCAAATCACTCGAGGTGTTTAAAGATAATAAATGAAGCACTCAATAGTCAATAATGAAGAGTCATTACCATAGGCTTGCATGAAAATCAAATCTCCATAACTATAAATTGAGATGAAGCATCAATCAAAAGGTCTTTATAGGGTTGTAATGTGGCTTTGGTTAAAGGGTGTGGTCACTAGCTGAATGAAAGGGTTAGAATCGAGATTGAATTGAAAAATTGCCTAACTAGAAAAATGACTAGTCAACAATTGCGTATAACAGAGCTTTTTCTCAGAATATGGAATTTAACTTCTTTAGCTCAGAATATCACTACTACTAATATGTATACAATTTTTTTTTAAGAATAAGTCAAATTACAAAATAGAATAAAACATAGCTAAGCAATTGTTCCAACTCAAATCTCGACAAAAATAAGGATCAAATTAATTTAGGAAATTTCAATAGTAATAAGTTATGGGTTAATATTGAGGGTAAATCAATGAATGGGTTGTTAGGCTCAAGGGGGTTCACTAAGGGTTAATTATGAAGGTAGGCTTTTATGGAGTGAGTGGGTTAAACCTAAGTGCCTTTCTCATTTTGACATATCAAATCAAATGGTGTGGTCTTGACATGCATAATCAAGCAAGTTCTAGAATAACAGTTCAATACTGACGCACTCATAATGAAAGTGAGCATGAAAGAATTAATAGATGCTCTTGAAGGCTCAAGATCTCACAAAAATTATGGATTTTTTATGTTTAAACTTGTGGATTCCAACTCAAGATAATACCTAAACTTGGGGGAACAACCAAGAAGTTTTTAACTCTTCAAAAATCAACTTATCATGCTTGATTCCCTAATGTCTTAAAGTTTAAACCCTCAATGCATAAATGCCTATGTTTTAATTCAAGATATATCAATAAAAGTCATAAATCAATCAAAATTTATCCTAAACATGATATGAGAGCTTTTCAAGAGAACAAGGCAATCATTCAAGGATTTTTTCTGATAGTGAAATGAATACCCCCCCACACTTAAGATGTACATTGCCCTCAATGTACAAAGATAGATATGTAGAAAAGACTATAAATATAAGGAAGGGAGAGAAGTGAAACTTCCTGAGTGATGAGTGAATTTTCTTGAACTGGAGTTTTGGAGAATAATCGGCGTGAGGGTAGAGGAGGATACTCCGGTAGGGGTAGAGGTTCATTAGTCCATAAGTCCTACACCAATAGAATATTATATCTAAAGTTGGCTGTGGTTGTGGTCGAACAGGACATGGCAGTCGTGGAGAGCCTTTCCCGGTGGAGTTTTTTTTAGTTCCTATGTGATGATGAGCTGAGGAGCTCTTTATGACTGTGATAAAATCAGGAACTCTTTAAGAGGTATACTGAAGCATAATTACTCGTAATGGAATAGCCAAAGAATAAAAATCATAAAAACTCAAGATAAAATAGTATTAAAAGGAAATAAAAAAATATAATTTCAAAATATAAAGATAATAATAAATTAAATAATAGGTGTTTATAGAGAAATTGGGGCACATGGCCGTAGGGCACGCCCGTCTGCTCTAAGATTAGTCCATGCGTTTCATAATTTATCGAAATTAGGCGCATTGGTGTACACAGCCATGTTGCACAGCCGTGCCGTTCTCCTTTCGCTTCTCCCACGGCCCTGTATGCAGGCGCACGCTCGTGTTAAATTGACAGGTTTACCAACGGTTTCAAAACACGAGCGTGTTGATACCCGTGTTATTCTGGCAGTTTCGCCCACGGCCATGTCACACGGCTATGGCTACATATCGCATCCCGTGTTGGGAAAAAAAATTTTGCCCTGTTTTCACACGGCCGTGTTGCATCTCGTGGTATGTGCACGACCTACGGCACGCCCGTGTGCCTGATCGTGTGGTTCTGAAAAGCCTGTGTTCAATGATTTGGTTAGTATGTTAGATTTTTTTAAAAAAAACTAAAATTTAAAGAAAGTAATATTGTTAGTGCTCGGGTTGCCACCCGAGAAGTGATTATTTAAAGTCTAAGCTAGACTTTACCGTTGTAGGGTTTGAGGCGATGTCCATTTACTTTGAAAGTACCTTGCGATGGGTGACTTATTTCTACAGTGCCGTATGGGAAAACTGTTTTGACTACGAACGGACTTGACCATCGTGATTTAAGCTTCCCAGGGAACAATTTGAGTCTCGAGTTATATAATAGTACACGATCTCCGATTTCAAATTGTTTATTTTGTTTTAACCGAGCATCATGGCATCATTTCATTGCTTCCTTGTATAGTCTTGAATTTTCATATGCATAGGTTCACCATTCGTCTAACTCGTTCAACTGCATCAACCTATTTTCACCTGCAAGTTTGGGATCAAAGTTTAGAAATTTTATAGCCCAGAATACTTTGTGTTCTAACTCAAATGGTAGATGACAACTTTTTCCATAAACGAGTTTGTATGGTGATGTTCCTATGGGGGTTTTAAAAGCAGTTCTATAGGCCCATAATGGGTCATCTACTTTCATTGTCCAATCTTTCCTATTTAATCCTACCGTCTTTTCTAGGATACGTTTAAGTTCTCGATTTGCCACTTCGACTTGGCCACTAGTTTGAGGGTGGTAAGGGGTATCTGTTCGGTGGTAAACTCCATATTTCTTGAGGGTCTTTTCAAATTGGGCGTTACAGAAATGAGTCCCCCTATCGCTGATGATTAATCTAGGTGTTCCAAATTGAGAGAAAAGTTTTTTAAAGAAACGTACCACTACTCTAGCATCATTTGTAGGCAGAGCCTGGGCTTCAACCCATTTAGACATATAATCGACAGCTACTAAGATGTATTTATTTCCAAATGAACTAGGGAATGGACCCCTGAAGTCGATACCCCAAACATCAAATATTTCACATGAAAGCTTATATGTTTGAGGCATTTCATCACGGTTAGAGATATTACCTGTCCTTTGGCATTTGTCACAAGAAATAACATACCTGTTGGCATCTTTGAATAAGGTGGGCCAATAAAAACCTGATTCAATTATTTTATGTGCGATCTTATTTCCACCGTAATGTCCTCCAGCTGGTCTTGAGTGGCAGTGTTCCAAGATTTTTAATGCTTTTGTTCTTGTAACGCATCGCCGAATGACTTGATTTGCACATATACGGAAAAGAAAAGGATCTTTCCAAAAGTAGTTTTTCACATCAATAAAGAATTGTTTCTTTTGCTGATGTGTCAACCCTTTTGGGATAACGTTAGCGGCTAAAAAATTCGTGATGTCTGCAAACCAGGGTACCTCCAAGTCAGAAATAGAAAAAAATTGTTCTTCAAGGAACGAATCATTTATTTCCACTTCATCTAGCTCTTTAGTACTTGAATATTCAAGCCTGGATAAATGATCAGCTGCGAGATTTTATGCTCCTTTCTTATCTTGAATTTCCAAGTTGAATTCCTGCAATAACAAAATCCATCGAATGAGTCGAGGTTTTGCATCAGTCTTAGTTAACAGGTAACGAAGGGCAGAATGGTCAGTAAAAATGAAAACTTTAGACAATATTAGATATGGCCTAAATTTATCGAATGCAAAAACCACAGCTAACAATTCTTTCTCCGTGGTGGTGTAGTTCTCCTGTGCGGCTGTCAAAGTTTTGCTAGCATAATAAATAGGTTGAAAGTGCTTGTCCCTTCGCTGTCCCAAAACTGTACCTACTGTAAAGTCACTCGCATCACACATTAGTTCAAAAGGTAAACTCCAATCAGGTGCTATTATAATTGGAGCATTAATCAATTTATCCATTAGAGTATTAGATGCTTCTAAACCTTCCTGATCAAAATTAAAGAGCGTATCTTTTTCTAGTAATTTGCTCAAAGGCTTAGCTAATTTTGAAAAATCTTTAATGAATCTTCCATAAAACCCAGCATGTCCTAAAAAACTTCTAATAGCCTTAACCAAACTAGGAGGAGGTAATTTTTCAATGATTTTGACGTTAGATTTATCAACCTCATTCCCTTTACTAGAAATTTTATGTCCTAGCACAATACCTTCTTGAACCATAAAATGACATTTTTCCTAGTTAAGTACAGGGTTCGTTTCCTCACATCTTATTAGAACTCATTTTAAATTTTTAAGGAAAAGATGAAAAGAGTTACTGAATACCGAGAAATCATCCATAAATACCTCCACGATATCTTCTACGGGCTCGTCAAATATGGCCATCATGCAGCACTGGAACGTAGCATGAGCATTACATAATCCAAAAGGCATTCTTTGATAAGCAAATGTACCGTATGGACATGTGAATGTCATTTTTTCTTGATCTTCAAGAGCTATTGGGATTCGAAAATAGCCAGATAGTCCGTCCAAGAAGCAGTAGTACATGTGCCCTGATAGTCTTTCCAACATTTGGTCAATGAATGGCAAGGGGAAGTGATCTTTTCTCGTGGCATAATTTAGCTTCCTATAGTCAATGCAAACTCTCCAGCCTGTGACTGCCCTAGTTGGAATTAGTTCATTCTTGTCATTGGCTACCACAATCATGCCTCCTTTTTTAGGAACAACCTGCACTGGGCTTACCCAAGAACTATCAGAAATAGGATAAATAATTCCAGCATCTAGAAGTTTAATTACCTCAGCTTTAACAATTTCCTTCATGTTGGGGTTCAGTCATCTTTGAGCTTGCACAACTGGTTTATATTCATCTTCCATTAAAATTTTGTGGGTTGATAAACCGTAAAATATACATATTTTGACCCCATGTTTAATGCATTTTATGGATGATTTCTCATTAGAATTGGTGAATTCGATGCTCCTAATGCTTTAATTTCATGTTTTATACTTAGGAGAGCATAGGAGAGTGGCCAAAAACAGAAAAAATGGGCCAAAGTAAGAAATCAACACGGCCTGGACCTCTTCACATGGGCAGACCACACGACCGTGTCAATCTGGCAGAATTGAAGCATGATTCACACAGGTATAGCACACGCCTGTGCTATTTTAATAGGCTCGAACACGGCCTGAAGTAATCACACACGGGCGTGTCACACAGACGTGTCCCTGCCGAGCCCAAGTTGAGTCCAATTCGAAAAAGGGCACTTTTGAGGGCTTATAGGCATTCCAAAGCCTATAAATACACCTTAGAAGAGGAGAAAAAGGAAAAGGAGAAGAGGGGGTAAGGAATTACTCCAAGGAAGCCGATTGATCCATCTCGGAAGCCAGGATTCATCATCAAGACTGAAGATCTCTCCTCAATTTCCCTTCAAGAGTTTTGGGTTTTCTTTATGTTTTGTATTCTTTATTCTTCTGAGATGTTTTCTTATTTAGTTATGAAATAAAACCCCTAAATACCTAAGGGGAATGAAACCTAAGACGAATCTTGTTATTATTTTCTGAATCGTATGATAAATATTTAACTTGTTCTTAATTATGTGTTCTTAATTCTTGTTTTGATATCCCAGGATACATATTCAAGACATGCTCTTATTCAGAGGAGGAATAGACCCTGCCTAAGACTACTTTTTTCATAATTAAGCAGATTTGATTGCGCGCCTAGAAATAGGGTGACAAGATTTCGCCGGATTAGAGTGAAACCTAATAAGGGGATCCATAGATCGAGTTAATGCAGCCCTAGAGTGTTAATTAGAGAAAACTCTCGGTTATTCAATCTAGGGATTAGACGTTATTAGTCTTGAATAGGAATAATAACATAACTTAAGGATCTCTACGGAACAAGTTGAATGAATAAATCATCCGATTCGGAGCCAGAATAACATGTAAAGTCTAGGTGGATTTTTCTTTAGGTATTGTCTTCATTCAACCGATTTTCCGAAAAGTAATTCCCCAATTCTTTTCTCTGTGAGTTCTTAGTTTAGATAATAAGTTAATTAAAACAAAATCTCTTTATTCTTAGGCTAGATAATAAAAAGATAGTCATTACTAGTACTTTTAGTTCCTTTGGGTTCGACAATCTGGTCTAGCTAAAACTATACTATTGTTCGATAGGTACACTTGCCTACATCGCGATAATAGTTAGTCTAAGAACGAATAATTATAAATATTTAAAACCTATGACGAAACCTCGCGATCACGTTTTTGGTGCCATTCCCGGGGAACTAAAATATTAGGAACACTCAATTTTTATTACTTTAGCCATTTATTTTTCTTGCAATTTAATTTAATTTAATTATTATTTATTAACTTCCTTTTTCCTTCTCTTGGCAGGTTTTCATAGTTTATGACTAGAAGAAACCCGTCGGGACCATTACTGTTTGACGAAGAAATCGATCACACAGTTCGTAGAAACCAAAGAGAAATAAGGCGGAGCTTAAGATACAAGGAGAATGAGCAAGAAGACAATACTCAACCCCCAACCGAAGAGATGGCTGAAAACCAAGGCAATCAGCTACCTCCTGCAATTGTGGCTAATCAAAATCCTGCTCCACGTACTATGTATGATTATGCTAAACTTTCTTTAATAGGAAATGAGTCAAGTATAGTTAGACTTGCTATTGCTGCGAATAATTTTGAGCTGAAACCTAACACAATTCAGATGATACAGTAGTTTGTTCAGTTTGATGGTTTGCAGGATGAGGATCCCAACACTCACTTGGCGAATTTTCTGGAGTTTTGCGACACTTTCAAAATTAATGACATTTCTGATGATGCCATTCGCCTTTGGTTATTCGCTTTTTCACTGAGAAACAAAGCTAAACAGTGGTTGAACTCGTTACCACGAGGGTCCATTACTACTTGGGAACAAATGATCGAAAAATTTCTACTAAAATATTTTCTGCCGGCTAAAATAGCTAAGTTAAGTAATGATATCTCTTCTTTTGTACAGATGGACTTAGAAACACTTTACGATGCATGAGAGAGATACAAGGATCTATTGCGAAGGTGCCCTCACCATGGGTTACCTCTATAGCTGCAAGTTCAAACGTTTTACAATGGTGTGAATCCCTCAACAAGACAGATGATTAACGTAGCTGCTGGAGAAACCATCAACAACAAAACACATGAAGAGGCTTATGAATTCATTGAAGAAATATCACTAAATAATTATCAGTGGCAAGTCATGAGGACTAAGCCAACAAAAACAGTTGGCGTTTATAATGTCGACTCAGTTACTATGCCATCAAATTAGGTAGAACTTCTCAATAAAAAGATTGATGGTTTACTTGGTTCTACATAGATACATCTAGTAATGAGGTGTGACTCAAGTGGAGGAGGTGTCCATACAGAATATCAGTCCTTCAATCCTACAACCGAAGAGGAACAAGTCAACTATATGAGTAACAATAACTTTCGAACTCAAAATAACTCATACAGTAATACTTATAATACAGGTTAGAGGAACCACCCAAAATTCTCTTGAGGTGGTCAACGGAATCAAAAGCCACAAAATCCTCAGGGTTTTCAACAGCCACCTTATCAACAAGAGAAGAAACCAAACCTTGAAGAGATGCTCTCTAAATTCATCTCGGTATTAGAAACCCGTTTCCAAAATACCGAGATAGCACTTAAGAATCAATAAGCATCGATCCAAGGGCTCGAAACTCAAATAGGCCAGCTATCCAAACTAATCTCCGAACGACCATAAGGTAGCTTACCAAGTAATACTGAACCTAATCTAAGGGAACACCTCAACGCAATTAGTACTGAAGATAAGGAAGGATTCATTGTGCCCGAGCCAAAATTGATGCAAGAAACTGTGGTGAGCAAAGGTAAAAGTGAGGTAAGTCATAAATAAATGGTGAATGAAGAATATAGACCTCGTGTCCCATACCCTAACGCAACAAGGAAAGACCGCTCAGACGAACAATTCTGTAAATTTCTCAAACTTTTGAAAAAATTACATATTAACTTACCATTTATTGAAGCTTTATCGCAGATGCCAAATACAATGAATTTTTTAAAAGAGCTTTTAGTAAATAAGCGGAAGTTGGACTAAGCGTCGCATGTGGAGCTAAACACAGTCTACTCAGCTATTCTACAAAATAAGCTACCCGACAAATTGAAAGATCCAGGGAGTTTTACAATTCCTTGCTTAATTGGTAGTTTAGATATAAGTCATGCATTAGCTAATTTAGAGGCTAGTATTAATGTGATGCCTTACAAAATGTTTAAGCAACTAGGTCTTGGGAAACCAAAACAACCTAGGATGAGCATTCAATTGGCAGATAAAACTATAAGATTTCCTAAGGGTATTATTGAAGATGTACTAGTGAAAGTAGATAAGTTCATATTTCCCATTGATTTCGTTGTTCTAGACATAGAGGAGGATAATAACACCCCTTTGATTTTAGGGAGGCCCTTTTTAGCAACTGCTAAAAAATTATTGATGTTGGCACAGGTGAGCTTACACTTCATGTGGGAGACGAAACAGTCACCCTTCAAGCTCGTAATTGTGGCATCACATCGAACATTGAAGGTAATAGTCCACACCAATCTACTAAAACTGACAATATAACTTTGCAGAAATTAAGCTTCAAAGAAGTTCACGAGCTATGTGCCAAAAATGATAGAGGCACATTCATGAAGAATGAAGGCTACAGATAGAGGAGCTAGATGAATGGCGAGCACATAAACCGAGAACACATGATAAACTGAAACTACGCCAAAACGAGCCCGATACCTCTCTAAATCAACTTAAGGTTGGTGATAAAGTCTTACTAGATGTCGCAGATCCCCACATTGTCACTACCATACTGAATGAGGAAATCCCTCTTATGGTACTCAGTATTTTTCCATTCGGTACGGTGCAGATGAGTCATCCCAAGTTCGACACTTTTAAGGTAAACAACACCTGATTAAAACCTTATTTTGATGAGATTGATACCAGGAATGAGGAGTATAAACATCTCAAACCGCCATGACCATTCACTGAAGAGGTAAGTCGAGCTTAGACTATAAATAAGCACTTCTCGGGAGGCAACCCGAGCACTAACATTATTACTTTCTTTAAATTTTGTTATTTAACTCCTAACCTACTATTAGAGATCTTGAATACAGGTGTTTCCACAGAGACACGGCCAAGCACACGGGCGTGCTTAAGGCCGTGTGAAAATAGGGCAAAAGATTTCCCTAACACGGGCTACGATAAAACGCCATGGCTGTGCGACATGGTCGTGGTCGAGCCTGTCAAAACAACACGGGGGTGCGACATGCCTGTCTGGAAGACCCGTGGTTGAAATTGAGAAACTAGCACTGGCATGCTACACGTCCGTGTCTAACACCCGTGGTCAAACCTGTTAACTTAACACGGGCGTGGAGCTTGAACATACAGGCATGGGAGAAGCGAATGAAGTTAGACACGACTGTACAACATGGCCTTGTAAATCACACGCCCGAGGAACACGGGCGTGTACTAAATGTCAGACGCGTCCAAATTTGAAATTTACGAATCAGACGGGCTTAAATTGGGGGAGACAGGCGTGTGCCATGGCCGTGTGCCCCAAAATCTATAAATACCCTACACTATTCACTTTCTTCCCCATTCAAAAACCCTAACCCTAGCCGCTGCAACTCCACACGGCCCCCTGCCACGCCCAATCTCCCCTTAGCGTTTGTTTACTCTCTTCACTTCTATTTTACTTATTACTAATTCTTATTATTGAAATAATCTCCATTTATTTAGAACTATCTTCCATTTCTGTTCATTACTTTATCATTTAGTTTTCATTTTTAGTTAGTTATTATACATTGCATGATAAATCCAGTGATTAGGAAACTTCGTACCCATGATTTTACCATGCTCATTCTCATGATATTTCCACGCCAATATCTCTCATGTAATTTTCATTGTTCAATTATTTCTTATACATTTCATGTTGTTAGGAAAGCTTCATTCTTTAACACATGCCATTACTACATACAATGACAAAGTCACAAAATTATTATATTAGTTATGTTTGGTTGTGGTTGAAAGTCTGCTTTTTAGTTGGAAATTGTTTTCCTTTTACTTCTACCACTCATCAAGATGACTTGATGATTCTAATCGCAGGTACCATTTTATCGTCAAGAGGAAAGAAAACCGTCGTACTTGCTTCAAAGGAGAGGAAGGGAGCATCCTCTTTCACGGGCCCAACCGCAAAAATCCATCACCCTCTCCTACAGTTTCCCCGAGGGACCCAGAAAGAACTGTTCCAAATACTTCAGGTTCGACCCTTAATTGCAAACCGTGGTATCGACTGGGCTGCCGTAGAACAAGTCCAGATGGCTGACGTGATTCGGGCTCTCCTAACCACTAACCCTTGGGAGCTATTCTTCAGGATTATCAAGCTGACATACCTCGAGCTCACAATGGAACTATGCTCAACGTTCCATCTCCAGACCGTAATGACAAGGTATGATGATCCTGGCACGGTTTAGTTTCACCTAGGTGGATTAATCCGCCAGCTAGGCGTCCCAGAGTTTGGTGCTACTCTAGGCCTATATAGGGAGGAGTTTTGAGAGGAGAATGAATTATATGCTCTCAGTCACCACATACATTTCTCTCCCTCAAAGTGCTGGCACATTTTGGCCACTAGCACGGCCTCGTACAATCCTAGCCGTTCCAAGGCATCAGTTCTCCCACCATACCTGAGGTACTTACACGCCTATTTAGCTCACATGATTACAGGAAGGTGAGAGAGCACTGGCGTCGTCAACACTCACGACGTCTACTTCTTATGGTGCATGTTGCAAGGGACATCGTCGATCTTGCCTATTTCATTTCCCTTGCAATTCAGCACCAGACAGAGCAGCATCGGAAGGGGGTCATCTCCATTGGCCCCTACGTGACTAGGCTGGCACGACACTTCGGGCTCCTCAACACCGCAGCCCAAGAATCATCCCTCACCCTCATCGGCCAGATGTCTCCATAAGGCATCTCAAGCATGCTTAGCATGAGGATGATCGAGAGGCGTCGAGGAACCTACCCTCCCTAGTATCATCTTGCCCAATCTACCGAGGAGGAGGCCTACGAGGACATTCCTGATGATGTCCCCCCACAATATGAGGACCCACCGACTCAGCCACCACCACCCTCTCGTCCAGTTCATGCGACGGCTTCATATGCTGACATCTCTGAGCTCCTTACCCAATTTGAGCATCAGTGTTTTCAATGATTTGACAACATTGATGCTACCCTACAGCAGATTTGTCAGCACCTCCACATCTCATCGCTAGTCCCACCTGGCGAACCATCTAGTGATGAAGATGTTTAGAAATATTTATTTATTATTTTATGTTTTTAATTTTTATTGAAACTAATCTTTAATTTTATTAGATTTTAGAAATTTTATTTTAATTATCAAATTCGGTTTCTCGTTTTGAGTAATTATTTTTCCTAATGTCCCTTAAAAAGTTCCTGATTTTATCACAGTTATATAGAGCTCTTACGCTCATCTTCACATAGGAACTAAAACTCCACCGGGAAAGGTTCTTCACGACTGCCATGTCCTGCTCGACCACAACCATAGCTACCACTAGATATAATATTCTTTTGGCACAGGGCTTATGGCCTAATGAACCTCTACGACCACCGGAGTATCCTCCTCCACCCTCGAACCGATCACTCTCCAAAACTCTAGTTCGAGGAATTCGTCATACAAGAAGTTTCACTTCTCTCCCTATCTTATTTTTATACTCTAATATCTATCTTTGTACATTGAGGGCAATGTACATCTTAAGTGTGGGAGGGCATTTATTCATTATCAGAAAAATCCCTAAATAATCACCTTGTTCTCTTGAAAAACTCTCATATCATATTTAGGATAATTTTTAATTGATTTATGATTTTGATTAATATTTCTTAAATTAAAATATAGGCATTTTATGCATTGATTGTTTAAACTTTAAGACATTAGAGAATCCAGTATGATAAGTTGATTTTTAAGAATTTAAAATTATAGGTTGTTTCCCCAAGTTTAGATATTACTTTGAATTGGAATTCACGAGTCTAAACATCAAAAACCCATAATTTTTGTGAGATTTTTTAGCCTTTTGAGCATCTATTAATTCTTTCATGCTCACTTTTATTATTGCTTTGAGTGCGACAGTATTGAACTGTTATTCTAGAACTTGCTTGATTATGCATGTCAAGACAACACCATTTGATTTGATATGTCAAAATGATTAAGGCACTTAGGATTAAACCACTCATGCCATGAAAAGCCTACCTCCACGATTAACCCCTAGTAAACCCCCTTGAGCCTAACAAGCCATTTCTTGTGTTACCCTTAATATTAACCTTTAACCCATTATTGTTGAAATCCCCTAAATTAATCCCTATTTTTGTCGAGATTTGAGTTGAATGGATTGCCTAGCTATGTTTTGTTCTTAATAGTTAGTCTATATTATTTAACTTGTTCTTTAAAAAAAAAACAGCAACAATAACTATGTATACATATCTGTAATTTCATATTCTGAGAAGAAGCTCTATTGTACGCAAGTGAAGATTAACTCTTTTTCTAGTTAGGTAATTTTTCAATTCAATCTCGATTCTAGCCCTTTCTTTCAGCTTGTGACCACACCCCCCTAACCAAGCCTCACTACAACCCTCTAAAGAACTTTTGATTGATGTATCATCTTAAATTATAGTGGTGGAGACTTGATTTTCATGCAAGCCTATGGTAATGACTTTTCATTATTGACTATTGAGTGCTTCATTTATTGTTCTTGAACACCTCGACTGATTTGAGTGAATCTTTAGTGAGGGTGTGAAACTCTGTGATATTTTGAATCAAAGGTAATTACTTAGATGCGAAGAGACACCTATGTTTGCATGATTAAATACTCAACTTGGAATGTTTGAAACTTTTATGTTCTTTTAGTTGAATTCTCAATTTATGATTATCTATGGATTATTCTGAGATATTATCGATAGAAATTATAAGGTGAAAAGAATTTATTTTGATTATGAGTTAAGAATTTTGCTTGAGGACAAGCAAATGCCTAAGTGTTGGGGTATTTGATAAATCGTAAATTATACATATTTTGACACCATGTTTAATGCATTTTATGGATGATTTCTCATTAGAATTGGTGAATTCGATGCTCCTAATGCTTTACTTTCATGTTTTATACTTAGGAGAGCATAGGAGAGCGAAAGGAACGAGAAACGGGCCAAAAATAGAGAAAATGGGCCAAAGTACGAAATCAACACGGCCTAGACCTCTTCACACGGGTAGACAACACGGCTGTGTCAATCTGGTAGAATTGAAGCACGATTCACACGGCCTGAACTAATCGCACACGGGTGTGTCACATGAGCGTGTCCCTGCCGAGCCCAAGTTGAGTCCAATTTGAAAAAGGCCACTTTTGAGGGCTTATAGGCATTCCAAAGCCTATAAATACACCCTAGAAGAGGAAAAAAGGGAGAAGGAGAAGAGGGGGTAAGGAATTTCTCCAAGGAAGCTGATTGATCCATCTCGGAAGCCAGGATTCATCATCAAGACTGAATATTTCTCCTCAATTTCCCTTCAAGAGTTTTGGGTTTTCTTTATGTTTTTTATTATTTATTCTTCTGAGATGTTTTCTTATTTAGTTATGAATTAAAACCCCTAAATACCTAAAGGGAATGAAACCTAAGATGAACCTTGTTATTATTTTCTAAATCGTATGATAAATATTTAACTTGTTCTTAATTATGTGTTCTTAATTCTTGTTTTGATATCTCAGGATACTGATTCAAGACATGCTCTTATTTAGAGGAGGAATAGACCTTGTCTAATAGTACTTTTTTCATAATTAAGTGGAGTTGATTGCACGCCTAGAAATAGGGTGACAAGATTTTGCCGGATTAGGGTGAAACCTAATAAGGGGATCTATAGATCGAGTTAATACAACCCTAGAGTGTTAATTAGAGAAAAGTCTCAGTTATTCAATCTAGGGATGAGACCTTATTAGTCTTGAATAGGGATAATAACATAACTTAGCAATCTCTACGGAACAAGTTGAATGAATAAATCGTCCGATTCGAAGCCAGAATAACAAGTAAAGTCTAGGTGGATTTTTCCTTAGGTATTGTCTTCATTCAATCGATTTTCTGAAAAGAAATTCCCCAATTCTTTTCTCTGTGAGTTCTTAGTTTAGATAATTAGTTAATTAAAACAAAATCTCTTTATTCTTAGGCTAGATAATAAAAAGACAATCATTACTAGTACTTTTAGTTCCTTTGGGTTTGACAATCCGGTCTTGCTAAAACTATACAACTGTTCGATAGGTACACTTGCCTACATCGTGATAATAGTTAGTCCAAGAATGAGTAATTATAAATATTTAAAACCTATCATGAAACCTCGCGATCATGGGTGCAAAAAGAAGGGCTGATCCCTTTAATGCCAGAAATTTTCCAAGCTATGGTCTTTTTATGTTCTTTTAATACTTGGCTTAATTCCTCTTTCTCCTTGGGTTGCAAGTTAGATGTAATAATAATGTAGAATTATTTCCAAGGAATGCGTATTCCAAGTGATTTGGTAATTGTTTGAGTTCCAATTTGGGAGGTTCTTCAATAGAGGGTTTTTGCTTAAAATCATCATTCCCTTTAATGTCCTCATATCCTGCTTGTCTTTGGAAAGATTCATCGAAGTTCAGTTAACTTTTATTTTGCCTGTCTCAGAATCATCATCATCTATCTCCTCTCCTTGGGCATGACACAGTTCCAACGTGTCCTTATGTACGAGTTCCTGAAAAGACTCTTGAGTAGCATGATCAATAGAGTCAATAAAATAACATGTGTCATCTTGTTCCCTGGAAAATCTCAGGGCATCATAAATTTTAAAAACGATTTCTTCGTCACCTACTTTAAGTACCATTTTACCATCACCCACATCAATAACAGCCCTAGCAGTGGCAAAAAATGGATGCCCTAAGATTAAAGGCACTTCAACATCTTCATCCATATCAAGTACAACGAAGTCAACAGGGAATATAAATTTATCTACTTTTACAAGTATGTCATCTATAATACCCCTAGAATATTTAACAGATCTATCAGCTAGTTGAATACTCATCCTAGTGGGTTTAGGTTCCCCAAGACCAGGTTGTTTAAAAATTTTATATGGCATCAAATTAAAGCTAGCACCTAAATCAGCTAGTGCCTTATCGATGTTAAAACTACCAATTAAGCAGGGCATAGTAAAACTTCTTGGATCTTTTAGTTTGGTTGGCAGTTTGTTTTGGAGTATAGCCGAACATTCCTCATTAAGTTCCACTGTAGATAAGTCTTCAAACTTCCTTCTGTTTGTTAGGAGCTCCTTTAAAAATTTTGTGTATGTAGGCATCTATGATATAGCTTCAACAAAAGGTAAGTTAATATGTAGTTTTTTAAAAAGTTTAAGGAATTTACCAAATTTTGCATCCATGCGGTCTTTCTTCAACTTTTCTGGGTATGGAATTGGTGGTTTATATTCCTTCGGCATTGGATTGGCATTGCTTTCAAGCTTTACCTCCTCTCCTTTGCATCTGTTAGCTTCTTTTTGTGGCTTCTTTTCCAATTCAGCTAACACTTTCCCACTCCTCAGTGTAACTTCTTTCACATGTGCTTTTGGATCGGGTTCGGTGTTACTAGGTAGATTTCCTGGTGCTCTTCCTGAAATCATCTTAGCCAGCTGTCCAATTTAAGTTTCGAGCCCTTGGATCGATGCTTGTTGATTTTTGAGTGCCGTCTCGGTATTCTAAAAATGAGTCTCTGATACCAAGATGAATTTGATAAGCATCTCTTCAAGGTTCGGCTTTTTCTCTTGCTGGTATGGTGGTTGCTGAAAGCCTGGAGGGGGTGGTGGTTTCTGATTTCCTTGGCCTCCCTATGAAATATTTGGGTGATTCCTCCAACCTGCATTGTAAGTATTGCTATAACGATTGTTTTTCATATCGAGGATTATTACCCATGTAATTTAATTGTTTGTTCTTCATGCTGTGGCCATAGGATTGATATTCTGAATGGCTTGATCTACCTCCACTGACTTCACAGTGCATTACTGGATGAACCTGTGAGGAACCAAGTAAACCATCGATCTTTTTATTTAGAAGTTCTCCCTGGTTCAATAGCATAATAACTGAATCGACGTTATAAACGCCTGCTATTTTAGTTGGCTTAGTCCTCATGACTTGACACTAATAGTTATTCAGTAACATCTTTTCGATAAATTCGTAAGCCTCTTCAAGTGTTTTGTTATTAATGGTTCCCCTGGCTACTGCATCAATCATCTGCCTTGTCGAGGGGTTCACACCATTGTAGAATGTTTGAACTTGCAACCATAGAGGTAATTCATGGTGAGGATACCTTTGCAGTAGGTCATTGTATCTCTCCCATGCATCATGAAGAGCTTCTAAGTCCATCTGCACAAACGAAGAGATACCATTACGTAATTTGGTTGTTTTAGCCGGTGGAAAATATTTTAATAAAAAATTTTCGGTCATTTGTTCCCAAGTAGTAATTGACCCTCGTGGTAATAAGTTCAACCACTGTTTAGCTTTGTTCCTCAATGAAAAAGGGAATAACCGAAGACGAATGGCATTATCAAAAAAGCCATTAATTTTAAATGTATCGCAGAATTCCAAGAAATTTTCCAAGTGAGTGTTTGGATCCTCATCCTGCAAACCGTCAAACTGAACAAATCGCTGTATCATTTGAATAGTGTTAGGTTTTAGTTCAAAATTATTCACAGCAACAGCAGGTCTAACTATACTTGACTCAGTTCTTGTTAAATTAGGTTTAGCATAATCATACATAGTGCGCGGAGCAGGATTCTGATTAACAACAATTGCAGGAGGTAGCGGATTTTTTTGGTTTTCAGCCATCTCCAAGGTTGGGGTTTGAATATCGTCCTCTTGCTCGTTCTCTGTGTATCTTAAGCTTTGCCTTATTTCTCTTTCGTTTCTGTGAACTGTGCGATCGATCTCACTATCAAAAAGCAATGGTCCTGACGGGTTTCTTCTAGTCATAAACTATAAGAACCTGCCAGAAAAAAAAGAAAAAGAAAATTTAGTAATAAATATTAGAAATAAATTTAAATAGCAGTAAAAGTAAATGGCTAAAGTAATAAAAATTGAGTGCTCCTAATATCTTAGTTCCCCGGCAATGGCGCCAAAAACTTGATCGTAATTTTGTGTGATAAGTTTTAAATATTTATAATGAATCGTTCTTGAAACCAACTATTATCACGATGAAGGCAAGTGTACCTATCGAACAGTAGTATAGTTTTAGCAAGACCGGATTGTCGAACCGAAAGGAACTAAAAGTACTAGTAATGACTGTCTTTTTATTACCTAGCCTAAGAATAATAGGGTTTGTTTTAACTAACTAATTAACTGAACTAAGAATTCATAGAAAGTAGAATTGGGGAATTACTTTTGGAAAATTCAATTGATTGAGACAATACCTAAGGAAAAATCCACCTAGACTTCACTTGTTATTTGACTCTGAATCAGACGATTTATTCATTTGACTTGATCCGTAGAAATCCCTATGTTATATTATTATCCCTCTCGAGACTAACAACTTCCAATCCTAGAATAAATAATTGAATCTCTTTCTAATTAACTCCCTAGGGTTGCATTAACTCGATCTATGGATCCCCTTATTAGGTTTCACCCTAATCTGGCAAAATCTTGTCACCCTATCTCTAGGCGCGTAACCAACTCCGCTTAATTATAACAAATGTACTCTTAGACAGGGTCTATTCCTCCTCTGAATAAGAGCTTAACTTGAATCAATATCCTGGAATATCAAAACAAGAATTAAGAACACATAATTAAAAACAAGTCAAATATTTATCATACAATTCAGAAAATAATAACAAGATTCGTCTTAGGTTTCATTCCCCTTAGGTATTTAGGGGCTTTAGTTCATAACTAAAAAGGAAAACATCTCAGAAGAATAATGAATACAAAACATAAAAAAAACTCAAAACTCCTGAAGGGAAATTGAGGGGAGATCTTTAGTCTTGATGATGAATCCAGCTTTCTAAGATGGATCAATCGGCTTTCCTTAAGCAGTTCCCTGCCTCCTTCTCTGTGTGTCCCTTTTCCTCCTCCTCTAGGGTGTATTTATAGGCTTTGGAATGCCTAAGAACCCTTAAAATTGGCTTTTTCCAAATTAGACTAAACTTGGGCTCGGCAGGCACACGCCTGTGTGAGTCGTGCTTCGATTCTGCCAAATTGACATGACCGTGTGGTCTACCCGTGTGAAGAAGTCCATGCCATGTTGATTTCGTACGTTAGCCCATTTTCTCCGTTTTTGGCCCGTTTCTCATTCCTTTTGCTCTCCTATGCTCACCTAAGTATAAAACATGAAATTAAGGCATTAGGAGCATTGAATTCACCAATTTTAAGGAAAATTTATCCATAAAATGTGCTAAGCATCGGATAAAAATATGTATGAATTATGGTTTATCAGATGTTATTACCTTTTGATGAGTTTGATATAATTTTAGGTATGGATTGGTTAACTTTGCATGATGCTATTGTGAATTACAAATGGAAAACTATTGATTTGAGATGTAAGAATAATGAAATAGTTTGAATTGAATCTAGTGATTTGAATGGATTTCCTGCTTTGATATCTTCAATGAAAGCTCTGAGTATTGTGAGAAAAGGTGGTAAAGCTTACTTTGCTTGTGTAATTGATTTGAAAGTTTCAGAAAGGAAATTGAATCAGTGCCTGTTGTTTGTGAATTCCCTAATGTGTTTCTTGAAGAACTTTCGGGATTACCTCCGATCCGAGAAGTTGAATTTGGTATTGAGTTAGTACCGAGAACTACTCTGATTTCGATAGCTCTGTATAGAATGGCTCTGACTGAGTTAAAAGAATTAAAGTCTCAGTTACAAGAGTTGACCGATAGAGCGTTTGTGAGACTGAGTTTCTCACCTTGGGGTGCTCCTGTTCTATTTGTGAAAAAGAAAGACGGTACGATGAGAATGTGCATACATCATCCTCAGTTGAACAAAGTGACTATCAAGAACAAGCATCCTCTGCCTCGAATTGATGATTTGTTTGATCAATTGAAGGGAGGTACTGTGTTTTCAAAGATAGATCTGAAATCGGGCTATTATCAATTGCGAGTAAAAGACTCAGACATTCCAAAAACTGCATTTAGAACGACGTACGACCACTATGAGTTCTTAGTTATGCCTTTCGGATTAACTAATGCACCTACTATCTTTGTGGATTTGATGAACAGAATTTTCAGACCGTATTTAGTTCAATTTTTTGTTGTATTCATTGATGACATATTGATTTATTCACGCGATGAATCAGAGCATCCCGAGCATCTAAGAATAGTGCTGCAGACTTTGCGAGATACGCAACTATATGTGAAGTTTAGCAAATGTGAATTTTGTAACAGCCCGATTTAGACCCTATTTGGAACAGTCGTTTCGGGACCACAAATCCGAGTCAGAAAAATATTTTAAAACTATTTTCTGTGTTATTAATGTGTGAATTAATGTTGTGAAAATCTCGTTTGAAAATTTTACTGTTTGGATGTCCGATTAAATGAAAGGGCTTAATCGCGCAAAATGAAAAAGTTGGTAGTTAAATGTGAAAGTGCCTAATTGTTGTTGTCTTTATAATATGAAGTATTTATGTAGTAATTAGACCATAATAATAAATGATGGACGGTTAAGGACATGAATATAATGTTTGTATAATTATTTCATTAAGGATATATTAGTAATTAAAGTGATAATATATGATAAATAAAACATAAAATTTAAAATCCATGCATTCAGCTTTTTACAAGGGCCGAATGTTGTGAGAAAAGAAAAGAAATAAAGCTTTACAGTTTTGGCCATATGCATGCTTGATTAAGGTATGTAATTAGTTCGGCTTTTGATAATTTTTACATTCTTGAGATCGTTGCAGTGAAATGTACAAAGCCCATGCTTTAAATTTTGATTTTGATGAATATTTTGAGTTATGACATTGATGAATACTTGAGTTTTGTTATGTTAGTTGATGAATTATGAAATATATGTTTTGGATTAATATGTTTTGTATTGGAATTTTTGATGAATTTGATTAATTAGGGCTAAATTGTAAAGATAATATATTGAGGGACTGAAATGTGAAATAAATGAAATGTATGGACTTGTATGAGTATAAGGAAGATTCTGCCTAAGCATGATGTATTCAAATTTTGCATATTTTGTGTTTTGTGCAATAAGGACTAATTTGTAAAAAGTGTGAAATGTCAGGGGCAAATTGGTAATTTAACCCATTTATGTGCTTTTGGACTAAATTGAATGAAATTATGCTTGAATGAGTTTAATTTGAATATGTTTAGATCAAAAACCAAAGAAATTGGACTTGGATCGAGGGAAAACATAAATAATTGAATAATCGTTCTATTTCATTCGTCGATATCCAAGGTAAGTTTATAAGCAAATAGATGTTGTAAATTTTAAATAAATACGAGTTATATATGCTGAAATGAATTATGTGAAAGTATATATGTGGTGGCCGAATGTGTATATGCTTGGAAGCTATGTTTACGAACTCGATTCTTGAAATAGCTAAATCAAGTTACAACGATCTCAAAAATATAAAAATCATCAAAAACGGGACAAGAACGGACTTACAATCGAGCTTGAAAGCTTGGCCAAAACCCTACTATGGTTTCCCCCAAAATTTCAGCTATAAGGGACTAAATTGAAGAAGATGACATCTTTTGTCTAGTTATTTTGGCTTTATTTGAAAAATTACAAAAAGACCCTTAATGCATAACTTTGAAATTTCACCTAACCGTTTCCATTTTTGTCCATCCTCAGGTATAATGGTCTAATTGTCGTTTAAGGACCTCTAATTAAAATTTCATAACAATTAGACACCTTAAACATATAGAACTCAAATATTGCACCTATTGCAATTTAGTCCTTCTAGCTCAATTGACCACTTAATCGATAAAATTTCTTAACGAAATTTTTACACAATTATTCTATCATGCTGTAGACCTTAAAGAAATAGTAAAACAAATATTTCAACTTTGAATTTGTGGTCCTGAAACCACTATTCTAATTTGACCCAAAAACGGGCTGTTACAAATCCCATTTATTAAATCTAAGCATACAATATCATGTTTTCCATCCATTGGGGAAAATTGCCTAAACATATACATTCAATCAAACATATTAGTCACAAGGTTTACATATACATCAAGTAAGGATAGATGAGCTCATCATGCAATACTCTTTCAAGACATTTTCATTTCACCTCATAATTCTCATGCCATGTCAAGAGTTTTATGTCCGTTGAATCATTGAAATTCTGATGGATACTCAAGTAGTACACTTGGGGTGTACGATTCAATAACCTATTAGGGAACTTAATCAAGGAACACACTCTCAAGCCACATATCGTATAACAGGATTACTAGTCTAGGTTAAATCTTTTATATAATGTAAGCTTAGAGGAGCTCAATTAGGATTACCAGTCCAGGCTAAACCCTAATCATAATGTATGCTCGAGAAGTATTATATCAGGGCTACCCATCCAGGCTAAATCCTCTCTATAATAAGGTTAATAGGATTACTAGTCCAAGCTAAATCCCATCCGCAACAAATGCAGGACCTTATTCGTTTTGGGAAAGCACATATATTCATCGGAATTCAATTTTCAATCGAGACTTAACCCTCTTTCACCATATCAAGCATGTATTAAATTTCTTATTATAGCATTCAAGTAATATACATAAATATCAGTCACATTCTGTACAACACAAGATTCAATTAAACATATTTACATGCCGGATTGAGTTACACGAACTTACCTCAACACTTGTTTGCATAAAAAGTCTAGTATTCTGAAACCTCTTCTTTTTCTCGATCTAACCTCGAATTAGTGTTCTCCAGATCTATATAATTGAATTTAACCATCAATTTCAGGCATTTTATATTTAAATGGATTCAATTTACTTCCTAGGCAAAATTACCATTTTGCCCCTAACTTGTCCATAAATTTTGATTTTGTCCCTAGGCTCGGAAAATGAAACTTGTGCAAATTACTTCCTATTCCAAGCCTAACCAAAGCCCTATTACAAATTTTACAGAACATGTATTCATAAAATTTCAAAATTTTTCATCAAATTTTACAACTTTACATTTTAGTCCCTAAATCATGTTTTCATCAAAAATCACATTGTAAAAGTTGTTTATCTATCAACAATCTTTCATTTTCTACCATAAATTTCTAATTTCCAGCATATACATCCATGATCCATTTTTCATACATTGATAACTTTTCAAATTAATCCCTCAAATAGAGATATTAAGTTATCCCAATTTCAAAAATATCAAAATTACTAAAAATGGGACAAAGAAACTTACCCAATTAGGCCTTGAAAGTTTCTTTTCTCTCAACTAGGGTTTCCATGTGTTTTTAGGTTGAATATGATGAAAATAAGATGATATATTTTCTTTTCATCTTTTAATTAATTAAGTATTTTGCTATTTCCAATTTAGTCCTTGCCCTTTTTCTATATTTCCATGGATGAGTCACCAAGAAAAATGTACATACTTTTCTTAATGGTCTAATTACCATATAAGGACCTCTAGTTTTGATTCTCATAGCTATTTGATCCTTATAGCTACTAGAATTCAACTTTCATATTTTATACGATTTAGTCCTTCTCGTAATTAAACAATTAACCGATAAAAATTTCGTATCAACATTTTCACACGACATGCCAATTATAATATGGACCCTATAATGAAATAAAAATAAACCTGATTTTCGGATCAGATTTGTGGTCCCGAAACCACTGTTCCGATTTTACTAAAAAATGGGCTATTACAGGTACACCTCATTAGGTGAGAAATTTTAAGTTTCTTATTCGCAATTTTGGTTTCTAGTAGTGCTTACATATTTGGTTTGATAAAATAGGAATTATTTTGCATCCATCCTTTTCAGATGAAAGAACAATTTTAAAAAAATTGCAATACTAATATTAACACGGTCAATCCATCTTTTAATAAACAAGTAAATAAATTAGTTTCTTTTGAAACTAGGTATGTAGAAAACATCCTTTAAAACAATATTTTATAATTGCATTCCTTATCTCATGAACTTAACATCATGTTTTATGTAGTTTAATATATTAACATTTAATCCTTATACCATTATATCTCAATTACATGTATATTATAGAATATCTCAAGAACCATTTTACTTTCTTATGCATACTCGAATTTATTGATTAATTTTATAACTATATTGACCGCTAGGACTCTTATTAACCGAATCATATAGTCTTTCACATGCTATCTTTTATTACTTTAACATTAATATACAATTACACAATTCACCTTCAACATTCAATATGCAATGTCAAGAACCAAAGTACATGTTCATAATTCCCTATTAACTGGACACACACTCAAAATGGATACACAGTGTAATATCCTGATTTTGGGCCTAGTCGGAATAGTGGTTTCGTGACCACAAAATCCGAGATAGAAATAATTATTTTATGATTATTTTGAGGTCTATGATATGATTGCATGATTGTGTGAAAATTTCGTGAAGAAATGTTATGCATAAAGTGCTTAAATTGAAATTAGGGACTAAATCAAATAATTTGTAAAACTTCCATTCTAGAAGTTTCTAGTATGAAATTGTTTTGAAATATTAATTAAGAGGTCTTAAATAGCAATTTTACCAATTTCTAAGTCTATGGACAAAAAATTGGACATGGATGGAATTTTTGGAAAGTTTAGTAGTAAGGGCATTTTGGTCATTTAGGGGTAAAATAAATTAAAATACAAAATTAAAAGCCAATTTTGCTCATCTTCAACCCCATGGCCGAATATAGCAAGGAGAAACCATGGCTAGGGTTTTTCAAGCTTCCAAGCTCGATTGTAAGTCCATTCTAGCCCCGTTTTTCAAGTTCTCTACGTTTTTGGAGTCTCGGTAGCTCGATTAAGCTTATGCTAGCAATAATTTAACCTAGGGTTTATATTTGGAAAAATACCCATAGGTGAAATTTGTGTATTTTGGTGTTTTATGATAGAATATGAGGTTTTAAATTATGTTAGACAACTTGTGCTACTTGGTTTTAAGCGAAAACTAGCAAAAGGGCTTAATCGGTAAAAATACCTAATAGTCATAAGTACATGTTAGAGTGAGAATTTGATGTTGCCATAGAAGGGAAAAATGATCAGCATGTCATAAAACATAAGAAAATAGGCTGAAGTTTAATTTACGAGCTTTGAGGCAAAAGTGTAAATATGCAAAAGTTTAGGGGCAAAACTATAATTTTTCCAAAATATGATTTTGGGTCAATTTGAATAATGTGAGTCCTAATTAGACTATATTTTAAATGATAGAGCAAGGAAAACTAAAATTCGGGCTAAAATGGGGAAAATACCAAGTTGTGAACGAAATGGTAAAAGTAGCCATTTTCGCATACGAGGTAAGTTCATGTGTAAATGTAGTAACATAATTGTCATTTTAAGCAATTTAATATTGTTTATATGATATGATGCTAATTATTATCATGAAATATTATGCTTTGTGGTTATTGTTGAATAATATGTAATTATGTGAATTACTTGATGAGTATGAACTATCACCGAAGTATCAATTTCGATATTCCGTGGAAGATGGCAAAGATGTGTGATCGAGGAAAATGCCCGTTTGAACCTGAGGAATAGATTAGGATACAAGTGACATGTCACTAGGATGGTTCAGCATCCGAACTCGTTGAGTTGAGTCCAAGTTCACTTATGGATGCAAATGTCCGAACTCGTTGAGTTGAGTCCGAATTCGTGAGATGTAACTAGGCATCCGAACTCGTTGAGTTGAGTCCGAGTTCACTCATGGATGTGAATGCCCGAGCTCGTTGAGCTGAGTCCGAGTTCGCTTATGGGCGGGTTACATAGTAGCTTGGCTACATATGTGGCACTTATGTGCAAACTTTCCATGTATCCGAATTATATTCCGATGTGTTCAACGGGTAAAATTTTACTCAAGCGGAGGAATACTCGAGATGAAAGGGATGTATTGGTAAGTGTTGTGAAATGAATACTTTGAACAAGTATGTACTTAACCCTCGGGTTGAAAACTCGATATAACAACAATATGGTAAGATGATAAATGAAAATGTGATATGAATGTCTCGGTGATGATTATGCAAATGATGTTTTATCTTTGCTTATATAGTTATGTTACTTGCTATTTGCATGTGAACTTACTAAACATTTATGCTTACTCCCTCCTTTTCATTCCGTGTAGTGTTGACAAGCCAGCTCGGAAATCGGAAACGGTCGGAGGCACGCTCACACTATCGGTATCCCATCTTGGCATAATGGCTTGTATATTTTGAGTATGGCATGTATAGCATTATAATCATTTTTTGTATATGGTCTTATGATATGGTTATTGAGTGGTATGGGAAATGCTTGGTAATGATTAGCCATTGGAATGGCTAATCATGATCATATTTGGTGTTATGTATGCTAAATTGCTAGCTAATCCATGGAAACCATGAAATAGGTAAAATTTATCATAAAATAGATTCAGACAGCAGCAGTGACGTGAGTTTGAAAAATCACTAAAAATAGTAGAGATAAAATTAGATGATGAATAATATATGGAATTGAATAATTATGAGTCTATTTTCATATGGATGGAACAAAATAGGTATATGAGTTATATTTTATGAGATGTTTAAATTTTTGTGAAACAGGGCCAGAGCAATTTTTGGATCCCCTGTTCTGACTTTGAAAATTAACCATAAATTTTTCAAATATAATTAGAAGTGATAATTTATATGTACAGATTCCTTATTGAGTCTAGTTTTATTAGAAGCAAACGGTATAGTCATTGAAACTCTGTACAGGGAGATATTTGATTCGTAATACACAGAGGTCAGAGTAGTCAAACTCTGAAACAGGGGAGACTTTAACTAATAAACTGTACTAATTTTCTCGACCAAAAATTCTATAAAAAAAATTAGTAAATAGATATATAAGTCTAGTTTCAGGGAAAATTTACAGAATTGGATTTTGAGTTTCGTAACTCGACATATGAATTTTTAAGCAACTATGACGCAGATTGTTAGCTTGACTGAAAATTTTAAAAATAAATTGTTTGAGCTGTTTAAGTAATGAATTAAGTCTATTAACACCTCGTGTTCGACTCCGGCGACGGTCTTGGGTACGGGGCGTTACATTTGGTCGGTTCTCGGACTAACCTAGCATGTGTAAAAGTTTAGCTATACATGCCACTGATCTGTGATAGTGTGATGTCTTCCGACGCGTATGAGTACCGTCTTATTTAGACAAGGTACTCTCCAACCGAGTGCGCCGACCATGTTCAATGTTATGTGAAGGTATTTGAGTAAAATTATGATTATGATAAGTCTCAGTTCAGAAAAGTATGAATAAAAGTTTATGATACATATGTGATAAATATCCATATTTGCTTCATGCTCATATGATGTAGTGTATATGGCTTACTTGATAAGATGAACGGAATAAATAGAAAGTAGTAGAGGTATGAATAAAAGTCATAATATTATGATACGAATGAAAATGTCCTTGTCTTGATTTGGACATCGAATGTTGATGAATGCTAATGATATATAATTTTTATGAGATAAAGGATTATAATGAAATGAACTTATCTATGTTAAATTGTTGGACTGAATTATATGATTGTAATGATATGTACATGATGATGCACGGAATGAAAGTTGTGATTGTGATGCAAATATCTATGTTTGTTTGGTCTTATATGATGTCATGAGCATGACTTAATTTAATTAAATGAATGGATAAGTAAAGCTATCTAGAAAACATAGAATGTATGCATAAGTATATTGTCTAAATGGACAATAGGAAAATTTGTGTAAGCCAACATGAATGTTGCATTGCCTGAATGAATGACATGATTTTGATGATATTTCTATGATGATGGGAGTTATGTCATATGTGTATGTATAAGAAAGTCGAGTCAGAGGTCCTACAGCCCCTCCCCCTTACCAAAGTGGTACTTATAATGGAATTTGATTAGATTTGTATTGAATAAGTTTCCGGTTGAGAACCCAAAGAGTTTAGTGATAGAATAATTATAAGTATGATCAGAGATTGAAAATGAGCTGATAAGTAAAGTCGAGCCGAGAAAGTATCGGATTGACGTAAAGATTATTGGAGTTATGCACTATCCCAATTAGAGAAGGAATTCTCTTTGGTAAATCGAATTACTCGGTGCAAGGTCGAGAGAAGTGTAAATCGAAATTTATTCGAATCGGCCTTCTTTAGTGAATGGTTTAATATGAAATTTGTGACGCAGAACTAGTTGGGGAAATGATATTTGAAATGTGAACTATCTGAGTGTGTGATTATGATTGGACAGATTTAGCGATCTCTTTTGAGATGTTCTATGTGTTTACCCGTTCTCAGAAATATTTCTAAGGCTATTGGTCTTCTGAAGAAATTCTTGTTATATGGGAATGTCTTCTAATTTTGGTGTTGGATGAAAGCATTGGTAGTCTGACTGGTTTATAATTTATATTGCTCTATTTCATTTCGTCTGATAAGAATTGATGAGAGAATACATATAATATTATGATTCTGTTTCTTCTACTTGATGCTTCATCTGATATATATGTATGGGAAGATATATTGTTCTTGTTATATTTGATTTCAGTGGGATTAAATGATGTTTTCTTTTGGACTTTCTTTCTTTGAAGAATTATCGGGGTATTCTGTATTTTCTCTATGAGTTTGGTTTTCGATTCTCCGACATAGTATCGTATCTTGGGTTTCTTTATCCTGTATCTTTATTCTGGATTTCTTTATTCGGTTTTCTTGTTATCTTTGTTCCATAATTTGTCAATTATGACTCATGTTCGAAGTACATTCTTCAGCTCGTGATAATCATGTCAAATATGACTATACTTCTAATTTGATCTTGGTAATGTGGTGATTTTAGTATTGGGGTTTTTTCTAATTTCTGTGTAAGGATTTGACATCAGTAAAGGCATAAGTGATAAAAGCGCGAGTTTCAGTCGGTATGGTGAATTATCTATTTGAAAGATTTCATGTGACAATTATTTCAGGATTATTTTTCCCAAGCCTGATAATAGAATTTCATTTTGTACGGATAAAAGAGTAAATAGTCTGAACGAGAAGTGTATATTTATTAGAAAGAGTTGGATATTAGTTAAAATCACAACGAATGATAAGGTTTTCGTCTTGTGAAAGCTGAAAAGTTTATTACATGTTGACAAAGTTTGGATAGATGAGAATATTGGTAACCGAAGCGTCTGAACTAGACTAGTCTACATTGAGTAAAGACTTCATGACTTTCAGTAATGTACTGTTGTATGAATTGTGATGTGTTTCAAGACAGTAAGGTAATGTGATAGTTTAGAGCATTCGATGTTACATAAAATTGGAGTTGTTAAAGGGGTTAAAGCCGAACATTGGGATCTATCAAAATTATCCTTGTCAGTGTTGATATTGGGATGGAAATGAGAAGGATTATTCTTGAGGCCATGTCAGAAATATTTCCATGGCGGAAAGAGGAAAATGTGATGTATCCTATTGTTAAATGTTTGGCGAGATCTATAAATCATATATGTATTGAATGAATTCCTACTCATCAGATTCATGGAATTTTAGGTCTCCTTGATTGTTGGATTTCTTGGAATTCCGGTCTCCATTAAATCAAGTTGAGATCTGGGTTTTATGTCATGATATCATGGGAAACTGAGAAGGGTTGAAAATTTAAGAATAGTTGAGAGTTGAGACTGTAAGCTTTTAGATCATATGAGAAATTAAAGAGATGTATTGGAGGTACAGCCTAAGTGAAAGTTTTTCGGCATCGAATATGAGATTAAAAGTGAAGACCACTTTTCTGGTAAGATTTTCGGGGACGAAAATCCCTAAAGGGGGGGAGAATATCCTGATTTTGGGCCTAGTCGGAATAGTGGTTTCATGACCACAAAATCTGAGATAGAAATAATTATTTTATGATTATTTTTAGGTCTATGATATGATTGCATGATTGTGTGAAAATTTCGTGCAGAAATTTTATGCATAAAGTGCTTAAATTGAAATTAGGGACTAAATCGAATAATTTGTAAAACTTGCAAATAGAAGTTTCTAGTATAAAATTGTTTTGAAATATTAATTAGGAGGTCTTAAATAGCAATTTTACCAATTTCTAAGTCTATGGACAAAATTGGACATGGATGGAATTTTGGAAAGTTTAGTAGTAAGGGCATTTTGGTCATTTAGGGTAAAATGAATTAAAATATAAAATTAAAAGCCAATTTTGCTCATCTTCAACCCCATGGCCGAATATAGCAAGGAGAAACCATGGCTAGGGTTTTCAAGCTTCCAAGCTCGATTGTAAGTCCATTCTAGCCCCGCTTTTTAAGTTCTTTACGTTTTTGGAGTCCCGGTAGCTCGATTAAGCTTATGCTAGCAATAATTTAACCTAGGGTTTATATTTGGAAATATACCCATAGGTGAAATTTGTGTATTTTGGTATTTTATGATAGAATATGAGGTTTTAAATTATGTTAGACAACTTGTACTACTCGGTTTTAAGTGAAAACTAGCAAAAGGGCTTAATCGGTAAAAATACCTAATAGTCATAAGTACATGTTAGAGTGAGAATTCGATGTTGCCATAGAAGGGAAAAATGATCAGCATGTCATAAAACATAAGAAAATAGGCTGAAGTTTAATTTACGAGCTTTGAGACAAAAGTGTAAATATGCAAAAGTTTAGGGGCAAAACTGTAATTTTTCCAAAATATGATTTTGGGTCAATTTGAATAATGTGAGTCCTAATTAGACTATATTTTAAATGATAGAGCAAGGAAAACCAAAATTCGGGCTAAAATGGGGAAAATACCAAGTTGTGGACGAAATGGTAAAAATAGTCATTTTCGCATACGAGGTAAGTTCATGTGTAAATGTAGTAACATAATTGTCATTTTAAGCAATTTAATATTGTTTATATGATATGATGCTGATTATTATCATGAAATATTATGCTTTGTGGTTATTGTTGAATAATATGTAATTTTGTGAATTACTTGATGAGTATGAACTATCACCGAAGTATCAATTTCGATATTCCGTGGAAGATGGCAAAGATGTGTGATCGAGGAAAATGCCCGTTTGAACCTGAGGAATAGATTAGGATACAAGTGACATGTCACTAGGATGGTTGAGCATCCGAACTCGTTGAGTTGAGTCCGAGTTCACTTATGGATGCAAATGTCCGAACTCATTGAGTTGAGTCCGAGTTCGTGAGATGTAACTAGGCATCCGAACTTGTTGAGTTGAGTCCGAGTTCACTCATGGATGAGAACGCCCGAGCTCGTTGAGTTGAGTCCGAGTTCGCTTATGGGCGGGTTACATAGTAGCTTGGCTACATATGTGGCACTTATGTGCAAACTTTCCATGTATCCGAATTATATTCCGATGTGTTCAATGGGTAAAATTTTACTCAAGCGGAGGAATACGCGAGATGAAAGGGAGGTATTGGTAAGTGTTGTGAAATGAATACTTTGAACAGGTATGTACTTAACCCTCGGGTTGAAAACTCGATATAACAACAATATGGTAAGATGATAAATGAAAATGTGATATGAATGTCTCGGTGATGATTATGCAAATGATGTTTTATCTTTGCTTATATAGTTATGTTACTTGCTATTTGCATGTGAACTTACTAAGAATTTATGCTTACTCCCTCCTTTTCATTCCTTGTAGTGTTGACAAGCCAGCTTGGAAATCGGAAACGGTCGGAGGCACGCTCACACTGTCCGTATACCATCTTGGCATAATGGCTTGTATATTTTGAGTATGGCATGTATAGCATTATAATCATTTTGTGTATATGGTCTTATGATATGGTTATTGAGTGGTATGGAAATGCTTGGTAATGATTAGCCATTGGAATGGCTAATCATTATCATATTTGGTGTTATGTATGCTAAATTGCTAGCTAATCCATGGAAACCATGAAATAGGTAAAATTTATCATAAAATAGATTCAGACAGCAGTAGTGACGTGAGTTTGAAAAATCACTAAAAATAGTAGAGATACAATTAGATGATGAATGATATTTGGAATTGAATAATTATGAGTCTATTTTCATATGGATGGAACAAAACAGGTATATGAGTTATATTTATGAGATGTTTAAATTTTTGTGAAACAGGGCCAGAGCAATTTCTGGATCCCCTGTTCTGACTTTGGAAATTAACCATAAATTGTTCAAAGATAATTAGAAGTCATAATTTATATGTACAGATTTCTTATTGAGTCTAGTTTTATTAGAAGCAAACGGTATAGTCATTGAAACTCTGTACAGGGAGATATTTGATTCGTAATACACAGAGGTCAAAGCAGACAAACTCTGAAACAGGGGAGACTTTAACTAATAAACTGTACTACTTTGGTCGACCAAAAATTCTATAAAAAAATTATTAAATAGAAATATGAGTCTAGTTTCAGGGAAAATTTACAGAATTGGATTTTGAGTTTCGTAACTAGAGATATGAATTTTTAAGCGACTATGACGCAGATTGTTAGCTTGACTGAAAATTTTAAAAATAAATTGTTTGAACTGTTTAAGTAATGAATTAAGTCTATTAACACCTCGTGGTCGACTCCGGCGACGGTCTCGGGTACGGGGCGTTACACACAGATCATCACCCCATCACACCAATATATTCAACACTTAGTGCCTCATCGATATGTCTGAAGTATAATGTGATTCGTGCCTCGTTGGTATAAACCAATGTAAAATATATAAATGTGCCTAACACCTCATTACTACATTCGAAATATAATATGCGCTCCACGCCATATCAATATAAACAAAGGTAAAATATTGTACACTAATCCTATGGTAGGCCAACTATACTTGACCCAATTTGATATCTTTAATAGGGTATTCGATATTTAAAAACATTCATGTTTCAAATGTTATAAACTATTACTTGCCAATTTCATATCATTCTCAAATCAATTTCATATAAAGTCAACATGGCAACTGACATTATTCATATATTCAATACTTATTGAATTCATCTTTTCACTTATAATATATCACATTTATCTCATATCCATAGTTATTTGCTTCAAACACAATAAACATACAGTTATACAAAGTTTCATTATATTGCAACAATTAACCAAACACAAAACACCTAGCAAATCACGAGAAAAAGTAGTGTTATCATCTTAATAAAGCTATTATGTAACAAGCCACATATATATTTGTTGGAAAATCAGGTTTGGAAAACGCAACGGAAAATAAATTCAGGAAAAATCAAGGTTAAAAAAAATTACAAAACAAGAACTTGGTTGTGATATCTAAAGTAATAAACACTTAATCAAAATTGTATCTTTTCGGTTCGTTTAGAATGACTGCTTTGACCAAGTAATCTTCTCTACTATCCTCAAGCTCACATTTGCCGAGTGCGCTTGACTCGAATAAAAAAAAATTCACAAAAATTACTAGTGGGATAATTTCACAATTTGTCTAAAATTTTGGACTAAGTTGTAAATAAGAAAAATATCTCTAGAAATTTTCTGAAATAATTTCTTCAGAGAACTATCTCTCTACAACTTTCTCTTGAATTCAAGTGTATGTAAATAATGACCCAAAGCTCTCTTTATATAGGGAGAGTTTAGAGAGTTCAACTATAATTAAACTTAATTACTTTAATATTAAATTTAATCTAATATTTATCTTGATAAATATTAGATTAAATCTTATTAAATTAATAGAATACTTATCTACAAGTAAAACATTAAATTAAATTAAATATTAAATTAATAAAATACTATTAAGATAAGTATTAAGTTAAATTTAATATTAAATATTTTAAAATATTATTACTTTTGGAATAGTTAATCTAAAATCAAATTCTCTAGTAAAGTCCCAAAGAGAAGTGTTATTCTTCCACTGCTTAACCACCAAAAGCCTATCGTCACCGACCTTTTTTCAGCCACCAGAATGCTATCATTAAAGCCACCGACACCCTGAACTGGTTTGGTTTTTTCCAGTTTGGTCTAGGTCAGTGACGGCCTGACTGGTCTGGTCTAGCCACTAGTTGGACATAGGTCTAGTTTCACATACCAAGACTAGTTAGACTAGTTTTTTTATGATCTCAAATCCAATTTTCAAGTTAAATTACCTATTCGACCAATTATCTAACTTGAAAATTAATTTCCAAAAATATCATAATAATTTAATTAATTTAATTTTACTTGATTAAAATTAATTTTCCCAAAAATCACTTAGATTTTCCAAATTAATTTTTCAATAAAATTTTTAATCAAATTCTCTAGTTTAACAATTCTTACAATCTCCCAATTTAATTCCACATTGAATAAATTGACTTAATTAAATTATTTCCTAAGTCATAGAATTTTCTTCTAATTCAAATACAATCCGATCAAGCTTTTGTTGAGCTAGCGGAGGCACCAATCAGACGTATACAATTAGGCTATAGTAATTGCAATTATTTGTAGAAGCATCGTTCTAATTATTCGTAATTACTTAATCATGGAGTCAGTCTACAAGAAGTACACTCATTAAAAATTCCTTATTGTATATTCTTTACAAAAGAAATTCATCCAATTGTTTTGTCCAATGACCTTTTCATGTATGTGTTACCCTCATATGATATCCTTGATTCCTTTGAGTTAAATATGTTCACTCAATACAATCCTATTTTATCTTATTGTCACTATTGTTTCTTTTTAATGGTTAATATGATAACTGTGAACAAATTACTATGATAAATTGCTCGTTCGAGAACAAGCAATCCATGGCCATGTTCCATATTTATCAACCTACACAATGCCAATGAGAGGATATCGTTAACTCTTTAGTTGAGCTATGAACTCCACTGTTGCTAGTAAAGTCATGTCATACACAAGTTATGTACCCAACATACTAGCTATCGACTCGATCATCTTTAGAGCATAAGCCTTCACTTATATCAAAGCATATGAGTTACATACGCATGGTCAGTGGCTAACTCAGGATTTAAGTAAATCATACCATGAATGCCACAAGTGAATTAATTCACAAATGAATTCAGAATTAATTCATCTTGGGTCCAGTTCAATGTATCATTTAGCCAATGAATACATATATGTCTCTACCCGTGGAGTCAGCTGCTCGGATAGCCAAGACTAGCCATCTCCTCAATTGGAATTGTAGATGACATAATAATCCTCCTCAGTATTTGAATCAAATGCACTCTTTCATTCTTTTACAGGATTATAGACTCGTTTAGATTATCTATTGAAATAAGTTATCTTTCTTGCAATGTAAATTGTAACAACTCATTTTCAGTGAAATCAGAATAGTAGTTTCGGGACCACAAATCCGAGTCAGAAAGAAAAATTATTTTAATATTACTGTATGAATTGCATTATGATAGAAATGACGTATGAAAATTGTAATACCCCTTACTCGTGTTTGACACCGAAACAGGGTACCAGGCATTACCGGACTGAAATGCAAGCAAACATACATTTTTGAGTCATAAAATTTTGTCCAAATTAAAACTTTTTGAAATTTAGCATAAAGTCCCTAACACGAGGCTACGAGGCCAAAAACATGCTTTAGAAGACTGAACCGAGAACTTTAGAAAATTTTTTAATGTTTTAAGGGCCACATGCCCGTGTGGCTTGAGACACAACCGTGTGGGTAGGCCGTGTGGTCACACACCCCCGTGTCCCTAACCCGTGTAACTCTCTATTTGTCACCCAAGAATAAATTGAAGTCACACGGCCAAGACAAACGCCCGTGTCCCGAGGTCGTGTCCTTCACACAACTAAGACACATGGCCGTGTCTCATGCCCGTGTACTCGGAACTGAACATTCTGTTTTGCAACAATTTAGGTGCAGGGGACACACGACCAGATCACATGCCCATGGGGCTGAACGTGTGTCACGCATGGCCTAGACACATGCCTGTGTGTCTACCCATGTGGACAAAAACAAAGCTATTTACCAAGCCATTTTGTCACCCTCACTTGCACACATTTACACAACATCACATGACATAAATTCAAGCATGTAAGATCAACCAAACCATTTACAATTATGAACATCACATACCAATACCATATCAACATTTATCACATACAACATTTATCATGCCATAAATCATTCATGTCAATTTCACCTACATTGGGCTTCATTTAACTACTTTCTAGTTACCTTATTGTAAACACTAATTTATCATCTCGTCAATAGACCACATTACCAAACATTTCACATTCATGCCATAAATCACATTTCCAAGCAATTCACATTCACCAAGCATACCATGATCATATCACCAAAGGCATTGACATATATATGAATATCTTAGGCTTACAACCATGTTAGCCAGATAAGCTAGTTTACATGACCAAATATCAAAACAAGCCTTTGACCCATACAAGCCAATACATTTGTAACAATCCAGTTTAGACCCTAGTAGGAATAGTGGTTTCAGGACCACAAATTTGAGTCAAAAAAATATTTTAATATTATTTTCTGTGCATATTATATGTGAATTGATATATGTGAAAATTTCGTATGAAAATTTGATTGTTTGTGTGCTTAATTTGATAAAAGGATCTAATTGCGTAAAATGTAAATGCGGTTTTCTATTTGAATAATGGTCGAATTGATGTGTCTTTATATTTGAGAGGCCTTTATGTGGTAATTATACCTTTATATATATTAGTGGACATTTTTGGACACTTACTTAAGTGTTCTTAAAGATTATTATAAAGGTTAAATTAGTAATTAACATAATAAAGGTTAATATAATATAACAACATGAATTTTGGCTATCATTTTAAGACCACCTAGCCGGAACTACCAAAGGAAAAGAAAGAAAAACTCAAGCTAGGGTTCAGCCTTTGTCTTCTTTGATTAAGATATGTGTTTTTCTCAGTTTTTGATAATTTCTAAGTTTTTGCGATCATTGCTTCGTGTTCTATCAAGCCCATGCCTAAATTTTTGATTTTGATGATGAATTTGAATTATGTCATTGATGAAATTGTGAGCTTTATGATGTTAGTTGATGGAAAATGAAAGATATGTTTTGGGTTAACATGTTTTGTCTTTGAATTTTTGATGAATTTGAGTATTTTGGACTAATTTCTGAAAATGTGAAATTGAGGGACTAAAATGCGAATTAAATGAAATATATGGCCTTAAATGAGCTAAGTGAATATTTGGCCAAGTATATGTATAAAGAAATTATGTGTATTTTGTGATTTTGAGAATTAGGGACTAAAGTGTTAAAATGTGAAAATGTGAGGGCTAATTTGTAAAAACTGCTAAAATGTGTATATGAATTTAGTAGAATGATTTTTTGAATAAAATATTTAAATTTGAATGTGTTTAGGTCAAGAACCAAAGAAAACGAAATTAGATCGAGGAAAGTCGAAAGTCATTGAATAGCCGTTCATTTTCGTACGAGGTAAATCAATTTATAAATAAATGTGTTAAATTGAATTATTATTGCTTATATGATATTTGAATTATGGTGAATGAATATGAGAGCAGAATATATGAAATCTGAGAAAGTTTCGATAATGTGAATACGTCCGAAAAGTCGCATACGAACCATAGGAATAGTTAGGATACATATGTCATGACATAGGATTTCTAATATGTGATCTTGTGTAAGACCATGTTTGGGACATTGGCATCGATTTGAGATTTACGTGTAAGACCATGTCTGGGACGTCGGCATCATATTTGATTTCGTGTAAGACCCTGTCTGGGACAGTGGCATCGATATCTGATTACATGTAAGACCACTTCTAGGACGTTGGCATTGTACGAGTTTTTTGAGCTATATGCGTATCCTATTTGTTTCCGTATGATTCAACGGGCATTATGAGAAATGAATAATTATATGAATGTGCATCTGATTCAGATACGTTTGAAACGTATAAAATGGTTGAGAATGAAAGGTAGGTATTTGTACAATTATGGACTTATGATTGATGTAATTGAATTATGAACAAATGAGCAATAGGAGACTAATGGATAAGTGATTATATTTTGCTATGAGTTACATGAATGAATTGTGTTATGTGATAAGTTTATTTGTATATGGCTTACTAAGCTTACTTTGTGTATGTTTTCCATTGTTTTATAGTAATCGAAGCTATTGGGAGCTCGAGAATCGTCGAGGATCATCACCACACTATCGAACTTTATTTTGGTACCCTTTTTGGAAATGCATATATCAAAGTATGGCATGTATAAGCTAGAATTATTGTGGTATGTTTTGAGATGGGTATATCATGCCATGTGATATGGCTTGAATACGGTTAAACTTATGGTTTGATTTTGATATATGATATGTGATGCAAAAATGGTCAATTTGATAAGTTTGGTAAGTGATTTTGGTATGTTTTAGTTTGAATAATATGGATGAAGTTGATTGGTAATTATATGACATAAGTGATGTATGTTTTGTGTTTGAACTTGCTTAAAATTATGGTGAAACTAATGCTTGTAGTTATGACCCAAAACGGGTGGCAGAATTGGCTTTGCAAATGGCCTATTTTTGTCCACACGGGCAGAGACACGAGCGTGTGTCTCAGTTCTGTGCGACACACGGTCATGTTACACGGCCGTGTGTCCCTAGAGGTAGTTCTACATTTTAATGTCAATCTTGAGCACAGCCTAGACACACGGGTGTGTCTGATTGCCATGTGAGGCACACACCTTTGGTACATGGGCGTGTGTAGCCATTTTCAAGGGTACACAGGCTGGACACAAGGGCGTGTGGTTACCCATGTGACCCAAGTCAATTTTGACCATGGCCAAGGCACACGGGCATATCTCCGGGTGTGTGGTATAAGTCAGTATGTATGCGCTGTTTTGCCATGGTTTAGACACACTGGCGTGTCTAAAACCGTATGAGGCACACGGCCTGCTCACACGGGCATGTGTCCTTTTTAACTTAGAAAATAGTTGAATTTTAGAAAAATTTTGTATGTGTTCGGTTTAGTCCTGACCTCTCCCTAATGCATGTTTAAGGTCTTATTGACCTAAGAAAAGGACTTTACGTTGGTATTTGATTATGATTTAATGATGTATGACTTTTTATTTTGAAATGATTGCAAAATGTTTCGATGTCTAATAATGCCTCTTAACCCTAGTCCAGTGATGGATACGAGTTAGGGGTGTTACATTTGGTTGGTACTAGAGCCACGGTTTAGTCGAGTCTAGGACTAACGTAGCGTATGTGAGTCTCACTATACATGCCATATTTGTAAACTGTGATAGTGTGATGATTTATATAGTAAATGGATCCCGAACAAGTCGTAAATGAAGATGTTGAAAGTAATGCGCTTGCTTCCGCTCAAGAGGCAGTGCCATCTGATTCTAGACCCGTGACTAGTAGCCACGAGGGAGAGGCTAAGTAAGACGTTGATATGAGTGGTTTCGAGAGAACGAGTCACTTGGGATTTCTTTCAAGCAGAATTCAGATAGAAATACATCAGTCAAAGATTCATCGATCAGAAACGTAAAGAGTTTCTTGAGCTTAAACAAGGTCGTATGCTAGTTACAGAATACGAGCGAGAATTTGTGAGATTGAGCCAGTATGCACGGGAATGTGTCTCGACTGAAGCAATAATGTGCAAGAGATTTGAAGATGTCTTGAATGAAGACATCAAGTCATTAGTCGGGATTCTGGAAATAAAAGAATTTGTAGTACTTGTTGACTTAGGAAAAAGAAAAGAAAAGCTAACTTAGAAGCTAGAGATACGAGAAAGAGATTCACAAGTAAATCATTTCAGTTTGTTTCAAAGAAATTCTGAGATAATTTTAGCCGTTCAAAGGCTAATATGGGACATTCGAGTAGAGATTGTGCTAGATCGCATTCGAGTTTTAGAGCTCTAGCTACTTCTATTGCAAGTGTTGGAAATGTCTGATCCGATCGACTCGAGTATAGACATTGTGGTAAAAAAACTTGGAAGTTGTAGATTGAATGACCGAGCTTGCGTCAGATGTGGATCCCTAGATCACTTTATCCATGAATGTCTTGAGTCTGTAGAGCAAGAGATTGTGTAAAATCTGAGGCCGAGTGGCAATACAACTCGAGGTAGACTGCCCAGAAATACGGGTAATGTAAGTGGCAGCCAAAGGGGAACTAAAGATACAACTGTTCAATCTGAGGCTAAAGTGCCTGCCAAAGCCTACGCCATCCGAGCTCGTGAGAAAGCTTCGCCCCTTGATGTTTTAACTGGTACTTTTAGACTTTACGATACTTCTGTGATTGCATTGATAGATCCCAGATCAACACATTTTTATATATGCATGAACTTAGTGAGTAGTAAGACTTTGCTTGTGGAGTCTACTGAATTTGTAATTAGAATATCAAACCCCATAGGTCGGTGTGTTTTGGTTGATAAAGTGTGTAAGAATTGTCCGTTGATGATTGGAGATTCATGTTTTCTGGCGGATTTGATGTTATTACCATTCGATGAATTTGATATAATTCTAGGTATGGATTGTTTAACATTCCACGATGCTATTGTAAACTGCAAACGGAAAACTATTGATTTGAGATGTCAGAATGATGAGATTACGTGGATTGAGTCTAATGATCTGAATGGTTTACAGGTAATGATTTCTTTGATTTTAGCTCAGAAATATGTGAGAAAGGGCTGTGAAGCTTACTTTTCTTATGTGATTGATTTGAAAGTGACAGAAAAGAAAATTAAATCAGCGCCTATTGTCTATGAATTCCCTGATGTGTTTCCTGAAGAACTTCTGGGATTACCTCCGATTTGGGAAGTTGAGTTTGGCTTTGAATTAGTGCCAAAGACTACTCTGATTTCGATAGCTCCGTATAGAATGGATCTGACCGAGTTAAAAGAATTAAAGTCTCAATTACAAGAGTTAATTGATAGAGGATTTGAAAGATCGAACTTTTCCCCTTGGGGTGCTCCTGTTCTATTTGTGAAAAAGAAAGATGGTACGATGAGAATGTGCATTGATTATCGTCAGTTGAACAAAGTGACTATCCCTCTGCCCAGAATTGATGATTTGTTTGATCAGTTGAAAGGAACTACCGTGTTTTCAAAGATAGATCTCAGATCGGGTTATTATCAGTTGAGAATAAAAGATTCAGACATTGCAAAAACTGCTTTCCGAACGAGTACAGACACTATGAGTTTTTAGTTATGCCTTTTGAATTAACGAATGCACCTACTATTTTTATGAATTTGATGATCAAAATTTTTAGACCGTAATTTGATAGATTTGTTGTTGTATTCATTGATGACATATTGATATATTCTCGTAATGAATTTGAGTATGCTGAACATTTGAGAATAGTGCTACAGACTTTGCGTGATAAGCAGTTGTATGCAAATTTTAGCAAATGTGAATTTTGGTTACGAGAAGTTGGTTTTCTAGGACACGTTGTATCAGCATCTAGTATCTGAGTTTATCTAAGCAAAATTTCAGCTATCTTGGATTGGAAGCCTCCAAGAAATGTTTCTGAAGTTCATAGTTTTTTGGGACTTGCCGATTATTATAGACGATTTGTGAAAGGCTTTTCTATGATTGCTACTCTATTGACGAAATTGTTTCAGAAAGATGTGAAATTTGAATGGTCTAAAAAGTGTCAGAAAAGTTTCGATTAGTTGAAAGCCCTATTGACTGAAGCTCCAGTGTTGGTACATCCAAAATCTGGTAAAGAATTTGTAATATATAGTGATGCATCGTTGAATCTGGGTTGTGTTTTGATGCAGGAAGGAAAAGTCATAGCTTGTGCCTCGAGACAGTTAAAGCTGGACGAAAAGAATTATCTGACACACGACCTAGAATTGGCGGCTATTGCGTTTGCTTTGAAGATTTGGCGCCACTATTTGTTTGGTGAGAAATGTCATGTTTATTTTGATCATAAAAGTTTGAAATATCTGATGACTCAGAAAGATTTGAACCTGGGACAGAGAAGATGGTTAAAACTGTTAAAAGATTATGAGCTTGTTATTGATTATCATCCAGGAAAAGAAAATGTTGTTGCTGATGCTTTGAGTCAGAAATCATTGTTTGCATTGCGTGCGTTGAATACTCATTTAGTTCTGTCCGATGATGGTTCGATTTTAGCCAAATTGAAAGCAAGACCGTTGTTTTTATAATAGATTATTTATGCTCAAAAAGTTGATAATGAGATAATAGCAAAACGAGCTCAGTGTGATTTGGATTCTGATTCTGAATGTCAAATTAATAGTGACGATTGTTTGAGATTCTGAGGTCAGATTTGTATTCTGAGAAATTTAGAGTTGATTCAGATGATTTTGAATGAAGCTCACAATAGTCATTTATCTGTACATCCAGGTAGTACGAAAATGTAAAATGATCTAAAATAGCATTACTAGTGGTCTGGAATGAAAGAAATAACTCTGACTTTGTTTGGAAATGTTTGATCTGTCAGCAAGTTAAAGCTGAACATCAGGTGCCATATAGTTTGTTACAACCAATTATGATTCCAGAGTGGAAATGGGATAAAATAACGATGGATTTTGTTTTGAGTTTTCCCTTATATCTGAGAAAGAATGTTGCAATTTGGGTTGTAGTTGACCGATTGATGAAATCAACTCATTTTATTTTGGTACAATCTAATTACTCGCTTGATAAATTAGCTGAGTTATAAATTTCTGATATTGTAAGGTTACATGGGGTGCCATTATTTATTGTGTCAGGTAAAGGTCCGAGATTCACTTCGCGATTTTGGAAGAAACTACAAGAGGCTTTAGCTAGAAATTACACTTCAGTACTGCTTTTCATCCGTAGACGGATGGTCAATTTGAGCGAATTATTCAGATTCTTTGGGATATGTTGAGATGTTGCATTCTTGAGTTTGAAGGTACGTGGGAACAGTATTTTCCATTGATTGAATTTTCTTATAATAATAGCTTTCAATCGAGCATTAAAATGGCACCGTACGAAGCCTTATATGGTGTCGTATACCATTGTATTGGTCAGAGCTCAGTGAGAATAAGATTCACAGGATTGATTTGATAAAAGAGACTGAACAGAAAGTAAAAACAATCCAAGAAAGTCTAAAAGTAGCTTTTGATCATCAGAAATCATATGTAGATTTGAAACGAAAAGATTGAATTTGAGATCAGCGACAAAGTCTTTCTAAAAGTGTCTCCATGGAAAAAAGTACTCCGATTCGGCAGAAAAGGCAAATTGATTCCAAGGTTCATTGGGCCGTATGAGATTATAAAGCGCATCGGACTAGTTGAATATAGATTGTTATTGCCACGTGAGCTAGAAAAGATTCATAATGTGTTGCACGTATCGATGCTTCAACGATACAGATCTGATCCGTCACATGTGATTTCTCCATCTGAGATAGAAAATCAGTCTGATATGACCTATGAAAAAGAACCGATCCGTACCTTGGTTCGCAAGATTAAAGAATTGAGAAATAAGAAAACTCTGTTAGTAAAAGTAATGTGGCATCGACATGGTGTTGAAGAGGCTACGTGGGAGCCCGAAGATGCTATGAGACAACAATATCCAAATCAGTTCAACAGTAAGATTTTTGGGATGAAAATCCCTAAGGGGGAGAGTTGTAACAACCCGGTTTAGACCTTAGTCGGAATAGTGGTTTTGGGATAACAAATTTGTGTCAGAAAAATATTTTAATATTATTTTTTGTGCTTATCATTGTGAATTGATATCTGTCAAAATTTTGTATGAAAATTTGATCGTTTGTGTGTTTAATTTGATAATAGGATCTAATCGCGTAAAATGTAAAAGTGGTTTTCTATTTGAATAATGGTCGAATTGATGTGTCTGTATATTTGAGAGGTCCTTATGTGGTAATTATACTTTTATATATATTAGTGGACATTTATGGACACTTACTTAAGTGTTCTTAAAGATTATTATAAAGGTTAAATTAGTAATTAATATAATAAAGGTTAATATAATATAACGACATGAATTTTGGCTATCATTTTAACACCTCCTAGCCAAAACTACTAAAGAAAAAAAAAAAGAAAAACTCAAGCTAGGGTTCAGCCTTTGTCTTCTTTCATTAAGGTATGTGTTTTGCTCAGTTTTTAATAATTTCTACGTTTTTTTATCGTTGCTTTGTGTTCTAGCAAGCCCATGCCTAAGTTTCTGATTTTGATGATGAATTTGAATTATGTCATTGATGAAATTGTGAGCTTTATGATGTTAGTTGATGGAAAATGAAAGATATGTGTTGGGTTAATATGTTTTGTCTTTTAATTTTTGATGAATTTGAGTATTTTGGACTAATTTGTGAAAATGTGAAATTGAGGGACTAAAATGTGAATTAAATGAAATATATGGGCTTATATGAGCTAAGTGAATATTTGGCCAAGTATATGTATAAAAAAATTGTGTATTTTGTGATTTTGAGAATTAGGGACTAAAGTGTTAAAATGTGAAAATGTGACGTGTAATTTGTAAAATGCCCTAAATATGTGTATATGAATTGAGTAGAATGATTTGTGGAATAAAAGAGTTAAATTTGAATGTGTTTAGATTAAGAACCAAAGAAAACAAAATTAGATCGGGGAAAGTCGAAAGTCATTAATAGTCGTTCGTTTTCGTACGAGGTAAGTCGATATACAAATAAATGTGTTAAATTGAATTATTATTGCTTATATGATATTTGAATTGCGTTGAATGGATATGGGAGCTGAATATATGAAATCCATAGAAGTTCCGATAATGTGTCGACGTCCGAAAAGTCCTGTACGAACCATAGGAATAGTTAGGATATATATGTCATGACATAGGATTTTCGATTTGTGATTTCGTGTAAGACCACGTTTGGGACGCTGGCATTGATTTGAGATTTACATGTAAGACCATGTTTGAGAAATCGACATCGTATTTGATTTCATGTAAGACCCTGTCTAGAACAGTGGCACCGATATTTGATTACATGTAAGAGCATGTCTGGGACATTGGCATTGTACGAGTTTTCTGAGCTATATGCATATCCTATTTGATTCCGTAGGTTCAACTGGCATTCCAAGAAACGAATAACTATATGAATGTGTATCAAATTCAGGTACGTTTGAAACGTATAACATGGTTGAGAATAAAAGGTAAGTATTTTTACAATTATGGACTTATGATATATGTAATTGAATTATGAACAATTGAGCAATAGGAGACTTATGGATAAGTGATTATATTTTGCTATGAGTTACATGAATGAATTGTGTTATGTGATATGTTTATTTGTATATGGCTTACTAAACTTTTGAAAACTTACTTTGTGTGTGTTTTCTATTGTTTTATAGTTATCGAAGCTATTGGGAGCTCGGGGATCATCGAGGATCATCACCACCCTATCGAACATTATTTTGGTACCCTTTTTGGAAATGTATATATCAAAGTATGCCATGTATAGTGTAACAATCCGGTTTAGACCCTAGTCAGAATAGTGGTTTTGGGACCAAAAATCTGAGTCAAAAAATATTTAAATATTATTTTCTATGCTTAATATATGTGAATTAGAATGTGTGAAAATTTCATACGAAAATCTGAGTGTTTGTGTCCTCAATTTGTTAAAAGGACTTAATCGCATAATATGTAAAAGTTTCCTGCTACTTGTTAAAGTACTTAATTGATTTGTCTTATTAAATATGAGGTCCTTATGTCGTTATTATGCCATTTTCATGGTAAGTGGACAATTATAGCCTTATATGTTAATGTTTGAATGATTTTTAATGATGGGCAAAATGGTAAATGATGTATTATTAAGTAATTAATTAAAAAAAAACATGAATTTGGTGTTATTATCATCATCCTTGCCAAAAATTGAAGAAAGAAATTAGGGTTCTTGAGCTTTGAACATTCGACACTTACAAGCATCAATTAGGTATGTGTTTTTTATCGATTTCTGATAATTTCTACGTTTTTTGTGATCGTTGCTTAGTATACTATCAAGCCCATGTCCTAATTTCTGAAATTGTTAATGATTTTGAGTTATGCCATTTTTGATAATGTGAGCTTTGTGAAGTTTGATGATAGCATACGAAAGATATGTATTAGATTACTAAGTTTTGTCTTTGAATTTTTGATGAATTTGAGTAAAATGGGATAAATTGTGAAATTTTTAAATTGAGGGACCAAAATGTGAAATAAATGAAATGTGTGGACTTGTATAGTGCCATGAATATTCAGCTAAATATAAGTATAAAGAAATTTCGTGTATTTTGTGATTTTATGAATTAGGGACTAAATTGTTAAAATGTGAAAATGTGAGGGCTAATTTGTAAAATGCCCTAAATGTGTGTTTTTGGATTGATTTGTATGAATGTGAGTTTGAATAAGTTAAATTTGAATTTATATACATCAAGAATTAAAGAAAACGAAATTAGATCGGGGAAAGTCGAAAGTCGTCGAGTAGCTGAAACCGTCTATCTAAATTTGTACGAGGTAAGTCTATATACAAATAAATGCATTTGAAATGGTTTTTTATGCTTATATGCTATTGAATAATGATAAATGGCTTTATGCCTTGAATATGAGATATCTGAGAAAGTATTGACAAAATTTCGACGTCCGAAAAGTCTCGTACGAACCCTAGGAATAGTTAGGATACATATGTCATGACATAGGATCCAATATGTGTTTTCATGTAAGACCACATATGGGACGTTAGCATCGACTTATAATTTACATGTAAGACTATGCCTGGGACATTGGCATCGTATTTGATTTCGTGTAAGACCCTGTTTGGGACAGTGGCATCGATATTTGATTACATGTAAGACCACATCTAGGATGTTGGCATTGTACGAGCTTTTCGAGCTATCTACGTATCCTTATGGTTTCGAACGGTTCAATGGGCATTCAGAGAAAATAGATGATTATGTGAATTTGTATCCGACTCTGGTATATTTGAATTGTATACCATGTTTGAGAATGAAAGGTAAGTATATGTACTTTGGTAAATATATGATCTAAGCATGAGTTACTGTGAGAATGAGTTATGATATGTATATGTGAATTATGTTCAAATGAAACATAAGAGATATATGTTTAAGTGAATGTATTTTTCCTTTAATTATATGAATGAAATGATGTTAATTGTTAAGTTTATTCGTATATGGCTTACTAAGCTTTTGAAAGCTTACTTTGTGGGTGTTTGCATTGTTTTAAAGATTTTGTAGCTATCGAAAGGTCAAGAATCGTCGAGGATCATCACCACACTATCAAGCTCTATTTTGGTACATTTTGGAAAGTGTAAATTCGGGAAGTATGGCATGTATAGGCTAGAAATAGTTGATTATGTGTTGTGAATCTAACCATGTGATTTGGCTTGGTTTTGGTTGTATTTATAAATGAGTTTTTGGTATGAATTATATGATGCAATATTATCTATGTGAAGTGTTTTGGATGGCCAAGAGAGTTGGTAAATTTGGTAAGTTTTTGGTAATGTGCCTAGTATGGAATTTGGTAAGGTTTTGGCATGAGATTTAATTGTATGATTAGATATTCTGAAACCATATGTTTTGGTATTATTTTGACTTATGGAATGACATGTTTTGGTATGTGTTATAAATATGAATTTGTTGTCAATATTATGGCATGAATGATGTAATTTTTGGTATTGAAATTGGCTGAAATTATAGTGCAAATGTGCTTGGTTTGATACTTGTAGGTTTGACCCAAATCAAGTGGCAAATTGGCTTTTCAAATGGCCTATTTTTGTCCACATGGGCAAAGACACATGCGTGTCTCTGCCGTGTGCAAGACACTATCATGTTGCACGGTTGTGTGTCTTTTGGGGTACCCTATGATTTTAAGTTAGTCTTGAGCACGGGCAAGGCACATGGGTGTGTGGCTAGCCATGTGACCCAAGTCAGTTTTGACAACAGCCAAGGGACACGGGCATGTCTTGTGGCCGTGTGATTAAGCCAGTATGTATGCTTTGATTTGACAAGGTCTAGACACATGGGCGTGTCTAAAGGCATGTGAGGCACACGGCCTGTTCACACGGGCGTGTAACCTCTGTAACTTAGAAAATTTGTTTAAGTTTCGAAGAATTTTGTATGTGCTCACTTTGGTACCGATCCTTTTTTGAAGCATGTTTAAGGCCTCGATAACCTATGTAAGGGACTTTGTATTGATATTTGACATTTGATGCGATGATATTTGTGAAATGAATGTTAAATGTTTCGGAATGTTAGGTAACGCCTTTAACCCTAGTCCGATGACGGGTACGGGTTAGGGTGTTACATATAAGCTAGAATTATTGTGGTATGCTTTGAGATAGGTATATCATGCCATGTGATATGGCTTGAATATGGTTGAACTTATGGTTTGATTTTGGTATATGATATGTAATGCAAAAATGGTCAATTTGATAAGTTTGGTAAGTGATTTTGGTATGTTTTAGTTTGGATAATATGGATGAAATTGATTGGTAATTATATGAAATAAGTGATATATGTTTTGTGTTTGAAATTGGTTAAAATTATGGTGTAATTGATGCTTGTAGTTATGACCCAAAAAGGGTGGCAAAATTGGCTTTACAAATGGCCTATTTTTGTCCACACGGGCAGAGACACGGGCGTGTGTCTCAGCCATGTGCGACACACGGTCATGTTACACGGCTGTGTGTCCCTAGAGGTAGTCCTACATTTTAAAGTCAGTATTGAGCACAACTTAGACACACGGGCGTGCCTGGTAGCCGTGTGAGGCACACACCCTTGGCATATAGGCATGTGGCCATTTCGAAGGGTACACGAGCTGGACACACGGGCGTGTGGTTAGTCATGTGACCCAAGTCAATTTCGACTACGGCCAAGGCACACGAGCATATCTTTAGTCGTGTGGTATAAGTCAGTATGTAAGCCCTATTTTGCCACAGTTTAGACACACAGGCGTGTCTAAAGCCGTGTGAGGCACATAGGCGTGTGACCTTTACAACATAAAAAATTGTTAAGTTTCATGAAAGTTTTGTATGTGTTCGGTTCAGTCTCGACCTCTCCCTAATGCATGTTTAAGGTCTTGTTGACCTAAGAAAGGGAATTTATGTTGGTATTTGATTATGATTTGACAATGTATGACTTTGGATTTTGAAATGATTGCGAAATGTTCCGATATGTCCGGTAATACCTTTTTACCCTAGTCCAGCGACAAATACGGGTTAAGGGTGTTACAACATTGGCTAAAGTCATAATGAAACATATGACCAAAAGACTAAGTCCCTATACATGCCATAAACTCAAAATACTTGAATTCATCATTACCCAAAATGATAGCTTGATAGTGTGATAGGATATCCGGCGATCTCCAAGTCGGGCTAGCTTAATAACCCTATAAGATATGGGAAAATAAGATGGGTAAGCTATATAGCTTAGTAGGTCCTTATGAACATAATAAGCAACTCTTACCAATCATTTACCAAGTCTAACAATATAAATACAAAACAAAATATTATAAATTGCTAAAAACCTCTTAGTTATTAATTATTTAGTCACATTGTTTGCTATATCAATTTGCAAGCATAATTTAACACGTCTTGACTTTAGCCTAACAATCGTAATCTCTTCATTATAATCGATTACCACAATCAACCAATCATTTCAAACCTCATAAGAAACATACACATTAATTATGAGTATTCACTTTTCAAGCATATATTTAAAAATCTTTCAATTGTTAAAGCTCATATCTTCCCATACTTCCATAGTCATTTTAATAGGCAATTATGCCAATCATTCCTTTTTCTCATATTCAATAAATCATAATTAGTGTGAATAAAACATGCTATATCATAACTTAAATTGGCCCTGAAGCCAATCACATGATCCTCAACCAAATTTATCATGAATTTCATAAGTATAGGCTAAAAATCACAAGGTTTTCACAAAATCATTCTCGTGGAAATCATGAACTCACAATTTCATGAAGCCAATGCATATAAACTTACGTACATACCTATACCAATTCGTAATACTTACATACTTTTTCTCTTCTTTGACATACCCGTTGAATTTCCCGTTGAACCACTTGGAATACTAAAGGATACCTGGGAATCTCGTACATACAGTACCATACCAACGCCATATCCCAGATATGGTCTTACATGAAATCTCATATCGATGCCAATAGCCCAACTATGGTCTTGCACGAAGTCTCGTATCGATGCTATATCCCAAGTATGGACTCACATGTAATCTTAGTAACCCTGGTGTCATGACATTTGTATCCTATCTATTCTTAAGGTTCAACCGGGACTTTCGTTGTATCAAATCTCTGTCGATCATTTCCATAGTATCGTACTCAATTGCATTCACATTTCATTTCAATAATATAGCATTTACCACAATTATATCAATTAAGCATTCATACATATATAATTTTGTAACGCCCCAAACCCAGCCTAGACGTTATGACCAAGTCTGACGCGTCACATTGACTTACGGTTGGTTGTGTTCTTTGTTTATGGTAATCAAGGTAATTTTGTAAAACAATGGTTAATTGTTGACTAAGAAAAAAACACCGATTAATTAAGTCTTTAGGTTATCCATTTATTACGCTCGTTGTGTTTTGAAATCGTTTATTAATTTTGAACAAAAACCCACACAGCTTGAATCTAATAGTTTAAATCCAGTATAAGTAAAACAATTAACAAAACCATAAAATTTACGAGTGACCTTATTACAACTTAAAATCCAAAACAATTAAAGTAAGTAAAGGCTAATCAAAACACATGAAGAAAACCGAATTTGCAGAACATGTGGCCACTCCGAATCCCTTACAGCTCCAAGTCCACTATGGTTGGGGATTTCCTGCATGGATGAAATTAAGGGGTGAGCTTGGAAAACTCAGTGTGTAAAATAACCCAACCATAGTCCAAATCAGATCAAACCACAGAAACAGATTAAGTTGGGCCTTAGCCCTATACAGAATTCAGAATGAAGCCCATAGGCCCATAACAGATACAGAACAGATATTTCATGTATGCAGAAAACCCAACCCATATCCATCCGTATACACCCCCGTACCAACCTTACACCATGTGGGGAGACAACTCGACCCACCCATCTGCTACACACCACAGAAATTGCAGCATGGCTGCCAGGATAGATATTGTGACAGAGTCACCAGATACAGATATTGTGGCAGAGCCACCAGAACAGATATTTGTGGCATAGCCACCAGAAACAGATATTTGTGGCATAGCCACAAGAACGCTTCCTCCATCAATCTAACCCATATCCCATGCAACAGATATACATGTCATGGCATACAACATACAGAATCAAAATATCATGCATTTCAGTCAAAATTAACCCTAGGGGTATAACGGTCACTTTACACCTAGGGGTATAATGGTAATTTTCATACTTAGGGGTATTTTAGTAAATTTACTATTTTAGGGTTTTCATGCATATTATAGCCATTAACGTATTAACAGAAACACTTACAGAGCGTTTTTACCAAATTGGGCCCATTGGCCCATTAACCCGATTTTGGCCCATTAAGCCCAAATATACTGAAGTGCACGAAATTGCGCACTCTACAATCTTACTGCTTGAGATTACCAGGATTAACAAACAAACTATCTCACGAGCGCTCGCACGCTCGCAAGTTCACAAAATGCCCGCTCTTCAGCATTTCGGCTTTTCAGCTTTTGCCGATCTAGTCTATAAGTGGGTGTCGTTTACACTCTTATTTTGCGTCAAATTGACGCTGGGATCCCCTTACGATATCCTACAATCGGTTACCCACATGTTAGAATACAAGTCGATAACTATCATGTATTAAAATCCTTACCATATTCGGCCATTAACACCTTAGGCCCTAAAGTTCTTACCTTAGCCGAAATTTGGACTAGATCTAGATGTCCAACAGTGTTAGCCTTCAAAGCCCTTGCTGAATGTCCACCTTGTCCACACTAGCGCATACAAAACCAAAAGAAAGAGGCCAATATGCCCTTAGTCCAAATGTTACCCACCCTTAGTTGATAGGGATTTCAGCTTTTACCTTAAAACATGAGTAACTCATGAAAGATTCGAGCACTTGCCTAAAACGTTACGACACTACTCCCGATCTATATAGATCCAACCACCGCACAAGAAGAGAAAAGTTTAATCAAAGATTCAGTTTCTGAAGTACCTTAGTGTAGAAAATTTTCAGTTTGAAAGAAAGGATGAGAGGTTTGGCTTCAATGGAGGTTCGGCTAGCCAGCTTTGATAAGGGTTCATGAGGAAAAAAAGAAGAGAAATATGAAGGATATAGGTTCGGCTAAAGAGAAATCAGCAGCAGGTATTTGGTTTTGAGGGAAAACAAAGGTGAAGAAGATGAGGGTCAATAAGAAAAAAGAAAAGAAGAGGGGAGGAGATGAGAGAATTCAGTTTTGAAGAAGAGAAAGGATGATAGTTTTATCTTACAAAAGTCGGCACAAGTGTAGGGTGTAGGTTTCAGCTTCTAGCAAATGAAAGAAAAAGAGAAAAACCTAAGGTACCTTACCCTATTTTGATAAAATAGGAGAATGAATAAACAAATCCCGAAAATGCACAAAAAGAATTCAGCAACCACTAATCCAAATGCCGAGATTGCAAATATTAAGAGACCTAGCCGAATTTTCACTTACAGAGTCCCCTATACGGCCAACTCTTGCTTTCTACTTAGACTCCTTGATTTTCTCCCCTTGTCCCTCCTTTACTCAATCCCCTGAACAACTCAAACTCTTCCTGACAGAGTTTCACCTAAGTTCCATCACATACCATTCCTGCTCATAAAAAAAAATACCTTTATTTGCTTACCTTGTGACTTAAACCTTAGCTCCCCCTTGACTTCCACACGCCACCTTTTTAGCATCTCAGTGGCGTCACCCTACCACTTTACCATAGGTCTTCTTGTGGCCTATTCTACCAATTTAATCTTAAAAGCCCAACACACCAGAACCCCCTTCTCTTTTAAAATCAAAATTTATTAAATCTACTAGGTTTTAACTTAGACTTGGGCCTTCTAGAGGCCCACTAACATTCTTAAACATGATTTATACAATCAGATCATACAAAAATCAAGATTCACCAAAAATCACAGAAATTCCGAAAGTCCCAAAAATCAGGGCGTTACAAATTTAATGCTTATTAAACATACGAACTTACCTCGACATAAAAATGACAAAAAGGACCTAACCGTCAAATACTTGTTTTTCCCCCGTTCGGTTCTAAACCTCATTTTTCTTGATCTATAATATCACATTTAAATTATTTAATCATTATACAATTCAAATCAGACCAAAATCACATTATGGCAAAAATTACATTTTTACCCCTAAAGTTTCACATTTTTACCTTTTAGTCACTAGGCTCGTAAAATGAAATGTACTCAATTTCTTCAATACTCATGCCTAGCCAAACATTATGCATGCTTATAGCAGCCCATTATTTTCTTTAATTCACATTTTAACACCTATTTTAGCATTTTCTACCATTTAACATCAAAATACACAAATATCCATCATAGGTAAAATTTTAGACTTTGATTATCTCTTAAATTAGTGGTAGAAATAGATAGATCATGTTATAGGGATTTCAAAAATATAAAAATTATTAAAAACAGGGCTAGAACGGACTTACAATCGAGCTTGGAAGCTTGAAAAACCTAGCCATGGTTTCTTCTTGTAAAATTCAGCCATGGGATGAAGATGGACAAAAATTGGCTTTTTAATTCATTTAATTACCAAATTACTTAAATGCCCTTAATGAAAAACTTTAGAAACATACGTAACCATGTCCATTTTTGTCCACTAACTTAACCAATGGTCTAATTACCATTTAAGGACCTCCAATTTAAAATTTCATAACAATTAGATAACTCTAGCTTATAGAACTCAAGTTTTGCACTATTTGCAATTTAGTCCTTTTGACAAAATTGACTGCCCAAACGTCAAAATTTTTGAACGAAAATTTTATGAAATCATTCCATAAAACTGTAGACCATAAAAATAGAATAAATATAAGTTTTTTACGTTGAATTTGTGGTCCTGAAACCATTGTTCCGACTAGACCCAAATTGGGTTGTTACAAAAATTTCATTAAGAAAATTTTACCAATTTAATGTTTAATTGTGAAAAGGACCAAATTGCATAAAATGATAAAGTTGAGTTCTAGTAGCTATAAATATCAAATAGCTATGAAATTCAAAACTTATGGTCCTTATATTGTAATTAGACCATTAAAAAAACTTAGTAGATATTTATGATAAATCATCCATGGAAAATGAGAAAAAGAAAAGGACTAAATTGGAATGTAGGAAAAATAAAGGATGATATAATAATTAAATAGAAATACCATATTATAATTATCATATTCTTCCTCAAAATACATGGAAACCCTAGGAAAGAGAAAGGAAATCAAGCAAAGGTTAATTGGATCCAGAAAGATCAAATAAAGAGTTAGATCGAGGAAAAGAAAAGGTGTTGGATTAGTAGATTTTCATACACGAACAAGTGTCGAGGTAAGTTAACAAATTATGTATATTACTATGTTTGAATTTCATGTTGTATTTGTGTGAATTGCATAAATTTTTAATATATGAAATTAGTCACACACTCGATGCTGTTCGATAAATGATAAGTCCCATTTGAATAATGAAATGCGATGATACAGTATTTTCTCATATTGATTTTAGTCTTGCATATGTTGTGGACACTATAGCTCAGACAAACATCATGTTAAAAGTTTTTTCAAGCATTCCTGTTATATGGTTCTTGTGAGCATCCTGATCGGTAGTGATCCTGCATGTGTTGTGGACTGTTGCAGCTCTTTGTGAGCATCCTGTTATATGATCGGTCGTGATCCTACATATATTGCGGACACAAGTGCAGCTCATTATGAGCATCCTGTTATATCTCACTTGAACTTCCTATTAAATAGCTATCTGGAGCTCCTTGATAATAATTCTTCAGAGTTACCTGTTAAGCTCAATGAGCTTCTTAGTTAAAACTTTTATGAGTTTCCTGTTTAGCCTGGATAAGCTTCCTGATACATGGCTCACATAAATCTTATGAGTTTCCTGTTTAGCCCGGATAAGCTTCCTGATACATGGCTCACATGAGCATCTTGTTACATGGCTCGAGAGAGTGCTACCTGATTATGTGCCCTAATTGGGTACCCCTAAATACGAATTGACAAATTTACAGTTTTGTACACTTTAAGTGTACTACTGATGTATCCATCGATATTTCAAATAAATTCAATGCATAATGTTTTAACATGTCTACACTGAACTTGAGATGACATGTTATGGAAATGTATGAGTTATGTGAAAATACAATATGAAAGGATTATGTATATGAAAGTTATTACCTAATGAGCTCATCATCATTATTATTTGAAAAGTATTTAGAAAATTTATGACTAACTTGCTTGATTGAGTGTATGTGATTAGGCAAATGGCTAATTTTTTTGGGATGCTTGTTATTGATATACTTATTTTAAATAAACATGATTGGAAAGTGAAATTCCTTTTATACGAACTTACTAAGCATCAAATGCTTACTAGGTTTTCTTTCATTTGTTTTATAGTACTCGGAAGCTTGTAAAGATTGGAGATTGGTTGGAGCATCATCACACTATCCTCCAGCTCATTTTGGTATAAATGGGAATCTTACCTTGGTTTAATAGCATGTATAGGCTAATGATAATAAATGAGGGCATGTAAATGTTTTAGTTATAACTAGCCATTGAAATGGCTAGTGATAGTAAATTTAATGCATACTTATGCATGGGGTTTATTATATTTATTATATGAATGTGTTTGGTTTAATATATTAGATGCAATTAAGGTTGGGTAAGTATATAATTTTAATGTAAATATGATACTTGGAAGCATGAGTAAATGTGTCATGCATAAAACTTGATCATTAGATTGATTTATATGCCTTGAATTGGTTAGTGAATACATTCAAGTGTTCATGTAGGTGTAAGGTAAAAAAGGTGAGAAATAAGGCTTGGAAAATAGCCTTATTCTGTCCACATGGGCAGACACATGGGTGTGTGTCTCAACCGTGTGTGACACACGGCCATGCGCACAGGCATGTTGTTTGGTCGTGTGTCCCCTGTATCTTCAAATTAGAGAAACAGAATGCTCAAAATTGAGCACACGGGTAGAGACACAAGCGTGTGTCTCAGCCATGTGAGACATACAGCCCAACACATGGGCATGTGTCCTAGCCGTGTAACCCCTGCACCTAATTTTTGAAAATTAAATTGTCCACACGGTCTAGCACACAGGTGTGTGGCAGGCCGTGTAACCCACGTTAGAGAGTTACACTGGTAAGGACACGGGCTGGAACATGGCTATATGCCTTACATCGAATGCCCATACGGCCTAAGACACGGGTGTGTCACTTGACCATGTAAGCTACAAGGCCTACCCACAAGGGCATGTGTTCCCTGCACCTAAGATAAATTTTGAAATTTCGTAAAAAATTTTCTGTGTTTTCGATTTAGTCCTGACTCGATTCTAATATGTATTTTGGACCTCGAGGACCCATATGAGGGACATTATGATTGGTTGTGATTGACTTTCAGAAATAAATAATAAATGACATAAATTAACTGTTGTAACACCCCACACCCGTACCGTTCATCGGGACGGGATACGAGGCATTACCAAACTTTAAACTCAAGTTTTCATATATTTTCGAGTCAACAAACTCTATTCAATTTAAAACTTTTTCAATTTCTATTTTAAACTTCTTATCATAGGCCTACGAGTCCCAAATCAACCATTGGATACTATTTGGGCTCAATCTGGGTCCTTAAGGCATCTATAGAAAATTTGTCTTCAAAACAGGGCACACGCCCTTATGGAAAGGCAACATGCCCATGTGACCAATTCAACATGGTCGCTATTGGCCCGTGTGAGTCACACGGCTTAAGCAATTGATAAACCATAAATTATACATATTTTTACCCCATGTTTAATGCATTTTATGGATGATTTCTCATTAGAATTGGTGAATTCAATGCTCCTAATGCTTTAATTTCATGTTTTATACTTAAGAGAGCATAGGAGAGTGAAAGGAAAGAGAAACTGGCCAAAAATGGAGAAAATGGGCCAAAGTACGAAATCAACACGGCCTGGACCACCTCACACGGGCAGACCACACGGCCGTGTCAATCTGGCAGAATTGGAGCACGACTCACATGGGTATAGCACACGCCCGAGCCATTCTAACAAGCTCAAACAACGCCTGAGGTAATCGAACACGAGTGTGTCTTTGCTGAGCCCAAGTTAAGTCCAATTTGGGAAAGGTCACTTTTGAGCGCTTCTAGGCAGTCCAAAGCCTATAAATACACCCTATAAGAGGAGAAAAAGGGAGACTGAGAAGGGGGTAAGGAATTACCCCCAAAGAAGCCGATTGATCCATTTTAAAAGCCGAATTCATCATCAACAATGAAGATCTGTCGCTAATTTCCCTTCAGGAGTTTTGGGTTTTCTTTATGTTTTGTATTCTTTGTTCTTCGAAAATGTTTCTTATTAGTTATGAACTAAATCCCCTAAATACCTAAGGGGAATGAAACCTAAGACGAATCTTGTTATTACTTTTTGAATCGTATGATAAATATTTAACTTGTTCTTAATTATGTGTTCTTAATTCTTGTTTTGATATCCCAGGATACTGATTCAAGAGATGCTCTTATTTAGAGGAGGAATAGACCCTGTCTAAGAGTACTTTTGTCATAATTAAGCGGAGTTGATTGCGCGCCTAGAAATTGGGTGACAAGATTTTTTCGGATTAGGGTGAAACCTAATAAGGGGATCCATAGATCGAGTTAATGCAAACCTAAAGTGGTAATTAGAGAAAAGTCTTGGTTATTCAATCTAGGGATTAGATGTTATTAGTCTTGAATAGGGATAATAATATAACTTAGGGATCTTTACAGAACAAGTTGAGTGAATAAATCGTCCGATTCGGAGCCAGAATAACAAATAAAGTCTAGGTGGATTTTTCCTTAGGTATTGTCTCAAATCAATCGATTTTCCCAAAAGCAATCCCCAATTCTTTTCTCTGTGCGTTCTTAGTTTAGATAATTAGTTAATTAAAACAAATAAAACCCCTTTTATTCTTAGGCTAGATAATAAAAGGACAGTCATTACTAGTACTTTTAGTTCCTTTGGGTTCGACAATCTAGTCTTGCTAAAACTACACTACTGTTCGATAGGTACACTTGCTTATATCGTGATAATAGCTAGTTCAAGAACGAGTAATTATAAATATTTGAAACCTATCACAAAACCTCGCGATCAAGTTTTTGGCGCCGTTGCCGGGGAACTAAAATATTAGGAACACTCAATTTTTATTACTTTAGCCATTTATTTTTTCTTGCAATTTAATTATTACTAATTAATTTACTTTTTGTTTCTCTTGGCAGGTTTTCCTAGTTTATGACTAGAAGAAACCCGTCAGGACCATTACTTTTTGACGAAGAAATCGATCACACAATTCGTAGAAACTAAAGAGAAATAAGGCGAAGCTTAAGATACACAGAGAACGAACAAGAAGACGATACTCAACCTTCAACCAAGGAGATGGCTGAAAACCAAGGCAATCAGCTACCACCTGCAATTGCGGCTAATCAAAATCTTGCTCCACGCACTATGTATGACTATGCTAAACCTTCTTTAACAGGAACTGAATCTAGTATAGTTAGACCTGCTATTGCTGTAAATAATTTCGAACTGAAACCTAACACAATTCAGATGATACAGCAGTTTGTTCAGTTTGATGGTTTGCAGGATGAGGATCCCAACACTCACTTGGCAAATTTTTTGGAGTTTTGCGACACTTTCAAAATTAATGGTGTTTTTGGCGATGCCATTCACCTTCGATTGTTCCCTTTCTGACTGAGAAACAAAGCTAAACAGTGGTTGAACTCGTTACCACGAGGGTCCATCACTACTTGGGAACAAATGACCGAAAAGTTTCTACTAAAATATTTTCCACCGGCCAAAACGGCTAAGTTACGTAATGATATTTCTTCTTTTGTGAAGATGGACTTAGAAACACTCTACGATGCATGGGAGAGATACAAGGATCTATTACGAAGGTGCCCTCAGCATGGGTTACCTCTATGGCTGCAAGTTCAAACGTTTTACAATGGGGTGAATCCCTCAATAAGGCAGATGATTGACGGAGCTGCTGGAGGAACCATCAACAACAAAACACCTGAAAAGGCTTATGAATTCATTGAAGAAATGTCACTGAATAATTATCAGTGGCAAGTCATGAGGACTAAGCCAACAAAAACAGGCGGCGTTTATAACGTCGACTTAGTTACTATGCTGTCAAATCAAGTAGAACTTATCAATAAAAAGATTGATGGTTTTCTTAGTTCTACGCAGGTACATCTAGTAATGAGGTGTGACTCAAGTGGAGGAGGTGTGCATACAGAATATCAATCCTTCAATCCTACAACCGAAGAGGAACAAGTCAACTATATGGGTAACAATAACTTTAGATCTCAAAATAACCCATACAATAATACTTACAATGCAGGTTGGAGGAACCATCCCAATTTCTCCTAGGGTGGTCAAGGGAATCAAAAGCCACGAAATCCTCAATAGCCACCTTATCAACAAGAGAAGAAACCGAACCTTGAGGAGATGCTCTCAAAATTCATATCAGTGTCAGAAACCCATTTCCAAAATACCGAGACAACACTTAAAAATCAAGAAGCATTGATCCAAGGACTCAAAACTCAGATAGGCCAGCTATCCAAACTAATCTCTGAATGACCACAAGGTAGCTTACCAAATAATACCGAACCTAACCCAAGGGAACACCTCAACGCAATTAGCACTCAAGATAAGGAAGGATTCATTGCGCCTGAGCCAAAATTGATGCAAGAAACTGTAGTAAGCAAAGGTAAAAGTGAGGTAAGTCATAACAAAATGGTGAATGAAGAATATAGACCTCGTGTCCCATACCCTAACACGACAAGGAAAGACCGCTCAGACGAACAATTTGGTAAATTCCTTAAACTTTTGAAAAAACTACATATTAACTTACCGTTTATTGAAGCTCTGTTGCAAATGCCGAATGCAATGAAATTTTTAAAAGAGCTTTTAGTAAATAAGTGGAAGTTGGACGAAGCATCGTATGTGGAGCTAAACGCAGTCTGCTCAGCTATTCTACAGAATAAGCTACCCCACAAATTAAAAGATCCAGGGGGTTTTACAATCCCTTGCTTAATCGGTAGTTTAGATATAAGTCATGCATTAGCTGATTTAGGGGCCAATATTAACGTCATGCCTTACAAAATGTTTAAGCAACTAGGTCTTGGGAAACCTAAACAAACTAGGATGAGCATTCAATTGGCAGATAAAACTATAAGATTTCCTAGGGGTATTATTGAAGATGTACTAGTGAAAGTAGATAAGTTCATATTTCCCGTTGATTTCGTTGTTCTAGACATAGAGGAGGATAATAACATCCCTTTGATTTTAGGGAGGCCCTTTTTAGCAACTGCTAAAACAATTATTGATGTTGGCACAGGTGAGCTCACGCTTCGCGTAGGAGACGAAACACTCACCCTTCAAGCTCGCAATTCTGACAACACATCGGAAATTGAAGGTGATCATCTAAACCATTCTATTAAAACTGATCACATGATACAACCCACTTTGTAAGAAATAAGTCTGACGGAAATACATGAGCCACTCTCAAACAATAGTAAAGGATCTATTCATAAAGAACGAAGGCTACGGATAGAGGAGCTAGAAGAATGGCGAGCACATAAACCGACAATACAAGATAAACCGAAACTATGCCAAAACGAGCCCGATACCTCTCGAAATCAACTTAAGGTTGGTGATAAAGTCTTACTAAATGCTGCAGATCCCCACATAGTTACTACCACACCGAATGAGGAAATCCCTCTTACGGTACTCAGTATTTTTCCATTCGGTACGGTGGAGGTGAGTTATCATAGGTTCGGTACTTTTAAGGTAAACAACACTCGTTTAAAACCTTATTTTAATGAGACTGATAGCAGGAATGAGGAGTATAAACTCCTCGAACCACCATGACCATACAAGAGGTAAGTCGAGCTTAGACTATAAATAAGCACTTCTGGGGAGGCAACCTGAGCACTAACATTATTAATTTCTTTAAATTTTGGTATTTAACTCCTAACCTACTAATAGAGATCTTGAATACAGGTGTTCCCACAGAGACACGGCTAGGGCAAAAGATTTCCCCAAAACGGGCTATGATAAAACACCACGGCCATATGACATGGCCATAGTCGAGCCTGCCAAAACAACACGGGCGTGCGACAGGCCCGTGTCTAACACTCGTGGTTGAACCTGTTAAATTAACACGGGCGTGGAGCTTGAACACACGGGCATGGGAGAAGCGAACAAAGCTAGACACGACCATGAAACACGACTGTGTGAACCCACATGCCCGAGGAACACAGGCATGTACTAAATGTCAAACGTACCCAAATTTGAAATTCGCAAATCATACGGGCTGAAATTGGGGAACACGGGCATGTGCCATGGCCATGTGCCCCAAAATCTATAAATACCCTGCACTATTCACCTTCTTCCCCATTCAAAAACCCTAACCCTAGCCACTGTAACTCCACACGGCCCCCTGCCACACCCGTGTGCCACCTTCAACATCGTTTTTTATGCCCAAACTCTCTCCCTTAGCGTTTGTTTACTCTCTTCACTTCTATTCTACTGAGTACTAATGCTTATTATTACAATAATTTTCATTTCTTTTGAACTATCTTCCATTTTCGTTCATTACTTTATCATTTAGTTTGCGCTTTGAATTAGTTATTATACATTGCATGTTAAATAAAGTGATTAGGAAACTTCATACCCATGATTTTACCATGCTCATTCTTATGATATTCCTATGACCAATATCACTCATGTAATTTGCATTGTTCAATTATGTCTTAAACATTTCATGTTGCTAGGAAAGCTTCAATCTTTTACACATGCCATTACTACATACAATGACAAAGTCATGAAATTATTAGAGTAGTTATGTTGGTTGTGGCTGAAAGTCTGCTTTTTAATTGGAAATTGTATTTCTTTTACTTCGACCACTCATTAAAATGACTTGATGATTCTAATCACAGGTACCATGTCATCGTTAAGAGGAAAGAAAACCACCGTACCTACTTCAAAGAAGAGAAAGGGAGCGTCCTCTTCCACGGGCCCAACCGTGAAACTCGATCACCCTCTCCTACAGTTTCCCCAAGGGCCCCAGGAAGAGTTGTTCCAAATACTTCCGGCTGACCCTTAATTACGGGCCGCTACATCGACTGGGCTGCCGTAGAACAAGTCCAGATGGCTAACGCGATTCGGGCTTTCCTAACCACTGACCCTTGGGAGCTATTCTTCGGGATTATCGAGCCGACATACCTTGAGCTCACGATGGAACTATGCTCAACGTTCCATCTCTAGACCGTAATGACAAGGTATGATGATCCTGGCATAGTCCAGTTTCGCCTAGGCAAATTAGTCCGACAGCTAAGCGTCCTAGAGTTCGGTGCTGCTCTAGGCCTATATACGGAGCAGTTTCGAGAGGAGAATGAACTACATGCTCTCAATCACCACATACATTTCTCTCCTTCGAAGTGCTGGCACACTTTGGCCCCTAGCACGGCCTCGTATAATCCTAGCCGCTCCTAGGCATTAGTTCTCCCACCATCCCTGAGGTACTTACATGCTATTTTAGCTCACACGATTACAGGGAGGCGAGAGAGCACTAGCTTCAACAACACCCACGACGTCTACTTCCTATGGTGCATGTCACAAGGGCACGTCATCGACCTTGCCTCTTTCATTGCCCTTGCGATTCAGCACCAGATAGAGCGGCATCGGAAAGGGGTTATCTCCATTGGCCCCTACGTGACTAGGCTGGCACGACACTTCGGGCTCTTTAATACAACGGCCCAAGAATCATCCTTCACCCTCATCGGCCAGATGTTTCCACAAGGCATCTCGAGCATGCTTAGCATGAGGATGATCGAGAGGCGCCGAGGAACCTACCCTCCCCAGTATCGTTTCACCCAATCTACCGAGGAGGAGGCCTATGAGGACATTCCTGACGATGTCCTCCCATAGCACGAGGGCCCACCGACTCAGCCACCACCACCCTCTCGTCCAATTCATACAGCGGCTTCATATGATAACTCATACATAATTCAATGTACAATATATAAACACAATTTAGTTACACGAACTTACCTCGACTTTCTCTTTGCCCTGACCTAAAGTCGTACGAGTTTTATCTTGATCTAAATGGATAAATTTAACTCAATTAAATATGTAATTTATTCAATTTAACTCAAATCATATTTTAGAAAAATTATCATTTTACCCCTATACTTTTAATTTCTTTGTAATTTAGTCCTTAGCTCATAAAAATGGAAATTTATGCAATTTCACCATAACCCATCATAGTCGAATATCAATTAGATCCCTAGAAAGCCCTATATCTCATTTATTTTACAATTTCACCATGTAAAAATTTCTAGTTTTCAATCTAGTCCCTATTTTTCAATTTCATCAAAAATCTCTTAACAAAAGTTGTTTATATAACGACAACCATCCAATTTCTTCCATCTAACATAAAAAAAAAAATAACTATATTCATTCATGGTAAAACTCTAATAGTTTAACAGGTTCACAAGTTAGTCCTTAGGGTAGCTAGATTAAGCTACAACGATTCTGAAAACATAGAAATAATTAAAAACGGGACAAAATATCTTACCAATCAAGCAAAACAAGCATGGTCAAACCCTAGCTATGGTTTCTCCATGTTAGAATCGGTTGAAGTGTTTTTGTGAAGAAGATGGACATATAATTCTTTTGTTATTTTATCATTATTAATTATTTTACCTTTATAACCTTATAAAATATTACTAATTTCAAAAATACCAAGCCAATACATTCCACTATCACCGTTTATGGTCTAATTACCATATAAGGACTTAAACTTTAATATTCTATAGCTATTTAATACCTTTAGCTATTAGAACTCAACTTTTGTACTTTAAGCGATTTAGTCCTTCTTATCAAATTGAGCATGTAAATGGTAAAATTTCTTATCAAAATCTTTATACAGTACTACTATCATGTCGTAGGCAATATAATAAAAAAATAAATTTTTTGACTACAGATTTGTGGTCCTGAAACCACTGTTTCGATTTCACTGAAAACGTGCTCTTACAAATCTTCCCCTTAAAGAGATTTTCATCCCCAAAAATCTTACCAGAAAAGAGGTTTGGATATTGTTTTCTCATAGTTTCCTCAGGTTCCTAGGCTTCTTCTATTCTGTGTTGTTGCTAGAGAACTTCTACTAAAGCTAAGTTCTTGTTTCTCAATTCTTTTATTTTTCATGGCAGAATCCTAATCGGTTCCTCACTGTACGACATATGAAAGGTTTGATCGATACCGTCATAACATAGACATGTCAAAGACATTATGAATCTTTTTTAATTCTAACAGTAAAGCTAATCGATACGCAACAGGTCTAATTCTTTCAATAATCTCATATGGCTCAATAAATCGTGGACTTAGCTTTCATTTGCTACCGAACTGAATAACTTTCTTCCAGGGTTGTACTTTCAAGAATACTCTATCACTGACTTGAAGTTCTATGAATTTACATTTAAGATCCACATAAGATTTCTGATGATTTGAAGCTGCTTTCAAACAATCTTGGATCATTTTTACTTTTTCTTTAGTCTCACGAATCAAATCAACCCTGTGTATCTTTTTCTCGCTGAGGTCAATCCAATATAACAGAGTTCGACATTTATGACTATACAAAGCTTCATACGATGCCATCTTTATGCTCAACTGAAAACTGTTGTTATACGCGAATTCAACCAACGGTAAATATTTCTCTTAGTTTCCTTAAAAATTTAATACACAGCAACGAAGCATATCTTCGAGAATCTAAATTACATGCTTAGACTGACCATTTGTCTCAGGATGAAATGCAGTGCTAAAATGTAATCGCCTACCTAAAGCTTCCTATAACTTTCTCTAAAATCATGATGTAAACCACGTGAGTAATCTAACAATCTCAGATATGTATAACTTAGATAATTTCTCAAGGAAGTAATTTGTACGTACCAGAATAATATGTGCTGACTTTGTCAAACGATCAACGAAGACCCAAATGGCATCTTTCATTTTCGGAGATAGGGGTAAACCGGATACGAAGTCTATAGTAATTTGATCCCATTTCTACTCTTGTATCATCGCTGGCTGTACTAATCCAAAAGGTACCTGATGTTCAACTTTAACTTTCTGACATATTAGACATCTCGATACAAAGTCAGAAATCTCACGTTTCATTCCTAACCACCAATACATCTGTTTCAAATCACTGCACATCTTATTACTTCCCAGATAAACAAAGAAGCTACCACTATAAGCTTCGTGCAAGATTATCTGAATGAGCTCTAGATACTTCGGTACACAAATTCTACCTCTAAACAATAAGCAATTAGCAGGTCTTATCTAAAATTCTAAATCAGAAGTCGACTTATCCTATGCTCACTTAGCTAGCAATTCAACATCGCATTTCTGAGCTTTACAGATCTACTGTAAAAACATCAGTCCAGCTTTCAACTCGGCTAAGATTGAGCCATCATCAAATAACGTCAGTGGCATATTCATCACTCGTAAAGCAAATAAAGACTTTCTGCTCAAAGTATCAGCAACTACATTCATTTTTCCCGGATGATAATCAATGATAAACTTATTATCTTTTAACAGTTCGAGCCATCTGCACTATCTTAGATGCAAATATTTCTGTGACATTAGATACTTCAGACTCTTATGATCGGTAAATATATGACATCTTTTGCTGAACAAATGGTGTCACCAAATTTTCAACGCAAACACAATAGGTGCCAAATCTAGGTCATGTGTCAAATAATTCTTTTTGTGCGGCTTTAACCAAATGTAGGTCATGTGTCAAATAATTCTTTTTGTGCGACATTAACTGTCTGGAAGCATAAGCTATTACTTTGCCTTCCTGCGTCAGAGCACAACCTAAACCATTTAAAGATGCATTGTTATAAATCACAAATTCTTTACCTGATTCAGGCTGGACGAAATATGATGCCTCAATCAACAGTTCTTTTATCTGATTAAAACTTTGTTAACATTTCTCAGACTATTCAAATTTCACATTTTTCCGTAATAGTGGCTTCATCGGTGTAGTTATCATTGAAAACCCTTTGACGAATCATCACAACTACCTAATCCAAGAAAACTTCTAACTTCGGATACGTTTCTTGATAGTTTCCAATCAAAAGGTGTTGAAATTTTACTCGGATTAACTCTGATGCCTTCAGCCGATACTATATGTCCCAGAAAACTGACCTCTCAGAGCTAGAACTCACATTTGCTAAATTTAACAAAAAATTGTTTGTCTCATAGGGTTTGCAACACAATTCTCAAATGTTCAGCATGCTCGACCTTATCTTGTGAATATATTAGAATGTCGTCAATAAATACCACAACAAATCTATTTAAATACGGTCTGAAGATTCTGTTCATCAAATCCATAAATACTTTAGGTGCATTAGTCAAACCAAACGGCATCACAAGAAATTCATAGTGTCCATACCTGGTTCTGAATGCAGTTTTTGGCACATTCGATTCTTTAACTCGTAGCTGATAGTAGCCAAAACAAAGATTAATCTTTGAGAATACTGTTGCACCATTCAACTGATCAAACAGATCATCAATTCACGGCAACAGATATTTGTTCTTGATTGTAACCTTGTTGAGCTGACGGTAAGCAATGCACAATCTCATCGATCCATCCTTTTTCTTAACGAATAAAACAGATGGACCCCAAGGTGAGAAATTGGGTCGAGCAAAACCCCTATCTGTCAATACTTGCAGCTGTGCTTTCAACTCTTTCAACTCAGTAAGAGCCATTCTATAAGGTGTTATCGATATCGGTGATGTCCCCAATACTAGTTCAATAGCAAACTCAACCTCTCTAATCAGTGGTAATCCAGGTAACTCCTCTGGAAATGCATCAGGATACTCACAAACCACTAGCACTGATTCAATTTTCGATTTAGACACTTTAGTATACAATACATAAGAAAGGTAAGCATTGCAACCTTTTCTGACATATTTCTGCACTGACATAGCTGATATAACAATAGACAACCCACTCACACTATCTGTTTCAGTACAAAACATCTCACTATTTTAACATTTCAATACAATAAGCTTTCGTCTACAGTTTACAACAACATTGTGTAAAGTTAGCCAATCCATGCCCAAAATCATGTGAAATTCATCAAACGGTAATAGCATCAAATCAGCCAGAAAATTGTATAGCCAATCCATTCCTAAAATCATGACAAATTCATCAAACAGTAATAGCATCAAATTAACCAAAAAATTGTAACCCCGAGTCATCAAAGGACAGTTCTTGCAAACTTTATCAACTAACACACACTAACCTAAAGGGTTCGATACTTTAACCACAAATTTAGTGGACTCAACAGGTAAATTCTTACTAGATACTAAATCTGTCCATACATACAAATAGGTTGATCCTGGATCAATCAAAGTAGTAACATTAGTATAAAAAATAGAGAAAGTACCAGTAATAACATCTGGCGCAGAAGCACCCTTTCAAGCACCAATAGCATAAGTCCTAGCTGGTGCTCGTGCTTTAGATCTCACAACAGAATCTTTTGTTATACCACGACTGCCACTCACATTTTTTGGATTACGAGGTGGTCTACCTCTCGTAGCAGTGTTGTTGGGCCTCGTAGTTTGAGCTTTTTCTTTCTCGGATTTCTCTGGGCAATCATGAAGATAATGCTCGAAGGAATCATACATGAACCATGCTCCGCTCTTCAGTTGACACTCACTATAATGTGGTATTTTATAGTGCTTACACTCGGGTCTAACATATCTAACACTACCCACACTTGCTACAGATGTAGCTTGAAGTTTAGGACTTGAACTTCGATTACATCTGTCTCTACTAGAATACCCCACTGAAGTTGTAGAACGATTGTGATGTTCTTTTGATATTTTTGATGTTGATTGATATGACTTCCCAATCGATCTCTTTCTCGAGTCTCTAGCTTCAAAATTAGCTTGTCTTTTCTCTTTACTCAATTCCTCGACTTTGTACGCTCGATCAACTAAGACAACAAATTCTTTCAACTCAAGAATTCTGACGAGAAGCTTTATATATTCATTCAATCCTTCCTTGAGCCTATTACACATGGTAGTCTCAGTTGGAATACATTCACGAGCATATTTACTTGGTCTAACAAATTTTCACTCGTACTCTAACACAGCCATACGACCCTGTTTGAGCTCAAGAAATTCCTTACATTTCTGATCTAGAAATCTCTGACTAATGTATTTCTTTTGAAACTCAGTTTGAAAGAATTCCCAAGTGATCTGCTCTCTCAGCAAAATAGAAATCAATGTATTCCACCACTGATAAGCTGAATCTTTCAACAACGATACTGCACACTTAACACATTTAGCCGATGAACAAGATAGTTAATCAAAAACCTTAATTGTATTCTCTAACGAGAATTTTGCTCTCTCGGGATCATCTTCAACAGTAGCTCTAAATTCTTCAGCCCCGTACTTACGTATCTTTATCAATAGGTGGCTTACTAACTCAATTTGGTTCTATACCTTGAGGAATAATGGGGTCCAATTGGGGAGCCGTAGGGGGTGGAGGTTGTTGAGCGACCAAGTTTGTCCGTACGAACTCGGTAAACCGTTCACTCATCATTTGGAATAAGGCTTCCTCAGCCTCTCCTTCCCGGCCATCAGATACGGACCCTGTACCACTCGATCCTACTCCTCAAACGGAGGCTTGATCATTGCTTTTTACTTCATCACAGTCAGCTCGGTTGGATGTCATTGGTATATGAAAACATGTTTTAAAATGGTCAGGAGATATCCCACTATCAAAGGTTATATAATGGCATATATAGCTAGACTCGTACACATTACGTTCAATCTGAGAATCAACTAAATTGTAGCTCTGATACCAATAAATGTAGCACTCTTAACTCATATCCGTCGCCAAAACAGGGTTACAGAGTATTACTGAAGTTTTTAAATCAAACGAACATAAATTTCAAACATTACAAATCATATCAATAATCATATTAAAACCAATCTATATCATACTTGTAGTCCCTTATACGAGCCTTCAACGCCCTAAAAATATGTTAGAAACAAGTCGGGACTAAATCAGAAACTTAGAGAATTTTTCAGAAAATAGTGAAAATTTTAAACACTGCAGGGGTCACACGGCCAGGAGACATGCTTGTGTCTCAGGTCATTTGGGCAGTCAAAGTAGAGACACATTATCGTGTCCCAACCTATGCAACTCACTGACTTGGGTCACATGGCCAAGCCACACACTCATGTGCCAAGCCGTGTACCCTTCGAAATAACCTCACACAATCGTGTTAGGCCGTGTAATAGCCTGACTTGCAACCCTTTGAAAGCTACAGGGGACACATGACAGTTTCGCCTGGCCATGTGTCACATACGAGTAAGACACACACCCGTGTCTTTGCCCGTGTGGACGAAAATAGGCTATTTTACAAGCCATTTTTCACACCTGTTTGGGTATGTACCTACACCCAAAATTGAACATATATACAAGCCATAACAGGCTCCAAAATCATGCATAATCAAGCTATATACATAAGATATACTAACATACAACCTATATGCCCATAAGCACCTCAAATGACAACATGTAAACATGTATAACCATTTAAACAATTTGGCCAAAATGATCAACTAACTTCCAACTATGTTTGCATCAATAAATACCATAAATTTCACTTACCAAAAACATACCCAAATGGTACTAGATATACTAATCAACCACTAACATCAATAGTCATATAAGTCATTCAAAACAAAGTACCAATTCACAACATTTCCAACAAGTTACAAACCATATATAATATGCATATTCAAACTATAACTTCATCTTCCATAATTCAAGCATATCATGCCAAATATCATCCATATTAAGGCTAATTACATGCAAAAACCAAATTCATTTGAACACCAAAATACTATAACTCAAGACAAACCAAATAATCATTTCAACAACCAAAAATATAGGCCAACATTAGCCAAAATACTTATGCATGCCATTATAACCAAAATTAAACATCCAAAAGTATCGATAGAGCCGATGGATCGTGTGATACAGCCTTACAAGATTCCAACCCGAACGAGCTTCTGATGCACTATAAGATAGGGAAAATAACACATAGTAAGTATATAAACTTATTAAGTTCGTATAATATAAAACACAACTTACCGATAGATACATATTAGGTAAGATAAACATGGCATAATCCAACTATACTTGGCAAAAGCTTAATCATGTACACCAAACATGGTAGCTATATTAAACATATTATAAGGCATTAAGAACATGGATGAGCACAACATTTATTCATGTAGCATATACATATATCATCCATTTCTACTTTTAATAGACCATGAAATAACATTTCAATGTAGTTCACATGTGTCCCTATAATAATCTGCATCGAACTCTTACCATTTTGTTTCACAATAATGCCCATTGAACCCTTTAGAATACCGTTGGATACTTGAGATAGCTCACACATAGTGTGCTAACTCATATAACTGTAATCCGTCAAATCCTGTACATGTATGCTCACACGAGCCATGAATCAGAATGTTCACATGAGCTACGAATATGGGCTTGCTCACACGAGTTATGGGTCGAAACGTAGCTACATGATGTTGCTTAAATGATCTATGGAGTATCGGCAACACATGCCAAACCTCAGCCATCAGTAAGACGTTTAGGACCAGCACTCGAATCATGTAAACCCTAATGACATATCATTTGTATCCTATGAATTCCTAAGGTTCAAACGGGGCTCAGTAATTGTCGTACGTCATTGGATATACAATTGTGTATACATATTGTAATAGGCCAATTTCAGTGAAATCGGAATAGTGGTTTCGAGACCACAAAACCCATAAAATGCAAAAGTTAAATTTATTTTAATTTTATTACATGATCAACAATATGTTAGAAATGGTCAACAATATGTTAGAAATGACATTTGAAAATTCTAGTAATAAATTTTTATCGATTTAGTGCTTAATTACGGGATGGACTAAATCCCATAAAATGCAAAAGTTAAATTCTAGTAGCTAGAAGGACTAAATAACTATGGAATTCAAAACTTGAGGTCTTTATATGGTAATTAGACCATTAAAGAAAAGCATGTAGATATTTTGGTGACTCATCCATGAAAATTTAGAAAAAAGGTAAGGACTAAATTTGAAATTGAAAAATATTTAATTAATTAAAAATATGATAAAATATATCATCTTATTTTTCTCATCTTTTTTCCCAAAATTCTATGAAAACCCTAAGAGAGTGAGAAGAAACTTTCATGGCTTAATTGGGTAAGTTTTCTTATCTCGTTTTTAGTAATTTTGATATTTTTGAAACCATGATAGCTTAATCTATCTATTTGGAGGATCAATTTGAAAAGTTATCAACATATGGAAATTAGGTCATGGATGAATATGCTGAAATTTTAAAATTTATGGTAGAAAATTAAAGGTTGTTGATAGATAAACAACTTTTACAAAGTGATTTTGATGAAAACATGATTTAAGGACTAAAATGTAAAGTTGTGAAAATTGATGAAAAATTCTAAAATTTATAGAAAATATGTGCTGTAAATTTTATGTTGAAATTTTGGTTAAGCTTGGCCAGGGACTAAATTGCATGAATTTAATTTTCGGAGCCGAGGGATGAAATTGGAATTTATGAAAAAGTTAGGGGCAAAATGGTAATTTTCCTAGGTTATAAATTGAGTCCAAATAAATATGAAATGTGTAAATTTGATGATTAAAAACACAAATTTGAGGTTAGATTGAGGAAAAGGAAAATTTCTGATTAGTAGATTATTTACACAAACATGTGTCGAGGTAAGTTCGTCTAACTTAATTGGGCATGTAAATATGTTAACTTGAATGTTATGACTGTATGCAATATGATTTATTTTTATCTGAATTTTATAAATGCGTGAAATGATTACATGTTCGAAAATATTTGAAAAAGGGTAAAGTCTCGTTTGAATATTAAATTTCGATGGATAAATGTGATTGCCTTATAAAACAAGGTCTTGCATTTGTTGCTGACAGGATTTAGCTCAGACGAGTAATCCTATTGATCTCATTATTGAAAGGATTTAGCCTAGATGGTTAATTTGATATAATCCCTCTCGAGCATATGTTATAATTAGGATTTAGCCTGGACTATTAATTCTAATTGAGCTCTTCTGAGCATACGTTGCATAAAGGATTTAGCATGGACTAGTAATCCTATAATACGATATGTGGCTCGAGAGTGTGTTCTTGATCAAATGCCCTAATGGGTACTCTTGAATAAGAATTGACGGGTTATTGAATTGTACACCTTGAGTGTACTACTTGAGTATCCATCGAAATTCCAATGATTCAATGGACAAAACTCTTGGCATGATGAAGGAATTATGAGATGAAATGATAATACCTTAAACGAATATTGCATGATGAGGTCATCTATGTTTACTTGATGTATATGAAAATTTTGTGACTAACATGTTTGGTTGAATGCATGTGTAACACCCCAAATGTGGCCTAGAAGTTAGTCCCAAATCTGACGTGTCACATTGAAGAGTTTTTCGAAAACCATGTTTTCATTGAAAACCTTTCTTTTTTGAAAACTTGAGTAAAATCCCAATTGCGTTAGTTTATTTTATAAGTGGTACATTGAAAAGTTATTAATTCTATTCCCAAAATTTCTTTTAAGTTGTAGAAGCTAATTTTAAAAATAACTGATTTACGAAAACATGATGTTAACCATTCTGAGAATGTTGCGGAAACATAGTGTTGTTTAAAAAAAATTATAAATCAAAGTAAGTAAAACCCAAAGTTAATATCCAAAAACTTTAAGAGGCCTTATTACAAATGTTGAAAACCCAAAACGGAATCTAAAACATAAATAAAGTCCAAAGACAGTCGTGTGGCCATCTCCGAGTCCCTCGCAGGACCGATCCTCTTAATGTTGGGGATTACTTGCACAGTTAATAAACGGGGTGAGTTTATGAAAACTCAGTGTGTAATCCCCTTACTAGAGTAATAGTTAGTATACCGAAATAGAAACAAAAGCAGTCTGGGCCAGAGCCTTTTAACAGTAATAGTACAGTCCAGTTCAAAGCATACGTGGGCCGAAGCCCACTACAATATCATTTGGGTCACAGCCCCTAACAGAATCAATTGGGCCTAGCCCAAACCAATAACAGAACAAGTGGGCCTAAGTCCAATACAGTGACAGATATCATAAGTAGATAGGCAATAGTATGAGGATGCATACCACCCCGATCTAGCCAACACACCTCCCGTACCAACCCTACACTTACGTGGGGATAAAATCGACCCACCCAGTCAGCACACCAATTTTAGCACCGATTGCAGCACTAACCGAAATCGCAGAAAAGCTACTAGTATATATGAGGCTCTAAGCCTTTAGTAACGGTATTATAATTGGCACAAAGCCATCGGTAACTGTATCATGTTTGGCACATAGCCATCAGTGACGGTAATATAATCGGCACACAGCCTTGGGTATATATGATCGACACAGAGTCATCAATAAGTATGTTAGGCACATAGCCACGAGTAAATACGTTTGGCACAAACCCATAGTCAAGATGGCACAAAGCCATTTTTAGGTTGGCACAGAGCCATAATCAGATTAAGTGGCACAAAGCCGTCCATCGGTCCATAATCGTCTCGTGCGACCCGTGCGATCCTGTCAGAACTTCCTCTGTATCAATGTCCCAACCCCATGCAATATATCGTGTATGTGATGCTCAATCATCACACATGTATGCAAAATGGCCATGCTCAGTAACAATCATTTAAACATATATTAAAAGCATATCAGTCATACAACCACCGTCAAGTCAGTTAAAACACAATCATACGATCACAGTCAAATCGGTCAAATTCATAGCCTAAGTCAGTCATTTACCCATAAGGGCAAAACAGTCATTTTACCCTACAGGGGTATTTCGATAATTTTACAACCCAGGGGTATTTCAATAATTTTACAAATAGGGGGTCTTAATGACCCAACTAAGGGTCCATTGTCGCCTCGAGTGACCTAAGTAACCTAAACAGACATAACGGTGCAAGTGGGCCTAAGGCCCATTACTCGGCCCAAGTAGACCCACACGCTCATGTGGCCCATTTAGCCCAAATTTAGATATGGCTATGTGTACACTATAGCCCGGTTCATTAATAGTCACTTACCGTAGATTCTATCCGTGTAGGCCCACGAGATCATTGGGCCCACACAACCCATTTCGGCCCATCGAGGCCCAAAACAACCTAAGTCATGTCCGCGACATGACAAGTCTATCTACTTCCCGCTTAACAACAAAATTTACCCACGCGGGCCCACGGGCCCATTGGGCCCATATGTCCCACTTAACCCAGAACTATTCATGGTTGTACGAACGACGTTGCCCAGTCCAAAACTTACCACATAACATACATTTTATCCGTGTGGGCCCACAAGCCCATTGGGCCCACATGACCTAGTCCAGCCCAACGTGGCCCAGAACGGCCTATGCCATGTACGCGACATGACAAGCCCAACCATATTCCACCTAGCACTTGATTTAACATAAACGGGCCCATGAGCCCATTGGGCCTATTCAGCCTATTTTGTAGCCCAAGTGGCTCACCACGGCCTAAGCCCACAAATTCAATCATGGTGGCCTTCCTCGTTGTACGCCCATGTTCCGTGAGCTCGGTTCACCACATGCTTGATCGCACGCTCGTGTGGCATCATATGCTATATTTCCAGCTTTTCTGCATTTTGCCAATCTACAGTCATAGCAGAGTAAACAATACACACATTTTCGACTTTTCAGCGGATTACCAAAACAAGGCATACGATTACACACATATTTATGGCCTTTACACCTATTACCGCTTACAGAGTATAGATACACACATGTTTATGATAAGTGAGCAAATCCCACGACTCTAAACCTAGATTCAATCATAACCCCACGTTAGTCCTTTAATCGTTAAAATTAACACCTTTACATAGCACCTGATTCCAAAATGGTACTGACTGCCTACCTTGGATAGCAACCGATTCCTCTCTTTAACCACCGATCAAAGCCACCTTCCAAAACTTGACAAAATCTGTATAGCATTACCACCTTGTTAACTAAGACCGTGAATGACAAAGATTAGATACAAAAGAACAACAACTTACCACTATTTAGGAGTATTCAGCCTCTTAAGGTACACTCTAGGATTTGAGTCCCACGAAAAATTGTCACACTCCTATAGAAAACGATGGATGAAGATAGTGTTAAGGAGGAAACTTATATCGACAAAGAGAGAAAGAGGGAGAAGAGTAGCCCTGAACCCAAACAAAATCAATTACCTTACTCAAGTGTAGAGGGATTCGATTGTAAACAGAAAGACAATTGGCAAGCCGAGAAAAACCAAATGAGTGGCGAGAGAGAGGAGGCAAGTGCTATTCAGCTAAACCATAAAGAAGGAAAACACAATTGAGAAAAGGAAAAAAAGAGAAAAAGAGACCAAAAGCTATTCGGTCACGTAAAACAAATGAGAGAGGAAGAGGGTGGGAAAATTCGGTTCAGAAATGAAAGAAAATAATAGCCACAAACACGCAAGAATAACTCATATATCCGGCCTTTCAATTTTATACTAAAATGGCAAAAAGGTAAAAAGGTTGCATGAATAGTAAAATTCCAGAATATACATAACAATATAGAGAAAAGAGGAAAAAAACTGAAAATAAAGAAAACTTGAAATGGAACAAAAGAATTCGACACCCTAGGAAAAAAAAGATCTTATGACTGAATTTGTACAATAGGGAGTTTAAATTTCGGAAATCAACCCTTCCTATTTCAAATTCCCTAATTTTCTCTTTGAATTAAGCCACCAACTGAGTTTGAATTATAAACAAACTCCTTCATCCAAATCTTCTTCCCTTGAAACACTCCCCTAAATCACTCAACCTTCAATTCAAATTTCCTTGAAACACTCATGACCAAGTCATCCACAGAGTCTCAGTCCAACTCCACCTCCTTCCATGGCCATCATTAAAAATAATCTTTATTTGCACAAGCGGGGATTCGAACCTCAGACCACTAGCTCACTTGTAACGCCACTTCCACTAGACCACATTGCTCCTTATGATATAAATTCATCAAAAATATTCTTAAAGCCTACCAATTAACATCAAGGCACCTTTAAGAGAAAAAACATAAATTTTTGCTAAAGCCCAGGTTTGAACCCAAGACTTCTCCAACACTCCCAAACACTCCTAATCACTTAACCACTATAGCAAACAATCAATTGTGACATTTCTTCCACACATAAACTTTTATGTGCAGTCTCCTAGCGGCTCCCACGCACAAGGCCCAATACTTCTAGGCCCAAAAATTCGGGGCTTTACACATGTGTTTAGGCAATTTTTTCAAGTTGATGGAAAACATGATATTGTATGCTTAGATTTAATAAATGGGATTGGTAAGTTTAGTTTCTGTTATACGAACTTGCTAAGCATGTAATGCTTACTAGATTTTATTTTCCCTATTTTATAATGTTTAGAAGCTCACGAAGTTTGAAGATTATTGGAGCATCATCACACTATCCACTAGCTTATTTTGGGTATTTATAGTAAAATCATTTTGGTATAATGACATGTATAGGCTAACTTGACCATAGATGGCTTAAATATGTGGTTTATAATCTAGGCATTGGAATGGCTAGTAATGGTTGTTTTTGATTTACTTGTAATGTCATACTGTTGTAGCTACATATATGTTAAATGGTTGATCAAATTATACTTAACATATGGAATATACCAAGGTAAGATTATAAATATGTATGCATGTAATGATATGCCATGTTGAATGATAGAGTTTGCTTAATTTGAATGTTTGAAATGGTTGGTATTTGGATGTGAGTTTAAGTGCATGCCATTGGTTTGATTGTGGGTGAGAAATGAAGCTAGAAATGGCTTTATTTCGTCTACACGGGTAGACACATGCCCGTGTGTCTAGATTGTGTGTGACACAAGGCCTGACACATGGGCGTGTGGCCGACCGTGTGCATAAGTCAGAGAGTTACACGAGTTTGAACACGGCCTGCAGCACGGGTGTGTCATAGGGTGACACAGGCATGTCCCTTGGACCACACGGGTGTGTGAGCCCTATAACTTAGAAAATTTTTGAAACGTCATGAAAAATTCTTATAGTTTTCGATTAAGTCCCGATTTTATTTTAATCCACATATTAAGCCTCGATGGTCTATTTAAGGGACGTTATGAATAATTTCGAAGGATGAATAGTAATTGATATAAATTATCTATAAATGTTCTAAAAAACTCTGGTAACACTCTGTAACTCTATTTCGGTGATGGATATAGGTTAGAGGTGTTACATTTAGTGGTATAAGAGCTACGGTTTAGCCAATTCTCTGATTTAACATAGCAAACACAAGTTTAACTATACATGCCATTATATAATTCGTGATAGTGTGATGTCTCCTGATCATTTTAAATGTGTTTTTCATATAGTAATGTCATCCAACCAAGCTAGAGCTGAATCTGAAGAAGCTGGGAGCAATGCTTCAGCTTCAGTTCAAAGAGTTGCATCGGCATCTGGTAGTGAAATGCCAGTATTTGAGGGCTAAAGTGAGGAGGCAAAATAGGCCTTCTTTCAATTGATGAATGAATGGTTTACTGAGTAATTAAGAACAAACCCTGCTGTACAAAAACCTCCCCTACCTACTACTCAACTGATTCCTAAGATGCCATAGGGTGCTGAACCTGTTAGAACTGGTAAGCCTCCGGTGGATAAAATCCGCAAGCATGGGCCAGAAGAATTTAGAGCTACCAGAGATGATGATCTGAAAAAGGCTGAATTTTGGTTGGAAAATACCATTCGGGTTTTTGTTGAATTATCTTGTACACCTACTGAATGTCTGGAATGTACAGTATCTCTACTGAAAGATACAGCTTATCATTGGTGGAATACCATAACTTCAATTGTACCGAGAGAGAGCGTTACATGGGAATTCTTCCAGGCTGAATTTAGAAAGAAATATGTTAGTCAGAGATTTATGGATCAGAAAGAGAAAGAAATTTTAGAACTCAAGCAGGGAGACATGACTATATCTGACTATGAACGAGAATTTGTTCGATTGAGCAAATATGCCAGAGAATGGGTTCTAACTGAGGCTGATATGTGTAAACACTTTGAAGAGGGTTTAAATAAAAATATCAACTCATTGATTGCAATTCTTGAAATAAAGGAATTTGCGGTATTAGTCGATCAAGCACACAAAGCTGAGGAATTGAGTAAAGAAAAGAAATAAGCTGAAAGAGAGGCTCAAGTTTCTAGAAAAATGATTATGAGTAAGTCACAATCATTTTCTTCTAAGAAAATAAAGAAGTATTATGATCATGTTACTGCCTCTACAGAGTATTTTAGAAAAGAGTGAGGCTCTCAACACTCTAACCCGAGGTCTTCATCGTCATCTATAACTAGTGTGGGTAGTGTTGGTAATCCCAAACCAACGTGTAAGCATTGCAACAAATTTCATTTTGGGGAATGCCGTTTGAGAAGTGGAGCTTGTTACCGATATGGTTCATTTGACCATTTTCTCAAAGATTTTTTAGAAAGAGTAGAAAAAAAAGAAACGGCTCCAAAGCTGAGTAATCCTATTTCGAGGGGTAGACCACCCCGTCACCCCGGTAATATTAGTTGTATTCGAGGTACTACTAGGGATACAATAGTTAAAACTGAGGCACGAGCACCTGCAACAACATATGATATTTGTGCTAGAGAAAATGCTTCTGCACCAAACGTCATTACTAGTACATTTTCTCTACTTGATACTAATATTACTGCTTTGATTGATTTTGGTTCCACACATTCATACATATGCACAAACTTAGTGTCTGTTAAAAATTTACCTATTGAATTCACTGAAGTTATGATTAATGTTTCAAACCCCTTGGGCTAATTTGTTGTGGTGGATAAAATCTGTAAAAACTGTCTGTTGATGGTAAAGGGTTATTGCTTTTTTGTTGACTTGATCTTATTGTCATTTGATGAATTTGATGTGATTTTGGGAATGGATTCGTTAACCCTATATGATGTAGTGGTGAATTGTAAACAGAAATATATCGTATTGAAATGTTAGAGTGGTGAATTACTTCATGTTGAATCTGATAAACTGGATGGATTACCTAATGTAATTTCAGTAATATCAGCACAAAAACATGCAAAAAGGATTATGATGCTTATCTTGCATATGTGTTGGATATTAAGTATCTGAGTCAAAGATTCAGTCATCCAGTTGTATGTGAATTTCCTGATGTATTCCCAGAAGAATTACCTAGTTTACCCCTGGATAGAGAAGTAGAATTCTCTATAGATCTTGTGCCGGGTACAACACCGATATCCATAGCACCTTACAGAATGACTCCTACTGAACTGAAAGAGTTGAAAGTACAGTTGCAAGAATTGATTGAAAGAGGTTTTGCTCAACCTAGTTTCTCACCTTGGAGTACACCGGTTCTATTTGTAAAGAAGAAAGATGGATCGTTGAGGATGTGCATTGATTACAGTTAGGTCAACAAAGTTACAATAAAGAACAAGTATCCATTGCCTCGTATTGATGACTTGTTTGACTAGTTAAAATGTGCCACTGTATTTTTGAAGATTGATCTCCGTTCTGGTTACTATCAACTATGGGTAAAAGATTCAAATGTGCTAAAGACAGCTTTTAGAACTAGTTATGGATACGATGAGTTTCTTGTGATGCCATTCGATTTGACAAATGCACCTGCAGTGTTTATGGATCTGATGAACATAATTTTCAGCCTATATTTAGACAGGGTTGTGGTGGTATTTATAGATGATATTTTGGTTTACTCCCGATATGAAAAGTAACGTGTGGAGCATTTAAGAATAGTGTTGCAAACTTTGCGAGTAAAAAAATTGTATGCTAAGTTTAGTGAATGTGAATTTTGGCTATGGGAAGTTAGTTTTCTTGGGCATATAGTATCTGTTGAAGATGCCAGGGTGGACCCGAATAAAATTTCAGCCATTATTAACTAGAAGCCACCGAAGAATATGTCTGAAGTTTGAAGTTTTCTGGGACTAGCTGGTTATTATCTGAGGTTTGTAATCTCTGATGACCCGTCTATTGCAAAAAGATGTAAAATTTAAGTAGTCTGATAAATGCCAACAAAGTTTTTACAGATTAAAAGCTTTATTGACAGAAGCTCCAGTGTTAGTTCAACTAGAATCGGGTAAGGAATTTATAGTTTACAGTGATGCGTTATTGAATGGTTTAGGCTGTGTTTTGATGCAAGAAGGTAAAGTAGTAGCCAATGCTTCAAGACAGCTAAAATCACATAAAGAAACTACCCGACACATGATCTTGAATTGGCAGCCATAGTGTTTGCATTGAAAATTTGGCGGCATTACCTGTTTAGTGAAAAATGTCATATATTCACTGGTCATAAAATTTTGAAATATTTGATAACAAGGAAAGATTAGAATTTGAGATAGCGTAGGTGGCTTGAGTTATTGAAATATTATGATCTGGTTATTGATTATCATCCTGGAAAAGCTAATGTGGTTGCAGACGCTCTGAGCAGAAAGTCCTTGTATACTTTGTGAGCAATGAATACCCGATTTTCATTATCTGATGATGGTTCAATTATAGCTGAGTTAAAAGCTAGATCAATGTTTTTGTATCAGATCTCTGAAGCTCAAAAAAATGATAGTAAGTTGCAAGCAAAATGGATACAAAGTGAATCAACTCTTGACTCAGAATTTTAGATCAGGACCGATGATTGTCTATTATTCAAAGGCAGAGTATGTGTACAGAAAAGTTTAGAACTAGTACAAAAGATTTTGAATGAAGATCATAATGGTAACATGTCTATCCATCCTGGTAATAATAAAATGTATAATGATCTGAAAAAGATGTACTAGTGGCCAGGAATGAAACAAGATATTTCTGAGTTTGTATCTAAATGTTTGATATGGTAGCAAGTAAAAGCTGAACATCAGTTGCCTTCTGGATTACTACAACAAGTTACGATAATAGAATGGAAATGGGAAAGAATTACCATGGACTTCATATCGAGATTACCCCTGTCTCTAAATAAGAAAGATGTCATTTGGGTGATTGTTGATCAGTTGACAAAATTTGCACACTTTATTCCGATATGTATGGATTATTCTTTGGACAGATTGGCTAGATTATATGTCTCTGAGATTGTCAAATTGCATAGAGTGCCTGTCTCCATTATTTTAGATAGAAAGCCTCGATTTACCTGTAACGCCCCATACCCGAGACCGTTGCCGGAGTCGAACATGAGTTGTTAACAGACTTAATTCCTTTATTTACACAGTTCATTTTAAAATTTCCAGACAAGCTGGTTAACTGCATCATAGTCACTTTAAAAATCATATCTCGAGTTCCAAAACTTAAAAACTAATTCCGTAAATTTTACCTGAAACTAGACTCACATATCCATCTACAAATTTTTTTCTAGAATTTTTGGTCGGGCCAATTAGTACAGTTTATTAGTTAAAATCTCCCCTGTTTTAGGGTTTGACTACTCTGACCTTCATGCATTACGACTTAGATATCTCCCTATACAGGGCTTGAATACTTATGCCGTTTATTTCTAATGAAACTAGAATAAAAAAGGAATCTGTACATATAAAGAATGACTTCTAATTATCTCTGGTTAATTTATGGTGAATTTCCAAAGTCAGAACAGGGGATCTAGAAATTGCTCTGGCCCTGTTTCACGAAAACTTAAACATCTCATAAAATACGGCTCATATGGTCGTTTCGTTTCTTTTATATGAAAATAGACTCATCAAGATTCGATTACATAATTTATTAATTATTTAATTACATTTTTACTATTTTTAGTGATTTTTAAAACTCACATCACTGCTGCTGTCAGCATCTACTTTAAGGTAAATCTCACCTATTTCATAGTTTCCATGATTCAACTAGCCACTTGATATACATAGCACCAAATATGATCATGATTAACCATTCCAATGGCTAGTCATTACCAAGCATTTCCATACCACTCAATAACCATATAGACAAAATGATTATAATCCTATGCTCAAAATATATAAGCCATTTTCGCATGGCTATCCGAATGTATACATTACCAAAAGGTACTTAATTAACAACAAAGGTCAGTCCTATACATGCCACTATCGAAGTTCAACTAAAAGAGTACCAAAAGGGCTTAGATAGTGTGGACGACTTCGACTTTGACAATCCCGAGTCCGATAGCTGACGAACAAAATCTATAAAACAGAGAATTAAAGAAACAGAATAAGCATTTAATGCTTAGTAAGTTTTGAGTAATGAAATTATTTACGTCTAAAGTATAGCGTTCATATGACCAAATGAATAATTGAATATATGCATATTCTCAAAATCATACTTACTTCACGTTCAACCGTTATATTCATACGAGAATCAAACCTATCTAAAGGCGGAAGATCGTTAATCAATTGGCGAATACTATTAAAAGGAATCAACTTTTCCGATGCATATCTGAAACATACCTTATCGTTTGGATTTTATGAGCATATTAATTGAAATTATTACAGCAAGATCGCTCATTTCGCACCCAAGTACCTTGAGGTTTAGCGGATATAGCAACTCGCACAAATGCCTTGGTCTTAGCCGGATATAGTCAATAGCACAAAAGCCTTGGGACTTAGCCGGATATAGTCACTAGCACAAATGCCTTCGGGACTTAGCAGGATATAGTCAATAGCACAAATGCCTTCAGGACTTAGCAGGATATAGTCACTAGCACAAAAGCCTTGGGACTTAGCCGGATATCATTCGAATAATCATGCACATATATCAATAAATCATGACACATCCATATTTCATTTTCATTACTAAAGCTCAAACACAAGACACTTATCAAACCTTACCAATTTCGGCTCAATAGCCACATACAAAGAGCATGATTTTGATTGGCTTTATAACATGATCTCTATACACATTCGGCTACCCGTCACAAGTATAACTAATCACCTCAATATATAATTCAAGTAGAATCATTATATCACCGTTTATTTGTTATGCTTATATGTCATGACTTAATCAAATCATAAACTAAGTTCCATTACTCAAAGACTTACCTCGGATGTTGTCGAACGACTTCAACGGCTATTCAATTACTTTTTCCTTTCCTTTATCGGATTTGGTTCCCCTTTGCTCTTGAGCTCTTCCTAATCATCAACCAACCGAACATGAAGCAAGAGAATTCTTTTCTTCTTCCTCCTCAAGTCACGGCAATGGAGGAGCAAGGATGAAACAACTTTGGTTTCTCCTCCCACTCACCTCATGTTTTATTATTCTTAATTCATTATTTTATTTTGTAACTAAAAATGTTAATAGAAAAATACATATTACCATTAATAGCCCATACCATAGCCGGCCACTATCCAAGATTTGGCTAATTTGACATGCAAGGACACTTTTTTTGACATCATGCACTATTAGATCCTTATAGATTAACCTATCACATTTCAAAAGTGTCACACCTAAGTCCTATTAACTAAATTCACATGCAATCGACTAAATCGAAGCTTAAAACTTTCACACATTCATATCCACATATTTTAGACAATAAATATTATATTCAAATACTTCGGTGATTCAGTTTAGCGGTCTCGAAACCGCTTTCCGACTAGGGTCAATTTAGGGCTGTCACAACTCTCCCCCACTTAAGAAATTTTCGTCCCCGAAAATCTTACCGGTAAATAGGTTTGGGTATCGTTCTTTCATAGAGTGCTCGGTTTCCCAAGTAGCTTCTTCGACCCCGTGTTTGAGCCATAACACTTTTACTAACGGAACCCTTTTGTTTCGCAACTCTTTCACTTCACGGGCTAGGATACGAATCGATTCTTCTTCATAACTCATAATGGCTTGAATTTCGACCTCGGAGGGATTTATTACGTGCGAAGGATCGGATCTGTAACGTCGAAGCATCGAAACATGAAAAACGTTGTGAATCTTTTCGAGATCAGGGGGTAAAATCAATCTATATGCCACTGGACCAACTCGTTCGGATATTTCATACGGCCCTATGAACCTCGGACTCAGTTTGCCCTTACGGCCAAATCTGAGTATCTTTTTCCAAGGTGAAACTTTAAGAAACACTTTGTCTCCCACCTGATACTCAATATCTCTTCGTTTTAAATCCGCGTACGACTTCTAACGATCTGATGCTGCCTTCAGACTTTCACGAATTATTTTTACTTTCTGCTCAGCATCTTTAATCAAATCAACTCCGAAAGTTTTTACTTTCACCGAGCTCGGTCCAAAACAATGGTGTACGGTATTTACGACCGAACAAAGCCTCGTAAGGTGCCATCTTAATACTTGATTGAAAACTATTGTTGTAAGCGAATTCAATCAAAGGTAAATACCACTCCCATGAACCACTAAACTCAAGGATGCAACATCTCAACATATCCTCGAGTATCTGAATTATCCACTCGGATTGACCATCAGTCTGTGGATGAAAAGCGGTGCTAAAATGCAACTTGGTACCCAAAGCTTCTTGCAATTTCTTCCAAAATCGCGAGGTGAATCTCGGATCTCTATCCGACACAATAGAAATAGGTACCCCATGTAATCTCACAATCTAAGAAACATACAATTAAGCTAGTTTATCCAGTGAATAATCTGTACGTATGGGAATAAAATGAGTCGACTTAGTCAGTCTATCAACAACAACCCAAATCACATCTTTCTTACTTGCCGACAATGGAAACCCAGATACAAAATCCATCGTGATTCGTTCCCATTTCCATTCAGGTATCATGATCGGCTGAAGTAAACCTGTAGGCACTTGATGTTCCACTTTCACTTGTTGACATATTAAACACTTCGAAACAAAATCAGAAATGTCTCGTTTCATACCATGCCACCAAAACTGACGTCTCAAATCGTTGTACATTTTTCGTACTCCCCAAGTGAATTGACATTCGGCTACAGTGAGCTTCGTTCAGAATCATCGAAATAAGTTCTGAATTTCTTGGGACACACAAACGACTTCTGAACCTCAAACAATCGTCATCGTCAATTTGAAACTCTGATTCCACGTTCGAAACACATTCAGCCTGTTTTGCAACCAATTCATCATCGACTTTCTGAGCTTCACGAATTTGATGAATCAACAAGGGTTGGGCCTTTAATTCAGCTACTAACACATTGTCGGATAGAACAAACAAGTGTACATTCATCGCTCGTAAAGCAAACAGTGATTTACGACTTAAAGCATCCGCAACCACATTAGCCTTTCCCGGGTGATAGTCAATGACAAGCTCATAATCTTTTAATAACTCAAGCCAATGTCTTTGTCGCAGATTCAAGTCTCTTTGAGTCATCAAATATTTGAGACTTTTGTGATCCGAATATACATGGCACTTCTCACCAAATAAGTAATGTCGCCATGTTTTCAAAGCGAATACGATGGCAGCTAGTTCGAGATCATGGGTTGGATAATTTTTCTCATGTGGCTTCAATTGTCTCGACGCATAAGCTACAACTCGACCTTCTTGCATCAATACACAACCCAACCCAAGTAAGGATGCATCACTGTAAATGACAAACTCCTTGCCTGATTCGGGCTGCACTAGTACTAGTGCTTCAGTCAAATAAGTTTTCAGTTGATCAAAACTTTCCTGACACTTTTCTGTCTATTCAAACTTAACATCTTTCTGAAGTAGTTTCGTTATTGGTATGGCTATCATCGAGAAACCCTTTACAAAGCGTCTGTAGTAACCGGCAAGTCCCAAAAAGCTCTGAACTTCAATAATATTTCCCGGAGGCTTCCAGTTAAGTATGGCCAAAATTTTGCTCAGATCAACTCGAATACCCGATGCAGATACCACATGACCCAAGAAGCTAACCTCTCTTAACCAGAACTCACTAAACTTAGCATATAATTGCTTATCCCGTAAAATCTGCAACACTAATCCCAGGTGTTCAGCATGATCGGTTTCATTTCTCGAATAGACCAAGATATCATCGATAAACATGACTACAAATCGATCCAAATACGGTCTGAAGATCCGATTCATCAAATCCATAAATACTGTCGGGGCATTAGTGAGCCCAAACGGCATCACTAAAACTCGTAGGATCGTATCTCGCTTAAAGCGGTTTTGGGTATATCTCGAGTCTCGAACTCTGAATCGATAATAACCCGATCTCAAATCTATCTTTGAAAACACTGAGGCTCCCTTTAGTTGATCAAACAAATTATCAATACGCGGTAACGGATATTTATTCTTTATTGTCACTTTATTCAGCTGACGATAGTCGATGTACAACCTCATGGTTCCGTCCTTCTTTTTCACAAACAATACTGGTGCACCCCAAGGTGAGAAACTCGGTCGAGCGAAACCTCTACCCATCAACTCTTGCAACTGAGCTTTCAATTCCTTTAATTCCGTTGGTTCCATACGATACGGAGCTATCAAAATCGGTGTAGTCCCAAGTACAAGTTCGATGCCAAACTCTACTTCCCGAACAGGTGGTAACCTCGGTAATTCTTCGGGAAAAACATCCGGATATTCACAAACCACTGGTACCGATTCAAGTTTCTTTTCTGACTCTTTATTATCAAGTACGTATGCAAGGTACGCTTCACACCCCATTCTCACATATTTTTGAGCTAACATCGAGGATATTATTATTGGCAATCCATTCAAAACAGTAGACTCAACTCGGATTATCTCATTATTTGCACACCTCAAATCAATAGTCTTACTTTTGCAATTCACAATTGCATCATGTACGGTCAACCAATCCAAACCGAGAATAACATCAAATTCATCAAACGGTAAAAGCATCAAATCGGCCGGAAAGCAGGAACCTCTGATTACTAGGGGGCATTTCTTACACACCTTATCGACAAGCACATAACGACCCAAGGGATTCGACACTCGAATTACGAACTCGAGACTCAACGGTAAAGTCTTCTTTGGATGCTAAGGTCTCACATACATATGAATGAGTAGAACCAGGGTCAATCAAAGCAATCACATTAGTATCAAAGAGAGTGAAAGTACCGGTAATAACATCTGGCGAGGAAGCATCCTCGCGTCTTGGCGATAGCATAAGCTCTAGCGAGAGCACGAGCCTCGAGATCTGGTTGTAGCATCTCTAGATCCTCTCGACCACCACTAGCATTCCCGTATTTCTAGATGGTCTACCTCAAGCAGTAGTAGCACCTGGTTTCCCACTCTGATTTACATTTTATTCAGACAGTCTCGGGCAATCCTTAATAAGGTGGTCAGCTGATCCGCACTTATAACAGGAGTGGTCATGGAATCTACAACTCCTCGAATTCCATTTACCACAATCTTGGCACTGTTCGTCTCGACGATCATTTCCAACACCGGCAACAAGTGACTCGTGTACTGTGGGGTCGATCACGATCTCGTCTAGAAAAGCCGAAGTGTCTTTAGATCGGCCTAAATCATCTCTAAATTTCTTCGATGATGTTGAAAAGGCTTTCCGAAGATCTCTTCTGAAACTCCTTTGCTCCCATATCGCCTTTTCTTTTCTCCTTCTTGAGCTCTTGGCTTTGCAAGCTCGCTCGACAAGTACCACAAATTCTCGATTTCTAAAATGCCAACATACAGCTTTATATCATCGTTCAGTCCATCTTCGAAACGTTTGCACATCACAGCTTCTAAAGAAATGCATTCTCGAGCGTACCGGCTAAGCCTTACAAACTTTCATTCATAGTCAGTAACCGACATGGAACCTTGTTTAAGTTCAAGAAATTCTTTCTGTTTTTGATCAATGAATCTCTGGCTGATATACTTTTTTTGAAACTCAGTTTGGAAAAACTCCCAAGTTACTTGTTGTCTGGGCACAACAGAAATCAATGTATTCCACCAATAGTAGGCGGAATCACGTAGCAAGGAGATCGTACACTTTAGGCATTCATCGGGTGTGCAAGATAGTTCATCAAGTACCCGAATAGTGTTGTCCAACCAAAATTCAGCTTGCTCGGCATCGTCGCTATCTGTAGCTTTAAATTCAATAGGCCCGTGTTTTCGGATTCTGTCAACTGGGGGCTTATTTAACCTTATCCGTCGATTCGGAGGTATCGTGAGGTCTTGAAATGTATTAATCGGGAATGGAGGTTGTGGAACAGTTGTATTAGTTCGAATATACTGATTGAACCAATCATTCATCACGCTATAAAAAGCCTGTCTAGCTTCATCATTCTGATTACTAGCAATAGGTTGAGAGTCCCCCAGCGTTGTCCCTTGTGCGGGAGCAGACGCTACACTCTCAAGATCATCAGCTACCACTCGGTTGGGATCGGGATCCATTACTATAAATAAACACATTTTTAACTGTCAGAAATCTCCACACTATCAAATAAACACATAATGGCATGTATAGATAGACCCGGACGTATTACGGTAGTCCTAGAATCGACTAAACCGTAGCTCTGATACCAATAAAATTGTAACGCCCCGTACCCAAGACCGTTGCCGGAGTCGAACACGAGGTGTTAACAGACTTAATTCCTTTATTTACACAGTTCATTTTAAAATTTCCAGACAAGCTGGTTAACTGCATCACAGTCACTTTAAAAATCATATCTCGAGTTCCAAAACTCAAAAACTGATTCTGTAAATTTTCCCTAAAACTAGACTCATATATCCATTTACAAATTTTTTCTAGAATTTTTGGTCGGGCCAATTAGTACAGTTTATTAGTTAAAGTCTCCCATATTTCAGGGTTTGACTACTCTGACCTTCATGCATTACGACTTAGATATCTCCCTGTACAGGGCTTCAATACTTATGCCGTTTGTTTCTAATGAAACTAGACTCAAAAAGAAATCTGTACATATAAAGTATGACTTCTAATTATCTCTTTTTAATTTATGGTGAATTTCCAAAGTCATAACAGGGGATCCAGAAATTGCTCTAGCCCTGTTTCACGAAAACTTTAACATCTCATAAAATACGGCTCATATGGTAGTTTCGTTTCTTTCATATGAAAATATACTCATCAAGATTCGATTACATAATTTATTCATTATTTAATTACATTTCTAATATTTTTAGTAATTTTTCAAACTCACATCACTGCTGCTGTTAGCATCTACTTTAAGGTAAATCTCACCTATTTCATAGTTTCCATGATTCAACTAGCCACTTGACATACATAGCACCAAATATGATCATGATTAACCATTCCAATGGCTAGTCATTACCAAGCATTTCCATACCACTCAATAACCATATATACAAAATGATTATAATGCTATGCTCAAAATATATAAGCCATTTTCGCATGGCTATCCGAATGTATACATTACCAAAAGGTACTTAATTAACAACAAAGGTCAGTCCTATACATGCCACTATCGAAGTTCAACTAAAAGAGTACCAAAAGGGCTTAGATAGTGTGGACGACTTCGACTTTGAAAATCTCGATTCCGATATCTGACGAACAAAATCTATAAAACAAAGAATTAAAGAAACAGAATAAGCATTTAATGCTTAGTAAGTTTTGAGTAATGAAATTATTTAAGTCTAAAGTATAGCGTTCATATGACCAAATGAATAATTGCATATATGCATATTCTCAAAATCATACTTACTTCACGTTCAACCATTATATTCATACACAGGGAATCAAACCTATCTAAAGGCCGGAAGATCGTTAATTAATTGAGCGATTACTATTAAAAAGGAATCAACTTTTCTGATGCATATACGAAACATACCTTATCGTTTGGATTTTATGAGCGTATTAATTGAAATTATTATAGCAAGATCGCTCATTTCCAAACCCAAGTACCTTCAGGGTTTAGCCGGATATAGCAACTCGCACAAATGCCTTCGGGTCTTAGCCCGGATATAGTCAATAGCACAAAAGCCTTCGGGACATAGCCCGGATATAGTCACTAGCACAAATGCCTTCGGGACTTAGCCCGGATATAGTCAATAGCACAAATGCCTTTGGGACTTAGCCCGGATATAGTCACTAGCACAAAAGCCTTCGGGACTTAGCCCGGATATTATTCGAATAATCATGCACATATATCAATAAATCATGACACATCCATATTTCATTTTCATTACTAAAGCTCAAACACAAGACACTTATCAAACCTTACCAATTTCGGCTCAATAGCCACATACAAAGAGCATGATTTTGATTGGCTTTATAACATGATCTCTATACACATTCGGCTACCCGTCACAAGTATAACTAATCACCTCAATATATAATTCAAGTAGAATCATTATATCACCGTTTATTTGTTTTGCTTATATGTCATGACTTAATCAAATCAGAAACTAAGTTCCATTACTCAAAGACTTACCTCGGATGTTGTCGAACGACTTCAACGGCTATTCAATTACTTTTTCCTTTCCTTTATCGGATTTGGTTCCCCTTTGCTCTTGAGCTCTTCCTAATCATCAACCAACCGAACATGAAGCAAGAGAATTCTTTTCTTCTTCCTCCCTCAAGTCACGGCAATGGAGGAGCAAGGATGAAACAACTTTGGTTTCTCCTCCCACTCACCTCATATTTTATTATTCTTAATTCATTATTTTATTTTGTAACTAAAAAATGTTAATAGAAAAATACATATTACCATTAATAGCCCATACCATGGCCGGCCACTATCCAAGATTTGGCTAATTTGACATGCAAGTACACTTTTTTTTGACATCATGCACTATTAGATCCTTATAGATTAACCTATCACATTTCAAAAGTGTCACACCTAAGTCCTATTAACTAAATTCACATGCAATCGACTAAATCGAAGCTTAAAACTTTCACACATTCATATCCACATATTTTAGACAATAAATATTATATTCAAATACTTCGGTGATTCGGTTTAGCGGTCCCGAAACCGCTTTCCGACTAGGGTCAATTTAGGGCTGTCACATTACCTTTCGATTCTGTAGAAAATTGCAATAAGCTATGGGTACTCAGTTACACTTTAGCACTGCATTTCATCCACAGATAGATGGTCAATATGAACATGTTCTACAAATTTTGGAAGATATGCTTCGGTGTTGTATACTTGAGTTTGAAGGCAACTGGGATGTGACAGCCCAATTAGGGCCTAGTCGGAACAATAGTCTCGGGACCGCAAATTTGAAATTGGGTAAATTATTATTATTATTATTATTATTATTATTATTATTATTATTATTATGAGGTTATGGTATAATTACATTAGCGCATGAAAAGTTTGATGAGTAGATTTTAATGTTGTGGGCCCGATTGTGAAAAAGGACTAAATCGCAAAAAAAGCAAAAGTTGCATTTTAGTACCCAAATGTGTCAAATAGGACTAAATCGCACAATTGGGGGTCATAAAAGGGCATTAGACCCTATTATGATAGCTTGGCAGGCCATGGTAGAGAGAAATGTTGAAAAGTCAACATTAGGTATGTTGATGACATAAGGTGTACTAAAATAATGCCTAAGCCTAGCTATCATCTTTTTCTTTCATTTTCTTTTCACTCCCACCGATTTTTCCAGCCATTGTAAGGGTTTTAAGGTTTAAAAAATTTTAGCAACTCTAAGCCCTCAGAACTAAGTGATTTTCTCATCCTTTGTTGATGACTTTTGAATTTTTAGAACCCTTGAAACATGAGCTTTCAAATGAGAGGACTATATTGCAAAAATGGTGAAAATTTTAGGGTTTTAACATGAGAGAATTTAGGGTGTTTTCTGAAATTTTATGGAAGAATATGATTCCTAGTTATGTTATAAACAACTTTTGTGAAGGAGTTTTCATAAAAAACACCTAACGGGGCTTTTATGCATAAGTTGTAAAATAGTTGATAAATATGTGGAATTGTGAGAATTTGAAGTTACTATAAGAGTAAAAAGGGTTCGACTAGGCTTGAGATACGAATAAATTCGATCACAATCAATTTTCGAGCATAGGGGCAAAATGGTCTTTTTGCCAAGGTCTAGGGGCAAAATGGTCATTTACCTAAGATGTGAATTTATGATTGCCTAAATGCAATTAGTGACTAAATGAGTGCATTTTGCTATTATAGATCAAGATTTACCGAATCTGAACCTAGACCGGGGGAAAGCTGTAACACCCCAAACTCGGCCTGAAATTTTGGCTCGAATCTGGCGTGTCACATTGAAGTGTTTTTCGGAAACCATGTTTCCATTAAAAACCCTTCTTAATAATTAAAAACTTGTACCCTTTTTAAACCTTGTTAGAAAACCTCAATTTGAATAACATTCTTAACAACTTTGCAAAAATCACGGCGATTATGGAAGCTTAATTTAAAAACAATTGCGGTTACGTGATGTTTTGAACAACGATGAGTTGCTTTGGAAAACCGTGTTCTAATACTAGCAATTATAAAACAATAAATAAAATTCCAAATTTGAAATCCAGAAAATTACGATGGCTTTACTACAACCCACTTAAAAACATTTAAAAGCAATAATCAAAACTATAACATAAGCGAAGTGTGTGGCTTCCTCCGAGCCCCTCGCACTCGATCCGTCTAAGGTGGAAATTACGAAAGTTTAATAAATTGGGTGAGTTTACGAAAACTCAATGTGAAATCCCTACTATATAAAAGGACGATCGGTCATATAAAAGAATTAAAAGTTGGCTGACCCTACTTACGATTTCAAGATCAATTGGGCCATAGCCCATTTTAATCGACAGATGCAGATGGGCTTTAACCCATTACAAAATAAGAAACATTATCGAACTAGAATCAAAATCGAATTAGAATTAGTATCGAGTATGTAATCAAAATCGAATCGAGATCGTAATGTAATCAAAATCGAATGTGAATGCAATCCCAACCCGACTTATAACCAATCTGCTACACTCCATTGCATACCATTTCTACACTCCATGTGGGGAATAGCTCAACCCACCCAGCCCTACACTCCACAGTTGCAGCATTGCTGCTCAGTTATTAGATATTGTGATAGAGTCACCAGATACAAATATTGTGGCAGAGCCACCAGAACAGATATTTGTGGCATAGCCACCAGAAACAGATAATGTGGCAAAGCCACTTAATAGAATACGTGGCACAAAGCCATCGATAACTGCATTATGTTAGGCATATAGCCATCAACTAGAGTAACATAACCGGTACACAGCCCTAGGTAAATGTGATCGACACAGAGTCGTCAATAACCATATATTGGCACATAGCCTTAGGCAAATACGTTTGGCACACAGCCATAATCAGGTTGGCACAGAGCCATATGTAGGTTGACACAAAGCCATAATCAGAAGGCTTTAAGCCATCGGTAGCTGTATCATGTTAGGCACATAGCCATCAGTGACGGTAATATAGTCGGCACATAGCCTCGAGTAAATATGATCGGCACTCAGCCATTGATCGGTCCACAGTTGTCTTGGGCGACCCGTGCGACCTTATCAAATCAATACGAATATACGGCTCTTAAGCCTTCGGTGGATCCACAGTCGTCAAGCAACAATGCGATCCTAACAGATCAGATCTTCCTCCGTACAAAATCCCAGCCCATGCAACATGTCATGTATGCAGAATGTCATGCCCATATTTGAATCAAACAATCACAGTCAAGTCATTCATATACCAACATATATTCACAATCAAATTCGTCAACCACACAGTCCAAGTTAGTCACTTGGCCACAAGGGCAAAACAGTCATTTAACACCTTAAGGGCAAAATGGTAATTTTACCCCACAAGGTATCTCGGTAATTCCACCCTACAGGGGTATTTTAGTAATTCTACCCTACAAGGGTATTTCGGTAATTCTACCCTACAAGGGTATTGCGATAATTCTACCCTATAGGGGTATTTCGGTAATTCTACCCTACAGGGGTATTTCGGTAATTCTACCCTGCAGGGGTATTGCGATAATTCTACCCTACAAGGGTATTTCAGTAATTCTGCCCTACAGGGGTATTTCGGTAATTTTACCCTACAGGGGTATTTCGGTAATTCTACCCTACAGGGGTATTTTGATAATTCTACCCTACAATGGTATTTCAGTAATTTTACAAATCGAGGATATTTGGGTAATTTATAAACCGGGGGTACTTTGGTAATTTTACAACTGGGGGTATTTCAATAATTTGGTAAACTAAAGTATTCTAAACAGGGATAACAATACGAATGGGCCTAAAGCCTTTCTCAGCCCAAATGGGCCCACACACTCGTGTGGCCATTTTAGCCCAAATCTAGCCACAGATATGAGATTCACCTAGCCTAGTCCAATATTTACTACACAATCAAACAACTTATCCAATTGGGCTCAGAGGCCCATTGGGCCCACATGGCCCCTTTCGCCCATCGGACTCAAGTAGCCATCCCTGACTAGAGTACCGAGAAAATACACACCTGATAGGAGACTGGAGTTAATCCGCGCTCTGAGCACTTTTAGTCGACGCCCAACCCAAACGAGCACGCCATAAAGCGAAAGGGATCAGCCAAGAAAGGTACCTTTACTCTCCTCATAGTTCTCTCTATTTAAAGCCGACCAGCATCCACTCTTATGTTAGCTTCCGATGTGGGATCCCTCCATCATCAGAGTTTAAATTCAACACCAACTCTTGCCGCCCCTTGTTAGTAAAATAAATGCTCTTTGCTTGCCATAGGATTCGAACCCATGCCTCCCCTTAAATGCTCCACACGCTACTTGCCACTAAGCCACAAGGCTTTTTGTGTCACAATTTCTCGAACAATATTCTTAAGGCCTACCTACTACACCCAAGGTTTGATTCACCTTAAACCAAACTTTTTGCTAGAGTCCAGGTTTGAACCCAAGACTTCTCTAACACTTCTCAGCATACTTAACCACTAAAACAAGCCTTCATTAACGAAATTTTCACGCACAATAGAATATTATAAGCTGCCTTCAACCGCTCCCATGCTCAAGACCCAAAAATTCTAGGCCCAACTTCAGGGTGTTACAAAAGCCAAGAAAATCAACTAAACTGACTAGCCGAGTACATTTTGCAAACCGAGGTAAGTTATATGTAAATAATACAACTACATTGTTAATGCATGTAATCGAATTGTCATTGAATTGATATAGTATGAATTGCTAGATTGCGAACTAAGAATGCATATTAATAATTAAGATAGTAGAAAAATCCCGTTGAAACCTTAGGAAACCAACCGGATATTCATGCCATAACATTCGGGTTATTTGTGTGCCAGTGTAAGACATGTCTGGGATATGCATCAGCCACATTATGAGAGCCAGTGTAAGGCCATGTCTGGAACATGGCATCGGCATTGAGACGAGTGCTAGTGTAAGGCATGTGTGGGACATGCATCGGCCTCGAAGATGAGAGCCAGTGCAAGACAGTCTGGGACATGCATCGGCTAAGAGTTGTGCTAGTATAAGACCATGTCTGGGACATGGCATCAATACGTATATACGAGAGCTGGTGTAAGACCATGTCTAGGACATGGCATCGGCCTCAATGATGATAGCCAGTGTAAGACCATGTCTGAGACATGGTATCGGCAACTTATTCCATGTTTGAGGTTTATAGAATATCCAATAGTATTCCAAAAGGCTCAACTTTAAAAGTTACGAAAGTGAGTTAATAAGGAAAGTATAATAATGTTGTGAGTGGTACAGGTGCCTATTTGGTATGCATGAGTAATGAGCTCAAAATAGAAAATGTGACTTGAATAGACGATAATGAGTAAGTCAAGCTTATGTCTATCTTTGTGCTATGAGTATGATGACTAGAGGCGAAATTGTTATTGTATAATTATTTATATGCAACTTACTAAGCTTTTATGCTTACTCTCTCTTTCTTTTCATCTTCTTACAGAACCACTTAATTAACTTACAGATTACCGGAAGTCAGAGATATCAATCACACTATCAGCCGTAAATCTCGGTATAGTCAGATTTATATTTTTGATTATGGCATGTATAGGGCTAGACCTTATTATTTTGTGTCTTGAGAATTGGCCAAATAAGTTGGTCTAGAATAGATTTCACTCTTTACATTAAGCCTTGGATGAGGGCTTTAATTTTGAGTCTATAAAAGATGCATCTTCATAGCTGAATAAATGTCTATTATACTTGTTTTGGTATTGGTTGGTGTTGACATGAAAATAGGTACACTAGGGCTGCAATGAGGCTTGGTAGATAGCCTCATATTGTCCACACGGGTAGACACACGGGCATGTGTCTGGGCCGTGTGTCACACACAGCCAGCCCCATGGGCGTGTCAGAAGGCCGTGTGTCCCCTGCACCTAGAAATCTCAAGTCAGAATGCATGGTAATTACCACACGGGTTGAGACACAACCATGTGTCTCAATCGTGTGGAGGGCACGACCTAGTACACGGGCGTGTACCGTGGTCGTGTGATGCTAACGTCAGAAATAGAATACCCAAGTTTTTGCACATGGGCTACACGTCGTGGATGTGTAAAAGTACACGGGCGTGTGTCCAGGCTGTGTGAAGTCTGCACTTGTTTATGAAAAATTATGGAAATTAAATTGGCCTCACGGGCATGTGCCCTATACCCACACGGGCGTGTGGAGCCTTGAAGCATGAAATTTTCTAAGTTTTTCTTGAGCCCTCAGTTTGGTCCGGAACCACCTAAATTGTATGTTTTGGGTCTCGTAAGACCAAATAAGGGACAGATTGTATATGAAATGAAAAGTCTTAAATTGATCAAAATTTTAGGCTCGATTTTCTAAAATTGGTTTAGTTTAAGTTTAGTAGCACCTCAAACCCTGTCCTGGCGTTGGATATGGGCGAGGGTGTTACATTTAATGGTATCAGAGCTATGGTTTTGTCAGTTCTAGAATTAACCTAGCTAGAGCACGAGTCTAGCTATACATGTCATAAAAATATATTGATAGTGTGAAGATTCTTAGCGATTATAAATTATATTTTTTCTTATATAGTAAATGGATCCTACTAGAACCACGGCAGATAACGTGGAAAGTAATTCACCGGCTCCCGTCGAGGGGACCGCGTTAGTAGAGAGCGAGCTCGTGAGTATGGACCAAGGCAGAGGGGCTAGAGAAGCCTACCTCCGAATGATGGATACTTGGTATTCAGAGTTTGTTCGTGCAAACCCGAACACTCCACCTCCCCCACCTCCTCCGATTCTTCAGTATGCTCTGGTAGCTCCACAAGGTGCGGACATGTTTAAAAGAGAGAAGCCTCTGGTAGACAAGATCCAGAAACAAAGGGCCGAGGAATTTTGGGCTAACTTAGATGATGACCCGGAGAAGGCAGAGTTTTGGCTAGAAAATACCATAAGGGTGTTTGATGAATTATCATGCACACCTGAGGAATGTGTAAAGTGTGCAACGTCACTCTTACGGGATCTAGCCTATCAGTGGTGGAACACTCTCGTGTCTATGGTACCGAGAGAAATAGTAACTTGGGAATTTTTCCAAAAGGAATTCAAAAAGAAGTACATTAGCTAGATGTTCATGGACCAGAAAAGGAAGGAATTTTTAGAGTCGAAATAGGGTAATAAGACTGTGACAGAGTATGAGCGTGAGTTTGTGAAACTCAGCAAGTATGTGCGAGAATGCGTATCCACTGAAGCTATCATGTGTAAGAGGTTCGAGGATGGCCTCAATGAGGATATCCGAGTGTTTGTGGGCATCATAGAAATAAGAGAATTTGTGGTACTCGTCGAGAGAGCGTGCAAGGTAGAAGAGCTGGTAAAAGAGAGGAGGAAAGCGACCATTAAGTCACTGGATTTGAAGAAAAGACAGATGGGGAAAGCACATCAGTCTTCATCTAAGAGATCAAAATAATTTACTACCTAATCAAATGTTTCGATGGGGTATTCGAGAAGAAACAAGAATCAACAGAATATGGCATCTAAAGCCCAGGCTACTTCGGTCGCTAGTGTTGGTAGTGCTCAATCAATCGGCAGAAGTGTCCGCAATGTGGGAGACGTCACTTAGGCGAATGCCGAGTAAACGAAAGGGGTTGTTTCAAGTGTGGGTCACTTGACAACTATATTCATGATTGTCCTGAGATGGATGAGAGAGGAAGAAAATAAGATATGAAAGCAAGTAGTGCTTCCTTGAGGAGTAGGCCACAAAAGAACCCCGGGAGTGGGACTAGTAGTAGAGGCACGCCAAGAGATACCACGGTGAGGTCTGAATGCAGAGCGCCAGCGAGGACCTATGCTATACATGCCCAGGAAGAGGCAGAGTTAATACCTCGTATGAATATGTTAGTAAAGTCCACTAAGTTTGTAATAAAAGTGTCCAACCCATTAGGCAAGCATGTGTTAGTCAACCAAGTATGTAGAAATTGTCCTTTGATGATTAGAGGCTATTATTTTTCGGCCAACTTGATGTTGTTGCCGTTTAATGAATTCGATGCAATTCTTGGGATGGATTGGCTGACCTCCCATGGTGTTGTAGTAGACTGTAGAAGAAAAGTAATTGAGTTAAGATGTGAAAATGGGGTTGTTCTTCGAGTTGGACCAGATGAGTCAGAAAACCTGCCTATGGTAATATCGTCATAGACTACTGAGAAATATTTGAAAAAGAAGTATGAGGCTTATTTAGGTTTTGTGCTGAATACTCAAGAGTCAGAGTTAAGGATTGAATCAGTGCTGATAGTTTGCGAGTTCACAGATGTGTTTCAGGAGAAACTACTTGGATTACCTCTAGTGAGATAGGTCGTGTTTGAAATTGAATTGATTCCTAGTATGACATCTGTCTCAATAATTCCGTATAGAATGTCTCCAACAGAGCTGAAAGAGTTGAAAGCACAATTACAAGATCTGACAGACAAGCGCCTTGTGAGACTAAGTTATTCTCTGTAGGGTGCTCCGGTACTCTTTGTGAAGAAGAAAGATGGGTCGATGAGATTATGCATCAACTATAGGCAACTCAACAAAGTAACAGTGAAGAACAAATACCCTTTACCAAGGATCGATGATTTGTTTGATCAGTTTAAGGGAGCTACCGTGTTTTCTAAGATCGATCTGAGGTCTGGTTCTTATCAGTTAAGGGTTAAAGAGCAAGATGTGCCGAAAACTACGTTTCAGACAAGATATGGGCATTATGAGTTTCTTGTCATGCCATTTGGTTTGACTAATGCCCCAACGGTATTTATGGATTTGATGAACTGCATATTCAGACCGTATCTGGATAAGTTTGTTGCCGTCTTTATCGATGACATACTGATCTATTCGCGTGATGAGAGAGAGCACGCAGAGCATCTGAGGGTTGTGTTGCAAACCTTGAGAGAAAAATGATTATATGCCAAGTTTAGAAAGAGTGAATTTTGGCTTAAAGAGGTCGGGTTTCTAGGACATATTGTGTCGGGTGACGGAATCCGAGTTGATCCAAATAAGATATTCACTATCGTGGAATGGAAACTGCTGAGGAATGTAATACAGATTCGAAGCTTTTTGGTTTAGTCAGATACTACAGACAGTTTGTAAATGGATTTTATATGATAGCTACCCCGATGACTAGACTGCTGCAAAAAGACGTCAAGTTTGAATGGATAGAAAAGTGTCAGCAAAGTTTTGAGAGATTAAAGGCTTTGTTAATGAAAGCCTCAGTGTTAGTGCAACCAGAGTCGGGCAAGGAGTTTGTGATCTATAGCAACACCTCCTTAAATGGTTTGGGGTGTGTGCTCATGCAAGAAGGTAAGGTTATAGCCTATGCCTTGAGACAGTTAAAACCACACGAGAGAAATTATCCAACCCATGATTTGGAACTAGCAGCTGTAGTGTTCGCGTTGAAGATTTGGAGACATCATTTGTATGGAGAGAAATGTCGGGTATTCACCGACCATAAGAGCTTAAAGTGCTTAATGACCTAAAAGGAGTTGAATTGAGGCAACACCGATGGTTAGAGCTGTTAAAGGATTATGAATTGATTATCTACTACCATCCAGGAAAGGCGAATGTAGTCACTGACGCCTTGAGTAGGAAGTCGTTGTTTGCCTTGAGAGCCTTGAACACTTAGTTAACTGTATCTAACGATGGCTCGATCCTAGCAAAGTTGAGAGCCAAACCGACTTTTTTCAAGAAATCCGAAAAGTTTAAAAAAGTGATGAGAAATTGCAAGCTAAGAAAATTCAGTGTAAGCCAGACATAGAACAGATTTTCGCATCAGTACCGATGGATGTTTAATGTTCAGAGACAGAGTTTGTGTACCCAAGGCCAATGAACTTATTCAAAATATTCTGAGTGACGCACATGGTGGTTGTTTATCCGATCACCCGGGAAGTGCGAAAATGTACAACGACCTTAAGAAAATGTATTGGTGGTTGGGTATGAAAAGAGACATTTCAGAGTTTGTTTCCAAGTGCTTAGTGTGTCAGCAAGTAAAGGCTGAACATCAAGTACCTTCGGGTTTGCTTAATCCTATTATGGTCCCCGAGTGGAAATGGGATCATATCACTGTGGACTTCGTGACCAGTTTGCCTATAACCCCGAAAAAGAAAGATGCAGTATGAGTTGTTGTCGACAAACTAACTAAGTTGGCACATTTTGTACCAGTGCGTACCGGCTACTCCCTCGAGAAATTAGCTGACTTGTATATTTCCTAGATTGTGAAGCTTCATGGAGTGCCATTGTCTATTGTGTCAGATAGAAATCTGAGGTTTACAAGTTACAAGAGGTTTCGGGAACCAAGTTGAGTTTTAGCACGACAGTTCATCTACAAACTGATGGACAGTTGGAAAGAGTGATACAGATCTTAGAGGACATGTTGAGATGTTGTGTTCTCGAATTTCAAAGAAGTTTGGGAAAAGTACTTGCCATTGGTCGAATTCGCCTACAACAATAGCTATCAGTCGAGTTTGAAAATGGCGCCTTATGAGGCCTTGTACGGGTGAAAATGTCAGACGCCCTTATACTGGACTGAGTTGAGAGAGAATCAGATTCACGGAGTTGATTTGGTCAAAGAGGCTGAGGAGAAAGTTAAAGTGATTCGTGACTGTCTGAAAGCCGCCTCAGATAGACAAAAATCCTATGCGGATTTGAGACGGAAAGAAATTAAATTTGAAGTCGGTGACAGAGTATTTTTAAAAGTTTCTCTGTAGAGGAAAGTCCTCAGGTTTGGAAAAAGGGGCAAGTTGAGTCCTCATTTCATAGGACCTTATGAGGTTATCGAGAGAGTAGGACCTGTTGCCTATTGTTTGTATTTGCTGTCAGAGTTAGAAAAGATTCACAATGTATTTCATGTTTCCATGTTATGCCGATACAGATCAAACCCTTCACATGTAATTGCGCCAACTGAAGTTGGGATTTTTCCATATATGACTTATGGCGAGGAGCCGGTTAAGATTTTGGCTCGAGAGGTCAAACAGTTGAGAAATAAAAATATACCACTTGTGAAGGTTTTGTGGCATAGACATGGGGTCGAGGAAACCACATGGAAACCTGAGGAGTCTTTAAGCGACTAGCTAGTACCCGAATTTATTCACCAGTAAGATTTTCGAGGATGAAAATCGCTAAGGGAGGAGAAATGTAACAACCCGATTTAGGGCCTAATCGAAACAGTGGTCTTGGGACTGCAAATTCAAAATTGGGTAAATAATTATTATTATTATGTGGTTATAGTATAATTACATTAGCGCATGAAAAATTTGATGAGTAGGTTTTTATGTTGTGGGCCCGATTATGAAAAAGGACTAAATCGTATAAAAGGAAAAAGTTGCATTTTAGTACCCAAATGTGTCAAATAGCTAGAGAATTAAAAATTGGGGGTCTTAAAAGGGCAATTAGACCCTATTATGATAGCTTAGCCGGCCATGGTAGAGAGAAATGTTGAAAAGTCAACATTAGGTAGGTTGATGACATAAGGTGTACTAAAATAATGCCTAAGCCTAGCTATCATCTTTTTCTTTCATTTTCTTTTCACTTCCACCGATTTTTCTAGCCATTGTAAGGGTTTTGAGCTTCAAAAAAAAATTCAGCAACTCTAAGTCCTCACAAGTAAGTTATTTTCTCATCATTTGTTGATGATTTTTGCCTTTTTAGAATCCTTGAAACATGAGCTTTCAAATGAGAGGATTATATTGTAAAATGATGGAAAGTTTAGGGTTTTACCATGAGATAATTTAGAGTGTTTTTTGAAATTTTATGGAAGAATATGAGTCCTAGTTATGTTATAAACAACTTTTGTGAAGGAGTTTTTATGGAAAACACCTAAAGTGGCTTTTATGAATAAGTTGTAAAATAGTTGATAAATATGTGAAATTGTGAGAATTTGAAGTTGCTATAAGATTAAAAAGGGTTCAGCTAGGCTTGAGATACGAATAAATTCGATAAAAATCGATTTCCGAGCATAGGGGCAAAATGGTCATTTTACCTAAAATGTGAATTTATGATTGCCTAATTGTAATTAGTGACTAAATAAGTGCATTTTTATATTATAGATCAAGATTTAACGAATTCGAACCTAGACTAGGGGAAAGCCAAGCAAATCGACTAAACCGACTAGTCGAGTACATTTTGCAAACCGAGGTAAGTTGTATGTAAATACTACAACTACATTGTTAATGCATGTATTTGAATTGTCATTGAATTGATATAGTATGAATTGCTAGATTGTGAACTGAGAATGCATATTAATAATTGAGATAGTAGAAAAAATCCCGTTGAAACCTTAGGAAACCAACTAGATATTCATGCCATAACATTCGGGTTATTTGTATGCCAATGTAAGACATGTCTGGGACATGCATCGGCCACATTAAGAGAGCCAATGTAAGACCATGTCTGGAACATAGCATCGGCATTGAGACGAGTGCTAGTGTAAGAAATGTTTGGGACATGCATCGGCTAAGAGTTGTGCTAGTATAAGACCATGTTTGGGACATGGCATCAACACGTATATACGAAAGATAGTGTAAGACCATGTCTGGGACATGGCATCGTCCTCGATGATGATAGCCAGTGTAAGACCATGTCTGGGACATGGAATCGACAACTTATCCCATGTTTGAGGTTTATAGAATATTCGGTAGTATTCCGAAATGCTCAACTTTAAAAGTTATGAAAGTGAGTTAGTAAGCAAAGTATAATAATGTTGTGAATGGTACAGGTACCTATTTGGTATGCATGAGTAATGAGCCCAAAATAGAAAATGTGACTTGAGTAGACGGTAATGAGTAAGTCAAGCTTATGCTTATCTTTGTGCTATGAGTATGATGACTAGAGGTGAAATTGTTGTTGTATAATTATTTATATGCAACTTACTAAGCTTTTATGCTTACTCTCTCTTTCTTTTCATCTTCTTACAGTGCCGCCTAATTAGCTTAAGGATCACCGAAAGTCAAAGATTTCAATCACGCTATCAGCCGTAAAACTCGGTATAGTTGGATTTGTATTTTTGATTATGGCATGTATATGGCTAGACCTTGTTATTTTGTGTCTTTAATAATTGGCCAAATGCGTTGGTCTAGAATAGATTTCACTCTTTACAAAGCCTTGGATGAGGGCTTTCATTTTGAGTCTATAAAAGATGCATCTTCATGGTTGAATGAATGTCTATTATGCTTGTTTTGGTATTGGTTGGTATTGACATGAAAAGAGGAACACTAGGGTGCCAATGAGGCTTGGTAGATAGCCTCATATCGTCCACACGGGTAGACACGCGGGCGTGTGTCTAGGCCGTGTGTCCCCCGCACCTAGAAATCTCAAGTCAGAATGCATGGTAATTATCACATGAGTAGAGACACGACAGTGTGTCTCATCCGTGTGGAAGGTACGGCCTAGTACACGGGCGTGTACCGTGGTCATGTGATGCTAAAGTCAAAAATAGAATACCCAGGTTTTTGCACACGTGCTATGCCACGGGTGTGTCGTGGCCGTGTGAAAGGACATGGGAAAAGGACACGGGTGTGTGTTCAGGCCGTGTGAAGTCTGCACTTGTTTACGAAATTATGGAAATTTAATTGGCCACACAGGTGCAGGACATGGCGTGTTTCTAGCACACGGGCGTGTGCCCTATATCCACACGAGCATGTGGAGCCTTGAAGCATGAAATATTCTAAGTTTTTCTTGAGCCCTCGGTTTGGTCTTGAACCACTTCAATTCTATGTTTTGGGCCTCGTAAGCCCAAATAAGGGATAGATTGCATATGAAAAGAAAATTCTTAAATTGATCAAAATTTTATGGCCTAATTTCCTAAAATTGGTTGAGTTTAAGTCCGGTAGCACCTCAGACCCTGTCCTGGCATTAGATACGGGCAAGGGGTGTTACACAAACATCCATTGGAAACCATTCGGGACCAACCCGGGTCCTTTAACTAACTTCAGAAAAATAACTCTTGAAACAGGGCACACGCCAGTGTGGAAGGGTAACACGCCCGTGTGGTCATTATAACATGGTCATGCTGTGGTCCGTGTGACACACACGGCCTAAGCATCTAAGGACACGCCCGTGTCCCATACCCGTGTGAATTAAATTCTACATTCGAACCTATAGGGGTTGTCACACGGCCTGACACATGCCCGTGTCAATGGCCTATGTCCCTCACACGGCCATGACACGCCCGTGTCCTAGCCCGTGTCTAAAATTCTTGACATTTTATTTCTGACGTCAGCATCCAATAAGGGGTACAAGGCCAAGGCACACGTCCGTTGCCAAAGTTCGTGTCCTCTACACGGCTGAGACACACGGCCATGTCTCTGCCTGTGTGTTTATTACTATGCATACTGACTTGCAAATTTTACGTGCAGGGGACACATAGCCAAGCAACACGCCTATGAGGGTAACTGTATGTCACACACGGCCTAGACACACGCCTGTGTGTCTACCCATATGGACAATATAAGGCTATCTACCAAGCCCTTTGCCACCCTGAAACACCATCTAATGCTAACCAACATATCAAGTCTAACTTAATATGATTTCTCAACCAAACAGCCATAGCTAAGGCCTATATACATTTCTTATATTCAACCATGCCAACAATTTCACATTCATGAAAGACTATCTTGCATTCATATATAAACTTTCAATATTAGCCATTTTCCATGGCTTTATACAAAATGAATCAAATGTTAAAGTAAGCCAACACATTTGGCCAATTAACAATGACACAAAACTCAAAAGTCAAGGTCCTATACAAGCCATAATTAAAATAAAAGATCTAACTATAACAAGTGCTTCGGATGATAGTGTAACTGGCTTCTCCGATGTAGGCAATGATCCTCGAGCTACTTTGGCGACACTATAAGAAAATGGAAAGGAAATAGGGTAAGCATAAAGCTTAGTAAGTTGCATGAAACTAATCATCAACTAATCATAGAACGATATGCACATAACTTTTCATAGCTTATTCATGAATACCATAAATAAACATATGTTCAACTTACTCATCACCATCCAATACAACTCATATTGCATACATTGAGCCCATATCTCATACATTTCAATTAGGTACCTGTACCACTCATCACCTGATTATAACTTTTCTCATTTCGATATAAATCATAAGCCTTTTGTTGAGCCATTTGGAATACTACCGGATACTCAATAGCCCTAACATGGGTTAAGATACCGATGCCATTTCCCAAACATGGTCTTACACTGGCTTTCATATAGCGAGGCCGATTCCATGTCCTAGACAGGTCTTACACTGGCTCTCATCTATCAATGTTGATGCCATGTCCCAGACAGGTCTTACACTGGCTTGTATATCGCGAGGCCGATACATGTCCCATACATGTCTTACACTAGCTCTCATCTCAATGCTGATGCATGTCCCAGACATGTCTTACACTGGCTCTCATGTTGTGGCTGATGCATGTCCCAGGCATATCTTACACTAGCACACATATCACCCATTATCACGATACAAATATCCAAGTCTATTCCAAATGTTCAACGAAAGTCTTTACTACGTAAATTTCTCAACGTGTAATCTCATATTCAAAATCAAGACAATTTATGCCATATCAACTCAATTACACACCATAAGATATAGTTGCATTATTAACATACAACTTACCTCGGATTACAAAATGTAGACGACTAGTTCGACTTAGTCCACTTGTTTTACTTTTCCCTGGTTTAGGCCCGAATTTTTTAATTCTTAATCTATAATGATAAAAATTCACAATTTAATCATTTTATTGATCTAGGTACTCAACAATTCATAATTAGGCAAAATGACCATTTTGCCCTAGACTTTCACAAAATGACCATTTTACCCCTAGACCCAAAAATTGATTTTTATCACATTTTCTCATTAATCAAGCCTAGTCGAATACTTTTTATACTAGGAGCAGCCCACAATTCTCATTATTCCCACATTTATTAATTATTTTACAACTTATGTAAAATGGTCCTTAGTTAGGGTTTCCATGAAAACTACTTCACAAAAGTTTTTTATTTCACAACCATGATTCATTTTCTTCCATAAAATTTAAAAAAATGAAAACTCTCATGGTAAAACCCTAGACTTTCAACCATTTTGCAAAATAGTCCCCTTAGTTGAAAGCTCATGCTACAAGGGTTTTAAAAGTACAAAAATCATCAAGAAAAACCATCAAGATCACTTACTTGTGAGGGTTACAAGTTGCTAAAATTTCAAGCTCCCAAAAACCCCCATTTTTTCTGAAAATTTCGGTGGAAGAGAAGGAAGAAATGAAAAAGATGATGGCTAGACACTAGGGTAATATTTTATTATACATTAAGTCACCTACCCATTTGACCATTTGAATTTCTTGTCCCCTATGGCCACCCATCAGCTTCTAAGGGGCCTATTTTCCCTTTAAAGACACCCAATTTTGGTTCTCTAGCTATTTGACACCCTTAGCTATCAAAATAGGGCTTTTGCACTTTATGCGATTTAGTCCTTTTTCACAATTAAGCATGAAATCGCTAAAATTAATTCACCAAAATTTTCATACTCTCATATAATCATGCCACAACACATATAATAATATTTAAAATAATTTCTCTGACCTTGAATTAGTGGTCTCGAAACCATTGTTTCGATTGGGCCCAAAATCGGGCCGTTACAAAGCAAATGACATAGAAAAAGAAGAAAAAATTTTAGGATATTTCAACTAAATTTATTATTAAAGTCTCTACCTACCCAAACAATCTAATTAGGGTTTAATAAACATTACTTAAAAATATAATTAAAAAATTATAAATTGAAATTGAAATATGTTTTAATCATACTTCAAATATGATATTAATTTCAAGATCTTATGATTTAGTCATTATATTTTGAAATCTCAATCCTAATTCAAAAGATTGTCATTAAATTTGTTAAGTCATTTTTTTTCAAAATCTTATACAAGAAACATTACCATATATATAATGACATGTTAATTTAATATTTTCACATAATACTTACAAAAGGCCATGTTATTTTAGTTAATGGATTTATTAGCCACCTTTTGAGCTAGGACACTATAACAGCCCGATTTAGGGCTTAGTCAAAATAGTGATCTCGGGACCACAAATTCAGAGTCGAATAAATTATTTTATAATTTCTTAGATGTTATAACATGTTTTTAGGAGTGCATGAAAAATTGGTGAGTTAATTGTGACGTTTGTGAGCCCAATTGTGAAAAAGGACTAAATCGCATAAAATATAAAAGTCCTATTTTGATTTCTAAAAGTTCCAAATAGCTAGAGAACCTAAATTGGGGGTCTTTAAAGGGCAGTTAGGCCCTTTAGGGAGGCATGGCCAGCCATAGGAGACAAGGGCGGTCAAATTTTCAAAATTTGGTAGGTTAGGTGGCTTATTTTGACTAAATAGGAGAAATTAAAAGAAAGATGATATCATCCGTTTTTTTTTTATCTTCTTTCTCCACCAAAAATCAGCCATTGAAAGGGGTTTGAAAGCTTAAAAATTTTAGCAACTTTAAGCCTTTATAAGTAAGTGATTTTCCAACCCTTTGTTGAATATTTTTATACTTTTGAGACACTTGAAGCATGAGCTTTCAAATAAAGGTACTATTTTGCAAAATGATTAAGAGTTTAGGGTTTTTCCATGAAAGCCTATATGTAGTTTTCCGAAATTTTATGGAAGAATATGAGTTTTAAATGTGTAATAAACAACTTTTGTGATGGCTTTCTTCATGAAAACCCTAATAGGGACTATTTGGCATAAGTTGGAAATTTGTTGATAAATGGGTGAGATAGTGGGAATTTTGGATCGCTATAAGAGTATTAAGGGTTCAGCTAGGCTTTTGATAGGAGGAAATTCGATAAAAATTGATTTTTACACCTAAGGGTAAAATGGTCATTTTGTAAAAGCCTAGGGGCAAAATAATCATTTTTCCAAAGTATAGATTATTGAGTGCCTAGATTGATAAAATGATAAAATTTGTGAATTTTTGTTATTATAGATCAAGAAATTCAAACTCCGAACTTAGACCGGAGGAAACCTAAGCAAATTGATTAGACTGACTTGACATCATATTTTGTAACCAAGGTAAGTTATATGTAAATATTACAACTACATTGCTAATGTGTGTGTTGATTTGTATTTGAATTAGTATAGCATGAATTGCTTGACTGTGGAATTGAGAAAGTATGATGATAATAGAGATAGTAAAGTTCCCGTTTGAACCTAGGAAATAAATAGGATATCCATGCCATGACATATGGGTTATTGTGGGCTAGTGTAAGACGTGTCTAAGACATGCATAGGCCACATTATGCGAGCCTATGTAAGACCATGTTTGGGACATGGCATCAGCTTCGAGATGAGTACTAGTGTAAGACATGTTCGAGACATGCATTAGCCTCGAGACGTAAGCCAGTGTAAGACATGTCTGGGACACGCATCGGCTACAAGATGATAGTTAGTGTAAGACCATATCTGGGATATGGCATCGGTACCCTACCCCATGTTTGAGGCTTGTCGAATATCCAGTAAAGTTTCAAACGGTTCAATGGTGAGAGATGCAGTTTAAGCTAACGAGTAAGGTATAACTGTGTTGTGAGTGGTACAGGTACTTAATTGACATGCATAATATATGAGCTCGATATATGCTATGAGATTTATATGGATAGTGATGTGTAAGTTGTGCTTATGCCCATTTTTGTGTGATGAGTATGTTGAAGAATGGTAAAATTATTGTCGTATATTTATTTATGTGCAACTTACTAAGCTTTATGCTTACTCCCTCTCTTTTCCCATTTTCTTATAGTGATGCTTAAATAGCTCGAGGATTCAACGGACGTCGGAGGCTATGATCACACTATCATTTGAAGCACTCGGTATAGTTAGACTTCTTGTTTTTGACTATGGCATGTATATGGCTTAGACTTTATTGTTTTATGTCCTTGAGAAATTAGCCAAATGTGTGGCTTGGGTTAAATTCTTTCATTTTGTATAAGGCCATAGGTAATGGTCAATATTCATTTTGATATTGTATAGTAGATGTTACTTTTTATGGATGAGTAAATTTGCACAATTTGTGGTTTTTTTGAACATATAATGTACCCCTGGTATTGGTATAGAGTGATCTTATGCAGGCTATATAAGTAAGGTTGGCAAAGAGGCTTGGCAAATAGCCTTATTTTGTCCACACGGGTAAACACACGGGCGCATGTCTAGGCCGTGTGTCAGCCCCATGGGTGTGTTGTCCGGTCATGTGTCCCCCTGTACGTAAATTTTGTAAGTCAGCAAACATGATAGTAAACACACGGGCAGAGACATGGCCGTGTGTCTCAGCCAAGCACACGGGCGTGTGACTCAACCGTGTGACCATTAAGAAATGCTGAAATCAAAAACAAAATGTCCAAGTTTTTGCACACGGGCTAGGACAAAAGTGTGTCATGACCGTGTGAAAGACACGGGCCAGGAACACGAGTGTGTGCCAGGCCGTGTAAAAACCCTTGTAGGTATGAATTTGGAATTAATTCCACACGGGTGTCGGACACGGGCGTGTCCCTGTATTGCCTAGGCTGTGAGCCACATGAGCCAACAACACGACCTTGTTAAATTGGTCTCACGGGCGTGTTGCCCCTCTGACATGGGCGTGTGCCCCTGTGTCAAGTGTCATTTTTCTAAAGTTGACTAAAGAATCCAAGTTGGTTTCGAATGATTTCTGATGTGTGTTTTGGGCATCGTAGGCCCATATTAAGGATGTTGATAAACTTGAGAAAGTTTTTAAAATTTTCCAAGTCTTGGAGACTCAAAATTGGTCGTAAGCACAAGTTTAAGTTAGGTACCGCCTCGTACTCCGTCCCGGCATAGGATATGGGTATAGGGTGTTGCAGACACAATTTTCAAAATTGAAAACTATGGGGACAAAAATGGGAAATTGGAAATAAGCTTTTAATTGTATTAATATAAAGATCAAATTATGTTATTGGTATAATGCATCAGTTGCGGATTCAGTCCCTTTACCGTAATTTGGTCATTTTTAGTTTCATTCTTTTTGAATTTTCAAATATTAATTCTAATCCAAACCATAAATGTTTTTTTATATAATTGAGGGTAAGCGTTAAGGTTGCTTGAGATTGAACTTAAGCGTTCATGCCTACAACCTAAAACTCTTGCCATTAGGTCAAAGGGTTGTTGGGCCAAACCATAAATGTTAAATTCATTTTGTCATTTTCAAAATGTTATACAAATTTACACACACATATATATAATATGTGTAATTTCATGTTAGCTGTATTTTCACATAATGCTCAATAATTCATGTTATTTTAGTTAATGGATTTATTGATTACCTTTTACGTTAGGATTCAAATTTCAAAATTGAAAAATATAGTGATTAAAATGACCAAATTAAAAATAAAAAGTAAATCCACAACTTACCTATAGTACAATACTAATAATAGAGTTTAACCTATCGAATTTAACTCATAATAGTTAGATCAAAATTAAAATTTCAAATTTTAAAAATAAAAAAATTAACTAAATTAAAATACAAAAATTAAATCAATTTAGGCTAATAACACATCACTTCATTTCAGTCGGGCCCTTTTTTATTTAGAAATAAATTTCCTTTAAGATATTCAAATACGATGATTTAATCGCCGTGCAATTTTTGGGATGGTTAACTTGCAACCAAAGAATCTTTGAGAAAATAAGCATATGTCAGTGCCACTATAGTTTATTGAACAAAATATTCTTGGTAAAGTAGAAACATAAATAAATAAATAAAAAGACCAACTAATAAAAATGTGCTTTTTGATGGAATCAAAATGCCGTTCTTTATATTGCTTTATCTGTGAGGTAATTAATGTATTCACAACTGATAACACAAGTGGTAGTGGTCGGTCACCATTAATGTCAACAAGGGAACAGTGTAAATGAGGGCTCTATCTCTGTATTCCTACTACCAAAATTAATCCTTTGTAATTTCTCATGACACCAAATTAACTGATCTGTGCTTATTTTCAACATGTTTAAAACTCTCGAAACCAATTTCAGCTCAACTTGAGCGATGAACAATGTATGATCTAATAGATTTCTCTGATGTTGCCTTTGGAGCCTCTTTATTATGCAGTTTGTATTTCTCTGGATTTCCTTTAGCCTTTTCTCCTTCTGCATGGGATGATAATATAAGAAACAAGCGGAAAACTTGGAAATAATTTGTATTCAAAAAGAGGTTGAGGAAGCATACTTTTTGAAGTTCAGTTCTAACATCCATCAAAAGTTCCAAGTCAATAGGGTCATGTGGAGCAACCTGCGCTTGCTGGGGAGTCTTTGAGGTCGCATTCGTGTTGTCTTTGTCTGCTCGAAGGAATTCCCATAAAACATGCATGGATTCCTCAATCATATCACTTAACACTCCATTTGATACTGCATCTTCTAATTTATATTTTGAACAATCATCTGCAAGGGCATTCACCATACTGATGCTTTACACAGTTTCTCAAGAATTAATAACTTGTTGGAGACTATATGTATAGATTAAGATCAGATCTCATTAATTACCTTTAATAACTGGAACTTGAAGTAGAAGTCTCAGTGCACATCTGTTTTTTGCATAATTTTCAACTCTTGGTCTGTCTTGAAAGGGTTCATCCTCTAAAAATCTTTGCACAAGCACTTGAAAACGTTGAAATTCCTCAGCAGCTTGATTATACTGATGAGTAGCGAGACTGTCACATTCCCACAACCTTTTTACTTTTCCATATTGCCAATGAAGTATTTCCCAGGAAAGGCATACTTGTCCAACATAGACGGTTTCAAAGGCCATGTGCAAATCTCTAATCGACTTCATTGCTGGATCAGCCTCAGGCTTCTGTTGTTTAAATGGCCATACATTATGTGAGAGAATGGACTTAATTGCTGGAGCTGAAGATCTTCCAAATGCACTGCTTAGTCGAACTGGGTCTTTTAGTTGAAGTAAACCTAAAGTTCAATGGATCATCACCAAAAAAAGAAACAACTCAATACAGTAACCTCATTTCTCCTTCATAAGGAATTTAGAATCTTGGACGGTGTTTAGGACAATTTAGAACCATAATGAGACATGGAAACGGGGTAGTTACGATATGAATGGGTTGATGGACTTCCAGAGAAGGGGGAAAGGTGGATCACATGGCATTAAAACATTAACACCTGATAGAGAGTGGTTTTATCATGAATTTGAGGAGTGAAAAAGCAATTATGTGCACATTAATTAGTAAAATGATGATGGGAATAAAGAGAGATGGAGACCCACCAAGCAACTGAGGAAAAATAGAAAAAAGAAGCTGAATTTTCTAAAGATCATATGAGACAAGGAGAACCCAGAATTATTTCATTAATGCCCTACCAAGATACCTATAGCAAAAAAAAAAAGAAAAAAAAGAAAAAAAGAAAACCATAACCATAGAAAGAAAAAAGAAATGAAATGAGGTTCATTGGTGACTTACTGACAGCATGCATCGTCTGGGAATTCAAAATGTCCAGTTTCCTCATTTTATCAGAGTAACTCTTGTATACCTTATGAATTTCAGCAATATGATATTTGTGATCGTATTTTTCTTCAATTTTTAGTGGCCCTAGCTGTTCCACCATCTTTGGAGACTCAAAGTCTTCTAAAATAGTTGGAAGCCCCCCAGTCCTTGCTAATTTGAGTTCTATTTTCAGCCGCTCCATTAAATCATCATCTTCTGACGAGAACTCTGAATCATTCTCATTGTCTGCTTCTTCTTGCTCATCACAACTGGAGAAGATGAACTCCTCCCGCAAGGTCGTTTGCTGAGTTTTTTCAGGGGAAACCATTGAGTTGAACTCTTCCTCATCACCTTCGTCCTCCATGCTTAAATCTTCCCCCATTAGACGCAACTTTTCAGACAGCGGTTCCAATTCTATGAATTCCTCGTCAGAATCATTGATGGGACTTCGTATGATCTTGCTAGTGCGTTCATGAATTCCGTGCTCCATGTTTTGGGCATCGGTTAGCACATAACTTATGTCCAGTCTATTGGCCAACACTTGATGAGTAATAGACTCAACGTCAACCACGTTGTTTCTTGGGCTAAATATCTCCCCATCTTTTTTACGTCTTTCTATACACATGTCAATCACGAAAAAGTAGTCCAAATTGTCTTCAACATGATCACCATGACCTTGCATGTCACTTGCGTCTTTCTCTGACCTTTCCTCAACTGATTCATCTGCTTTTACTTTAAAAGAATCTTTTGTTTCAATCTCCCCGTGCTTTGGTTTCTCCGATAACTTCTCAACAGAATCCTTTGGTATCTCTTTAACAACGTCTTCTATTTTGATGATGTTCTGCTCTGGTTTTTTCTCCTCAACTGACTCTTCTTGTTTGATATATTTCTCAAAATCCTTTTCAAAGAAGAATCTCAGAGCAGATTCCTCTGTTTCATTTTCCAAAACAAAATCTGTTTCCCCTAGCTGTGGTTCCTTCTGCAAAACGTTTTCAAGCATCAAACTTTCTGATATCTCTTCAACAGGCTCCTCTGTTTCCCTTCCATCAACGAAATTTACCTGCAGAAAATTCTCCTCAACTTTTTCAACAGTAAAAATCTCCCCAGGATCCTCAGCTTCAACCTCAATTTTCCCAATATCAGCATCGGCAGAGTCGCTTGAAACAAGAAATCTACCATCGCAATTGGCAGAACCGATATAAAATTCATGAACAGAATAGCTCTCAGCTTTGGGTTCTTCAATGAATCCGCTAAAACCTTTCCTATACAAAAACTCATACTTGCTTGAGCTTGCCACCAATGAGGAGTTGTCTGCTTCTCTCTTTCCTTGATCAACATGATCACTGTTCTGTCTCTCTTTCACCCCATCAAAGTTTGAATCCGAACATGCCCCGGAATCATTCTCTGCAAAGCGTTTAATGGCTGAAGGCCTGCAAAACACCTCCAAACAAACAAACAAAAAATAAAGCATTAATCCAGTACCTTAAACCCTAAGAAAAGCAACAACTTAACAAAACCAAAGTGCCAAACCTGAAGAAGTATCCAAGTATTGATCCAAAAACATAAGCAATGAACTTGGAGAGAAAAACCCAGAAGGAAGCAACAACTGGAAGCATATTCGTATACAAAAACCCATGCATAAAACCAAAACGAAATTCAAAATGGGTTTTCTTCAACATCATAAATCTAATGGTACACATTGAATCGATCTTAATCAAAGCTAAAATAATTTCTCTCCCCATCAAAGAGTAATATTCATTGGACAAAGTGGAACGTCCACTCGTTTCGAAAGTGAAATATTTGGACTCAAGTTGATTGTCGAAAGGCGAGATTTATGGAGGAGAGATTTAGAGAGAGATTGGGGGGGGGAATTTACTTATATGGTGCTTAAGAAGAAAAAGGAAATCGAGAAAAGAGGCTTTGATTTCGAGGAAGATTTTCAATTATAAAGTTTGAACAGTTAAAAGAGTTTTTGTTTCAGTTTGTTGGAATATTCTTAAGCACCATATAAGTTGAGTCAAATTTTTCGTTAATGTTAAAAGAGGGAAGAAATCGAATTAATTAATAAATAAATACTATTTTTACAAAGCTCTTGCAAGGATATTGATAATAATATTGATATTAATTGAATTAAAATTTAATCTGATAGATTTTATTGATTTTTTAATATAACATTGAATGCATAGTGCTAGTCCACTATCTCTAATGTTTTTCTTAAAGTTATTATTATTATTATTATTATTATTATTATTATTCAGGAAAAAAATACGTTTAAGATTTTGAATGATCAAGATTTTCAAACCTCTCAAGATTAGATATTAAAGTCTTAAGGTTGGAAAAAAGATTGTGATTTAATACCAAATATAAGGCTTGTAAATCATAGTGAAACGAATATGTTGACTTAAAAAGGAGGATTATGTTGCGCCAATCATAAAGATTCCAAATGATTCTTTCCTTATAAAGAAGTGAATTAAAGATACTATAAACTCTATCATTCGTGTATGTTTATAGAAATTACATATTTTGAATATAGATGTATATCTAAATTACTCTCACATAATATAACTTATTTTAAATATAGAAAGTCTTTTTGTAATTTTAAAATTGAGTTAGTGTCTAGTTGATTCGTGACACCAACTCAATCGAAATTTTATTAATAGCATAGATATATAATTGGTTGAGGTAATAAAATATGAAAAATAAAATTAAAATGTATAAATAAATTAAATTAAAGCTGTAGTTAAGTGGTAATTTCAAGGTTTTTCCAATGTAATAATCGGCATGAGTTCAAATACCATAATATGCATATTTTTATTCTTTTTCAAATTAAAAAATTAAAGCACCTTCAGATAATATAATTTATTTTAAATATAAAAGTTTATTTTATAATTTCTTAACAAAGTTGGTCCTTCGTTAATTTGTGACACCAACTCAATTAAGAAATTTATTACATACGAGTACGAAGGACCCCACTAATAAAGTTAACATAACTGATGATATCCTAAACATTAAATTTTTCGTAGATGATAGAATTGAAATTGAGACTTTCATATTAAACACTATAAGGAAAATAATATAAATTGTAATGCGACTTTCCTTCCTCGTAGCTTAAAATAGTTATAAAATAACAAGAAATGTTGGATAAGGGTGGTTTCACTAAATTAAGTCGATTTTGTTACAGTATATGAATAATATATAAATATTATATGGTAATACGGTAATGAGTCAAAAAAAAAAAAAAGGAAATACAGTGATAAAAGTGAATCATAATTCATATGAATTCAAATTGAATATTGTTTAATTCCTTTGTCTTCGAAGTGAAGTCCACATATTAAGTAATTGCAAATTGAGACTGAGCTCCTTTAGAAAGCTCAAAAATATGATGTACGTCTTCGAAGGAGTAAGATGTATTGGGACTTGTAAGAGAGTCGTTGGTTGTCAGGAATTAAAGAAAGCATCGTTAAGTTGTATTAAGAGTTTATTCTGTTAATGAAAGTTCTATAAAGATTCATAAATACTTGAGGATTGTAATGGAAAACCTTCAAAGGATAGAGATGTTTATATAGAAATTGAGGCCCAAAAGAAGTTTGATAAAACTTATAATTCATACAAAGTATACGAAGTTAATTATATAGGAAAAAACTAAAGTCAAAAGTTTCAAAAAGTACAATTGTTATGGCAATGCATTTGCATATCTTTATTTTGGGGAGATATATTCCATAATGGTGTTGCCGTATATGGAAGAAACTGGGAACCAAAACCTTTCATAAACAAAAGATAACTACCATTATAATTACAAATTGAGCACCAAAAATCATTTCGTACGAAATGTTATGCGATGAAAGGTTCAGATTATTAATCAGACTTGACTCTATTCAAGAAATCAAAGAAAGATTCAAATTATTAAAAAAAGGTGAACAATTGTTACAAAGAAAATATCGATTACAAAGTAGTCAATGAGGCATTTGGAAGTTTCATCATAGGAAAAGATATGTTGCTTTGGCATTTTGGCATTTAAGAAAAAATTGAATTCCAAACTCATTGGACCATGTGAAATTTTTGATGGATTAGATTTTTTTTGACATACTTGTTAGTTTTACTACTAGAATGGGAGGGAATTCACAATAACTTATATATATCACTGCTTTGAAGGAATAGATTAGATCTTTCTTCTGTTTTATCCCTCGAAGATGATAGTGGTATAACTTGATTTAGTATATAAGGAGAAATTGATTAGAATATTTAATGCAGAAACAAAGGAAATGAGAATCAAAAGTATATCATTTGTCTCTATATGTATGTATGTATGTATGTATGTATGTATGTATGTATGTATGTATGTATGTATGTATGTATGTATGTGCGTATGTATGTATGTAAATATGTATGTATGTATGTATGTACGTATGTGTGTGTATGTATGTATGTCTGTATGTGTATGTATATATGTGTGTATGTTTGTGTATGTATGTGTGTATGTTTGTGTATGTATGTGTGTGTGTGTGTGTGTATGTATGTATGTATGTATGTATGTATGTATGTATGTATGTATGTATGTATGTGTGTGTGTGTGTGTGTGTATGTATGTATGTATGTATGTATGTATGTATGTATGTATGTATGTATGTATGTATGTATGTATATGTGTGTGTGTATGTATATATGTATATGTATATGTATATGTATATGTATATGTATATGTATATGTATATGTATATATGTATATGTATGTATGTATGTATGTAAGTACATATGTATGTACGTATGTATATATATGTATGTAAGTACATGCGTACGTACGTAGGTATGTATGTGCGTGTGTGTGTATGTGTAACACCATTCAACCATATTCAATGCCGAAATAGGGTTACGGAGTATTACCGGACTTATACCACATTTTAAATGTACATTTCACATACAATTAATCAAATCATATACATTCCATTCACAACCAAACATTTTGTCCTTAATTCGAGCCTACGAGGCTCAAAATATGCAATGGGAGTGGTTCGGGACTAAACCGATAGCTTTGGAAACTTTTTGAACATTTAGAAAATTTTTCCAAAAATAGGGGACACACGCCCGTGTGGCCTGCTCGTGTGTCACACACAGCCAACAGACACGCCTGTGTCATAGGCCTTGTGGACATTCAAAATGGGAGCACATGGCCATGTCCCAACCTGTGTCCGACCTCGTGTAACTCTTTGACTTGGGTCACACGGCCAACATACACGCTCGTGTGCCCTAAAATTGGCCATACACACTCGTGTGCCAAGCCGTGTGCTAGGCTGTGCCAAACCTGTAGGATATATTGACTTATGCTACACGGCCAAGTCACACGCCCGTGTGTGAGGCCTTGTGGAGCATACTGACTTGATTTGAATTTCAACACCAGGGGCCACACGGTCGTGCAACATAACCATGTGTCACACACGGTTGAGACACACGCCCGTGTCTCTACCCGTGTGGATAAAAATAGACTATTTACCAAGCCATTTTGCCACCCAAGTTGCACAAACCTACACCAAACCAAATTGCATAATTCATTGCATAAAATAGGCATCTCCAAACAAGTTCAATTCATGCTTGTCTCATACCATTAATCACAATATACAGAAATCTCAAAATTTACCAATTCATTCATGTCAAAATCATAACCAAAACCATCTAAATAATCCACCTACTATATGCAATATTTTACCTACACATAACATGATAATACATCTCTAATATTAACCCATTACTACCTTCAATATTAAATCTCAATAAGCCATTCACAAGACAATTATAAACCACAAATCAAAGGCCATTTGCATATTTATATATATATATATATATATATATACATCCAAAACAACCAAAATGAGACAACTTTCATAGCTATGCACAAGACCAAATATTTAACATTTACAAGACATTTCAAATGACACAACACATTACCAAATATACCAAAATGACCAAGTCCCTATACATGCCATCTACTCAAAACATAAGCTCAAAAGTACCAAATTGACAGCTGGATAGTGTGATGTAGTCTCCGATGATCCCCAAGACTGAGCTAGCTTTAAGATCTCTATAAAACATGGAAAAATAAAAAAGTAAGCTTCATATCTTAGTAAGCTCGTATGAAATAAACTCAATCTTAACATGAATATACAAATCATCAATTTGAACATAACAACATGTAATTCATTTAGCTAACAAACCTTTCACATTTTCAATCATAATTTTATATATGAACTTCACAACTTCTTCAATTTAAGCTTATACGATTCATGTACATACCTGTATCATCTCTTATCAATCTCACACAAGCTGTTAATCAAGACGTAGCTACATGGTGCTGCTCACACAAGCTGTCAAGTATCCACAACACATGTCGGTATACTCAGCCACTAGTAGGACGTACAAGACTAGAACCCAGAACACATAATCACAATAATCCCCTAATGACATATCACTAGTATCCAAATCTAATCCTAAGGTTCAACCGGGATTTCTAACATCGAAGCATCCTTGAATCATTGTCGAACATGTCAGTAATCTCATATTAATAATTTATTCAATATAAAAGCATTTAAAACACATTTATAATGAAACTTATTACATACGAACTTACCTCGAATGTAAAAATAGCTAAACTATTCGATTAGTCGAGAACTTTGTTTTTCCCTCGATCTAGACCCAAGTTTCGCTTTTCTTGATTTATATGTAATTAAAATTAACTTATTTAATCATTTCTCTATTCAATTTAGTCCAAAATTCACTTTAAGGCATTTTTACACATATGCTCGAGAGGGATTATATTAGGATTACCCATTCGGGCTAAATTCTTTCTATAATGAGATCAATAGGATTACTTGTTCGAGTTAAATCCCATCCGTAACAAATGCAGGACCTCATTCATTTCAGGAAAGCACATATATTCATCGGAATTTAATATTCAAACGGAGCTTAACCCATTTTTTCACCGTTTCAAACATGTATTCAATTCTTCATCATAGAAATCAAATAATTCACCTCAATATAAGTCACATTCCATACAAACAAAACATTCAATTTAACATATTTACATGCTTGATTAAGTTACACGAACTTACCTCAACACTTGTTCGCTTAAATAATCTACTAATCCAAAACCTTTTCTTTTCGTCAATCTAACCTCAAATTTGTATTGTCCAGATCTATATAAATAACTTTAATCAGCAATTTCACACATGTGATTCATTTGGACTCATTTTAAGTCCTAGGAAAAATTACCATTTTGCCCCTAACTTATCTATAAATTCCAATTTCGTCCCTAGGATCGGAAAATGAAACTCATGCAATCAACTTCCTATTCCAAGCCTAACTGAAATTTCAACATATAATTTACAGCACATATTTTCTATAAATTTTATAATTTTTCATCAATTTTTACAACTTTACATTTTAGTCCCTAAATCATGTTTTCATCAAAAATCACTTTGTAAAAGTTGTTTATCTATCAACAACCTTTCATTTTCTACCATAAATTTTAAATTTTAAGCATATTCATCCATGACCCAATTTCCATACCTTGATAACTTTTCAAATTGATCCTCCAAATAGATAGATTAAGCTATCCCGGTTTTAAAAATATCAAAATTACTAAAAACGAGACAAGGAAACTTATCCAATTTAGCCATGAAAGTTTCTTCTCTCTCTCCTAAGGTTTCCATGTGTTTTAGGTTGAAGATGACATAAAAATAAGATGATATTTCTTTTTCATCTTTTAAGTAATTAAATTATTTCAAATTCCAATTTAGTCATTGTCCTTTTTCTAAATTTCCTTGGATGAGTCAATAAAATATCTACATACTTTTCTTTAATGGTCTAATTACCATATAAAGACCTCAAGTTTTGAATTCCAAAGCTATTTAATCCTTCTAGCTACTAGAATTTAACTTTTGCATTTCATGCAATTTAGTCCTTCTCGTAATTAAGCACATAATCGATAAAATTTTCTTATCAAAATTTTCACATGACATTTCTAACATATTACAGACCATGTAATAAAATAAAAATAAATTTTATTTTCGGATCGGATTTGTGGTCCTGAAACCACTGTTCCAATTTCACTGAAAAATAGGCTGTTACATTAGCTTTCAACTCTGCTAGAATCGAACAATCATCGGACAAAGTTAGTCTTGTATTCATCACTCTCAACACAAATAGAGATTTTCTACTCAAATCATCTACGACTACATTTGCTTTCCCCGGATGATAATCAATTACTAACTCATATTCTTTCAATAGCTCAAGCCATCTTTGTTGTCGCAAGTTCAAATCCTTCTGAGTCATTATGTATTTCAAGCTCTTATGATCATTAAGCATTTTTCACCATACAAATGATGACACCAAATTTTCAATGCAAAAATAATAGCAGCTGTAAACTGAAAAATATATAGGATTTTTCCTAAATAATTAATCACATTTTACTTAAATTTGTTGTTAAAACCAAGTAATTGTTTAATAAGTTAATGAAATATATGAAAAATATGAAATTGGGACATAGAAATTATTAAAATGTGATAGAAATTATTAAAATATGATTTTATGCTTTATTATATAGTTTTCATGCAGAAAATGGCTTCTTTTATATTAATTTGAGCATATTATATTTTCAAGCTATAAAGTGGGCCATGCATGATTAAATTAAATAATAAAATATAAAGTTATATTTAATAATTTATTTTAATATATTTCATTAATAAATTAGGTTTTAATTAATTAAGTAAATTGATTAATTAAAGTGGTTAAATTATATTCTTTGGTCCTTTAAATTATCTACTATTGTTGGACAGGTCTAAAAGCTTTATGTTGATTACAAAACAATCCAAATGGAGGACCAAGTCAACCCAAAATTTGGTTGCATGTGGATGTTCATAAATCAAATTTTGGTTCAATTACACAAGCTCCTTGAAAAGTTGAAGAAATAAGAGATTTACCCAGAGATTTGCAATTGATTGAGTCCTGATCCTGATGATGTTGTGGCACTTAAATCAAGCAAAAATCAACCACACTCCCAGAAATCATGGTCGGCCACTCTTGGATGAAGATTCAAATGATGGACACTCTATTTTTAGCAAACTAGCTCCCTTGCCTCACCTATAAATAAGACCCCATTTCTCACATATCCATCATCCCTCACTCATTCATCATTCTCTCCTCTCTCAACTCTCTTAGCTTTCTTTCCCCCTTAGGCCTATCATCATCTTTGCATAAGGATTTTTAGCAAATTAGCCTCTTGAAGAGCCCTTGGTTGGCCACCTTAGAGAGCCATCAGTAAAGGAGCAAAACGAAGGAACGAAGGAGCCCTTGTCAGTTAGAGTCTTGGGTGACAGCCACTTTGATTTGAGTTTAATCTTTCTTTTCTTTAACTTAATTCAAGAATGTTTACTATGTGTTTACTGTTCTTGTTTACAACAATGATAGCTTAATTTTATTTAAGTTAAGATGATTGCTTTGATTAAATAATAATTATTTGATTCATACTTATAATGTTTGTGCCTCAATCAATCATGTTTTTAATTAAAATCAAGTCTGTATTTCGTTCATACTGATTCAAAATACACCTGAATTAGCTGAGCGATCCAAACCAGATGACGGTTAATGGACACATAATTAAAATGTGCATGCTCAATTTAGATCCTAACCCGATTAAATTGCAGGTTACATAACAACCCTAACCAAGCTCTGTTATCTGCATAGTTTTTAAATTTGTGTGATTAAACTGTTTCAAACCTAACACGTCCCTGTTACCTTGCACGAATACTAATATTAAATAAGGATCAGTAAAATGTGTATTTACTAAGTAACCATGGAATGTTTTTTCGAATATTGATAAGGATGTTAATAATAATTTGAGTTTAATTAAAGTAATTGTCCTAGCTTATTTATGTTATAATTGTTGTTTATTGTGTTAATTCTGTTAAAATATGTTTCATTCATATAGTCGCATGTTAGGATAAATCACATTAGGAATCATTTCATCTAGATTAATTTTACATAATTTTAATCAATACTTCCAAATCAAATTGTGTTTCTATTTACCAAGTTGTTAATAATATTTTTATAATTGAGTGACTTAGCACGAATACAATCCCTGTAGAGACGATAACTCGATACTTACTTATTACTTGATAATGATTGTGTACACTTGTACAAACCCGAGCGTTACAAGTTTTTGGCGCCATTGCCGGGAACTGTCAACTGTTGCTATAGTCATTCTTTGTGAAATTATTTATTTTCAATTTGGTCATTTCTAACAGTACTAGCTTATTCTTTTTAATTTTGTGATTTTCTTTTTAGGTGTTTATGAGCATAGATCAGATTATCGATTTACTCCCAGTAGACCCTGAAATTGAGCGAACTTCCAAACAAAGAAGACATGAATGAATAGCTCAAACACAAGTCGAGATGGACCTTGGAAATTAGAATCAAGACCAAGGTATTGAAGCTGATCATGTACGAAATCCCATCCTCATTGTTGATGATAGGGATCGATGCATCAGACAATATGTTGTGCCACTTTTCAATGAGTTAAATCCAGGAATTAGAAGGCCAGATATTGAGGCAACCCAATTCGAATTGAAACCAGTGATGTTTCAAATGCTACAAACGGTGGGCCAATTTAGTGGTATGCCCCATGGAAGATCCACATCTCTACCTTTGATTATTTATGGAGGTAAATGATTCATTCAAGATAGCCAGTGTGACTAAAGACGCATTGAGGTTGAAGTTGTTTCTGTACTCGTTGCGAGATCGAGCATGAGTGTAAACCCTTAACCCGTATCCGTTGCCGGACAAGGGTTAAAGGCATTACCAGATGAATCAGAAAATTTAACTTTCATTTCATAATCATCAAAGTATCAGAGATCAACATCAATATAGAGTCCCTTATATAGGTCTTCGAGACCTTAAACATGCTTAAGAAAGGGGTCGGGACTAAACCGAACACATACAGAATTTTCCCAAAACTTAAACATTTTTCAAACAAGTACAGGTCACATGCCTATATAAACAGGCCGTGTGCCTTACACGACATTAGACACGCCCGTGTGTCTAGGCCGTGTCAAAATAGGGCATACATACTGACTTGCTCATACGGCCACAAAACACATCCGTGTGCCTTGGTCATGGTCGAGCCTGACTTAGGCCACACGACTAGCCACATGCCCGTGTGCCTTGGCGTGCTTGAGCCTGACTTACAATTGTAGGGTACCCCAGAGGACACACGGCCGTGCAAAATAGCTGTGTGTCGCACACGACTAAGACACACACCCGTGTCCCTGCCCGTGTGGACAAAAATAGGCCATTTGAATAGCCAACTTGCCACCCCGATTGGTCAAACCTACAAGCACTAAACCAAGCATATTTGGACAGCACAACCAAAACATAAGCCATTCATGATTTATCAATGCCAGCCAAATTTCCATCTCAATACATCAACCAAATCATAAAAAATCTAAAATAAAATCATACCAAACATATGATTCAATTTCATGATCAAAACTTATTAATTACCATAGCTAACATATGCCAAAAGCTTACCAATCTTACCATTTCTTATATTCATACATAAACACACCAAATATATCATATTGCCTCATAATTCATATACCAAAACCATATCATAAAGAGATCCATACCAAGCAATATCACATGGCTAAATATATATACATCATAAAACATAATTTAAACACTTCTAGCCTATACGTACCATACTTCAATATATACATTTCAAAAGTACCAAAATACGGTTCAATAGTGCGGTGATGATCCTCGAGCTCACAGTAGCTTCGATATCTATAAAACAATGTAAACACAAACAAGTAAGTTTTCAAAAGCTTAGTAAGCCATATACAATTAAAATTATCTTTTAAAACATGTAAACATCATCAAATTACTTATACTTTGGAGCCAAATACCAATACAAACCTCATATTCATATGCTTGGATTATAGATCATCATTTTCATATATACTTACCTTTCATTTTCAAATATAGTACATAATTCAAACGTACTTGAATCGAACATATATTCATTTATTCATTCATTTTCTCGGAATGCCCGTTGAACTGTTCAGAAATGTAAGGATACGTGGATAGCTTAGAGAACATATACAATGTCAACATCCTAGACGTGGTCTTACATGTAATCAAACATCAATGCCACTGTCCTAGACAGGGTCTTACACGAAATCAGATACTATGCCGATGTCCCAGACATGGTCTTACACATAAAACAGAAGTTGATGCCAATGTCCCAGACATGGTCTTACACGAAATCACATAACGAAATCCTATGTCATGACATATGTATCCTAACTATTCCTATAGTTCGTATGGGGCTTTTCGGACGTCGGAACTTTGTCGATACTTTCTCGTACAACCCATATTTAGCTCAAACATTCAATCATCACAATTGAATATCATATGAATAATAAGAATTCAATCCAAACACGTTTAATGTATAATGACTTACCTCGTATGGATTCGGATGGATGAAAACAGTTACTCGACAACTTTCGACTTTCCCCGATCTGATTCCGTTTTCTTTAATTCTTGATCTATATAAATTCAAATTTAACCCATTCAATCATAAATTCATTCAAAACAATCCATAGATACATATTTAGGGCAATTTGCAAACTAGCCCTTACATTTTCACATTTTGACACTTTAGTCCCTAATTCAAAAAATCACAAAATACACATAATTTGCGTATACTCATGCTTGGCTGAATATTCATAGATCTTATTCAAGTCCACACATTTCATTTATTTCACATTTTTGTCCCTTAATTTACAAATTTCACAATTTAGCCCATTTTACTCAAAATCATCAAAAATCCAAAGACAAAACATATAAACCCAACATCAAACTTTCATCTTTCATCATATAACAACATAAAACTCATGAAATTATCCATGGAACATTTCAAAATCATCATCAAAATCAAAAATTGAGACATGGGCTTGATAGTATATGAAACAAAGATTGCAAAAACGTAGAAATTATCAAAAACTGAGTCAAAACCATACCTTAATAAAAGAAAATCAAAGCCAAACCCTAGCTTGAGTTTTCTCTCTTTTTCTTTTGCTAATTTCGCCTATATGAACACATAATGGCTTATTTTCATACTTTATTTTAGTTATAATTCATTTAATAATTATTTTACCATTTTGCCCTTACAGTAAAACATTAATAAACCATTATATTTAGGCCATTAATGTCCAATCATATGTTAAATGGTCAAATTACCACATAAGGACCTTACAATTAATGAGCCAAAACAAATAGACACTTTTTAAGAAACAACAGGCAACTTTTATATTTTACGCGATTAGGTCCTTTTATTAAATTAAGCACACAAACATTCAAATTTTCATACGAGACTTTCACACATGCTCATTCACATATCATAAAACACGGAAAATAATATTTAAATATTTTTCTGATGCAAATATGTGGTCCTGAAACTACTGTTCTGACTAGGGTCTAAACCGGACTGTTACAATTCTCCCCTCTTTAGGGATTTTCGTCCTTGAAAATCTTACCGTTGAACAGATTCGGATATTGCTGTCTCATAGCATCTTCAGGCTCCCACGTGGCCTCTTCAATATCGTATCGATGCCACATCACTTTTTCTAATGAAATTTTCTTATTTGGCAGTACTTTAACCTCTCGAGCTAAGATACGGGTCGACTTTTCTTCGTAAGTCATATCAAATTGAATTTCAATCTCAGACGGAGGAATCACATGCGAAGGATCAGATTTGTATCATCGAAGCATCGATACATGAAACGTATCATGAATCTTTTCTAACTCTGGTGGCAACAACAATATATATGCTACCAACCCAATATGCTCGGTAATCTCATACGGCCCGATGAACCTCGGACTCAATTTGCCTTTTTTATCGAATTGAAGCACTTTCTCCCACGGAGATACTTTCAAAAATAGTTTATCGCTGATTTCAAATTCAATGACTTTTCTTTTCAAATTCGCATAAGATTTCTGATGATCGGAAGCTTCTTTCGAGCTTTCTCGAATAACTTTTACTTTCTGTTCGGTTTCTTTTATCAAATCAATTCCGTGAATCTTATTTTTGCTGAACTCAGTCCAATACAAAGGTGTACGAAATTTGCAACCATATAAAGCTTCATATGGTTCCATTTTAATTCTCGATTGAAAACTGTTATTATAAGCAAATTCAATCAAAGGCAAATACTGTTCCCACGTACCTTCAAACTTGAGAATGCAACATCTCAACTTATCCTCAAGAATCTGAATGATTCACTCAGACTGACCATCTGTTTACGGATGGAAAGCAATGCTAAAATGTAATTTCGTACCCAAAGCATCTTGCAACTTCTTCCAAAACTGCGATGTAAACCTCGGATCTTTATCCAAAATAATAGAAATAGGCACATCGTGTAATCTTACAATCTGAGAAACATATAACACAACAAGCTTGTCAAGCAAATAATCTGTACGAACTGAAACAAAATGAGCCGATTTAGTCAATCTATGCACAATAACCCAGATTGCATCTTTCTTGTTTAGTGTCAATGGTAGACCAGATACAAAATCCATTGTGACTCTATTCCATTTCCACTCAGGTATCATGATCAGCTAAAGCAACCCAGAAGATACCTGATGCTTGGCTTTTATTTGCTGACAGACTAAACATTTCAAAACAAAGTCAGAAATGTCTCATTTCATACCATGCCACCAATAAAGCTGTTTCAAATCATTATACATTTTCGTACTACCCGAGTGAACAGATAACCGACAGCTGTGAGCTTCATTCGAAATCATTTAAATTAACTTTGGATTTCTTGAAACACAAATTCTATCTCGGAATCTCAAACAATTATCTTTATCAACTTTTAATTCTGAATCAGACTCTAAATCACACTAAGCTTGTTTTGCTAAAATTTCATTATCAATCTTCTGAGTTTTGATAATCTGTTGTAAAAACAAAGGTCTTGCTTTCCATTCAGCTAAAACTGAACCATCATCGTACAGAACCAAATGAGCATTCATCGCACGCAAAGTAAATAATTATTTTTGACTCAAAGCATCAGCAACAACATTTACTTTACCCGGATGATAATCAATCACAAGGTCATAGTCTTTGAGAAATTCAATCCATCTTCTTTGTTGCAGATTCAAATCTTTCTGAGTCATCAGATATTTCAAACTCTTATGACCAAAATATACATGACATTTCTCACCAAACAGATAGTGGTGCCAAATCTTTAAAGCAAATACAATCGGAGCTAACTCAAGGTCATATGTTGGATAGTTCTTTTCATGTGGCTTCAGTTGTCTCGAAGCATAAGCAATGACTTTACCTTCCTGCATCAAAACACGTCCTAGACCAATCAATGAAGCATCATTGTAGATAACAAATTCTTTACCCGATTCGGGTTGTACCAATACCAGAGCTTCAGTCAAAAAAGTTTTCAACTGATCAAAACTATTCTGACATTTTTCAGACCATTCAAACTTCACATCTTTCTAATGTAACTTCGTTAATAAAGTTGCAATCATAGAAAAGCCTTTTACAAATCGTCTATAGTAACCGGTAAGTCCCAGAAAACTGCGGACTTCAAAAACATTACTTAGAGGTTTCCAATCCAGAATAGCTGAAATTTTGCTCGGATCAACTCGAATACCAGATGCTGATACAATATGACCCAGAAAACTGACTTCACGTAATCAGAATTCACATTTGTTAAACTTCGCGTACAACTATTTATCTTGCAGAGTCTGTAGCATTATTCTCAGATGCTTGGCATATTCAGTTTCATCTTGTGAATAAATCAATATGTCATCAATGAATACGACAACAAATCGATCTAAATACGGTCTAAAAATTCTGTTCATCAAATCCATAAAGATAGCAGGTGCATTAGTCAATCCAAAAGGAAAAACTAAGAATTCATAGTGGTCGTACCTCATTCTGGAAGCAATTTTCAAAATATCTGAATCTTTTACTCGTAACTGGTAATAGCTCGATCTCAAATCTATTTTCAAAAACACACCTGCTCCTTTCAATTGATCAAACAAGTCATCAATGCCGGGCAGAGGATACTTATTCTTGATAGTCACTTTGTTCAACTGATGATAATCGATACACATTCTCATCATACAGTCTTTCTTTTTCACAAATAGAACGGAGCACCCCAAGATGAGAAACTCGGTCTAGCAAATCCTCTATCGGTTAATTCTCGCAACTGAGACTTTAATTCCTTTAATTCGGCCGGAGCCATTCTATATGGAGTTATCAAAATCAGAGTAGTACCAGGTACCAATTCAATGCCAAATTCAACTTCTCTTACCGGAGGTAAACCTGGAAGTTCTTCAGGAAACACATCAAGAAACTTATATACAACATGAACTGATTCAACTTTCTTTTCTGACACTTTTGAATCAATTACACAAGAAAAGTAGGCTTCACAACCCTTTCTTGCAATGCTCAAAGCTTTCATCGAAGATATCATAACAGACAATCCATTCAAATCACTAGATTCAATTCTGACTATTTCATCATTCTTGCATCTCAAATCAATAGTTTTCCATTTGTAGTTCACAATAGCATCATGCAAAGTTAACCAATCCATACCCAAAATTATATCAAATTCATCAAAAGGTAATAGCATCAGATCAGCCAGAAAACAAGTGTCTCGAAACATTAGCGGACAATTCTTGCAAACTTTATCAACCAAAACACATCTACCTAGGGGGTTCGAAACTCTAATCACAAATTCAGTACACTCTACAGGCAAAGTCTTACTGCTCACTAAGTTCATGCATATATACGAATGTGTCAATCCAAGATCTATCAAAGCAATCACAGAAGTATCATAAAGAGTAAATGTATCCATAATCACATCTGGTGACGAAGCTTCCTCCCGAGCTCAGATAGCATAGGCTCTAGCAAGTGCCCAAGCCTTAGATCTAACAGTTGTGTCTTTTATCTCTCTCTGACTGCCACTTATATTTCTCGTATTTTTGGAAGGTCTACTACGAGATGCATTGCCACTTGGCCTCGAATTTTGTACAATTTCTTGCTCGATAGATTCGGGGAAATCACGAATAAAATGTTCTAACGATTCACATCTGAAACAAGCCTGATCATACAGTCTAGAATTACTGGGATGTCTTTTACCACAATGTTTGCACTCAAGGTGATCAGATTTAGCATTTCCAACACTGGCAACAGATGTAGCTGGAGCTTTGAAGCTCGAATGCAATCTTGTACGATCTCTATTCGAATGTCCCATATTAGCATTTGAATGGTTATTATCATCTCAAAGTTTCTTTGATGCATATTGAAATGACTTGCCCGATGATCTCTTTCGCACTTCTCTACTTTCGTAATAAGCTTTTCTTTTCTCTTTCCCAAGATATTCAGGTTTACATGCTCGTTCAACAAGCATAACAAATTCTTTAATCTCAAGAATCCCGACTAACAAACGAATATCCTCGTTCAAACCATCTTCAAATCTTTTGCACATTATTGCTTCCGTAGATACAAATTCATGGACATACTGACTCAGTCTTGCAAATTCCCACTCATATTCTATGACAGACATACGGCCTTGTTTAAGCTCGAGAAACTCTTTACGTTTTTGGAAGTGACTGATGTATTTCTTTCGAAATTTAGCTTAGAAGAAATCCCAGGTAACTCACTCACTCAGAACTACCGATATCAAAGTTTTCAACCAATGGTACGCCGTATCTCTCAGAAGTGAAACAACACGTTTTATACATTCCTCGGAATTCAAAGACAATTCATCAAACACTCTTATCTTGTTTTCTAACCAGAACTCATCCTTTTCAGCATCATCATTTGTTGTAACTCGAAACTCTTAAGCCCCATACTTTCTAATCTTATCTACCCCGAGGCTTATTTAATTGAACCAGATTCGCTGATGGTATAGTAGGAGTTTACGGAGAATTGACCAGGGGTGGGGTTATTGAATAGCAGGATTGATTCTAATATATTGGCTAAACCAATCGTTCATCATCTGATAGAAGGCTTGTCTAGCCTCAATATCACGCTACTCGTAGCCGGTCTAGAATCAGATGGCACAGTCCCTTGCGTGGGAGTAGGCACATTGCTTTCGACATCGTCCGCTACGGCTCGATCGGGATCCATTTGCTATATAAAAGCAAATTTCAATCTCAGGATTCATTATACTATCGCAGTTCATAAATATGGCACGTACAGCTAGACTCACATACGCTATGGTAGTCCCAGAACCGACTAAACCATAACTCTGATACCAATCAAATGTAACACCCCTAACCCGTATCTGTCGCCGGACAAGAGTTAAAGGCACTACTAGATGAATCAGAACATTTAACTTTCATTTCATAATCATCAAAGCATCAGAGATCAACATCAATATAGAGTCCCTTATATAGGTCTTCGAGACCTTAAAAATACATTAAAAAGGGCTCGGGACTAAACCGAACACATACAAAATTTTTCTAAAACTTAAATATTTTTCAAACAAGTATAGGTCACACACCCGTGTAAACAGGCCATGTGCCTTACACGGCATTAGACACGCCCGTCTGTCTAGGCAGTGTCAAAACAGGGCATACATACTGACTTGCTCACACAGCCACGAGACACGCCCGTGTGCCTTGGTAGTGGTCGAGCCTGACTTGGGCCACAAAGCTAGCCACACGCCCGTGTGCCTTGGCCGTGCTCGACCCTGACTTACAATTGTAGGGTACCCCAGGGGACACACGGCCGTGCAACATAGCTGTGTGTCGTACACGGCTGAGACACACGCCTGTGTGGAAAAAAAATAGGCCATTTGAATAGCCAACTTGCCACCCTAATTGGTCAAACCTATAAGCACCAAACCAAGCATATTTCCATAGCATTTTATGATCAATTCACAACCAAAACATAAGCCATTCATGATTTATCAATGCCAACCAAATTTCCATCTCAATACATCAACCAAATCATAACAAATCTAAAATAAAATCATACCAAACATATGTTTCAATTTCATATCAAAACTTATCAATTACCATAGCTAACACATGCCAAAAGCTTACCAATCTTACCATTTCTTATATTCATACATAACCACTCCAAATATATCATATTGCCTCATAATTCATATACCAAAACCATATCATAAACACATCCATACCAAGCCATATCATATGGCTAAATATATATACATTACAAAACATAATTTAAACACTTCTAGCCTATACATGTCATACTTCAATATATACATTTCAAAAGTACCAAAATAAGGTTTAATAGTGTGGTGATGATCCTCGAGCTCACAGTAGCTTCAGTATCTATAAAATAATGCAAACACATACAAGTAAGCTTTCAAAAGCTTAGTAAGCCATATAGAATTAAAATTATCATTTAAAACATGTAAACATCATCAAATTACTTATACTGTGGAGCCAAATACCAATACAAACCTAATATTCATATGCTTAGATCATAGATCATCATTTTGACATATACTTACCTTTCATTTTCAAATATAGTACGTAATTCGTACGTACCTGAATCAGACATATATTCACTTATTCATTCATTTTCTCGGAATGACTGTTGAACTGTTTGGAAACGTAAGGATACGCGAATAACTCAGAGAACATATACAATGCCAACGTCGCAGATGTGGTCTTACATGTAACCAAACATCGATGCCATTGTCTCAGACAGGGTCTTACACGAAATCAGATACGATGCCGACGTCCTAGACATGGTCTTGCACGTAAAACAGAAGTTGATGCCAACGTCTCAGATGTGGTCTTACACGAAATCACATAACGAAATCCTATGTCATGACATATGTATCCTAACTATTCCTATGATTCGTACAGGGCTTTTCGGACGTCGGAACTTTGTCGATACTTTCTCGTACAACCCATATTTAGCTTGAACATTCATTCATCACAATTGAATATCATATGAATAATAAGAATTCAATCCAAACACATTCAATGTATATTGACTTACCTCGTATGGATTCGGATGGATGAAAACAGTGACTCAACAATTTTTGACTTTCCCCGATCTAATTCCGTTTTCTGTAATTCTTGATCTATATAAATTCAAATTTAACTTATTCAATCATAAATTCATTCAAAACAATCCATAGATACATATTTAGGGTAATTTGTAAACTAGCCTTCACATTTTCACATTTTGAAACTTTAGTCCCTAATTCACAAAATCACAAAATACACATAATTTGCATATACTCATGCTTGGCCGAATATTCATAGCTCTTATTCAAGTCCAAACATTTCATTTATTTCACATTTTAGTCCCTCAATTTAAAAATTTCACAATTTAGCCCATTTTACTCAAAATCGTCAAAAATCCAAAGACAAAACATATAAACCCAACATCAAACTTTCATATTTCATCATATAACAACATAAAACTCATGAAATTATCCATGGAACATTTCAAAATCATCATCAAAATCAGAAATTGAGACGTGGGCTTGATAGTATACGAAGCAATGATTACAAAAACGTAGAAATTATTAAAAACCGAGTCAAAACCATACCTTAATCAAGGAAAATCAAATCCAAACCCTAACTTGAGCTTTCTCTCTTTTTCCTTTGCTAATTTTGACTATATTAACACATAATGGCTTATTTTCATACTTTATTTTAGTTATAATTCATTTAATAATTATTTTACCATTTTGCCCTTACAATAAAATGTAAATAAACCATTATATTAAGGCCATTAATGTCCACTCATACATTAAATGGTAAAATTACCACATAAGGACCTTACAATTAATGACCCAAAATAAATAGGCACTTTTAAGAAATAGCAGGCAACTTTTACATTTTACGCGATTAGGTCCTTTTATTAAATTAAGCACACAAACATTCAAATTTTCATACGAGACTTTCACACATGCTCATTCACATATCATAAACATGGAAAATAATATTTAAATATTTTTCTAAGGTGAATATGTGGTCTTGAAACGATTGTTCCGACTAAGGTCTGAACCGGACTGTTACAACGAGCATGGCTCAATTCATTGCCACCAAGTTCCATATCTCCATGGAAAGAACTAGCAGAGAGATTTTTGGTTAAGTACTTCCTGCCTAGCAAGAATTCTAAGTTGAGGAATAAGATCACAACTTTCCAACAATTGGATGACTAGTCTGTATATAAGGCTTGGAAGTGATTCAAGGAGTTACTTCGTAAGTGTCCTCATCATAGGATTCCTCATTGTATCCAGTTGGAGAAATTTTATAATGGTCTCAATGCACATACCAGATTGATGGTAGATGCTTCTTCGAATGGTTCAATTTTGTCTAAGTCTTATAATGAGGTTTATGAGATCATTGAGAGGATCGCGAGTAGTAACTATCAATGGCCAACAAATCAAACAGCTTTAGGAAGACGTATAGCTGGAGTTCATGAAGTTGATGCTCTCACTTTGCTATCAGCTCAAGTGTCATCTATTTCCTCTATGTTAAAGCAGTTTACCGCTAACAGTGCTAATAATTTTGCAGCTCAGCCACTAAGTCCGTTTGAAGTAGTTTCTTGTGTGTTGTAACATCCTGATTTTCAGATTTATTCGCGGTTTTCAATATTTTGTAAAGATTTTAAAATTTTGTATTTGGATGTGAAATTAATATTTTGAGTAGGTAAATGGGCTTATAGAAGGCCCATGTGTTGGCCAAAACCCGGTTGAATTTTTGAATTTTTGGACTTAGGAGTTAGGGGTTCTAGCTAGATGGCCCTTGTATAGAGTTATGGGTAAATTGCATCACAAAAAGAGCCTTAGTAAAGTGGCAAGGGTGACGCCACTAGGCTCCTAAAAAGGTGGCATGTGGAGCATTGGGGAAGGCATGGGATCGATTCACAGTGTTAACAAATAGATGCATTTATTTTTAAGTGCTGGAGGGGTAAGTGTTGGAGTCCAGGTGGATTCTGCTAGAGGAGAGTTTGAATCAGTCTAAACGTTTGGATTAAGGAGTGATAAGGGAAGAGATTTAAGGGATTAGGAGAGAGGTAAGGAGTTGGCCGAATTTTGGGAATTGAAGGGGGAAAAATCGGCAGAGGGTTAGGAGGTTAGTATTTCGGCACCTAGGGTATTGGGTGGTGCCGTTCTTTTCTGCTCAAACATCACAAGGTTTTTCTTTTTTCTCTTTTTCCTCTCTAGCCGAAACTACCACTTCCTCTATTCTTCTTTTTCTATTTTTCTTCTTCAAAACTATTCATCAATTCTGCTATTCATCAATACTTTTGCTGAATCCATAAAAGCCGAAATCTTGAACACACATTACAGGTACCGATTTCTTCAAAGCCAAACCCTTTAACATTGTGTTTCCATTAATCAACGATTATTCTTTCTAAACTCTAGAGACCTGTCGGCAATTCTACATCCAGGTTATAGTTTCATATTGTCATCTCCTTCACCACCCAAAAGCCAAAAAACCATAGATTTGGGGGCTTATAGCCGAAACTTCAAAACTTTGGGGAGTCGAGTTCTACCGTCGTTTGATAGATAAATCTACACCAGATTGCATGGACATAAAAAAGGAGTAAGGGGTAAGTGTTCATCATCTCAGATCTGGTCTTATTTTACAAAGTTTGGAAAAGCCGAAATGTGACAGCCCAAAATTGACCCTAGTCGGAAGGTGGTCTCGGGACCACAAAACCGAGGCATAAAAATAATTAAAAATCTATTTTGATGCCTATAATATGTGTGTGCTCATGTATGACATTTTATGATGATTGATTTAGTGTTATAAGGGTGAATTCCACAAGAAAGGACTTAGTAATGAACTTTGAAAGTATGATAGGGAAATGTGTGATGACTAATTAAAGCATGCATGCAAAATAATGGACTTGCATGTCAAATTCCCCCTTTATAGGTGGTGGCCGGCCATGACAAGGAGGATGGGCTAAACATGTCATGAAACATGTTTTGTTGGTGCATTAGGGTGAAATAATAAACAAAGGTGTATGGGTGATAAAAAATGAAAAAAATGTGTGTGAGTGTGGTAATCCCCCCATTGCCGTGAGTTGTAGAGAAGGAAAGAAAAAAAATTTGTTCATCCTTTCTTTGAGCCAAAACTAAGGAAGAAGGAGGATTTTTGCTTCATGCTTGGTTTGGAAGAGATCTAGAAGGAGATTTGGCCAAGTTTGCATCAAGATTAAGCTCAAGAGCTAAGAGGGCCACAATTGGACAAGGGGAAGGAAAAGGTGATCGAATAGCCGAAAAAGCCGTTCGACAACATCCGAGGTAAGTCCTCAAGAAGTGACCTTACTTGAATTATGTGAGATGAAATATGGATGTGTATGATTATTGATTATGTGTGTATGAGTATTTGAATTCCACCGGGCTAAGTCCAAGGCGAATATGCTAATGATTATAATTGTGTTTGAGCCTTAGTAAGGAAAATGAAATATGTATGTCCAATGATTATTGATGTATGTGTGCATGAGAAATTGAATGATATCCGGGCTAAGCCCGAAGACAATTATGCTGAAATTTATATCCGGGTTAAGACCGAAGGCAATTGTGCTAGTAGCTATATCGGGCTAAGACCGAAGGCATTCGTGCAAGTTGTTAAATCCGGGCTAAGACCAAGGCATTTGTGCAAATCGTGATATCCGGGTAAAGTCCGTTGGCGTGGTGCGGGTTACCATAACCGGGCTATGTCCCGAAGGCGATTGAGCAGTACCGACATCCGGATAAACTCGAAGGTATGTGATTTGAAAATTATGAGCTTGCTGGAAAATTTCAGCTAATGCACTTGTGAAATTTCCCAATGATAAGGTAAGTGCGGTGTGTGCTTGCTGCGCTAGGAGTAAGAGCGTATGAATATCCGCTCCTATCTTTGGAGCGAGTTATCGGCCTTAATGAAGCCGCTATTTGTGTATGAACATAAGAGTTGGGATGGTAAAGTAAGTATGATTATGTGAATGCGCATTAATGAAATGATGCATTTAACTATGTGAATGTATTGCTGTAATTAGAGTTGATTATATTCCTTGAGACTTACTAAGCATAAAATGCTTACTCATTTGCTTTGGCTCTTAGTTTTCTAGATTTCGCTCGAGGCAATCGGATTTGGGATCGTTGAAGTCGAAGTCATCCACACTATCAAGCCTCCATTTTGGTATAAATTTTGGTTGAACTTGAGATGGCATGTATAGGACTACCCTTGTTTGTTAAATATGTGGTGATGTAAGTATGTACGGCCATGCGAAAATGGCTCGAAAAGGAACATGAACTTAGAATAATTGTGGTTTGTATGTATATATTTGGTGTCATGATGTGGCTATGGCTTGGAAATGGGATTGTTGGTCATATGATCAGCCATTGGCATGGTTAAAATGATCATATATGAACCTATGTATGGCAAAGACTAGTTGGTTCATGGAGACTACCAAATAGGTAAGACCTACCTTAAAACAGATGCTGCCAGCTGCAGTGACGTGAATGTGAAAAATCACCATAATTCATAGGAATGGAATCAAATATTGAATAAGCTATGTAAATGAACCTTGATGAGTCTATTTTCATATGGAAGAAACGAAACGGTCATAGGAGTTACAGGTTAAGAGATATTAAAGCTATTGTGAGACAGGGCCAGAATGGTTTCTGGGTTCCCTGTCGCAACTTTAAAAATTCACTATAAATTATCCAAAAAGAATTAGGAGATATACCTTATATGTAAAGATTCCATTTTGAGTCTAGTTTCATTAGAAACAAACGACACCAGCATTAAAGCCCTGTGCAGAGAGATATTCAAGTTATACCGCGCGAAGGTCAGAGCAGTCGATCCCTGTAACTTGGGTAACTTTAACTAATAAACTGTACCAATTGGCCCAACCAAAATCCTAGAAATAAATCCATGGATGTATATATGAGTCTAAATTCAGGGAAAATTTACGAAACCAGTTTCCGAGTTTTGAAACTCGGGATATGATTTTTAAGGCGACAGTGACGCAGTTTTCCAGCCTGACTGGAAATGTCAAATTGGTGGGCAAAAACATGTGAACTTGGTTTGTTAACCCTCGGGTCCGACACCGGCGATGGTCTCGGGTTTGGGGTGTTACACGAAATCCCTAAAATCTAGGGAGGCTGTCGATTTGGGCATGTAGCTCTAAGGGTTTTTAACTGACGTTTTCTGTCAATGATTAGTGTCTTCTTAAGTGTTGGATTGAAGGCGTGGGTTGTTGGAGCAATCGGATTCGGAGCTAGCTATCGATTTTGGCAAAAAGGTAAGGTTTCAAAGGCTTTTAGGGACATGGTTTGAGCATGGATGAGTAAGTTTTAGGGTTTAGTGATTATGGTTTGTAAATAAGAACTGTGCTAATCAATTGTAGGACATCGGAAGAGATCTCAGTAGCAGTCGTCGCGAAATAGGTGTGTACCGAACATCCTTTCTTAGCTCAATTCGGCAAAAGCCGAAATGCCAAAATTCTGGCATTTCATGGGCTTGTGAGTATGCGAATGCTCTCAAAGACGTAGAGTAATTGTTAGATCTAGCACCGTAAGGTGGTAAGTAAGTTTGTGTGACGTCGTAACGTACTTCGGAAAAAGAGGGCCTCGATGGCCAAAACTGGGCCCAATGGGCTTACGGACCAATATGGGTAAGAGATGGGCAAATTATCCTGTTAGTTAGATGGTGGAACCAAATTGCATAAAACTGCTAAAAATTACTGAAGTAGCTTGTGTAGTTGCGTAAGTACGAAATTACCCCTAAAGAGCATAATTACCAAAATACCACTAGGGTTTAAATTGGCTAAACTGCATGATTGATTAATACTGTATTGTACATGATATGCTTTATTAATATCTGTTGCATGGATTGGGGTATTGATGGAGGAAGTATTGAAAGTGGTTCATCCACGTACTGGAGGCTTTGCCTCAACGTCTTGATATTTGAGTGCGTTCTTTTGCAAGCTGTGGAGTGTAGGGTGGGTGGGTTGAGATATTCCCACATGGAGTGTAGGGCTAGTACGGGGTAGTGTAGCGGTTGGTGGGTTGAGTAGTCTCCCCAGATGGGTTTGCATGCATTACTACTATTGTTACCTATGTTCTTGAACGGGCCTATGGGCCACACTTGTTATGTAAAAAGGGCTAAGGCCTTGCTCTTGTATTCGAAAAGGGCTTGGTCCCTTTGTGTCTTGTTATCTGAATAGGGCTTAGGCCCAATGGGCTCGAGCTGATTTGGGCTTTGGATGGGTTTCTGTATACACTGAGTTTTCCCAAACTCACCCCTTTTTCTTCCATCCTTGCAGGTGAGCCCTAGTTGGTGGACTTGGAGCTGGGCGGGATTCGGAGTGGCCACACGTTTTCTGCAAATTTGTTTTCTTCTGGTGAACTAGATTTTCCATATTTTTCATTTACGGTTTTGGGTTTTTGTAATAGGGCCGCTAATTATTTTTATGGTTTGAGTTGTTTCTTTATTATTTAATTCTATTATGATAAAACTGATCTATGATAACTAACGAAACAGATTAGCTCTAGGACGCGTTTTCAAAAAAACATTAAGAGATTTCAAAGTAACACGAATACAAGTAAGACTTCCGCTAAGCAAACGTTTTCAACCTTAATCATTTCCTTAAGATGGACATAACCAAACAGTTTTCTCAAAATTATATGAGATGTTAGAGTGTGGCAATGGCGGTGTGCATGTCTAGGATTGGATCCGAAGGGAGCTTGGTACTTAAGCGATCAAGCGGACTCACCTCCTCTTCTTCTGGTTTCCTACGGTGCATGACTTCCATTCACTTTAACCTACTTTTAAAAGTGTCTTTTACAACACCAACTAAGTAATACGGAATGTTTTGAACGCTTCGATGTTGTAACACCCCGAACCCGAGACCATTGCCGGTGTCGGACACGAGGGGTTAACAAGCCAAGTTCACATGGTTTGCCCACCAATTTGACATTTCCAGTCAGGCTGGAAGACTGCATCACCGTCGCCTTAAAAATCATATCTCGAGTTTCAAAACTCGGAAACTGGTTTCGTAAATTTTCCCTGAATTTAGACTCATATATCCATCCATGGATTTATTTCTAGAATTTTTGGATGGGCCAATTGGTACAGTTTATTAGTTAAAGTCACCCATGTTACAGGGATCGACTGCTCTGACCTTCGCGCGGTATAACTTGAATATCTCTCTGTACAGGGATTTAATGCTGGTGTCGTTTGTTTCTAATGAAACTAGACTCAAAATGGAATCTGTACATATAAGGTATGTCGCCTAATTCTTTCTGGATAATTTATAGTAAATTTTTAAAGTTGCGACAGGGAACCCAGAAACCGTTCTGGCCCTGTCTCACAATAGCATTAATATCTCTTAACATGTAACTCCTATGACCATTTCGTTTCTTCCATATGAAAATAGACTCATCAAGGTTAATTTACATAGCTTATTCACTATTTAATTCCATTTCTACGAATTTTGGTGATTTTTCACATTCACGTCACTGCAGCTGGCAGCATCTGTTTTTAAGGTAGGTCTTACCTATTTGGTAGTCTCCATGAACCAACTAGTCTTTGCCATACATAGGTTCATATATGATCATTTTAACCATGCCAATGGCTGATCATATGACCAACATTCCCATTTCCAAGCCATAGCCACATCATGACACCAAATATATACATACAAACCACAATTATTCTAAGTTCATGTTCCTTTTCGAGCCATTTTCGCATGGCCGTACATACTTACATCACCACATATTTAACAAACAAGGGTAGTCCTATACATGCCATTTCAAGTTCAACCAAGAATTTATACCAAAATGGGGGCTTGATAGTGTGGATGACTTCGACTTCAACGATCCCGAATCCGATTGCTATCGGCGAAATCTAGAAAAGCGAGAGCCAAAGCGGCGGAGTAAGCATTTTTATGCTTAGTAAGTCTCAAGGAATATAATCAACTCTAATTACAGCAATACATTCACATAGTTAAATGCATCATTTCATTAATGCGCATTCACATAATCATACTTACTTTACCATCCCAACTCTTATGTTCATACACAAATAACGGCTTCATTAAGGCCGATAACTCGCTCCATCATAGGAGCGGATATTCATACGCTCTTACTCCTAGCGCATAAGCACACACCGCACTTACCTTATCATTGGGAAATTTCACAAGTGCATTAGCTGAAATTTTCCAGCAAGCTCATAATTTTCAAATCACATACCTTGGAGTTCATCCGGATGTCGGTACTCGTTCAATCGCCGGGACATAGCCCGGTTATGGTAACCCGCACCAAGGCCAACGGGACTTTACCGGATATCACGATTTGCACAAATGCCTTGGTCTTAGCCCGGATTTAACAACTTGCACGAATGCCTTGGTCTTAGCCGGATATAGCTACTAGCACAATTGCCTTGGTCTTAACCGGATATAATTTCCAGCATAATTGTCTTGGGCTTAGCCCGATATCATTCAATTTCTCATGCACACATACATCAATAATCATTGGACATACATATTTCATTTTCGTTACTAAGGCTCAAACACAATTAATATCATTAGCATATTCGCCGGGACTTAGCCGGGTGGAATTCAAATACTCATACACACCTAATCAATAATCATACACATCCATATTTCATCTCACATAATTCAAGTAAGGTCACTTCTTGAGGACTTACCTCGGATGTTGTCGAACGGCTTTTTCGGCTATTCGATCACCTTTTCCTTCCCTTGTCCAATTGTGGCCCTCTTAGCTCTTGAGCTAATTCAAACAAATTCAATTTATTAAAACCTCATTGTGCTTGCTTATGGCGAATATGACAAGGATTTTAAATGGTCATATGGCCACTCTTTAGCTTGAATACACAATGGTCATGCACATTTTATACTACATCAAGCAATTCAATACAATTTATTTGAGCATCAAGGAAATGCTAAGGCCTTCAATAGGCTACCCAAGGCCGAATATTCATGTACATGTTGAGGCCAATTATGCACTTAATACCTCACAAAAACAGCATGCATTTTACTAGTTAATGCTTTGCATATTGTGGCTCAAAACTTATAATATAGCATCAAGCACTTATATGTGGGCTAGGCGAATTGTGCTTGAAATTTCACAATTATTCTTCAACATCTTCTTCTTTAAACCAACTTATTCATCACTTACTTCATAGCCAAAACATCATGTGCAAACATATATATACAATATGAGCATGGCGAATTTTCAAGGTGTCCATAGCCATCCAAAATACAAATTTTAACTAACATGCAAGAAGCATGAACCATGCTCATGAATGGCGAATATGACAATCATGCTCCTTTTCAACTTCAATCATGATAAATCAAAAGAAGGCTCAAATCTTGCTCAAGAGTAGACAATCCATCATTGCATGCATCATCATCAAGCTTCACACTTAGCATGCAATGGCTTTATCACCATAACAACTTTGGCCAAATACCATTTCCATGGCTTAACAAAGATTTGAGCCATGGCTAACATGCACATCAAGTTAGCAACCAAAACATGCATGAAACTCCTAACACAACCTCATACATACCTTAATCTTGATGCAAACTTGGCCAAATCTCCTTCTAGATCTCTTCCAAACCAAGCATGAAGCAAAAATCCTCCTTCTTCCTTAGTTTTGGCTCAAAGAAAGGATGAACAAAATTTTTTCTTTCCTTCTCTACAACTCACGGCAATGGGGGATTACCACACTCACACACATTTTTTTTCATTTTTTATCACCCATACACCTTTGTTTATTATTTCACCCTAATGCACCAACAAAACATGTTTCATGACATGTTTAGCCCATCCTCCTTGTCATGGCCGCCACCACCTATAAAAGGGGAATTTGACATGCAAGTCCATTATTTTGCATGCATGCTTTAATTAGTCATCACACATTTCCTATCATACTTTCAAAGTTCATTACTAAGTCCTTTCTTGTGGAATTCACCCTTATAACACTAAATCAATCATCATAAAATGTCATACATGAGCACACACATATTATAGGCATCAAAATAAATTTTTAATTATTTTTATGCCTCGGTTTTGTGGTCCCGAGGCCACCTTCCGACTAGGGTCAATTTTGGGCTGTCACAGATGTGGCCCATCAGATCCGGTCATAACATCTAGGCCGGGTTTGGGGTGTTACATGTGTACTGTAGGGAAGGTCATTCTTTCGAGAATTGCCCATTGAATCCCGAGTCAGTGTATTATGTGGGGAACCAACACCAAAATAGGAATGGACAAGGACCGTAGTCCAACTTCTATAATCCTTCATGGCATAATCACCCCAACTTTTCTTGCAGCAACCAAGGAAATGGACCAAACAACAACTTTATGCAGCATAGACTCAACCAATCTCTAGGGTTTAATCAACAAGCTCCAAAAGCACCTCAAGCTGAGGCATCAAAAAGTTTGGAAAACTTGTTGAAAGTGTACATAGCAAAGAATAACGCTTTGATCCAAAACCAAGCAGCAACATTGAAAAATTTGGAAAACCAAATGGGCCAGTTAGCTACGAAGTTTCGTAATAGACCGCAAGGAACCTTGCCGAGCGATACTGAGAATCCAAGAAATTTGGGTAAAGAACATATCAAGGTAGTGGCATTGCGAAGTGGTAAAATTCTAGAACCCCAATTGATTGAGGTAGAAGATAAGCCTGTTGAGAAGAATCAATTAGATGTTGAAAGTCCTACACCAAAGGAATCAAAATATGCAAAGACTGAAAAGGTAAGTCCTAATTTAGTGAATTTAGATACTTTAACATCTTCTTTGGATACATATTTACCTACTCATAAGAGTTGTCTGATTCAACCGAAAGTTCTATCACCTCTATATCCGCAAAGATTGCAGCAACATAAGCTGAAATAGGAGGTGCAATTCAAGAAGTTTTTGAATGTTCTAAAGTAAATACACATCAATATTCCATTGGTGAAGGCTTTAAAACAAATTCCAAATTATGTGAAGTTTATGAAGGATGTGCTATCCAAGAAGAAATGACTGTGTGAGTATGAGACTATCGCCTTGACAAAGGAGTGCAGTGCATTCTTGCATAATAAGCTGCCACCGAAATTGAAGGATCCAGGAAGCTTTACGATACCCTGTAACATTGGTGAATCTTACTATGGTAAAGCTTTGTGTGACTTAGAAGTAAGTATCAACTTGATGCTTAAGCCTATTTTCAAGATACTAGGGACAGGAGAAGTAAAACCTACAACTGTGACGCTCCAGCTAGCGGATCAATCTTTAGCATATCACGAAGGAAAGATCGAGGATGTTTTGGTAAGAATTGATAAATTTATTTTTCCTGCTGATTTCATTATTCTAGATTTTTGAGTAGATAAGGAAGTGCCAATTATCCTTAGGAGACCTTTTCTAGCCACGGGAAGAACGTTAATTGATGTACAGAAACGCGAACTCACCATGCGAGTTCAAGACAATCAGGTAACTTTTAACATTCTTAAAGCGATGAAATTTCCCGATTTAACAGAAGAGTGTTCAGTTATGGAAGAGATAGAAAACTTAATTTTTGTGGAAAGAAATTTTGAAGAAGATCCATTGGAGAAAGCCTTAGGGTTTGACCCTTTCAAGGATGAAGAAAGTAAAGAAAAAATGGTTTTGGTGGAAGCTGATCTGATAAATTTTATTCAATCCTCATGGTTTGAACCATTGTAGTTGGAAGTAAGAGAATTTGTACAACCCAAATTGTCAATCAAAGAACCACCTACACTTGAACTAATGGTACTTCCTTCCCATTTGAAATACGTTTATTTAGGTGACTGTTCCACTTTGCCTGTGATTATTTCAGCAGAACTGACAAAAGATCAAGAGGAGCAACTAATTTCTATTTTAAATAAATTTAAGAAAGCAATTGGTTGGACCATAGGTGATATTCGAGGCATAAGCCCTTCATTTTGCATGCACAAAATTATTCTAGAGAAAGGTGACAAAGCTCAAATTGATGGGCAAAGGAGGCTCAATCCTATTATGAAGGAAGTTGTTGGAAAGAAAGTGATCAAATGGCTAGATGTAGAAATCATCTATCCTATTTCAGATAGTTCATGGATAAGTCCGGTGCAGTGTGTGCCGAAGAAAGGTGGAATTACGATTGTTGAGAATGAGCATAACAAATTGATCCCAACAAGAACTGTTACTGGTTGGAGAATTTGTGTTGACTATAGAAAGCTAAATAAAGCCACTCGGAAGGACCATTTTTCGTTGCCTTTTCCGGATCAGATGTTAGATTGACTGGCAGGTAATGAATTCTATTATTTTTTAGATGGTTATTCGGAATATAACAAAATAGTTATAGCTCTGGAAGACCAACATAAAACAACCTTTATTTGTCCGTACGGTACGTTTGCTTTTAGGCGAATGCCTTTTGGTTTATGCAATGCACCTGCAACCATTCAACGATGCATGATGGCAATATTCACTGCTATTGTTAAAAATTGTGTTGAGGCTTTCATGGATGATTTTTCTATCTTTGGTAACACTTATGATATTTGTTTGAGTAATTTGGCTAAGGTACTGAAGAGATGCGAAGAGAGGAATCTTGTCCTTAACTGGGAGAAATGCCATTTTATGGTTAAGGAAGGGATTGTCTTAGGGCATAGAATTTCAAAGAAAAGGAATTGAAGTCGAAAAAGCAAAGAATGACGTAATTGAAAGATTTCTGGACCCAATGAATGTGAAAGGAGTCCGAAGTTTCTTAGGCCATGCCGGTTTTTACCGAAGGTTTATCAAAATTTTTTTGAAAATTTCTAAACCATTTTGTTTGTTGTTAGAGAAAGATGCACGGTTTGATTTTAACAAAGCATGTTTAAAAGCTTTTGAAGAGCTAAAAAAATGGCTAATCTCAGCCCCAATAATCATTACACCCGATTGGAGCACACCTTTTGAGTTGATGTGCGATGCAAGTGATTATGCTATTGGAGCTGTGATGGGTCAAAGAAAAAATAAAGTGTTCCACCCCATTTACTATGCAAGTAGAACCTTGACAGAAGCCCAACTCGATTATACAAAAGATGTAAAATTGAGGCTAATTCGTTGGATACTTTTGCTCCAAGAATTTGACTTTGAGATCCAAGACAGAAAATATGTTAAAAATCAAGTAGCTGATCATCTTTCGAGGTTAGAGAAAGATGAGCTAACTTGATCATATGAGCCTACCAGCGAGAGTTTCCTAAATGAGCACTTATTTGAGGTAAGTTGAATTCATGAAACACCTTGGTTTGCTGATTTTTCCAATTATCTTGCATGTGGAATAATTCGTCAAGAAATGACATACCAGCAAAGGAAGAAATTCCTTCATGATAGTCGGTATTATTTCTGGGAGGACCCATTCTTGTTTAAACAGTGTGCAGATAATATAATTCAAAAGTGTGTAGCTGAAGGTGAGATTGCTGAGATCTTATATCATTTCCATTCATCTCCAAGTGGGGGACACTTTGGTGGTGCACGTACTGCAGCAAAGATTTTGTAAGCAGATTTCTTTTGGCCTACACTATTTAAAGATTCTTATGTTTATGTGAAGAACTGCGATAATTGTCAAAGAACCGAAAATATATCACAGAGGAATGAAATGCCCTACACAAATATTTTGGAGATTGAATTATTCGACTTATAGGGAATTGACTTCTTAAGACCGTTTCCTTCTTCGTATGGGAACAAATACATCTTAGTTGCTGTGGATTATGGGTCCAAATGGGTTGAAGCTGAAGCATACCTTACAAATGATGCTAAGGTTGTCATGCGATTTCTACATAAGCATTGGTTTACACGATTTGGGACACCAAGAGCTATTATTAGTGATGAAGGTTCTCACTTTGTGAACAAATGGCTTAAGTGGTTGTTTGAAAAATATGATGTGAAGCATAATATTGCTACTGTCTATCACCCTCAGTCTAATGGGCAAGCTGAAAGAGTGAACCGTGAAATCAAAGGTATCCTTGAAAAGGTAGTACGCCTTAGTAGAAACGATTGGTCTCAAAGGCTCGATGATACATTATGGGCCTATCGAACAACATTTAAGACACCGTTAGGAATGACTCATTATCGGTTGGTTTTTGGGAAGGCATGTCATTTTCCATTAGAGTTGGAGAATAGAGGTCACTAGGCTTTGAAGAAGTTGAGTTTTGATCTTAAGCAAGCCGGTGAGAGAAGGTTGTTACAACTAGATGAGTTGGAAGAGTTGAGGTTGTTTTCCTATGATAATTGCAAAATGTGTAAAGAAAGATAAAAAAGATGGCATGATAGTCATATACAACTTCACGAGTTTAAAGAAGGCCATAAGGTTTTGTTGTTTAATTCAAGGCTGAAGTTATTTCTTGGGAAGCTGAAATCCTGATGGAAAGGACCTTATACCATCTATCGAGTTTATCTTTATGGAGCTATTGAATTATACGAAAATTACGGAGGTACGTTTAAAGTTAACGGTCAACGTCCCAAGCATTATTGGGACGGTGATGTTGAGCGAGCTGAATCCTCATTCAAATTAACAGTCCCTTGATTTTTTTATGAACTCATTTTGTAAATAAATAAATAATTAGAATTTATTTTCTTAATTTAGTACATTTAATTAATTCTGTCTAAGGAGATTGGAACTTAAGCGGGACCGCTGTGACCCTCCAATCTTTCCTAGGAATTAATTTAGTGTAACTTGTTAAGAAGAAATTTTCTGATTAAGATTTTAAATTTTTTCTAGTTTAATTATTTTGTTTAATTTAAAATGTTTATATTAATAAAGGGAGTCAAATTTGGCCCAAGTACTAATCAGTTTCTCTTTGTTGAATAAGTTTGTAAATATAGTCTGAATTTGAGGCCAAGACAGCAGATAGGAGGGAAAAATCCACACCTATTGCTACCAGTTCCATTGCTTGCCACCCAAGTAACCTTAATGTAGCTAAATTTTTGCTACATGTTTCCCTAGTTTTCCCTATATAAACCCTTCTTCATTCTACTAATTTTTATATCCCTTAAAGCAAATTGTTTAAACCTAAAAATCCTTAAACTTCCTTCTTACGTCGCTAGCCTCAAATCCCGAAAGAAACCCTTATTCCATTTCTTTTCTTTTGTCGAAACCACCTAGTGCTGCCGCAAGAGAATCACCAGAGCATCAACGTCGCTGCCGCACGTAGCCCCTATTGCCGCCGTACACCACCAGTGCTGCCGCGCATTGCCTTCACTACTGCAACCTCTTCACCATCGTAAGGTTCACTGAAGCAAATTCTATCCACTTGCCGATTTCTCTTCTTCCCTTGTAAGTAGAACTTCGCTAAATTTTTAGGAAAATACCATGTCTCGCAAAAGAACTAGATCGTCGAAGACTACTCTTGAAAACCCAATTGTTATCGATGAAGAAGTAAAATAGAGATTTGATTTAATTTTCAAGCATCAACCTATGGTGCCGGAAAAAGGTTTTAATTTGAAGAGTAATGATTTGATGGTTGTCCCTGTGCCAATTAGAAAGACAATCAATGCTCTCAAGTGGGAACCATTTTGTGATGCTCGTTCACTTCCTGATGATGAACTAGTCTGAGAGTTCTATGCAAGTTTAACCACACAAGATGCTACTAAGGTCATCGTTTGGAAGAAAAAGGTACCTCTTACTTCTAATTCCATCATGATTTGTTTAACTTACCTGATGTTGAAGAAGATAAGTAATACCTATGATGAACAATATAAATTGGGATTTTCTTCAACAAGTACTTGATGTTGTGACAAATCCAAGATCCAAATGGATTGTAAGAAAGTATGGGAGCCATTCTTGCCGAAGGGAATACCTAAAACCAGTAGCAAAGGTATGGTTTTATTTTGTTCGCTATAGTTTTATGCCTATCTCACATAGTTTCACCATCTCGATGGAACGAATGCTCTTGTTATATGCAATCTTGACAGAAATGTCCATTAATGTTGAAAAAATTATTCTCAATGAGATTTATGACTGTGCTAAAAAGAAGACGGGAAGTTCTTATTTCCCATCATTAATCACTTCACTATGCTTAAGGGCCCGTGTTAAAACACAAGCGAATTTGAAGAGGCAATATGTCTAAGGGTGCATTACAAGTCATGATCTTGAAAGGTTAGTAGAGAAGGTGCATGAGCTGAATCAAGGTGAGTAAGAAGAACCAACAGAGCTAGATACTGAGGAGTCAACAAATGAAACTGAAACTAAATCAGTTACAGACACTGAAGAAGAAGAATCTGATAAGGAACCAAACAGTTCTAAACCAGTTGAAGGATTTGAAAACCCTAAACCAAGGTTCAGCCAAAAGAAGAACCAGTCAAGCTAAGTGTTGAACCTGAATATACAACTCCCATGGCAACTTCTGCAAGTACTTCAAGGAAATCAGAGTTGTCAATTTTGATGGATATGTGCAAGTTTATGCACAATCAACAACAAACTTACTGGAAATATGCAAAAATTAGAGATGATTCAATTCGAATACTTTTAAAAATATCTCTAGCACTTTTGTTCCTGAGTTCACAGATGGTATCTTTGAGACATGGACGATAGATACTGATTATACAAGCAGAGAAGGAGCTACAGAAGACAAGGGGAATGAGTCAGAAAAATAAAAGAGGGGATTCTTGTCTTTTTATTTATTTATTTTAGGTCTCTAGGAATTTGTTTCTTTAGTAACTAAGATTTAATTTATGCAAAATAAAACATAGCAAGCATGAATAAATGCTTCTTTGAAAAGAAAAAGACTAAGTGATGTCGTAATGGGAATGAACATGTCTAGGATTAGATTATGAGGAAAGACTTGGTATTTAAGCAGTCCTAATGACTCACCTCTCTTTCTTTTTAACCCTACATGGTGTTTAGTTTTCATTCATTAGTTTGTTCTTGCAGTAAGGACATTGATTCTTTTCAAAGGGGGGGAAGGCAAATAATTGCTAAAATTTTTTAAAATTTTTAAGTATGTTTCAATCATTTCTTTCATGAGTATGTTTTAATAAATGAATGTTTAGAGAAATTCTTTGTGACAACCCGAATTAGGGCCTAATCGGAATAGTGGTTTCGTGACCACAAATCCGAGATAGAAATAATTGTTTTATAATTATTTTGGGGTTTATGATATGATTGCATGATTGTGTGAAAATTTCGTGATGAAATTCTATGCCTAAAGTGCTTAAATTGAAAGTAGGGACTAAATCGAATAAGTTGCAAAATTTGCATCCCGGAAGTTTTAGTATGAAATTGTTTTGGAATATTAATTAGGAGGTCTTAAATAGCAATTTGACCAATTTTAAGTTCATGGACAAAATTAGGACATGGAAGGAATTTTTGAAAGTTTAGTAAGGAGGGCATTTTGGTCATTTGGATATTAAATGAAATAAAATGGGAAAAATAGCACAAAATTTATCATCATCCTCCTTAGTTGCTGCGAATTCTCCTCTCTCCATAGCTAGGGTTTCTTCAATTTTCAAGCTCCATAGTAAGTGATTTCAAGCCCGTTTTAATGTTCTTTACGTTTTGGAATCCGGAAGCTCGATTAAGCTTATGCTAGTAATAATTTAACCTAGGGTTCATATTGGGAAAAATACCCATAGGTGAAATTTGTGTATTTTGATGTTTTATGATAGAATATGAGGTTTTAAATTATGTTAAATAACTTGTGCTACTCGGTTTTAAGTGAAAACGAGTAAAAGCAAGATAATCGGTAAAAATACCTATTGTTCATAACTATATGATAGAGTGAGAATTTGATGTTGTTGTAGAAGAGAAAATGTTCAGCATATCATAAAACATAAGAATAAGGGCTGAAATTAAATTCCGAGCCTAGGGGCAAAATTGTAATTTTGTAAAGTTAAGGGCAAAATGTAATTTTTCCATGATGTGATTTTGGATTGAAATAAATAGTATGAGTATTAAATGAGCTAAATGTGTTATTATAGATCAAGAAAGACGCGAATTGATCTCGAACGGGGAAGGAAAAGTTTTGGACTAAATTGCAAAATTTCCACATTTTGCACCAAGGTAAGTTTGTATGTAAATATTACAATAATTTCATGTACATTCTTATATTTCAGCCTATTATATAAATATACTAGCTGATGTTAAAATATAAATCGACTATTGGAAGAATGGAAATAAATATAGAGAGAGAGATCCGGTTGAACATTCGGAGAGATCGAATGAAATAGAGGAGCGTAGCTAGGTCACATGTATGATGCTTGAGTGCACATCATGTGTACAAGAAAGCTACGAGACACCCTGTAATAGCTAGGTCACATGTGTGATACGAGATGTATCCCATGTAGACAAGAGAGCTACGTGAAAGATAAATGTAGCTAGGTCGCATGCGTGATTCCAAGTGAAGGACACCATGTAGACAAGAGAGCTACGAGACAAATCGGCTAGGTCGCATGAGTGGTACTAAGTGTTCACCATGTGTACAAGAGAGCCGAACTAAATGAAGTATAGTGTGGGGATGTGTGCTGAAACCATTAAATATCGAGGATTGATCCGAATTGTTCAACGGGATGGTTTTGTGGTGATATTGTGGTTTGGACCTACACTTTTGGTGAATGAAATGTGGTGAAAATGATTTGTGGTATATACATATAAGATAAAATGAGGTTAGCATAAAGAATGTGTGAAAGAGTGAAATTAGCATTAAAACTGTTTTTAGATGGTAGCAGTGACGTGATTTTGAAAATCACCAAAATAGGAGGAATATAATTAGAAGTTGAATGAGATGTGAAATTAAAGTTTAATGAGTCTACTTTCATGTAAAAGAAACAGAGCAAGCAAAGGAATTCTATATTTTGAGATATTTACAATTGTATGTGACTTGCTCAGGATGAATACGTGATCCCCTGTTCCAACTTTGAAAAATCATTAAAAATTGTACAAAGAAAATTAAGAAATATAGTTTACATGCCTAAATTCCTTATTGAGACTAGTTTTAAATGAAACAGACTTCAGGGTTGTTTGAATTGTGTACTGAGAGAAATTCAATTCGTAGTGAACAGAGGTCAGATCAGTCGAGCTGTGTAACAGGGGAAACTTTAACTAATAAACTGTACTAATCGGATGAACCAAAAATTATAGAAAAAAATTAGAAGAAAGCTTTATGAGTCTAGATTCAGGGAAATTTTACGGATTTGAATTTTGAGTTTTGTAACTCGAGTTATGATTTATTTAGTGAATATGACGCAACAGAGACAGCTTAATCAAAGTGGAATGAATAGTGAAGTTAAAGTAGATATACTTGAATTGTTGTGTAAACATGTTAGATTCTTTAATTAGTATTTACATACTTACTTACTAAGCTATAAGCTTACTTTGTTTCTCTCTTTTGTCTTATAGTGTCCTCTGGCTTGCTCAGGAGTTAAGGATCGTGAAGATCTACCCGCACTATCATACTTTAGGGTATTTGAACTAAACGTTTTGAATTATGGCATGTATAGTAGGCTTAATTATTTTGTTACGTGTCATATTTGTCTAGGTTTAAAATATTAGTTACTGATACTCGACCAGCTACTTTGTACAAGCCATTAAAGTTGGCTAATATTGTTCAAGACATATGTTATCGATGCACTATCAAATTGGATGACATATTTATATCTCGGTTATGTTTAATGGTATGTGTTATGTTACGGTAATACCTTGTATCCTGTTGAGGCGACAGTAACGGGTAAGGGTGTTACATTTAGTGGTATCGAGCTATGGTTTAGTCGGTTCTCGGACTGATAAAGTGTGTGTAAAAGTCTAGCTATACATGCCATAAAAATATTGTGATAGTGTGGTGACTCTGATTATTCTAAAGCGTGTTTTGTTTTAATATAGTAATGGATCTGAAGGAACTGCGGTGATGATCTTTGCTAGTAATGCGCGCGGCTCCGCACAAGGGACCGCTACTGTGGAAAGTAGACCTGAGACATTGAGACAAGGAGATGAGGCTCGGGATGCCTTTCTCCAAATGATGAACAATTGGTATCTTGAATTTATTCGAGCAAATCCAAATGCTCAACCTCCTCCACCCCTCCTATACCTCGGACGATTCTGTAGCTGCTCAAGGTATAGATTTGGTAAGAATGAACAAGCCTCCGGTTGACAAGATTCGAAAACAAGGGGTCAAGAGTTTAGAGCAAAGGCCGATGATGATCCGAGAAAGCGGAATTCGGCTTGAAAATTCTACCGTGTATTTGATGAGCTCTCATGTACACCGAGGAATGCTTAAAGTGTCTTGTATCACTTTTGAGAGATTGCTTACCACGGTGGAAGACTTTGGTTGCGAGTGGTGCCAAAAGAAAAATTTACTTGGGATTTCTTCCGGGAAGAATTTAGAAAGAAATACATAAGTCACGATTTATTGATCAAAAGCGGAAGGAGTTCCTTGAATTGAAGCAGGGAAAATGTCTCGTAGCGAGTATGAACGCGAATTTGTAAGACTCAGCAAGTATGCCCAGGAATGTGTGTCCACCGAGGCTATTATGTGTAGAAGATTTGAAGATGGGCTGAATGAGGATATTAAAGTGCTTGTAGGAATTTTGGAGTTGAAAGAATTTGTAATATTGGTTGATCAAGCTCTTAAAGCCGAAGAATTGAACAAAGAAAGAAGAAAAGCTACTATTGAGGCTCGAGATGTCAGAAAAAGACAGATAAGCAAGCCATTTCAATCTCAACCAAAGAGGTCCAAAGAGACAAACCCTCGAATGACAGTTTCAATTGGGGATTCACAGAGATCGTGGTAGAGCATATTCGGTCTAAAGCTCAAGCTACTTGGTGGCAAGTGTGGGTAATGTGCGACCTAGAAAGCCCGAGTGTCAAGACAATGTGGCGAGCAACATTATGGTGAGTGTTGGGGACAGAGCGAGCTTGTTTCAAAGCGGTTCTCGTGAGCATTTTATTAGGGATTGTCCGGAGAAAGTTAAAGAAGAAAGATTTGAGTGCTAGATGAATACCACCGCTAGTAGAGGTAGACCACCGAGAAATACTGGAGGTGGGACTAGTAGTAAAACTGTGATGAAAGATTTAACGGCAAGATCAGAAGCTAGAGCACCTGCTAGAGCTTATGCTATACGTGCCCGAGAAGATGCATCATCTCCCGATGTCATTACTGGTACATTTTCTCTCTATGATACTATTGTTATTGCATTGATTGATCCCGGGTCCACTCATTCCTATATTTGCATGAATTTAGTATCCAATAAAAAGTTGCCTGTTGAATTCTTGAGTTTACGATTAAAGTGTCGAACCCCTTAGGCCAATATGTGCTAGTTGACAAGGTTTGCAAGAATTGCCCATTAATGATTCAAGGTCACTGTTTTCCGGCCAACTTGATGCTGTTACCATTTGGTGAGTTTGACGTTATCTTGGGAATGGACTGGTTAACATTGTATGATGCTAAGGTAGATTGTAAACAAAAGACACTAGAGTTGAAATGTGAAAATGGAGAAATTCAGAGGTTGAAACAGATGAATCAAATAAATTGCCTATGGTGATTTCGCACATGTCCGCACGTAAATACATGAGAAAAGGGTGTGAAGCTTATCCGCTTATGTAATGAATATTGAGTTGCCTCAACTGAAATTTGAATCAGCATCGATAGTCTGTGAGTTCCAAGATGTATTTCGGAGGAATTGCACAGGTTGCCTCGAACGAGAGAGATAGATTTTGCCATTAATTTGTTACTGGCATCGCACCGATCTCGATTGCTCCATATAGAATGGCTTCAATGAATTAAAAGAATTGAAGGCTCGGCCAGGGAGTTAACAGACAAGGGATTTGTGAGACCGAGTTTCTCTCCCTGGGGTGCTCCTGTATTATTCGTAAAGAAGAAGGATGGTTCAATGAGACTTTGCATTGATTACCGTCAGCTTAATAAGGTGACTATAAAGAATAAGTACCCATTGCCGAGGATTGATGATTTATTCGATCAGTTAAAGGGGGCCACAGTGTTTTCAAAGATTGATTTGAGGTCTGGTTACTACCAACTGAGAGTTAAGGAGTCAGATGTACCGAAAACCGCCTTTAGGACAAGGTATGGACATTATGAGTTTCTTGTGATGCCTTTCGGCTTAACAAATGCTCCAGCTATATTTATGGACTTAATGAATCGGATCTTCCGGCCATATTTGGATAAGTTTGTAGTAGTGTTTATAGATGACATTTTAATTTATTCTCGAGATGAGTCTGAACATGCCGAACACTTGAGAACTATATTGCAGATCTTGAGAGAAAAGAAACTGTTTGCCAAGTTTAGTAAAAGTGAGTTCTGGCTTCGTGAAGTCGGATTTTTGGGACATATAGTCTCAGGTGACGGTATTCGGGTGGATCCAAGCAAGATTTCTGCGATCGTTGATTAGAAACCGCCCAAGAATGTATCCGAGGTTAGAAGCTTTTTAGGCTTAACCGGGTATTATAGACGTTTTGTTGAAGGATTTTCGATGATTGCCTCTCCTATGACTAAGTTGTTGCAAAAGAATGTTAAGTTTGAATGGACTGATAAATGTCAACAAAGTTTTGAAAAGTTGAAAGCACGATTGACTGAAGCACCAATTTTAGTACAGCCCGAGTCAGGAAAGGAGTTCGTAATTTATAGTGATGCATCGTTGACAGGCCTTGGATGTGTGTTGATGCAAGAGGGTAAAGTGGTAGCTTATGCTTCGAGACAGTTAAAACCGCATGAGAAGAACTATCCTACACATGATTTGAACCGGCATTGTTGTTTTTGCCTTGAAAATTTGGCGACATTATTTGTACGGTGAAAAATGCCGAATTTTACCGATCACAAAAGTTTGAAGTACTTGATGAATCAAAAGGATCTAAATCTGACAAATAAGATGGCTTGAATTATTAAAGGATTATGATCTAGTGATTGATTATCATCCGGAAAAGCAAATGTAGTTCTTGACGCCTTGAGCGAAAAATTTCTTTTTACTTTGAGAGCCATGAACACGGGTTAGCATTGTCTCGATGATGGGTCAATCTTAGCAGAGATGAGAGCTAAACCATTATTTCTCCGTTGATTTGTGATGGTCAAAAGAATGATAGTGAGTTGCGGATCAAGAGAACTCAATGCGAATCGACACGACTCGATTTTCGAGTTGGACCGGATGACTGCTTGATGTTTCGAGACAGGATATGTGTGCCAAAAATGATAAATTGATTCGTAAAATATTACATGAGGCGCACAATGGTCATTTATCGTTCATCCTGGTAGCACAAAATGTATAATGATTTAAAGAAGTCAGTATTGGTGGCGGTATGAAAAGGGACATTTCGAATTTGTAACCAAGTGTTTGATGTCAACAAGTAAAATTTGAACATCAAGTGCCTTGAGGATTATTTCAACCGTAATGGTGCTCGAGTGGAAATGGGACAAGATTACCATGGATTTTGTAACCGGTTTGCCTTTAACTCCTAAAAAGAAGGATCTGTTTGGGTAGTGGTTGATAGATTAACAAAGTCAGCCCACTTTATACCAAGACGCACCGATTACTCACTTGATAAATTAGCGAATTATATATTGCTGAAATTGTGAAGTTGCACGGAGTACCTATGTCTATAATATCGATAGAGATCCAAGATTTACCTCGAGATTTTGGAAAAGTTACAAGAAGCTTTGGGTACAAAATTGAACTTTAGTACCGCATTTCATCCACAAACAGATGGTCAAACGGAAAGAGTAATCCGGTACTCAAGATATGCTTAGATCTCTGTGTTTTAGAATTTGGAGGTAGTTGGGAGAAATATCTATCTTTGATTGAGTTTGCCTACAATAACAGTTATCAATCAAGTATACAAATGGCACCGTCTGAAGCCTTGTATGGTCGTAAGTGTCGGACTCCTTTATATTGGACCGAGCTTAGTGAGAAAGCAGATTCACGGAGTTGATCTAGTTAAAGAAACCAAGAGAAAATAAAAGTAATTCGGGATTGCTTGAAAGTCGCTTCAGATCGACAAAAGTCATATGCGATTTAAAAGAAAAGAGATTGAATTTCGGTGGGTGATAAAGTGTTCTTGAAGATGTCACCATGGAAAAAGATTCGAGATTTAGTCGAAAAGGCAAGTTGAGTCGGCGTTTTATTGGGCCGTCTGAGATTCTTGAGAGAATTGGACCGATGGCATATCGGTTGGCCTTACCGCAGAGAGTTAGAAAGAATTCATAACGTGTTTCATGTATCAATGTTGCGACATTATCGTTCGATCCTTCACATGTGATTTCCCAATGAAATTGAGATTCGATCGGATATGACCTATGAGGAGGAACCAATAAAGATTTTGGCTCGAGAAGTTAAATAGTTAAGAAATAAAAGTATAGCCTTAGTGAAAGTATTGTGGCACGACGTGGGATAGAAGAGGCTACGTGGGAACCTGAGGAAGCTATGAGGAAACAAGACCCAAACCTCTTTCTGGTAAGATTTTCTGGGACGAAAATCTCAAAAGGGGGGAGAATTGTGACAACCCGAATTAGGGCCTAATCGAATAGTGGTTTCGTGACCACAAATCCGAGATAGAAATAATTGTTTTATAATTATTTTGGGGTTTATGATATGATTGCATGATTGTGTGAAAATTTCGTGATGAAATTCTATGCCTAAAGTGCTTAAATTGAAAGTTGGGACTAAATCGAATAAGTTGCAAAATTTGCATCCCGGAAGTTTTAGTATGAAATTGTTTTGGAATATTAATTAGGAGGTCTTAAATAGCAATTTGACCAATTTTAAGTTCATGGACAAAATTAGGACATGGAAGGAATTTTGAAAGTTTAGTAAGAAGGGCATTTTGGTCATTTGGATATTAAATGAAATAAAATGGGAAAAATAACACAAAATTTATCATCATCCTCCTTAGTTGCTGCGAATTCTCCTCTCTCCATAGCTAGGGTTTCTTCAATTTTCAAGCTCCATAGTAAGTGATTTCAAGCCCGCTTTTAATGTTCTTTACGTTTTTAGAATCCCTAAGCTCGATTAAGCTTATGCTAGTAATAATTTAACCTAGGGTTCATATTGGGAAAAATACCCATAGGTGAAATTTGTGTATTTTGATGTTTTATGATAGAATATGAGGTTTTAAATTATGTTAAATAACTTGTGCTACTCGGTTTTAAGTGAAAACGAGTAAAAGCAAGATAATCGGTAAAAATACCTATTGTTCATAACTATATGATAGAGTGAGAATTTGATGTTGTTGTAGAAGAGAAAATGTTCAGCATATCATAAAACATAAGAATAAGGGCTGAAATTAAATTCCGAGCCTAGGGGCAAAATTGTAATTTTGTAAAAGTTAGGGGCAAAATGTAATTTTTCCATGATGTGATTTTGGATTGAAATAAATAGTATGAGTATTAAATGAGCTAAATGTGTTATTATAGATCAAGAAAGACGCGAATTGATCTCGAGCGGGGAAGGAAAAAGTTTTGGACTAAATTGCAAAATTTCCACATTTTGCACCAAGGTAAGTTTGTATGTAAATATTACAATAATTTCATGTACATTCTTATATTTCAGCCTATTATATAAATATACTAGCTGATGTTAAAATATAAATCGACTATTGGAAGAATGGAAATAAATATAGAGAGAGAGATCCGGTTGAACATTCTGGAGAGATCGAATGAAATAGAGGGCGTAGCTAGGTCACATGTATGATCTTGAGTGCACATCATGTGTACAAGAAAGCTACGAGACACCTGTAATAGCTAGGTCACATGTGTGATACGAGATGTATCCCATGTAGACAAGAGAGCTACGTGAAAGATAAATGTAGCTAGGTCGCATGCGTGATTCCAAGTGAAGGACACCATGTAGACAAGAGAGCTACGAGACAAATCGGCTAGGTCGCATGAGTGGTACTAAGTGTTCACCATGTGTACAAGAGAGCCGAACTAAATGAAGTATGATGGTGGGGATGTGTGCTGAAACCATTAAATATCGAGGATTGATCCGAATTGTTCAACGGGATGGTTTTGTGGTGATATTGTGGTTTGGACCTACACTTTTGGTGAATGAAATGTGGTGAAAATGATTTGTGGTATATACATATATAAGATAAAATGAGGTTAGCATAAAGAATGTGTGAAAGAGTGAAATTAGCATTAAAACTGTTTTTAGATGGTAGCAGTGACGTGATTTTGAAAAATCACCAAAAATAGGAGGAATATAATTAGAAGTTGAATGAGATGTGAAATTAAAGTTTAATGAGTCTACTTTCATGTAAAAGAAACAGAGCAAGCAAAGGAATTCTATATTTTGAGATATTTACAATTGTATGTGACTTGCTCAGGATGAATACGTGATCCCCTGTTCCAACTTTGAAAAATCATTAAAATTGTACAAAGAAAATTAAGAAATATAGTTTACATGCCTAAATTCCTTATTGAGACTAGTTTTAAATGAAACAGACTTCAGGGTTGTTTGAATTGTGTACTGAGAGAAATTCAATTCGTAGTGAACAGAGGTCAGATCAGTCGAGCTGTGTAACAGGGGAAACTTTAACTGATAAACTGTACTAATCGGCTGAACCAAAATTATAGAAAAAATTAGCAGAAAGCTTTATGAGTCTAGATTCAGGAAATTTTACGGATTTGAATTTTGAGTTTTGTAACTCGAGTTATGATTTATTTAGTGAATATGACGCAACAGAGACAGCTTAATCAAAGTGGAATGAATAGTGAAGTTAAAGTAGATATACTTGAATTGTTGTGTAAACATGTTAGATTCTTTAATTAGTATTTACATACTTACTTACTAAGCTATAAGCTTACTTTGTTTCTCTCTTTTGTCTTATAGTGTCCTCCGGCTTGCTCAGGAGTTAAGGATCGTGAAGATCTAACCGCACTATCATACTTTAGGGTATTTGAACTAAACGTTTTGAATTATGGCATGTATAGTAGGCTTAATTATTTTGTTAGGTGTCATATTTGTCTAGGTTTAAAATATTAGTTACAGTACTCGACCAGCTACTTTGTACAAGCCATTAAAGTTGGCTAATATTGTTCAAGACATATGTTATACGATGCACTATCAAATTGGATGACGTATTTATATCTCGGTTATGTTTAATGGTATGTGTTACGTTCTAGTAATACCTTGTATCCTGTTCCGGCGACGGTAACGGGTAAGGGGTGTTACATTCTTTGTTAATGAGATAGCTTGTATGCAAGCAAGAATGATGATTTTATCTAAGTGATTGTATGTTATCATGAAGAACTGAATGATTGTATGATCTTAGTCTTAGGAAATGTTTTCCATGAAAACTTAGTTTCTTTTGAGATTAGACGTGCATGAAGGTTTATATCTTTAGAATTAACTTAGTAACTTTCTTGAGGTGAAATCCTAGTAGACATAAAAATCTAAGATGATATAGACACCGTTTTCTTTGGATCGTTTGAGACTTTTCAAGCCCACCTTATGATATTAGACCCTTGAAACTATAATTTTGAGCTTAAAATGTCAGTTTATTGCAATGAACTTACATTACAAGCCATATCTCCATCTTTTGAAGTTATCCTAATTTTGTGCACCCGTCTTAACTAAAATTGTCTTGGTAAATGACATTTGAGGAAATTTTTAGAGGATGTACGTGCTCATACTTATAAAAAAAAAGAGCGAAGAAAAGTTTGCTCAGTTTCCACAAAGAAAAATGTCTGAGCATGAGCTCAAAATAAATTTGGGGGTATTCTAAAGGATCACTTAAAGAAAAAGGTGGAATTTTGAGAAATCCAAGACAAAGTTAAAGGTTAAGATTTTGAAATGGAAATGTCCCATCTCTTAAAACCTTACCTCTAACCAAGCCCCATTACAACCTTATAAAAGACCTAAAGATTTGATGATTATGTCACCTACATTAGTGGAGAGGAAGTACTAAGTTCAACATATGAAGATCATAAATAAGCGTTATGAGTGTTTTGCTTGATTAAAGAGAAATTATGTTGAATGAAGAATGCTATCTATGGCCGTGACATATATACATACTATGATTCATGTTGGCATATTTTGAAACTTAGTATAAAATTTTCAAATTTTTTGCGTATGATTTACTTGTTAATAAAGAAGATCTATGAGCATGAATTTATTAATACATGATTATGGGGCAAGGATTGATGCTACTTACACTTTTAGCAATTTTTGCTTTAGCGAGACCTTGTGCTATGCATGAACATTACTCAGGAGGAGTAATGATTTAAGTTTGGGCGTGTGTAAACTGAAAAATATATAGGATTTTTCCTATATAATTCGTCACTGTTTTACTTAAATTTATTGTTAAAACCAAGTCATTGTTTAATAAGTTAATGAAATATATGAAAATATGAAATTGGGACATAGAAATTATTAAAATGTGATTTTATGCTTTATTATATAGTTTTCATGCAGAAAATTGCTTCTTTTATATTAATTTGAGCATATTATATTTTCAAGCTATAAAGTGGGCCATACATGATTAAATTAAATAATAAAATATAAAGTTATATTTAATAATTTATTTTAATTTATTTCATTAATAAATTGGGTTTTAATTAATTAAGTAAATTGATTAATTAAAGTGGTTAAATTACATTCTTTGGTCTTCTAAATTATCTACTATTGTTGGACAAGTCTGAGAGCTTTATGTTGATTACAAAACCATCCAAATGGAGGACCAAGTCAACCCAAAATTCGGCTACATGTGGATGTTCATAAATCAAATTTTCGTTTAATTATTTAAGGTCCTTGAAGAGTTGAAGACATCAGAGATTTACTCGGAGATTTGCAATTGACTGAGTCCTGATCCTGATGATGTTGTGGCACTTAAATCAAGCCAAAATCAGCCACACTCCCACAAATCATGGCTGGCCACTCTTGGATGAAGTTTCAAGTGTGACAGCCCAAAATTGACCCTAGTCGGAAGGTGGTCTCGGGACCACAAAACCGAGGCATAAAAATAATTAAAAATTTATTTTGATGCCTATAATATGTGTGTGCTCATGTATGACATTTTATGATGATTGATTTAGTGTTATAAGGGTGAATTCCACAAGAAAGGACTTAGTAATGAACTTTGAAAGTATGATAGGAAATGTGTGATGACTAATTAAAGCATGCATGCAAAATAATGGACTTGCATGTCAAATTCCCCTTTATAGGTGGTGGCCGCCATGACAAGGAGGATGGGCTAAACATGTCATGAAACATGTTTTGTTGGTGCATTAGGGTGAAATAATAAACAAAGGTGTATGGGTGATAAAAAATGAAAAAAAATGTGTGTGAGTGTGGTAATCCCCCATTGCCGTGAGTTGTAGAGAAGGAAAGAAAAAATTTTGTTCATCCTTTCTTTGAGCCAAAACTAAGGAAGAAGGAGGATTTTTGCTTCATGCTTGGTTTGGAAGAGATCTAGAAGGAGATTTGGCCAAGTTTGCATCAAGATTAAGGTATGTATGAGGTTGTGTTAGGAGTTTCATGCATGTTTTGGTTGCTAACTTGATGTGCATGTTAGCCATGGCTCAAATCTTTGTTAAGCCATGGAAATGGTATTTGGCCAAAGTTGTTATGGTGATAAAGCCATTGCATGCTAAGTGTGAAGCTTGATGATGATGCATGCAATGATGGATTGTCTACTCTTGAGCAAGATTTTGAGCCTTCTTTTGATTTATCATGATTGAAGTTGAAAAGGAGCATGATTGTCATATTCGCCATTCATGAGCATGGTTCATGCTTCTTGCATGTTAGTTAAAATTTGTATTTTGGATGGCTATGGACACCTTGAAAATTCGCCATGCTCATATTGTATATATATGTTTGCACATGATGTTTTGGCTATGAAGTAAGTGATGAATAAGTTGGTTTAAAGAAGAAGATGTTGAAGAATAATTGTGAAATTTCAAGCCCAATTCGCCTAGCACACATATAAGTGCTTGATGCTATATTATAAGTTTTGAGCCACAATATGCAAAGCATTAACTAGTAAAATGCATGCTGTTTTTGTGAGGTATTAAGTGCATAATTGGCCTCAACATGTACATGAATATTCGGCCTTGGGTAGCCTATTGAAGGCCTTAGCATTTCCTTGATGCTCAAATAAATTGTATTGAATTGCTTGATGTAGTATAAAATGTGCATGACCATTGTGTATTCAAGCTAAAGAGTGGCCATATGACCATTTAAAATCCTTGTCATATTCGGCCATAAGCAAGCACAATGAGGTTTTAATAAATTGAATTTGTTTGAATTAGCTCAAGAGCTAAGAGGGCCACAATTGGACAAGGGGAAGGAAAAGGTGATCGAATAGCCGAAAAAGCCGTTCGACAACATCCGAGGTAAGTCCTCAAGAAGTGACCTTACTTGAATTATGTGAGATGAAATATGGATGTGTATGATTATTGATTATGTGTGTATGAGTATTTGAATTCCACCCGGGCTAAGTCCCGAAGGCGAATATGCTAATGATTATAATTGTGTTTGAGCCTTAGTAAGGAAAATGAAATATGTATGTCCAATGATTATTGATGTATGTGTGCATGAGAAATTGAATGATATCCGGGCTAAGCCCCGAAGACAATTATGCTGAAAATTATATCCGGGTTAAGACCCGAAGGCAATTGTGCTAGTAGCTATATCCGGGCTAAGACCAAGGCATTCGTGCAAGTTGTTAAATCGGGCTAAGACCCAAGGCATTTGTGCAAATCGTGATATCCGGGTTAAGTCCGTGAGGCCTTGGTGCGGGTTATCATAACCGGGCTATGTCCCAAGGCGATTGAACGAGTAGCGACGTCCGGTTAAACTCGAAGGTATGTGATTTGAAAATTATAAGCTTGCTGGAAAATTTCAGCTAATGCACTTGTGAAATTTCCCAATGACAAGGTAAGTGCGGTGTGTGCTTTGCGCTAGGAGTAAGAGCGTATGAATATCCGCTCCTATGATGGAGCGAGTTATCGGCCTTAATGAAGCCGTTATTTGTGTATGAACATAAGAGTTGGGATGGTAAAGTAAGTATGATTATGTGAATGCGCATTAATGAAATGATGCATTTAACTATGTGAATGTATTGCTGTAATTAGAGTTGATTATATTCCTTGAGACTTACTAAGCATAAAAATGCTTACTCGCCGCTTTGGCTCTCGGTTTTCTAGATTTCGCTCGATAGCAATCGGATTCGGGATCGTTGAAGTCGAAGTCATCCACACTATCAAGCCCCCATTTTGGTATAAATTCTTGGTTGAACTTGAAATGGCATGTATAGGACTACCCTTGTTTGTTAAATATGTGGTGATGTAAGTATGTACGGCCATGCGAAAATGGCTCGAAAAGGAACATGAACTTAGAATAATTGTGGTTTGTATGTATATATTTGGTGTCATGATGTGGCTATGGCTTGGAAATGGGAATGTTGGTCATATGATCAGCCATTGGCATGGTTAAAATGATCATATATGAACCTATGTATGGCAAAGACTAGTTGGTTCATGGAGACTACCAAATAGGTAAGACCTACCTTAAAACAGATGCTGCCAGCTGCAGTGACGTGAATGTGAAAAATCACCAAAATTCGTAGAAATGGAATTAAATAGTGAATAAGCTATGTAAATGAACCTTGATGAGTCTATTTTCATATGGAAGAAACGAAATGGTCATAGGAGTTACATGTTAAGAGATATTAATGCTATTGTGAGACAGGGCCAGAACGGTTTCTGGGTTCCCTGTCGCAACTTTAAAATTTACTATAAATTATCCAGAAAGAATTAGGCAACATACCTTATATGTACAGATTCCATTTTGAGTCTAGTTTCATTAGAAACAAACGAAACAAGCATTAAATCCCTGTACAGAGAGATATTCAAGTTATACCGCGTGAAGGTCAGAGCAGTCGATCCCTGTAACATGGGTGACTTTAACTAATAAACTGTACCAATTGGCCCATCCAAAATTCTAGAAATAAATCCATGGATGGATATATGAGTCTAAATTCAGGAAAATTTACGAAACCAGTTTCCGAGTTTTGAAACTCGAGATATGATTTTAAGGCGACAGTGATGCAGTCTTCCAGCCTGACTGGAAATGTCAAATTGGTGGGCAAACCATGTGAACTTGGCTTGTTAACCCCTCGTGTCCGATAACCGCAATGGTCTCTCGGTTCGGGTGTTACAATTTTATGGTATCGAGCCACGGTTTAGTCGATTCTAGGACTACCGTGAGGTGTTTGGGGTCTAGCTACACATGCCATTTAATGATGAATCGATAGTGTGGTGATTTCGACAATTTGACTTTGAGTTTGTTTATAGCAATGGGTCCCGATCCCAACCGAGCAATAGCTGATGATGTGGAGAGTGTGGCGCTGCCCCGCACAAGGGACAGCACCGGCGGACTCTCAACCTATGGCCAGCAATCCGAATGATGAGGCTAGGCAAGCCTTTTATAGTGTGATGAACGAATGGTTTAATCAATACATTCGAACTAACACGGCTGTCCCACGACCTCCATTCCCGACAAATGCAACCCCAAGACCTACAATACCTCTCCGAATCGACCAAATAAGGTCAAGTAAGCCCCAATCGATAGGATTCGAAAACATGGGGCCACTGAATTTAAAGCTACGGATGATGATGATGCCGAACGAGCTGAATTTCGGTTGGACAACACTATCCGGTGCTCGATGAGCTATCTTGTACACCGATGAATGCTTAAAGTGTACCATCTCCTTGCTACGTGATTCCACCTACTATTGGTGGAGTACTCGACTTCGTGGTACCTAGAGAGCAAGTGACTTGGGAATTTCTTGATCTTAAGCAAGGTTCTATGTCGGTTACCGACTATGAACGAAAATTTGTGAGGCTTAGCCGATACACGCGAGAATGCATTTCGTCCGAAGCTATCATGTGTAAATGCTTCGAGGATGGGCTGAATGATGATATAAGGATGTTCGTTGGCATTCTCGAAATACGAGAGATCGTAGTACTTGTTGAGCGAGCTTGTAAAGTCGAAGAGCTTAGAAAGGAGAAACAAAAAGCTGATGTGGGAACTGGAGAATTTCGAAAGAGGTCCTCGGGAAAGTCTCTTCAACAGGCACCGAAGAGATTTCGAGATGATGTGAACCGGTCTAGAGGCGCTTTGGGCTTTTTTAGACGAGGACGCGATCGACCCCCTGTGACCACACGAGTCACTTCGATCGCCAGTGGTGGAAATGATCGCCGAGAGAGGGCGGAGTGTCAACATTGTGGCAAATGGCATTCGGGGAGCTGTTGGTTTCGTGATCACTCCTGCTATAAGTGTGGATCGGCCGACCACTTTAGGAAGGATTGCCCGAGGAAGCTTGAACAGAATGTGAGTCGAGTGGAAACTCGGGTGCTACCATCGCCGAGGTAGGCCACCTAGAAATATGGGCAATGTCATGGCGGTCGAGAGGATCTAGAGATGCTACCATCGATCCGAGGCTCGTGCTCCTGCGAGGACTTATGCCATACGCGCACGCGAGGATCTGCCTCTCCGGATGTCATTACGGTGCTTTCACCCTTTTCAATACTAAAGTGATTGCGTTGATTGACCTGGTTCTACTCAATCTTATATATGTGAAACCTTAGCATCCAAAGAAGACTTTGCCTATTGAGTCTCATCGAGTTTGTAATTCGGTGTCAAACCCTTGGGTCATTACGTGCTTGTCAACAAAGTGTGCAAGAAAAGTCTCCTAGTGTTCCGAGGTTCTTGTTTCCGGCGGACTTGATGCTTTTGCCGTTCGATGAATTCGACGTTATTCTTGGTTTGGATGGGTTGACCATGCACGATGCGGTCGTAAATTGCAAAAGCAAGACTATCGATTTGAGGTGCGCGAATAACGAGATAATTCGGGTTAAGTCTACGGACTTAAAGGGTTGCCGGTGTAATATCGCAATGTTGGCCCGAAAATATGTAAGAAAAGAGTGCGAAGCGTACACGGCGACGTGCTTTCGATGACAAGGAATCGAAAAGAAACCCGAATCTGTGCCCGTGGTTTGTGAATACCCGGATGTTTTCCCTGAAGAATTGCCGGGTTTACCACCTGTTCGGGAAATAGAATTTGGCATCGAATTGGTACCTGGTACCACTCCAATTTCGATAGCTCCGTATCGTATGGCACCAACGGAATTAAAGGAGTTGGAAGCTCGATTGCAAGAATTGGTGGATAGAGGTTTTGCTCGCCCGAGTTTTTCGCCTTAGGGTGTGCCGGTGTTGTTCGTGAAAAGAAGGATGGAACCATGCGGTTGTGCATCGACTATCGTCGACAATAAAGCGACGATAAAGAACAAATATCCGTTGCCACGTATTGACGATTTGTTCGATCAACTGAAGGGAGCCTCGGTGTTCTCGAAAATAGATTTGAGATCGGGCTACTATCAATTGCGAATCCGAGATTGGACGTGCCCAAGACCGCCTTCGAAGCGAGATATGGTCACTATGAGTTCCTAGTGATGCCGTTTGGGCTCACTAATGCCCTCGCGGTATTTATGGATTTAATGAATCGGATCTTTAGACCATATTTGGATCGATTCGTAGTCATGTTCATTGATGACATCTTGGTCTATTCAAGAAATGAGACCGAACATCTTGAACACTGCGGTTAGTCTGCAAATTTTACGGGACAAGCAATTATATGCTAAGTCCAGCAAGTGTGAGTTCGTTAAGAGAGGTTAGCTTCTTGGGTCATGTGGTATCTCAGATCGGGTATTCGAGTCGACCGAATAAAATTTCAGCCATACTTAATTGGAAGCCTCAGAAATATTCTCGAGGTTCGAGCTTTTTGGGACTTGCTTAGGTTATTACCGACGATTTGTAAAAGGCTTCTCAACGATAGCCATGCCGATGACGCTTACTCCAAAAGGACGTTAAGTTCGAATGGACGGAGAAATGCCAAAAAGTTTCGATCAACTGAAAACTTATTTGGTGAAGCCCCAATTCTAGTGCAACCCGAGTCCGCAAGGAGTTTGTCATCTATAGCGACGCCTCTCTACTTGGGTTAGGTTGCGTATTAATGCAAGAAGGTCGAGTTGTGGCCTATGCGTCGAGGCAATTAAAGCCACATGAGAAAAATTATCCGACTCATGATCTCGAGTGGCCGCCATCGTATTCGCCTTAAAGATTTGGCGACATTACTTATTTGGTGAAAGGTGCCATGTATACTCGGATCACAAAAGTCTCAAATATTTGATGACCCAAAGAGACTTAAATCTGCGACAAAGACGTTGGCTCGAGCTGTTAAAGGATTATGAGTGATCATTGACTATCACCGGGAAAGGCGAATATGGTTGCGGATGCCTTGAGTCGTAAATCGTTATTCACTTTACGACGATGAATGTGCACTTGTCCGTCCGATCCGACAAAGTGTGTTAGTGGCTGAATTGAAAGCCAAACCATTATTGACACACCAAATTCGAGAAGCTCGTAAAGTCGACAACGAGTTGGTTGCAAAACGGGCTGCGTGTGTTCGAACAAGGACTCGGAGTTTCAAATCGGCGATGACGATTGTTTGAGGTTCAAAAGTCGTCGGTGTGTCCCAAAGAATTGAACTCATTTCGATAATTTGAATGAAGCCCATTGTAGCCGAATGGCAATCCACCCGGGGAGTACGAAGATGTACAATGATTTGAAACGTCGGTTTTGGTGGCATGGTATGAAGCGAGACATCTCCGACTTTGTTTCAAGATGTTTAATATGTCAACAAGTGAAAGCGGAACATCAGGTGCCTTCAGGATTACTTCAGCCAATCACGATACCCGAGTGGAAATGGGATCGAGTCACAATGGACTTTGTATCCGGACTGCCATTGTCAGCAAGTAAGAAGGATGCGGTTTGGGTCGTGGTAGATCGATTGACTAAGTCGACCCATTTTGTCCTCGTACGTACGGATTTTTCAATGGACAAATTAGCGGAATTGTACGTTTCTCAGATTGTGAGATTACATGGGGTGCCTATTTCCATCGTGTCGGATAGAGATCCGAGATTTACCTCGCGATTTTGGAAAAAGTTGCAAGAAGCTTTGGGTACCAAGTTGCATTTCAGCACCGCCTTTCACCCCCAAACCGATGGTCAATCCGAGCAGATAATTCAGATACTTGAGGATATGTTAAGATGTTGCGTCCTCGAGTTTAGTGGTTCATGGGAACGGTATTTGCCGTTGATTGAATTCGCTTACAACAACAGCTTTCAATCAAGTATTAAAATGGCACCCTACGAGGCCTTGTACGGTCGTAAATGCCGTACACCATTGTTTTGGACTGAGCTCGGTGAAAGTAAGATTTTCGGGGTGGATTTGATTAGGGATGCTGAACAGGAAGTGAAAGTAATCCGTGAAAGTCTGAAGATAACCTCCGATCGTCGAAGTAAGTCGACGCGGATCTGAAGCGTAAGGATATCGAGTATCGTGGGTGATAAAGTGTTCCTCAAGGTATCGCCTTGGAAAAAGATACTCGATTCTACCGTAAGGGCAAGTTGAGCCCGAGGTTCGTTGGGCCATATGAGATATCCGGCGAGTCGATCCGGTGGCATATCGCTTGACTTTGCCCCTAAACTCGAAAAGGTTCACGATGTCTTTCACGTTTCGATGCTTCGACGCTATAGATCCGATCCATCGCACGTGATTAGTCCATCAGAAATTGAAATTCAAGCTAATATGAGTTATGAGGAAGAACCGATTCGTATCCTATCACGAGAAGTGAAAGAGTTGTGAAACAAGCGGGTTCCGCTAGTAAAAGTGTTATGGCTCAAGCACGGGATAGAAGAAGCTACTTGGGAGACCGAGAACTCTATGAAAGACCGATATCCAAACCTATTTACGGTAAGATTTTCGGGACGAAAATTTCTTAAGTGGGGAGAGTTGTGACAGCCCAAAATTGACCCTAGTCGGAAGGTGGTCTCGGGACCACAAAACCGAGGCATAAAAATAATTAAAATTTATTTTGATGCCTATAATATGTGTGCTCATGTATGACATTTTATGATGATTGATTTAGTGTTATAAGGGTGAATTCCACAAGAAAGGACTTAGTAATGAACTTTGAAAGTATGATAGGGAAATGTGTGATGACTAATTAAAGCATGCATGCAAAATAATGGACTTGCATGTCAAATTCCCCCTTTATAGGTGGTGGCCGGCCATGACAAGGAGGATGGGCTAAACATGTCATGAAACATGTTTTGTTGGTGCATTAGGGTGAAATAATAAACAAAGGTGTATGGGTGATAAAAAATGAAAAAAAATGTGTGTGAGTGTGGTAATCCCCCATTGCCGTGAGTTGTAGAGAAGGAAAGAAAAAATTTTGTTCATCCTTTCTTTGAGCCAAAACTAAGGAAGAAGGAGGATTTTGCTTCATGCTTGGTTTGGAAGAGATCTAGAAGGAGATTTGGCCAAGTTTGCATCAAGATTAAGGTATGTATGAGGTTGTGTTAGGAGTTTCATGCATGTTTTGGTTGCTAACTTGATGTGCATGTTAGCCATGGCTCAAATCTTTGTTAAGCCATGGAAATGGTATTTGGCCAAAGTTGTTATGGTGATAAAGCCATTGCATGCTAAGTGTGAAGCTTGATGATGATGCATGCAATGATGGATTGTCTACTCTTGAGCAAGATTTTGAGCCTTCTTTTGATTTATCATGATTGAAGTTGAAAAGGAGCATGATTGTCATATTCGCCATTCATGAGCATGGTTCATGCTTCTTGCATGTTAGTTAAAATTTGTATTTTGGATGGCTATGGACACCTTGAAAATTCGGCCATGCTCATATTGTATATATATGTTTGCACATGATGTTTTGGCTATGAAGTAAGTGATGAATAAGTTGGTTTAAAGAAGAAGATGTTGAAGAATAATTGTGAAATTTCAAGCCCAATTCGCCTAGCACACATATAAGTGCTTGATGCTATATTATAAGTTTTGAGCCACAATATGCAAAGCATTAACTAGTAAAATGCATGCTGTTTTTGTGAGGTATTAAGTGCATAATTGGCCTCAACATGTACATGAATATTCGCCTTGGGTAGCCTATTGAAGGCCTTAGCATTTCCTTGATGCTCAAATAAATTGTATTGAATTGCTTGATGTAGTATAAAATGTGCATGACCATTGTGTATTCAAGCTAAAGAGTGGCCATATGACCATTTAAAATCCTTGTCATATTCGGCCATAAGCAAGCACAATGAGGTTTTAATAAATTGAATTTGTTTGAATTAGCTCAAGAGCTAAGAGGGCCACAATTGGACAAGGGAAGGAAAAGGTGATCGAATAGCCGAAAAAGCCGTTCGACAACATCCGAGGTAAGTCCTCAAGAAGTGACCTTACTTGAATTATGTGAGATGAAATATGGATGTGTATGATTATTGATTATGTGTGTATGAGTATTTGAATTCCACCGGGCTAAGTCCCGGCGAATATGCTAATGATTATAATTGTGTTTGAGCCTTAGTAAGGAAAATGAAATATGTATGTCCAATGATTATTGATGTATGTGTGCATGAGAAATTGAATGATATCCGGGCTAAGCCTCAAGACAATTATGCTGAAAATTATATCCGGTTAAGACCAAGGCAATTGTGCTAGTAGCTATATCCGGGCTAAGACCAAGGCATTCGTGCAAGTTGTTAAATCCGGCTAAGACCAAGGCATTTGTGCAAATCGTGATATCCGGGTTAAGTCCCGTGAGGCCTTGGTGCGGGTTATCATAACCGGGCTATGTCCCAAGGCGATTGAACGAGTAGCGACGTCGGTTAAACTCGAAGGTATGTGATTTGAAAATTATAAGCTTGCTGGAAAATTTCAGCTAATGCACTTGTGAAATTTCCCAATGACAAGGTAAGTGCGGTGTGTGCTTTTGCGCTAGGAGTAAGAGCGATGAATATCCGCTCCTATGATGGAGCGAGTTATCGGCCTTAATGAAGCCGTTATTTGTGTATGAACATAAGAGTTGGGATGGTAAAGTAAGTATGATTATGTGAATGCGCATTAATGAAATGATGCATTTAACTATGTGAATGTATTGCTGTAATTAGAGTTGATTATATTCCTTGAGACTTACTAAGCATAAAAATGCTTACTCCGCTTTGGCTCTCGTTTTCTAGATTTCGCTCGATAGCAATCGGATTCGGGATCGTTGAAGTCGAAGTCATCCACACTATCAAGCCCCCATTTTGGTATAAATTCTTGGTTGAACTTGAAATGGCATGTATAGGACTACCCTTGTTTGTTAAATATGTGGTGATGTAAGTATGTACGGCCATGCGAAAATGGCTCGAAAAGGAACATGAACTTAGAATAATTGTGGTTTGTATGTATATATTTGGTGTCATGATGTGGCTATGGCTTGGAAATGGGAATGTTGGTCATATGATCAGCCATTGGCATGGTTAAAATGATCATATATGAACCTATGTATGGCAAAGACTAGTTGGTTCATGGAGACTACCAAATAGGTAAGACCTACCTTAAAACAGATGCTGCCAGCTGCAGTGACGTGAATGTGAAAAATCACCAAAATTCGTAGAAATGGAATTAAATAGTGAATAAGCTATGTAAATGAACCTTGATGAGTCTATTTTCATATGGAAGAAACGAAATGGTCATAGGAGTTACATGTTAAGAGATATTAATGCTATTGTGAGACAGGGCCAGAACGGTTTCTGGGTTCCCTGTCGCAACTTTAAAATTTACTATAAATTATCCAGAAAGAATTAGGCAACATACCTTATATGTACAGATTCCATTTTGAGTCTAGTTTCATTAGAAACAAACGAAACAAGCATTAAATCCCTGTACAGAGAGATATTCAAGTTATACCGCGTGAAGGTCAGAGCAGTCGATCCCTGTAACATGGGTGACTTTAACTAATAAACTGTACCAATTGGCCCATCCAAAATTCTAGAAATAAATCCATGGATGGATATATGAGTCTAAATTCAGGGAAAATTTACGAAACCAGTTTCCGAGTTTTGAAACTCGAGATATGATTTTTAAGGCGACAGTGATGCAGTCTTCCAGCCTGACTGGAAATGTCAAATTGGTGGGCAAACCATGTGAACTTGGCTTGTTAACCCCTCGTGTCCGACACCGGCAATGGTCTCTGGTTCGGGGTGTTACATCAAGTGATGGACACTCCTATTTTTAGCAAACTAGCTCCCGTGTCTCACCTATAAATAAGACCCGATTTCTCACCTATCCATCATCCCTCACTCATTCATCATTCTCTCCTCTTTCAACTCTCTTAACTTTCTTTCCCCCTCACGCCTATCATCATCTTTGTATAAGGATTTTTAGCAAATTAGCCTCTTAAAGAGCCCTTGGTTGGCCACATCAGAGAGCCATCAGCATATGAGCAAAGCGAAGGAATGAAGGAGCCCTACTCAGTTAGAGTCTTGGGTGACAACCACTTCGATTTGGGTTTAATCTTTCTTTTCTTTAACTTAATTCAAGAATGTTTGCTATGTGTTTACTATTCTTGTTTACAAAAATGATAGCTTAATTTTATTTAAGTTAGGATGATTGCTTTGATTAAATAATAATTATTTGATTCATGCTTATAATGTTTGTGCCTCAATCAATCATGTTTTCAATTAAAATCAAGTTTGTATTTCGTTCATACGTGATTGAAATGAACCTGAATTAGCTGATCAATCCTAACCAGATGATGGATAATGGACACATAATTGAAATGTGCATGCTCAATTTAGATCCTAACCTGATTAAATTGCAGGTTACATAACAACCTGAACCAGACTCTGTTATCTACATAGTTTTTAGATTTGTGTGATTAAATTGTTTCAAACTTAACATGTCCCTGTTACCTCGCATGAATACTAAGAAACCCTTAGTAAATAAGGATCAACAAAATACGTATTTACTAAGTAAAGAATTTCAAAAGGACCTAATGCGGTTTCCAAACTCATGAAAGATCGAGTTGCCATGGAGTGTTTTTCCGAATATTGATAAGCATGTTGATAATAATTTGAGTTTAATTAAAGTAATCTTCCTAGATTATTTATGTTATAATTGTTGTTTATTGTGTTAGTTCAGCTAAAATATATTTCAGTCATATAGTTGCATGTTAGGATAAATCACATTAGGGATCATTGCATCTAGATTAATTTTACATAATTTTAATCAATACTTCCAAATCAAATTGTGTTTCTATTTACCAAGTTGTTAATAATATTTTTATAATTCAGTGATTTAGCCTGAATACAATCCCTATGGAGACGATAACTTGATACTTACTTATTACTCGATAACAGCTGTGTACACTTGCACAAACCCGAGCGTTACAGTAGCCAACTCTAAATCATGCGTTGGATAGTTCTTTTCATGTGGTTTCAATTGTCTAGAGGCATAAGCTATAACTTTTCCTTCTTGCATCAAAACGCAACCCAAACCATTCAATGACGCGTCGCTATAAATCACAAACTCTTTACCTGATTCAGGTTGAACCAACACTGGTGCCTCAGTTAACAATGCTTTCAACTGATTGAAACTCAGTTGACATTTTTCGAACCACTTGAATTTCACATCTTTTTGTGGCAATCTGGTCATAGGTGTAACAATCATCAAAAATCCCTTAACAAAATGTCGATATAACCAGCTAACGCCAGAAAACTTCTAACTTCGGATACATTCCTCGATGGTTTCCAATCAACAACTCTGCTGAAATCTTGCTCGGATCAACTCGTATACCTTCTGCTAAAACAATATGCCCTAAAAATCTAACTATCTGAGCCAAAACTCACATTTACTGAATTTATCAAACAATTTCTTATCTCTCAAGGTTTGTCACAAAATTCTCAAATGCTCGGCATGCTCAGACTCGGTTTGTGAATAGATCAGAATGTTGTTAATGAATACAACAACAAATCTATCTAAATATGGTCTAAAAATCCAGTTCATCAAATCCACAAAGACTGCAGGAGCATTAGTTAATCCGAAAGGCATAATAAGAAATTCATAATGTCCGTGCCTCGTTCTGAATGCAGTTTTCGACACATCTGCATCTTTCACTTGCAATTGATAATAACCAGATCTCAAATCAATCTTCGAAAACATTGTTGCTCCTTTCAACCTTGTCTCGATAACAGATGCTTATTCTTTATTGTAACTTTGTTGAGTTGTTGATAATCAATACACATTTTCATTGATCCGTCTTTCTTCTTTACAAATAACACTGACACACCCTAGGGTGAAAAACTAGGTCGTGCAAAACCATTATCAGTAAACTCTTGCAATTGAGATTTTAATTCTTTCAGTTCTATCGGAGCCATTTTGTATGGAGCTATCGATATCGATGAAGTTCGTGGTACTAACTCAATAGCAAATTCAACCTCTATGATCGGTGGTAACCCCAGTAATTCTTCTAGAAACATATCTGGAAACTTACAGACTACTAGCACTGATTCAATTTTTGATTCAGACACTTTTGTATCTAGCACATACGCAAGGTAAGATTTGCAACATTTCCCCATAGATTTCTGAGCTGACATCGATGAAATCACAATTGGCAACCCATTAAACTCATCAGATTCAATTCGAAGGATTTCACTATTTTGATATTTCAATTCAATAGCCTTTCGTCTACAATTTACAATGGCATCATGTAGAGTCAACCAATCCATACCCAAAATTACATCAAATTCATCAAATGGAAAAAGCATTAAATTAGCCGAAAAATAGTAACCTCGAATCATTAAAGGACAGATCTTGCAAACTTTATCAACTAGAGCATACTTGCCTAAGGGGTTCGATACTTTAATCACAAACTCAGTAGATTCAACAGGTAATTTATTACGAGACACTAAATTCTCAAAAATATACGAATGAGTTGATCCAAGATCAATCAATGCAATAACGTTAGTGTTGTGAAGAGAAAATGTACCAGTAATAACATCTGGTGATGACGTGTCTTCGCGAGTGCGAATAGCATAAGCTCTAGCAGGTGCTCTGGCCTCGGATCCCATAATTGAATATTTTCTCACGCCTCTACTACTTGTCACATTTCCTGCATTTCTCGGTGGCCTCCATCTATTAATTGTGTTACTCATTCTTTCATTCTAAATCTTATCTTTCTCAGCTAACTCTGGGAAATCATGTATGAAATGATCTTGTAAACCACATTTGAAATAAGCTTGGTTATTCATTCTATATTCACCAGGATAACGTCTTCCACATTACTGACATTCAGGTGTATAATTTCTCACACTGCCAACACTCGATATCGTTGTAGCTTGAGCTTTAGGACTGGAGTATTGTTTTCCACAATCTCTATTCGAATACCTAATTGAAGCATCTGGTCGAATGAACAAATCTCTAGATTTCTTTGATAGAGGTTGATATGGCTTATTCATCGCTCTTTTTCTCGAATCCCTAGCCTCTGAATCTGCTTTTCTCTTTTCTTTACTAAGCTCCTTGGCTTTGCAAGCTCTATCAACCAAGACAACAAATTCTTCCAATTCTAGAAATCCGACTAGAAGTTTAATATCTTCGTTCAACCCATCAACAAATCGTTTGCACATGATTTCTTCAGTAGAAACATATTCATGAGCACACTTAGTAGAAACATATTCCTGAGCATACTTACTTAGTCTTACAAATTCTCTTTCGTACTCAGACACAGTCATTCGACCCTATTTCAATTCTAGAAACTCTTTGTACTTTTGATCAAGAAATCTTTGACTTATATATTTCTTCCAGAACATAGCCTGAAAGAATTCCTAGGTCACTCTTTCTCTCGGTACCACTGATACCAATGTATTCCACCATTGATATGTTATATCCCTCAATAATGAAATGGCACATTTTAAAAACTCAGCTGGGGTGCACGCAAGCTCATCGAATACCCGAATAGTGTTTTCAAGCCAAAATTTAGCTCGCTTGGGATCATCATCAACAGTAGCTCTGAACTCTTCAGCCCCGTACTTTCAGATTTTATCTACTGGTGGCTTATTCAGTCATTGAAGTTCCACAACTTGAGGAGCTATGGGAACCGATTAGGATTAGGTGGGGTTGGAGGTTGTTGAGAAGCCAGATTTGTCCGGACAAATTGCATGGACCATTCATTCATAATTTGGAAAAAGGCTTCTTTGGCCTCTCGTCTATGACTACTCGATACATTTCTAGACTTAGATGGCGCTGTCCCTTAGGCAGGAGCTAGCATTTTACTCTCGACATCATCAGCCACAGTTCGATTAGGATCTATTTACTATATGAAAACACATTTTAAATTGTCAAGAGTCATCATACTATCATAGTTTATATATGGCATGTATAGCTAGACTCTTGCACAGGCTACGTTAGTCCTAGAATCGACTAAAACGTGCTCTGATACCAATAAATGTAACACCCCTCACCCATATTCAACACTAGAATAGGGTTAAAGAGCATTACCGGACTTATACCACATTTTAAATATACATTTCACATACAATTAATCAAATCATATACATTCCATTCACAACCAAATATTTTGTCCCTAATACGAGCCTACGAGACTCAAAACATGCATTGGGAGTGGTTCGGGACTAAACTGATAACTTTGGAAACTTTTTGAACACTTAGAAAATTTTTCCAAAAACAGGGGACACAAGCTTGTGTGACCTGCCTATGTGTCTCAAACGGCCAACAGACACGCCCATGTCACAGGCCGTGTGGACATTCAAAATGGGAGCACATGACCGTGTCCCAGCCCGGGTTTAACCCCATGTAACTCTTTGACTTAGGTCACACAGCCAACACACACGCCTGTGTGGCTAGCTCGTGTGCCCTAAATTTGGCCATACATGCCCGTGTGCCAGGCCGTGTGCTAGGCCATGCCAAACCTATACGGCATACTGACTTATGCTACACAGCCAAGTCACACGCCTGTGTGTAAGGCCGTGTGGAGCATATTGACTTGATTTTAATTTCAACACCAGGGGACACACGGCCGCAAAATATAACCGTGTGTCACACACGATTGAGAAACACGCCCATGTCTCTGCCCGTGTGGACAAAAATAGGCTATTTACCAAGCCATTTTGCCACCCAACTTGCATAAACCTACACCAAACCAAATTGCACACTTCATGGCATAAAATAGGCATCTAAACCAGCTCCAAGCAAGTTCAAATCATGCTTGTCTCATACCATTAATCACAATATACACAAATCTCAAAATTTACCAATTCATTCATGTCAAAATCATAACCAAAACTATATAAATAATCCACCTACTATATGTAATATTTTACCTACACATAACATGATAATACATCTCCAATATTAATCCATTACTACCTTTAATTAAATCTCAATAAACCATTCACAAGACAATTATAAACCACACATCAAAGGCCATTTGCATATATAGATATATATACATCCAAAACAACCAAAATGAGCCAACTTTCATGGCTATGCACAAGACTAAATATTTAACATTTACAAGACATTTCAAATGATACAACACATTACAAAATATACCATAATGACCAAGTCCCTATACATGCCATATATTCAAAACATAAGCTTAAAATTACCAAATTGACAGTTGGATAGTGTGATGTAGTCTCTGATGATCCCCGAGACTGCGCTAGCTTTAAGATCTCTATAAAACATGGAAAAATAACAAAGTAAGCTTTATAGCTTAGTAAGCTCGTATGAAATAAACTCAATCTTAACATGAATATACAAATAATCAATTTGAACATAACAACATGTAATTCATTCAGCTAACAAACCTTTCACATTTTCAATCATAATCTTATATATGAACTTCATAACTTCTTCGATTTAAGCTTATACGATTCATGTACATACATGTATAATTTATTATCAGTCTCACACACAACCACGTCTTTCAGTTACCCATTGAACCATTCGGAATACTATCAGATACATGGGAAACTCACACCCAAAGTGCCACATATATAGCCAAAGCTATCTCAATCTCATATCACATATACTGCTTACACTAGAGCTATCAATGGGCCTGCTCACACAAGCTATAAGTTGAGAGATAGCTAGACGGTGCTACTCAAACAAGCTGTCAAGTATCCGCAACACATTTCGATATACTCAGCCACCTGTAGGACGTACAGGACCAGCACCCGGATCACATAATCATAATAATCCCCTAATGACATGTCACTAGTATCCGAATCTTTTCCTAAGGTTCAACCTGGATTTCTAACATCGAATCGTCGTTGAATCATTGTCGAATGTGTCCGTAATCTTGTATTAACAGTTTATGCAATATAAAAGCATTTAAAACACATTTATAATGAAACTTATTATATACGAACTTACCTCGAATGTAAAAATGGCTAAACTAGTCGATTAGTCGAAAACTTTGTTTTTCCCTCGATCTAGATCTGAGTTTCACTTTTCTTGATCTATACGTAATCAAAATTAATTTATTTAATCATCTCTCTATTCAATTTAGTCCAAAATTCACTTTAAGGAATTTTTACATAATTGCCCCTAATGTTTCACATCTTTTACAATTTAGTCATTATTACATTAAAACACAAATTCATGCAATTTAACCACAACCCATGCTAGAAAAATTACAAATAAGTCCTAGTAGCCCATATTTTCCATTTGTTTCACATTTTAACTACAAAGTTTCCACATTTCACAATTAAATCCCTAATTAGCATTTTCACTAAAAATAACTTAACAAAACTTGTATAACTATCATCAAACATTCATAACCTATCATCAAACATCAAAACATACATGTATTCATCAATGGAAAACCCTAAAAATTTAACAATTTTTCAAATTAGTCCCTATGCTAACTAGATCTAGTTGCAACAATCACAAAAACATAGAAATCATTAAAAACAGAGTCAAAATATCACTTACATGCTCAAGATACTATGGCTGAACCTTCAAAGCACAAAAATGGTGTATTTTTCTTTCTTTAAATCTAGCTAGAAGAAGATGGAAGCCTTAAAATTATGATTGTTTTATTTAATTAACTTATATTTATAAATTACCAAATTAACCTTGTTATTAATTCATTAAAATTCATTAATAATGTCCATCTTTGTCCACTCACACTAATCTTGGTCTAGTTACAACATAAGGACCTCTAATTTAAGATTCCTTAGCTAATAAATACCTTTAACTAATAGAACATCACTTTTACATTTTACGCAATTTAGTCCTTTTTGTCGAATTCAACACTCAAAAGATAAAATTTCTGAACGAAATTTTCACAGCATCATTCAATCATGCTGTAAACATTATGATAATAATAAAATAATAATTTTAGCATCGAATTTGTGTTCCCGAAGCCACTATTTCAATTTGACTAAAAATAGCCTGTTACAGTATGTATGTATGTATGTATGTATGTATGTATGTATGTATGTATGTATGTATATGTACGTAGGTAGGTATGCATGTTTGTGATAGGATGAAAATCATGAAAGTAAAAAAAAGAAATGTATGTAATGTGAATGTAAATACGTTAAGTTTATGAATTCCCTATTAAACAGTCTTAGATAAAGTTACAAGTATAGTTGGATGTCGTAGGATTCGTTAAATGGAGATATTCTAGCTCCAATTGTGTATTAATTCGGTTATATATTGATAAGTGCCAAGCACATATTATTTTGGTTATATATTGATGATCAAGGGTGGATATATATATAATTTAGCACTAAATGCATTTAACACGTATTCCTTTGATACATAATGATGACCAATGGTGGATATATATACTTTAGTCCTTGACACATATTACTTCAGTAATATATCGATGAGTGCAAAGCACATATTACTTTGATTTTTTATCAATGATGTGGATTTTAAGTGTGTTGGTGGATTAATCCATGTATCTAGTCTTGAGTCCGTGTTCGGTTAATAAGGGCTAAAATATTAATGCATTATGATTAAAGTATAAAGTATGGTTGAAAATGAGATATGAAAAAGGCATGTGATTGATTATGAATTTGATACGTGAAAAATTTTATGAAATGAATTAATATGTTTATGTATTGAATTCAAATTATACAAGCACCACTAAGGATCTAATGCTCAGCGTGTAGGCATGTTTGTTAGGTAAGCTAGTATTAGCGGGATCATGTTAGATTAGCTCCAAGGCACCCAAAGATTACAGCTCAGTTCTAATACACTTGATTTGCATATAATGAACAATAGAAATGTCTTGGCATGCACCTAGTGTTAATGGTAGATGTTAGAGTTCATTTGGTTGATTTTGGTTAAAAATCAGGATTGATTTGTAATTCAAGTTATGTAGTGTGTATAATGATCATATTCAGTATGTTAACAGAAGTGACTTTGATGCAAAGAGAATTAGGAATATGAATATTTGGTATGCAATTGGTTAATTTCTTGTTTTCCAAGATAGCTAAAATGGTGTTTAAGTTTGGTAACTTGTAACCATGATTAGGTTCCATGGTGTTTAAATGTGTTGTATGTTTAAATCGTGTTTAGAACTGCAAAAACTGAATATCGATAATGGCAATATAGAATGATCGCAAAGAAACAGAAAAAAAAAGAACACACAGATTTTATGTGGAAACCCTTTTAGGAAAAACCACGGGCAAAGGAAAAGAAAATTCACTAATGTTGAAATTTGAATGATACAAGAGGAGTTTCGAATACTTCTATTTATAGGTTGAAAAACCTTATTCTAATCAATGTAAAATAGGAGAAAAATTCTCTACGGATTCTACTTATAAAATCAATATCGAATAGAAGAAGTGTACTTATATATGGATTCTACTTGTCCAGCCTGTACAGTGCCGTGGGACCCTGCAACCCCAGTCGCAACCCTAGTCCAGTTTTATGCTTAATGGGGATTTGCCGCGGCTACGGCCGTCACCCCCACAAATCCCCCTATTTTGCCACTGTATTTTATTATTATTTTAACATGAATTGAGTCACACAACTCTAACAAGAACCTAATTATTAAGTTTCATAAGTCATGGGGAAGATTTGGTAGTGTTTAAGGCCAAAAATAATTGTTATAGGGTAATTTATTTAGTGCAGGAGTTAAGTGTTTAGTACCTCCACTTTAGGTACATTTACCTAGTTGATAGAATAAAATTTTCTACAATAATAGGGCTAGGTACTAATACTAAGTCCTAAACATGGTTCCTACACTATTTTGTTAAAATTAAACCCTTAGCCCCAAACACCTCTAGACATTTAGGAATTGTTTTAAAATTCTCCCAACTTGATTTTAAACTCTTCAAATTGAATTTGATAGCTCGATGAAGAATACCTAAAATGCCAAGAGGGGGTGAATTGGCCTTTAAAAATTTTGGTGAAAGCAAAGACAAGAATGAAACAAAGAACATAAAGAATTTAGTGTGGTTCAGCCCCAATTGTCTACTCTACTACCTTAGCTTTCTACCACTAAGGATTTTCCCAAATTCACTAATTTATTCAACCTTTGAGGACACGGTTTAACCTTACAACTACTTAATATTTCTACCCCTAAATTTTAAGTTTCAAACCCTCTCAAAGAGATACAAATGAGCAAACAAAGAAACAATCCTTACAATATAAAATTGTTTGCAAATTGAAGCACAAATGCAATGAGATACACTAGGGCAAAAGAATAGAGATAAAGCTCACAAATGTATGTAAGAAGAATATGAAAAGGCTCTAAAGTTGTTTGCTTGATGATTTTTGCTTGAAAGTGCTTTCTTAGATGTTGTAGAACTGTGAAAGATGGTATTTATACCCCCTAATAAATTTCCAGCCGTTAAGCTTGTTGGTGAAGTTAATATGGCCATTAGGGATGCAAAACCAAATCATTTCTTTCACCTGCTGCTGCGAGTATCAATTCCGACAAAGAGGGTATCAATATTTTTTGTCATAAATGTTAATTCAGTGACCGTTGGAATGAAACAATTGATACTTAAAAAATATTTTCTCGATACTTCCTGAAATAGGTATCGATACCGGATCGATACTTCATAGGGTTTTTGAGAAACAAAATACTATTTTGGTATCATTTTTAAGAAAGGTATCAATTATTTTCAAAATGTATCGATACCAAAAGCATGGCATTGATAATTTTTAAGGTTTCTGAAAATAGAATGCCATTTTGTCTTGATTTTTCTAAAGGTAATGATATTTTCAAAATTATTGACACCTGTCCATAAGGTATCAATACCTTTTGTCCTGGAGCAAAATTGACTTGTTTAAAAAAACATTTAAAATGATTTTAACATGATTGAATTCATTTTGACTTGGTTAAAATAATTTGCACTTGATTTTAAAATTGTTTCAATGTTTTATCTTTTAGACTTCAAGTTTAAAAAATATTTTGTCAATTTTAGCTTATATTTAGAAACACTTTTAATTTGTTATATCAAAATCTTTTATCAAATAAAGCTTAGTTTAACAATCTCCCCTTTTTATATAACAAAATATTTGGTAAATTTGTTTTTGAATAATTACTCCCTCTTAATAAAAGACATTTTAAATTTGAGGCCAAAATAAAAGTTTTCATTTAAGTTGGCATTCATTTTTACTTAAAAAAAATTTGGTCACAAAAATTTGCATTTAGTTATCATCAAAGAGTAATCAATCAATTTACCTTAATTTATCTTTTCTTCTCCCCTTTTTTGGTATATCAAAAGACACATAAAGCTTTAGGAGAAAAAAACTTAGCTCATCAAAAGATAGATAAAGTTGAACGAGCAAAAAAATTGTATCTTAAAATTCAAAGAAAGCAATAAAGTGCAATAAAAAGATATAGACATAAACATAAAAATAAAGGTGTAAATGTTATGAAAATGAAATGTATGGTCTAGAGCTGGTCTAATCTCATGATGAGGGTAGAAAGGAGGCATGAAATGGAAACGGGCTAAGAGAGATGTCATTCGCGTCTCCAAAGTCGAGAGACAAGATTTAACATATTCCTTAAGACCTCAAATGTCGTTACTCATGTAACAGCCCAATTTTGGGCTTAGTCGGAACAGTGGTTTTGGGACCATAAATCTAAAGTTAGAGAAACTATTTTATTATTTTTAATGTTTTTTTGTGTTATAGCATGATTATATAGGTGCATGAAAATTTTGGTGAATCAATTTTAGCGATTGTGAACTTAATTGTGAAAAAAGACTAAGTTGCATTAAGTGCAAAAGTCCTATTTTGATAGCTAAGGGTGTTAAATAGCTAGAGAACCAAAATTGGTGGTCTTTAAAGGGAAATTAGACCCTTGGATAAGTGATGGACGGCCATAGGAGACAAAAGATAGAGAAAGTCAAAATTAGGTGGGAATTTGGTAATTTATTTGACCAAAATGAAATAAAATAAAGAGGAAAAGATATCATCTTTTTCTCACTCTCTTCACCACCAAAAATACCAGAAAAAATAGGGGTTTGGAAGCCTGAAAAATTTCACCCACTCTTTACCTTCACAAGTAAGAGATTTTGATAGTTTTTCTTGATGATTTTTGTATTTTTGGACACCTTGTAGCATGAGCTTTCAAATGAGGGGACTGTTTTGGAAAATAGTTGAAAGTTTAGGGTTTTTACATGATAGTAAACATGTTGATTTCTGAAATTTTATGGAAGAAAATGAATCATGGTTGTTAAATAAACAACCTTTGTGAAGTAGTTTTCATGGAAACCTCAACTAAGGACCATTTTGCATAAGTTGTAAAATAGGTGATAAATGTGTGAAATAATGAGAATTGTGGGCTGCTTCTAGTATAAAAACTATTCGGCTAGGCTTGGTTAGTGAGAAAATGTGATAAAAATCAATTTTCGGACCTAGGGGTAAAATGGTCATTTTGTAAAAGTCTAAGGGCAAAATGGTCATTTTTCCTAATTATGAATTTTTGAGTGTCTAGATTAATATGCTGATGAAATGAATGAATTTCTACCATTTTAGATCAAGAATTACAAAATCCGGGCTTAGACCGGGGAAAAGCAAAGCTAGCGGACTAAGTTGAACTAGTTGCCTACATTTTGTATACCAAGGAAATGATTATGTATGATGAATATTAAGATAGTAGAACTCCATTTTGAGCCTTAAGAAATAAATTGGATATTCATGCCATGACATTCGGGTTATTTGTGTGCTAGTTCAAGACATGTCTGGTGTAACGCCCCCTTTACCCGAGACCGTCGCCGGAGTCGAGCACGAGGCATTACTAAACTTATTTGAGCACTTAAACAAATTCAAACAATTTATATCACACTTTCCAGACAAGCTGTCCAACTGTGTGATAGTTGCTAAATAATTCATATCTTGAGTTATAAAACTCGAAATCCAAATCCGTAAATTTTATCTGAATTTATACTCATATATCTACTTACTAATTTTTTTCTAGAATTTTTGGTCAAGCCAATTAGTACAGTTTATTATTTAAAATCTCCCCTTTTTCAGGGTTTGACTACTCTGACCTTTGTGTATTACGAATCATATATCTCTCTGTAAAGAGCTTCAATGACTATGCTGTTTGTCTCTAATAAAACTAGACTCAATAAGGAATCTGTACATATAACGTATGACTTCTAATTATCTTTGTAAAATTTATGGTGAATTTCCAAAGTCAGAACAGGGGATCCAGAAATTGCTCTGGCCCTGTTTCACAAAAATTTAAACATCTCATAAAATATAGCTCATATACCTGTTTTGCTTCTTCCATATGAAAATAGACTCATCGAGATTCGATTCCATAATTTATTCATTATTTAATTCCATTTCTACTATTTTTAGTGATTTTTCAAAGTCAAACTACTGCTACTTACCGAAAACTATTTTAGTACAAATATTGTTAACTAGTTTATAACATCTTTACTTCAATTCATTCAAACTCTATACATGCCATATAAATCTTCAAACATAAAACAAAAGCTACCGAATTGATCTGGATAGTGTGCTTTGTTGTGTTGATCCGATCTACCCACTTCACTTCAAGTCAATCTACATAAAAATATTAAACACACACAAGTAAGCTTATTGAAGCTTAGTAAGTTCATAGGTTAAAAGTAATGCTTACCAAACATAATATTTCCAAACAATACCAAAACATTTACTAAAGTTTCGTGATTCACAACCATTGTTATAATAATTCACATAGTTGAGCTCAACAAGAATAACTACTCAATCTCTTTCATTTGGATCACTTCTCTTTTATTTCTTATAATCAAATTAGGAAACGGCTTACGAAATTGAGTACGTCGTTGCTCAATGCCACGATTCACAACTCAGTATGGTTTTCCTCATTGAAATACCATACCTACATTTTTTAACTTCGGTATGGGAAATGCCATACCTACATTTCTTAACTCAAGATGGATTTGATAATACCATACCTACATTTCACATTTCAAGATGGATAATACCATACCTACATTTCACAACTCAGTATGGATGATACCATACCTACATTTCACACTTTGCCATGGAACAACCATGGTCTTATCAATCAATTCATCACACGTCACGATACGAACGTACTCAATCCTGCGTTTTTCCTAATTTGCATTTCCACATTTATTCTTTCATTAACAAAATCTACACAATCCCACAACAAATTCGTATATAATAACACATTATATACTTCAATCATTCACAAATAAACATCTAATTTCAACCATATGAACTTACCCGGCTAATTTGTAGAAGATATTGAAATTTTGGGACTATTCGCAACTTTTTCTTTTCCTCGTTCTTCTTTGGATTCTTGATCTATAATATAAAATATTTCTACTCATTAGCATTTATTTGATTTCTATTTCACTTCACAATTTATGCTGTTCAAATTTCAAAATTGCACTTTTACCCCAAAATTTACAGTTTTCACAATTTAGTCCCTACTCAATTCACCCATCAATTGAACTAATTTTTCTCAATTAACACTTTATTTTATCATTATAAACTATTTCAAAACCTTTTATATTCTGAATTTCAACAGCAACCTTCAATTCACAACTTTTTCACAATTAGGTCCTAAATATCATTTCCTATCAAAATCACTTAATAAAACCACCTTAATATGAAATTAGAACTTAAATTTCATAATAATTCATCATAAAATTCCCTTATCCATCCAGGGTAACTTCCAATTTCACCCATAAAATCAAAACTAATGAATTCTACAAGTGGACCTAATTGTAAAAGTCATAAAAACATAAAAATTATCAAGAAAAAGCAAGAATTAGACTCACATGATGTAAAAATATGAAAACCAGCTTTCTCCAGACCTTCTATGGCGTTTTGGCTGAGAAATTATGAAGAAAATGTCTAGATTTTTCAATTACATCATTATTTAACTATTAACTTTTATCTATTTCCAATTTTGCCCCTTGTTCACATTGTTTTCTTGCTTATTTCATACCCAAACCGTCCAGCCATTAACCTTTGGGTCTAATTGCTCTTTAAATCCATCTTTTTAAATACTTAAGCTATTTACTCACAATTTAACAAATTTTGTGCTATTTTCAATTTAATCCTTTTCAATTAATTAGCCATCCAAACGTTAAAATTTTCTAACGAAACTTTAATACTAACTCAATGACACTCCATAAATATTTATAAAAATATTTATAGCTCGATTTTCAACTTTGAGGTCTCGATACCTCATTTTTGACTCGTTTGACCTAATAAATTCTTTTAATTCACTAATTTCACCATTTCACAAATTCTTCTAAATTCTTACTTGACTCATAAATATTAAATTACTATCTTGTTCAATCTTATTTGTCGAATTTAGTGATCTCAAATCACCATTTCCGACACCACTGAAAATTAGGCCGTTACATCTGGGACATGGATCGGCCACATTATGAAAGCCAGTGTAAGACCATGTCTGGGACATGGCATCGGCATCAAGATGTAAGCCAATGTAAGACATGGCTGGGACATGCATCGGCTATGAGATGTGTCAGTGTAAGACTATGTCTGGGCCATGGCATCAGCAAGGATATGTGAGAGCTAGTGTAAGACCATGTCTAGGACATGGCATCGTCCTCGATTTTGATAGTCAGTGTAAGACCATGTCTAGGACATGGCATCGACTTGATGGATAAGCCAGTGTAAGACCATGTTTGGGACATGGCATCGGCATTATACCCTATGTTTGAAGCTTAGTGAATATCCGATAGCATTCCAAATGGCCCAATGGTGAGAGTTACAATTTAAGTTAAACGAGAAAAGTATAACCATGTTGTGAGTGGTACAGGTACCTATTTGAAATGTATGAGATGTGAGCTTAATATACGCTATGTGAATTGTATTGGATAGTGATAAGTAAGTTGTGCTTATGCCTACTTTTGTATTATGAACATGATGATGAATGATAAAGTTGTTGTTATATTTATTTGCATGCAACTTACTAAGGTTTATGATTACTTCCTCTCCTTTCCATTTTCTTATAGTGCCGCCTAATTAGGTCGAGGATCATCGGACGTCGGACGCATCGATCACACTATCAACTGAAGCATTTGGTATAGTTGGTTTTGTTATTTTAAATATGGCATGTATAGGGCTTAGACTTTTGAGTTTTATGTCAATGTTAATTTGGCCAAATGTGTTGGCTTGGGATGAATCCCTTCATTTTGTATAAAGCCTTGGATAATGGCTAATGTTTGTTATTGATATATGCAAATGATGATATTTTCATGGGTGAGTAAATTGCATGAATGAGATAATGCCTTGTGTGGCTGATTAGACCTTGTATTGTTGTGTGGATTTGTCATGTTAGATGTTATGTAGGTTAATGCAAGTAAGGGTGGCAAAAAGGCTTGGTAAATAGCCTTATTTTGTCCACACGGGTAGATACACAGGCGTGTGTCTAGGCCGTATATGACACACGGTCAACCCCATGGGCGTGTTATCCAGCAGTGTGTCCCCTGTACATTAAATTAATAAGTCAGAATGCAGGCAGTAAACATACAGGCAGAGACACGACCATGTGTCTCAGCCGTATGAAGGGCACAGCCTAGCATACGAGTGTGTGCCTTAGCCGTGTGACCCTTAAGGGGATGCTGATGTCAGAAACAAAATGTCAAGGTTTTTGGGCAGGGGCTGAGACATTGGCATGTCGAGGCCGCGTGAGGGACACGGGCCATGGACACGGCCGTGTGTCAAGCCGTGTAAAACCCCTGTAGGTTTGAATTGAAAAATAAATCCACATGGGTAAAGGACACGGGCATGTCCCTAAATGCATAGGCTGTGTGCACCATACGGACCAACAGCACGACCATGTTCAAGTTCCACACGGGCATGTTGCCCTCTTACACGGGCGTGTGCCCTGTTTAGAAGGTCATTTTCTAAAGTTGGTTTAAGGACCCGAGTTGGTCCCAAATGGTTTTCCAATGGATGTTTGGGGCTTCATAGGCCATATTAAAGAAGTTTAGACCAAGTTTGAAAAAGTTTTAAATTTTAACGGGCTTGTATGATCTAACTTAGTACATGGTATGTGATTTGTGAACGGTAATGCCTCGTACACGGTATCAACGTCAAACTCAGGTAAGGGGTGTTACAGCTCAATGAATGGATAGCATCGAGGATAGCACTATTAACCTCGGAGATGGGTTGAGCAGCGTGCAAAAAAGAAACCGGTAGAGCAATGGGCTCGGGTACCGTAATATCGTCAAAAGCAGCATCGATGTTGTTATCTTTATTATCCATCGGATGGTTATGTTTCATCCAAGTGGTGGTGGTAGCATCAAAATGATATCCCACATGATGTAGGGCTCTATAACTAATAGGTTGGTTAGAAGAAACAGGGGTGTCTCCATGGGTGCTAATTCCTAATTGCTTAAAAATGAATGACAAATACGTACTATGAGGAACAGTGACATTTGTATTCATCTCCCTTCCAATAGCTTTCATAATGTCATTAAACAAGATAAGTGCAATGTCAAGATGCCTATCAAATTTAAAACAATCAAGCCACCAATAATCAGTGTTTCAAAGCTTAGGATGCTTTTTGATAGGTCTTAGGTTCTAAGTGAGAATTAAATGGAGGACACGATCATGGAGATTGAGTTCAGATGTCGATCCAGACTGGATAAAAAGGGAGGCATGAAAATGCCATTTTTCATTTGAGGAACCTCCTGAATGTAAATGAAGATAATCGCCAAACTCTTTGAGAGTGAGGCGAATAGGAGTCCCCATTAAAAATGAGATGATGGCAGTCATGGAATCGCCGGACTCATCATTTTTTAGTTTGAAATTTGAAAAGAAATCTCAAACAAGATATAAATAAGTTGGCAAAAAAAAACTTAAAAATTCCATCCAGCCACAATTTTGTAAAATAGGTAGATAAGTAAAGCTAATAGCCTCTGACATGGCTATATCAACTTTCCTAGCCTCCCAAACACGTTTTTGACACAAAATATGATTTAAAAATATATCGAGTGTGTGAGCCTTGAAAACGTGTGCTAAACGATGACTCCAACTCACTAGATGGATTAGAAGAAGATACACTAGCCCTCGAACACTTCTTTGGGACCATACTAACTATTAACCACTTAGAAAAACACTAAAACCAAAAAAATATCTCTTTGAGGAATTTTTTCAAACACTTGGTGGGTTATGGTTTAAGAAAAATTTTAACAAAAATCTTTAGGAATAGGTGACTTACTGTAATAAAGCATGATATATATTGTTTCAGATATCCCAATAAACCATTAACAAACATGATTTTAACCTACATTTGTCAAAATAAATAAGTTGAGAGTTTTGGTTATTTACCTCAAAAATGTTGAAATAGGAAAAATCTTCAAGCAAGGATGAGCAAATCTTGTGAAAATGATGTTTGAAGGTGTAAAAGAGCCAATATTTTTTGAAAGCAATGAAGAAATTCGAAAAAAATTGGAGCGGAGACGAGAGGTTTTTCTGTGGAGGGAAAAACAAGTTTTAGGTTTCTTTGGTTTAAAACAGTAGCAAGCACCTTTAAATCCCTAGTGGTATCGATATTTTTTCACTAGTATCAATATATTTATAAAAGTATCAATATTTTTAAGTTGGTATCGATACCATATTTTTAAGTTGGTATCGATACCAAATTATCATCCTGTTTTCCAAGTGCAGTAAAATAGCAAAAATGAGATTTTTAGGTTGTATAGTTTTCTAAGGGTCCTGAAATGACTCCAAAATTTTTCCTAAACATTTCATATACATAAAGATCTGTAATGTGAGTAAAATGCATGAAACAAAGATATGTTAAAAAAATACTAAGTTGATACCACATCTCTAAAATGTAAAAGGAAATGAAGTCAAAATAGAACAGTTTTTCACATGAAACTCCCTCTACCCTTTTTGCATATAAAAGCCATAAAATCTATACTCAACAAGCTTTTTATGATAAAATAATCAAGTAAGGTAGAATAAGATTGTAACACAAAGTCAAGGCAAGGTTGTTCAACCTAGTTCTCCCCTAAATGTCCAAAATCTTTCTTTGTCTAATGGTTTTGTAAAAATTTCAGCTAATTGGTTTAAGGTGTCTATTTACTCTAGAACTATTTCACCCTTTTGGACATGATCTATAATGAAATGATATCTAATTTCAATCTGTTTAGTTCTGCAATGTTGGATGGAATTTTTAGTGAGACAAATAGCACTAGTATTTTCACACTTGATAGGTGTAACACCCCGTACCCGAGACCGTTGCCGGAGTCGAACACGAGGTGCTAACAGACTTAATTCATTTACTTTCACAGTCCATTTAAAAATTTCCAGACAAGCTGGCTAACTGCGTCACTGTCACCTTAAAAATCATATCTTGAGTTCCAAAACTCGAAAATCAGTTTCATAAATTTTTCCTGAAACTAGACTCATATACCCATCTACAGATTTTTTTTCTAGAATTTTTGGTCAAGCCAATTAGTACAGTTTATTAGTTAAAGTCTCTCCTATTTCAGGGTTTGACTGCTCTGACCTTCATGCATTACGACTTATATATCTCCCTGTACAGGGCTTCAATACTGATGCCGTTTGTTTCTAATGAAACTAGACTCGAAAAGGAATCTGTACATATATGTCATGACTTCTAATTATCTCTGGTTAATTTATAAGGAATTTCCAAAGTTAGATCAGGGGATCCAAAAATCGTTCTTGCCCTGATCCACGAAAACTTTAACATCTCATACTATACTATTCATATGATCGTTTCGTTACTTCCATATGAAATTAGATTCATATAGGTTGGATTACATAATTTATTCACTATTTAAATCCATTCCTAATATGTTTAGTGATTTTTCTAATTTACAACACTGCTGCTGTCAGCATCTGCCTTTAAGGTAGACTTTACCTATTTCATAGTTTCCATGATTCAACTAGCCCTTTAGCATATATAGCACAAAATATGATCATGATTAACCATTCCCACGGCCCATCATTACCAAATATATCCACACCTCTCAATAACCGTATACATACAAAATGATTATACCACTATGCTCAAAATACATAAGCCATTTTCGCATGGCTATCCAAATATATACAACACCAAAGTACTTGACTAATAACAAAAAGGGTAGTCCTATACATGCCATTTTCAGAGTTCAACCAAAAGTGTACCAAAAGGGCTTTGATAGTGTGGGCGATTTCGACTTCGACAATCCCGAGTCCCGTAGCTGACGAGCCAAAATCTATAAGACAGAGAATCAAAGAAACGGAGTAAGCATTTAATGCTTAGTAAGTTTTGAGCAAAACAAAGTGTTCTCATTCACTATCATTGGTTATTCATTTCAACTATTCGATGAGGTTAACCTAGAGCTTCATCTCGAACTATAATATCAATAAACGCATCACTTGGCTGTCTCATATATACTTTCGAATAATAATGACCTAGATGGTCAAATATTTCCAAAGCACATTCTTCATCAATTTTCAACTTTCAATAATCCTTTCCACTTGTTCATAATCACATCCATATTTTAAGTATTTCAACATGACAAGTACTAAATTACCGTAGGTACATAAAGAACCAGACATATTCCTTATCACATATCGTAAACTTACAAGACATAATCCTTACCTTGTACTGGCACATCTAGTGAACCCAACCCATACTCAAATCATAAGGCTTTTGGGCAGAATATGCATTAATACATAAGAATATTTCGTCACATACTTCATTATACAAGCATACCATTACCAATTAGGTCATTCTCATATTTGGAGTTATAATATTAATCGCAGTTACCTACCTCTTTGATATTGATAATTCACCTCGAAATCATTCCGCCGATGAGTAAGTAATACGTACCTGAACATCTTAAATACATAATACTTATTTGATGGTAACTTATTGCAGATACTCAATATCAAAGTCTTACTTGAATCCTAGCATTTAGCCGTCGGGTCTTTAAAGCTCGGATATAGTACGAGCACGAAGCCTACGAACATTAATTAGGATAATATTCTCGCATAAAGCCTGCGGGGTTTTAACCCGGATAAAATCTCCACACGTGGTCATCGAGTCTTACCCGGACAGAATCTCCACACGTAGTCATCGGGTCTTACCCAGAATATATTTCCAAGTTTCATGTACATTTAATCACATGTTACAACATTCACATCGACTGTCATATTTGTATTTCATTTGCCTCATCAATTATCTAATAATACACACCTTTCACATTTGATCATTCGGCTTTACCAAATATACATCTCTCATACATATTTCATATTAGCCATTTGGCTTTACCACATATACATATCTCATACATGTCTCATATTAGCCATTCGACTTTAACACACATATATATATTTACCTTGTACATCAATTTCAACAATGGCTTATAAGCAACTCAAACAGTTTCATTAATGTTTACAACAAAATCACATATTCACTACAATCTGTTTTTCCTGAGCAATAGTCACTAAATTATTTATAATTAGAGCTACAAAACTCCAAATCAATTTCCGTTAATTTTCCCTGAATATATACTAATATATCTTCCATACCTAAAATTTTCAGAATTTTAGGTTTGGTCAATCAACACCATATTTTTCTTAAAGTTTCCCCTGTTTCACTATTTGACTAATCTGACCACTCTTCACTACGAATCAAATTTCTCATTGTACAAAATTAAAAATGTGTTATATTTGATTTCATTTGAAACTAGACTCATTAAGGAGTCTAAACATATAAATTTTGTCTTATAAACATTTTTTTACAAATTATAATGATTTTCTAAAAACAGAATAGGGGATTTCGGAGTCATTCTAACACCGTCTCACACAACTTTAAATATCTCTTTATAGGAAATTTCTTTGCTCACACGGCCTTTTTTATAAGAAACTAGACTAATTAAGCTTTGATTACATATTTTATTCAGCCTATAATTCCACGCCAATAATTTATGGTGATTTTTTAAAATCACGTTACTGCTGCTGTCCTAAGCAAATTATTACAATTTGCTCTTAAATTTCCAAGTCCAAACACTTATGAACTTACCATTTGAGTTTAAAACATATCATGGCCACACCATATCTTATTAAATCAACCCATTATGTTCTATTATGATTGAATTTACTCAACGTTTAATCACTTAAAACTTACCTCGAAAGTGGTCAACGACTAGATACCCACGGCTATTCGTTTACTTTCTCTTTTCCCCTATCCGACTTTGATCCTCTATGCGCTTAAGCTTGAGTAAAACAATAGATTTGCTTAAGTACTTAACTAATATTATTCACTTAACAATCACATTTGGCAATCACATATCATTTAATCTACATCTAAAACAATAGATTATGTATCATATTTATGGTCAAACATAGCAAGAAAACTAAATAGGCTTTACTAGCCATACTTAGTTCTATTATAACATAACTTCACTTACTTATATGCACATTAACTAAGCACTTAACAATTTTCGTTAGCCATTAAACTCATTCGGCACAAGCCTACTTCATTTCAATTTTGTCACTCTTGAACTTATCCATAATATCCTAAGTTCATTTAGTAGCTAGGCAACAATTATACAAAACAACAAGCATTTAACAACAATGTACTTAACCAATTCCTCAGGCATACATTCGGCAATATATATATATGTTAATGACGAAAACACTTAGGCCAATTCTAAAACATCCACGAATCATACTTCCAAAATGAGCTACTTCTATGGCCGATTATATTTCATCATTAACATACCTCATTTTTGAATCATATAATCAACATCACAACACATCTCCAAAACACAAATCATACCTATCATATTTACTCATATGGCCGAATATACATACCCCCATATAATATCATTTTCATTTCATTTAACACTTAATTTCCACCACATAAACACTTGGCGAATAATCCTAAACTAGCAAAACTCCACATTTTTCATACCATCTTTTAAATTCACATATATCTATTTAGGTAGCTCATATTTTCCCTTTCTAATATTTCTATCCAAAACATCAAAACACTATCCTTTTTGCATTTACCCCATAATACCGTATGCACAATTTGTCACCAAAACTAAAGAAAAATCAACATATGGGTTGCAATAAGAGCTTGACTACTAGTTAGATTCTCATAAAAATCAATAGAAATAACATGAACTCCTACCTTATTTAACCTCCAAGATAGCCGAATGCCCTAGACAAGTTCCTTCCTCTTTCCTTTTTGTTTCAGCTGTGCAAGAAGGTAAGGAAGATGAACACACTCTTACCTTTATTTCCTTAAAGGTGACCAAATGCCTTAACTTCAATTTCCTCTCTTTTTTTTTTTCTCTTTAGGTACGGCAAATGGGGAAAAGAAGGATGAACATACCTTGTTTCTATCACTCTTCCATTCTTTTAATTATTCTTTCTTCCATACTATAAAGCCATTAACTATTATCATGCTAAAATAAAATGCATATAATATCTATCAACCATCATTATGGTAGGCCACTAAATTAAAGTGGTCCATTTGACATGCAAGTCCCTCATGTCAATAACTCATGCATTATTTGGCCACTTTAAATTTCACCTATCACATTTTCAAGTCCTATCACATGGGTCCTTTCTTATAAATTAGCACCTAATTGATAAAATCAAGGCACGAAATATTCACACATACAAATTCCACATACAATAAGCACAGAAAATAACATCTAATTATTTTTGTGACTCGGTTTTGTGGTCCCGAAACCACTTTCCGACTAGGGTCACATTAGGGGTGTCACAATAGGAACGACATCTACATCAATTCCATAGTCCTTAAGTTGCTGTTTCATCCATAAAATTTGAGCACAACAACTACCAGTAGAAATATATTCCGCTTCGGTGGTGGACATGCAACATTATTTTGTTTCTTTGAAAACCATGAAATTAGCATGTTGCCTAAAAATTGGCAAGTACCAGAGGTGCTTTTCCTATCTAATTTGCAACCACTAAAATTCGCATCCGAGTAAGCATGCAAGCTAAAGGATGAGTCTCTAGAGTACCAAAGACTAAATCTGAAGTATCTCTAAGTATCTAAAGATTCTCTTAAGGGCTTGTAAATGTGATTTCTTAGGACAAGATTTATATCTAGCACACTACACTAAATATAATGTTGAGTCTACTTGCGATAAAATAAAGCTAAGAACCAATTATTGACCAATAAAATTTTAAATCGACACATTTACCTTTCTCATCTTTGTTAAGCTTTGTAGAATAAGACATTAGAGTAGATTGTGGTTTGAGAGTGTCCATCCTAAACTTTTTGAGCATGTCCCTTGTGTACTTAGCTTGATTAATGAAGATATCATCCTTTCTTTGCTTGATTTGGAGACCCAAGAAGAAATTTAGTTCTCCCATCATGCTCATCTCAAACTCACATTGCATTAGCTTAGAAAATTTCTTGACAAAGAATATCATTAGTAGAACCAAAAATAATATCATCAACATAGATTTGAACTACTAATAAATCTTTATCTTTTATTTTAATAAAACGTGTTGTGTCAACCTTCCCTTTACAAAAATATTTTTCAATAATAAAATTTGATAATCTTTCATACCAAGCTCTAGGAGCTTGTTTCAAACCATATAATGCTTTTGAAAGTTTGAAAATATGGTTTCGAAATTTTGTATCTTCAAAACAGGGTGGTTGTTCAACACATACTTCTTCATTTATAAAACCATTTAGAAAAACACTTTTTACATCCATTTGATATAATTTAAAATTATTAAAGCATGCAAAAGCTAAAAGCATTCAAATGGCTTCCATCCTAGCTACGAGAGCATATGTTTCATCATAATCTATTCCTTCCTCTTGAGTGTAACATAGAGCAACAAGTCTAGCCTTATTCCTTACTATGTTACCACTCTCATCTAGTTTATTTCTAAAAGCCCACCCATTTTGTACCTATAGTATATTTATCACTAAGTTTATCAACTAGGGTCCATACTTCACTTCTCTTAAATCGATTTAACTCTTCTTGCATGGCCAATATTCAATATTCCTCATTTAATGCTTCTTTGGTATTTTTAGGCTCAATGCATGAGATAAATGCAACATACTTACAAGTATTTCTAAGAGAAAATCTAGTAATTACCCCTTGGGATGGATCTCCCAAAATCATACTATCCTTCACATAGTTGAACTCTCTTGGATGAGTAACTTCCCTTTCCTCAATTGAAAGTTATTTTAAAGCATATTGTATTTTTTCTTGAATTTTTCCATTTGATGATTGATCCTCTTTATTGAAAAATTCAACATTATCATCACCAACACAAAAATTCTTTCTAGAAGGAGGATTAGAGTCATAAAAAATAACATGTATAGACTTTTCTGCTATTAAAGTTCTTTTGTTAACGACTTGATAAGCTTTAGAATTTAAAAAACAAAAAATAAAAATTCCTTCAACACTTTTTGCATCAAATTTACCAAGATTAACTTTTCCATTGTTTAAAACAAAATATTTGCATCCAAAGGGATGAAAATAACTAATGTTAGGCTTTTTGTTTTTGAAAAGGTCATATGGAGTTTTGTTTAAAATAGGCCTAATCATCACTCTATTAATCACATAGCAAGCGGTGTTTGTGGCTTCTGCCCAAAAATATTTTGGTAAATTATTTTTACAAAGCATGGCTCTAACCATTTCCTCTAAAGTTCTACTTTTCCTCTCACAACTCCATTTTGTTGAGGGGTACTTGGTGCAGAAAAATTATGGCTAATTCCATTCGAGTTGCAAAAATTTTCAAAACCAAGATTTTGAAATTTAGTTCCATGGTCACTTCTAATACTAGTGATAGAGTCACCTTTTTCATTTTGGTTCATTTTTTAAAATGCGATGAATTTCTAAAGCTTCATTCTTAGTACTTAAGAAAAGAACCCAAGTAAATCTAGAATCGTCATCAACAAGCACAAAAGCATATTGTTTTCCACCCAAGCTAAATGTCCTATTTGTACCAAACAGGTCTATGTGAATTAGTTGAAGAGCTCTACTAGTTGATGCATCATTAATAGGTTTAAAAGAAATTCTTTTATGTTTATCCTTAATACAAGCTTCACAAACATTATTCACATCAAAGTCAATTTTAGATAATCCTCTTACTACGTCATTTTCAACTAATTTATGCAATATACTCATGCTAGCATGTCCTAGTTTTCTATGCATGTAACACCCCAAACCCGGCGTAGATGTTATAACCAAATCTGGAGGTGTGACACCCCTAATGTGACCCTAGTCGGAAAGTGGTTTCGGGACCACAAAACCGAGTCACAAAAATAATTAGATGTTATATTCTGTGCTTATTGTATGTGGAATTTGTATGTGTGAATATTTCATGTTTGAATTTTGTTAATTGTGAGTGAATTTTATTAAATAGGACTTATGTGAAAGAATTTAGAAATGTGCTAGGCAAATGTAAGTGGCCTATTTATGCATGTTGCAAATTAATTGTACTTGCATGTCAAATTCCCCACTCTAGAGGAAGTGGCCGGCCATGATGGTATGGGATACAAAAAAAACATGCATTTTGTGTTAATATTATAATGACTACATGGTTTTATAATAGGAAATAAGTATTAGAAAAAAAAAAAAAGAAAGCCATACATTCCCACCTTGTTCTTGCCGAATGTTGGAGAAAGAAAGAAGAAATATGCTTTGAGAATTTCAGCAAGATAGCAAGCTAAAATCCAAGGTATGTGCATTGGGTCAGAGAAAATTGAATCAAAATTGGTTGATCTTTGTCCTCCATTGCCGTAGCCTAAAGGGAGGGAGAGGAAAGTTTGGTTGCTTTGATTTTGGCTTAGAAGATGGCTAGAATGAGGTATGTATTGAATGATTCTTGAAAATCTATGCATGTTTGAGATGATTAGTTCAAACTCTACTCATCCCATAGATGTGTTTTGGTTTTGGTTTGATAATGATGTTAGTGATGGTGAGTTTCAGTCATGCATTAACTGAAATTGTAAGTATGATTTATGGTATAATTTGTGTGATGGAATGGTCTTGAGAGTTGGCTTGATTAAATGGGTAAAATGCTAAGTGTTTTAAAGATGATGTAATGGTTATTTCGGTTTATGTGAAGTAAATATAGATGATGGTTATAAGCTGTTTTATGATTTGATAATGGTGATTAAATCTTGTAGTTAAGTGTTTATATATATATATATATATATATATATATTAATAATGAATTTAGTTGTACTTGCTATGTGAGAAATGTGCAATGCTATAGGTATTTGATTATTAGATATGGTTATTTTAAGTTGATTTGTGATGATATGATTGCATTGATGAAGTGGTGGGAAGAATTAACTAATATGCTTGATACTAATGCCGAAAATGAGAATGTTGTACTTGAAAAATGTAGGTGAACATGACAAGTGTATTCGCTTAGGGCCTAGAGGATATGAAAAATTGGTATTTATTTTTGATTGTGTGTGTATGACCATGGATAATTGGCTGCACAAATATTATGAATACATAATGTATGATAAGTTTATTAAGTTACAAAACATTATACATGATCGGCTAATGTAAATTATTTGAGTAAAGTATATCTTGATGGTACATTTCGCTAGTATAAAATGTATATGGATGTCGATGACTATGTTTAATTTGGGAAGTAAATTGTTTGATCTAGCTCAAGAGCCTAGAGGATCAAAGTTGGATAAGGGAAAGAAAGAGGTGATCGAATAGCCGTCGTAATCGTTCGACAACGTCCGAGGTAAGTTTTAAGTGATCAAACATTGAGTAAATTCAATCAAAATAGGACATAATGAGTTGATTTAATAAGATATGATGTGGTCATGATATGTTTAAAACTCAAATGGTAAGTTCATAAGTGTTTGGACATGGAAATTTAAGAGCAAATTGTAATAATTTGCTTAGGATAGCAGCAGTAACGTGATTTTAGAAAATCACCATAAATTGTTGGTGTGGAATTATAGGCTGAATAAAGTATGTAATCAAAGCTTAATTAGTCTAGTTCCTTATAAAAGAGGCCGTGTGAGCAAAGAAATTTCCTATAAAGAGATATTTAAAGTTGTAAGGGACAGTGTCGGAATGACTCGAAATTCCCTATTCTGTTTTTGGAAAATCATTATAATTTGTACAAAAATGGTTATGAGATAAAATTTATATGCTTAGACTCCTTAATGAGTCTAGTTTCAAATGGAACCAAATAGAACACATTATGAATTCCGTACAATGAAAAATTTGATTCATAGTGAAGGGTGGTCAGATTAGTCAAACAGTGAAACAGGGGAAACTTTAAGAAAAATCTGGATTGATTGGCCAAACCTAAAATTCTGAAAATTTAATGGGTGGAAGATACATGAGTCTAAATTCGGGGAAAATTAACGGAAATTGATTTTGAGTTTTGTAGCTCCAGTTATAAACAACTTAGTGACTGTTGTTCAGGAAAACTGCTTGTAGTGAATATGTGATGTTGTTGTAAACTTGATGAAACTATTTGAGTTGCTTATAGGCTATTGCTGAAATTGATGTACAAGAAAAATATGAAATTTGTATGAGATATATATATGTGATAAGGCCTAATGGCCGATGTGATGAATGTGAAAGTGTGTATATATGTGATAAGGCCTAATGGCCGATGTGAAGAATGTGAAAGTGTGTATATATGTGATAAGGCCTAATGGCCGATGTGAAGAATGTGAAAGTGTGTATATATGTGATAAGGCCTAATGGCCGATGTGATGAATGTGAAAGTGTGTATATATGTGATAAGGCCTAATGGCCGATGTGATGAATGTGAAAGTGTGTATATATGTGATAAGGCCTAATGGCCGATGTGATGAATGTGAAAGTGTGTATATATGTGATAAGGCCTAATGGCCGATGTGAAGAATGTGAAAGTGTATATATATGTGATAAGGCCTAATGGCCGATGTGATGAATGTGAAAGTGTATAAATGTGATAAGTCCCGAAGGCATTTGTGTCAAGATTATATCCGGGTTAAAACCCGCAGGCTTTATGCGAGAATATTATCCTGATTAATGTCCATAGGCTTCGTGCTCGTACTATATCCGAGCTTTAAAGACCCGACGGCTAAATGCTAGGATTCAAGTAAGACTTTGATATTGAGTATCTGCATTAAGTTATCATCAAATAAGTATTATGTATTTAAGATGTTCAGGTACGTATCACTTACTCATCGGTGGAGTGATTTCTAGGTGAATTATCGTATCAAAGAGGTAAGGATTATGATTTGTAAGCTTAAGTATGGATGTGATTATGAACAAGTGGAAAGGATTATTGAAAGCGATAATCGATGAAGCATGTGCTTTGGAAATATTTGACCATCTAGGTCATTATTATTCGAAAGCATATATGTGGCAGCCAAGTGTTGCATTTAATGACATTATAGATCGAGATGAAGCTCTAGATTAACTTCATCGAACAGTTGAAATGAATGACCAATGATAGTGATTGAGAACACTTTGTTTTGCTTAAAACTTACTAAGCATAAATTGCTTACTCCGTTTCTTTGTTCTCTGTTTTATAGATTTTGCTCGTTAGCTATCGGATTCGGGATCATCGAAGTCGAAGTCATCCACACTATCAAAGGCCCCATTTTGGTACAATTTTGGTTGAACTTTGAAATGGCATGTATAGGACTACCCTTTTGTTGTAGGTCATGTACCTTTCGGTTTTGTGTAAACTTGGATAGCCATGCGAAAATGGCTTATATACGTTTTTAGCAAAGTACTATAAACGTTTGTATGTTGATAACTATGAGGTATGGAATTGTTTTGAAACGATTAGCCATTGGAATGGTTAATCATGATCACACTTTGTGCTATGTATGCAAAAAAAGGGCCAATTGAACCATGGAAATCATGAAATAGGTAAAGCCTACCTTAAAGGCAGATGCTGACAGCAGCAGTGATGTGGATGTGAAAAATCACTAAAAATAGTAGGAATGGTATTAAATAGTGAATAAATTATGTAAATGAACCTTGATGAATCTACTTTCATATGGAAGAAACGAAACGGTCATATGAGTTATTTGTTAAGAGATATTAAAGTTCTCGTGAAGCAGGGCCAGAACGGTTTCTGGATCCCCTGTTTCGACTTTGGAAATTCATTGTAAATTAACCAGAGATGATTAGGAGTCATGCAATATATGTATAGATTCCTCTCTGAGTCTAGTTTCTATATAAACAAACGGCATCAGTATTGAAGCCATGTACAGGGAGATATCCAATTCGTAACGCACAAAGGTCAGTGTAGTCGATCCCTGCAACAGTGGAGACTTTAACTAATAAAATGTACTAATTGGCTAGACCAAAAATTCTAGAAAAAATTATGTTGATGGACTTATGAGTCTAGTTTCAGGGAAAAATTACAAAACTGATTTTTGAGTTTTAAAACTCAAGATATGATTTTTAAGGCGACAGTGATGCAGTAACCAGCTAGTCTGGAAAAATTTTTTTTATGGACTGTGAAAACAATTAAGTTAAGTCTGTGTGCACCTTGTGTTCGACTCCGGTAACGGACTCGGGTACGGGGTGTTACAGGAGGTGCCACAAAGAATGAGTTTTAATAACAAAATCTACACGTTTAAACCATTTCATTTTTCCAACTCTTATTTTCTCTTATCCATTATTGAAATGTTTATTCAATTAATCAATTTTCCTTAAAACGTGTTTTATAATGGAAGCTTACAAAAAACATTGTATTTAAAGAAAAACAGTTCGTATTTTTAGAGTAAAAACCATAGCTTTTAAAGATTAATTGCAAATTAATTACTAAAACGAAAATCCAAATCCAAAAGAAAATTAGCCAAAAAGTCTAGAGAGTCCGGAGAGTCCAATTATTACAAAATCCCAAAATAATCCTTAAAAGGAAAACCATAAATCTAATCAGTTTACAAACTCGTGGTCACCGAGAGGCTCTGTCGCACAGATCTGTCTAAGCTTGTGGATTACCTAAACAAAACAGACAAACAAATGTGAATTTTCGTAAACCCAGTGTGCAACCCAATAAAATTAAGCATGCAAACATACAAATACAGAGTCAGACTCATGTCCTTTTTCAGATATAGTAAACAGAACCAGATATACAAATCAGATACACAGAATCCTAACCCCATCCTCTACACACCAACTCCAACCATCCCATCACACCATATGGGGTTAGAAACACCCACCCATCCCTACATACCATATCGTGTCATTACGACACATGTTAGATAATGTGCAACCAAGCTGCCAGAATATAGATGATGATCGCTGTACAAAATACTTCCTCTTCATATACAATTCCCACCCCACAATCATATACAGAAACATATACAAGATAACATACTAGACGTGCTCAACATGCTTATGTACATATATTAGAATTGTAACACCCCTTATCCAAGTCTGAGACCGGAGCTGGGCACGAGGCATTACCTGACTTAATCGCATGCATTTAATCTTTTCTGAAATGTAAAAACTAGGTCAAATTAAACTTTCATTTCATAGTCCATTGATTCCTAATATGGGCCTACGAGGCGCAAGTCATACTTTGGAAACAGTCCAAGATTAATTCAATCTTATGAAAACTTTGGAAAATATCACTTGAAACAGGGCACATGCCCGTGTGGAAGGGCAACACGCCCATGTTGTCCTTATGACATGGTCGTGCTGAGGGCCTGTGAGACACACACGGCCTAAGCATCTAGGGACACGCCCCTGTCCCATACCCATGTGAATTAAATTCTAAATTTGAACCTATAAGGCTTTTCATACGGCCTGAGACACGCCCGTTCTATAGCCCGTGTCCCTCACACGGCCATGACACACCCGTGTCTTAGCCCGTGTCTAAAAACCCTGACATTCTGTTTCTGACGTCAGCACCCAATTTGGGGCACACGGCTAAGGCATACGCCCATGGCCAGAGGCCGTGTCCTCCACACGGTTAAGACACATGGCATTGTCTCTGCCCGTGTGTTTATTACCATGCATTCTGACTTGTAAATTTTACGTGCAAGGGACATACGGCCGAGCAACACGCCCGAGGGCTGAATGTGTGTCACACACGGCCTAGACACACGCTTGTGTCTCTATCCGTGTGGACAATATAAGGCTATCTACCAAGCCTTTGCCACCCTGAAACAAAATCTAACATCAACCAACACATCAAAGACTAACTTAATATGATTTCTCAACCAAACAACCATAGTTAAGACCTATATACATTACATATAATCAACCATGCCAACAATTTCGCATTCATTAAAGGCTAGCTTGCATTCACATAATAACTTTCAATATTAGTCATTTTCCATGGCCTTATACAAAATAAATCAAATGCTAAAGTAAGTAAACATATTTGGCCAATTAACAATGACACAAAACTCAAAACTCAAGGTCCTATACATGCCATAATCAAAATGAAAGATCTAACTATACCAAGTGCTTCGGATGATAGTGTGATCGATGCCTCTAACGTCTAACGATCCTCGAGCTAAATAGGCTTCACTATAAGAAAATGGAAAGGAAAGGGAGTAAGCATAAAACTTAGTAAGTTACATGCAAATAAATATAACAACAACTTTACCATTCAACACCATGCTCATAACACAAAAGTAGGCATAAGCACAATTTACTCATCACTATCCAATTCAATTCACATAGCATACATTGAGCTCACATCTTATGCATTTCAAATAGGCACTGTATCAATCACAACATGGTTATAATTTTCTTATTTAACTTAAACTATAAATCTCACCATTGAACCATTTCGAATGCTATCGGATATTCATTAAGCCTCAAGCATAGGGTATAATACTGATGCCATGTCCCAAACATGGTCTTACACTGGCTCACCCATCAAGTCGATGCCATGTCCAAGACATGGTCTTACACTGACTTTCGAAATCGAGGCCGACGCCATGTCCTAGACATGGTCTTACACTAGCTCTCACATATCCATGCTGATGCCATGTCACAGACATGGTCTTACACTGACACATCTCGTAGCCGATGCATGTCCCAGACATGTCTTACACTGTCTTACATCTCGAGGCTGATGTATGTCCCAAACATGTCTTACACTAGCTCTCGTCTCAATGTCGATGCCATGTCCTAGACATGGTCTTATACTGGCTCTCATAATGTGGCCGATGCATGTCCCAGACATGTCTTACACTAGCACACAAACATCCCGAAGGTCATGGCCTGAATATCTGATTTATTTCCTAAGGCTCAAACGGGAGTCCTACTATCTCAATATTCATCATACAAGATTATTTCCACAAACAAGCAATTCATGTTATCTCAATTCAAGCACATATAATAACAATTTAGTTGTATTATTTACATACAACTTACTTCGGTACTCAAAATGTGGTGATTAGTTCAGCTCTATTTTATCAACTTTACAAAATGGTCCTATTAGGTGTTTTCCATGAAAATCATTTTACAAAAGTTATTTATTTCACAACTATAACTTATATTCTTCCATAAAATTTCTGGTAACATCACATATGCTTTCATGGCAAAACCCTAAACTCTCAACCATTTTGCAAAATAGTCCCCTCCATAGCTTGACTAAGCTTTAAGGGTTCCAAAAACACAAAAATCACCACAAATAACCATCTAAATCACTTACTTGAGAGAGGAATAAGTGGCTGAAAGTTTCAAGCTCCCATGGCCATTTCTTAGAGTAAAAATTAGTGGAAGAAGGAAGAGTAGGAAAAAGATGACAACATTTTTTGTTTATTTTATTCATTAGTCAAATACACCACCTAATGCTAACAACCTTTGATTTTTTTTTTTTTTACTTTCATTGTCTCAATGGGCAGCTATGCCAATAAAATTTGGCCTATTTGCACATTAAATACCCCTACTTTATAATCCATCACCATTTAACACTTTTTTTTAGCAAATCACAACTTTTTTCCTTTATGCGATTTAGTCCCTTTTTAAAATTAAGCTCTCAAATGTTAAAATTACTTCACCAAATTTTTCATGCACTATTATAATCAGGCTATAACACCAAAATAATAATAAAATAATTTCTCCCACTCCGGATTGGTGGTCTCAAAACCACTATTCTGACTAAGCCCAAAATAGGGCTATTACAAGAATAATCTCACATGCATAGCATTATCATACTCAGAACAGAATATCAGGCTATCAAATCCACAGTTTTAGGGTTTGGTTAGCCCTTACAAACCCTATGGTAGACCCACAATTGATTGGAACGACCCGTGTGACCCTAGGGAAATTTTCAGAAATATGGGTCCACATGCCAAAGTGAGCCCACACGCCGTTGTGGCCCACACAACTAGATTGGCCTTACCCTTGTTGCCCACATGGCCTAGCCCAAAAACTCAAATGGCCAGGTGGAATGCTCGTGTGGGCCCACAAGACCACATTCAAGCCACCATACGGCCGTGTCTTATGCACGGTCATACCTTCGTCGACCACACGACCATGTCTCGAACATGGCCACCCACATGGCTAGGCACGTGCCCGTGTGGCATCGGCAGTGGCCATTTTTAGCTTTCATCGAAACTCAGTCTTTCGCGTTTTAGGAACACACCTTTTACGGTTTTGATGCGAAACCAACCTTGAGACCACTAACACCTAAAAATAGAACACTGAATTCCTTTAAACAACGAATTGCAACACAACAACGCTAAATCAAACAATGCGTGCATGCACTTACCGTTAACAAAAATAATCGTACTGTAACAGACCAATTTTAGGTTTAGTTGAAACAGTGGTTTCGGGACCACAAATCAGACATAGAAAAATGTGTTTTTATTATATTTTTATGGTCTACATTTTTATGGAATTATTTTGTAAAAATTTCGTTCGAAAATTTTGACGTTTGGGCACTCAATTTAGTCAAAAGGACTAAATTGTAAAAAGTGAAAAAGTTGAGTTCTACATGTTAGAGGTATCCAATTGTTATGAAATTTTAAATTGGAGGTCCTTATATGGTAATTATACCATTGGTTAAGTTTGTGGCAAAAATGGACATGGTTAGGCATGTTTCCAAAGTTTTTCATTAAGGGCATTTTGGTCATTTAGTTATTAAAATAAATTAAAAATAAAATTAAAAGCCAATTTTTGTCCATCTTCAACCCCTTGGCCAAATTTCACATGAGAAAGACATAGCTAGGGTTTTTCAAACTTCCAAGCTCGATTGTAAGTCCGTTTTAGCTCCGTTTTTAATGTTCTTTACATTTTTGAGATCCTCGTAGCTCGGTTTACATATTTCTACCAATATTTTAAGCTAGGGTTTATATTTAAAATTTTACCCATGGATGACATGCATGTATTTTGATGTTTTATGGAAGAATATAAATGTTTGAAGAGTGATAAACAACTTTTACTAAGTGATTTTTGTTGAAATTTTAGAAAAGGACTAGTTTGTAAAAAAGTGTAAAATGTGTGTAAGTTCATGTGATTTTAATAATGCAATATTGTATTTGAATGCTAATGCTTCGATATTACACAAGTTTTAAGTATATATATATGAATAATTTGATATTATGTGATTATTTTGATGATATAACATGTTCTTGATGTTTTGCTATTATGATGAAAATGTTGCAATGCCATGTGATTATGAGATATTGCTATGTGAATGAAGCCACAATTCGAGTACGTCCGGTAAAGATTTGGAAGTTTGATGGAATATGATGTTTTTTTGAAAAGAGTAAGTTTGTATGTAAATAATATTTCGATTCTTTTTATGCTATTATCTTTTGTTACTATATAAGATGTGGCTGCCTATAGAATGATCAGTTGATGTAAACTACGAATTGGGATTGACTAAGAATGAGTTAGTAAAATGTTGAAAAATGAATAATTTACTGATTGAACATTTGGAATAGAAGAGATACGAATGATCCGTTTTGAGAACATATGTGTAGTACTATGTACAGGCTACTATGTGTTTAAGACAGTTTTAGGTCACGTGTGTAGTACTAAGTGCAGGCTACTACGTATACCAGATTGTTAGGTCGCGTGTGTAGTACTATGTGAAGGCTACTATGTGTTTAAGACAGTTTTAGGTCACGTGTATAGTACTAAGTGCAGGCTACTACGTGTACTAGATTGTTAGGTCGCATGTGTAGTACTAAGTGTAGGCTACTTTGAGTACTGGAGAGCTTTGGCTATAAGGGTGGTATATACACAGGCCACCGGGTATCTGTTATTATTTCGATGAGTTCAACAGGAAATTTACTAAGTGGAAATACATATGTACATGACTATGTGATGAATAAGTGCAGGTATATTGATGTGAAAAGTTGTGAGCAATGTACTCGATAGTTGAGTGAATCTTTTGGTAAGATAGAATGGAGTAAGTGAAATTATGTAAAAATGAAATTTTGTAATAAAACAATTTTGGATAGCAGCAGTTGTGTGACTTTGAAAAATCACCAAAAATGGTATAAAATGAATTAGAGGTTGAATAAGATATGAAATTAAATATTAATGAGTTTATTTTCTATTAAAAGAAACGGTGAAGGTAAAAGAATTTCATATTCTGTGATAATTGGGTTTTTGTGGGATAGGGTTAGAATGATTTTGGAATCCCCTATTCTAATTTGGAAAAATCATTAAAAATTTTACAAAAATAATTATAGGTCATAATTTCTGTGATTAAAATCCTTAATGAGTCTATTTTCAAGAGGAATTGATGAGGACAGCATCCGAGATCTGTACCATGAGATAAATATTTTTTAGTGAAGAAAGATTGGAACTATCCAACAGTGAAATAGGGATATATTTAATGAATAAAATGTACTAATTGGCTAAACCAAAAATTTTGAAAATTTTATGGTAAGAATACACGTGAGTCTAGTTTCTATAAAAGTTAGCGGTTCTTAATTTGGAGTCTTGTACCATGAGATAAATATTTTTTAGTGAAGAGAGTTTGGAACTATTGGACAATGAAATAGGGGCAAATTTAATGAATAAACTGTACTAATTGACTAAACCAAAAATTCTGAAAATTTTATGATAAGAATATATGTGAGTCTAGTTTTTTGGAAAATTAATGGATCTTAATTTGGAGTTCCGTAGCTCTAGCTATAAATAATTCAGTGACTATGACTCAAGAAAATACCTTAACCTAGAAATGAGTAATTGTACAATTATGATTGTTTTACCTTGAGAATCATGTTGACAAATTGTTTATTATTTACGTACTTACTTATTAAGCTTTATGCTTACTCTCTTTCCTTTCCTTTGACTTATAGTGTCACCAAGCCAGCTCGGGGTTCGGAGATCATTGGAGATCCATTCACACTATCAACATTCTTTTGGTATTTTAAGAACAATATTTTGGATTATGGAATGTATAGAGGACTTAGTTATTTTGTTCTATGTCATAATTAATTTGGCCTAAAATGTTAGCATTCAATATTTGATAGCTCATTTTGTATATGACCATTGATATTAATTAATATCGTTCAAGCTGTAAGGTATGAGGATGCATGATTAAGTATGGGATTTGAATTGTTTTAACTTGGATATAAAAAAAAAAAATCTATGTCATGGTTTCGTACAATTGCATGTTTTATGTTTTGGTAATGTCTCTTACCCTGTTCCAGCGTAGAACACAGGTAAGGGGCATTACACGTACTCACAGTTCAATCTGTTGAAGCGATATCCACAGCAACACCGCCTTCCCCAGTGCAACCTTACAAAAATCAAACCCCTAATAAGAACCTACACGTCAAACCGACAAAGAAATCCAACCCAAATCACTTACCACAACTTACCAATCGCAAAAGAACACCGAAAAGCCAAAACATTACGATTGAAGAAAATAGATTGATAGAAAGTAGGGAGTACAAGCAAAAAATTGTCAAATGACAGAAAAATAGAAGAGGAAAGGGAACACCAATGTCAGATTTTTTTTCTTTGAGAGATTCTATTTTATAGCCAATTTCACCATTTTATGGATTTCCATAGATTAGTTAGCACATAAAGCATAAGTGTTATCAAATATAATCTCGATTAGCCACTGCAATAGCTAATCATTCTCAAACATTTACATGCCGACCATGACCTATATCATAAGATTATATACACAAAAGGATTATAATGCTATACATGCCATATTCCCAAAATATGCAAGCCACCATATCGAGATGGTCCGTTGATAGTGTGAGCGTGCCTCCGACCATCCTGATCTCCAAACCGGCTTGTCAAAACTACAAGGAATGGAAGGGAAGGAGTAAGCATAAATGCTTAGTAAGTTCACATGAAAATAACAAATAACTTAACAAAGCAATTATACCAACCAACATTAGCATAATATGACCAAAACATATATCACATTTCTATTCATCATTCATCGTCTTACTACATTATTGTTGTCGTATCAAGTCTCAACCCGAGGGTTAAGTACATACCTGTCCAAAGTGCCCATTCCACAACACTTACCAATACGTCACTTGCATCTTGAGTATTCTTCCATTTCACTAGAATTTTACCCGTTGAACACATCGGAATATAACTCGGATACTTGGAAAGTTTGCACATAAGTGCCACATAAGTAGCCAAGCTACCATGTAACCTGCCCATAAGCGAACTCGGACTCAACTAAATGAGCTCGGGCGCTCGCATCCATAAGTGAACTCGGACTCAACTCAACTCGCTCGGATGCCTAGTTACATCTCACGAACTCGGACTCAACTCAACGAGTTCGGACGTTCACATCCATAAGTGAACTCGGACTCAACTCAACGAGCTCGGATCCCTAGTTACGTCTCACGAACTCGGACTCAACTCAACGAGTTCGGACGTTCGCATCCATAAGTGAACTCGAACTCAACTCAACGAGTTCGGATGCCCAAATATCCGAATCTATTCCTAAGGTTCAACGGGATTCTTTTCAATTTCACATTTCGATCGCCTTCTTCGGAATATAGAAATCGATATTTGCTAACATCTCATACTTATTAAATTGTTCACATAATTTGCATATCACCAAATAATAATTCACAAAACATCATATTTCATGATAATAAGTATCATGTCATATAAATAACATTAAATCACTTAAAATAAAAATTATGTTACCTTATTTACACATGAACTTACCTCGATACAAAATTTTAGCAATCGAGTCTATTCCTCGTAAACTTTATTTTTCCCTCGATCATGACTTGAATCTTGTTTCTCTTGATCTATAATGCCAAATTAATTTATTTAATACATTCATTCATCAAAACAGCCCCTATTACAAACTTTGGCAAAATTACCATTTTGCCCCTAAACTTTCACATATTTGCACTTTTGCCCCAAGGTTCGTAAATTAAACCTCATCCTATTTTCTTCTGTTTTATGACATGCTGATCATTTTTCCATTCTATGGCAACATCAAATTCACACTCTAACATGTACTTATGAATATTAGGTATTTCTACCGATTAAGCCATTTTACTTGTTTTCACTTAAAACCGAGCAGCACAAGTTGTCTAGCATAATTTAAAACCTCATATTTTATCATAAAACACCAAAATACACAAATTTCACCTATGGGTATTTTTCCAAATATGAACCCTAGGTTGAATTATTGCTAGCATAAGCTAAATCGAGCTACTAGGATTCCAAAAACATAAAAATCATTAAAAACGGGTATAGAAATCACTTACAATGAAGGCTTAAAAGTGTTGAAACCCTAGCTATGGTGGAGAGCAAAATTTGACAGCAACTTATAGAGAAGATGATCATTTTTTTGTTATTTTCCCCATTTTATTTCATTTAATATCCAAATGACCAAAATGTCCTTCCTTACTAAACTTTCAAAAATTCCATCCATATCCAGTTTTTGTCCATAAACTTAGAAATTGGTCAAATTGCTATTTAAGACCTCCTAATTAATATTTCGAAGCAATTTCATACTAGAAACTTCTAGAATGCAAGTTTTGCAACTTATTCGATTTAGTCGCATAGAATTTCTTTACGAAATTTTCACACAATCATGCAATCATATCATAGACCTCAAAATAATTATAAAATAATTATTTCTATCTCGAATTTGTGGTCTCAAAACCACTATTCCGTTTAGGCCGTAATTCAGGATATCACAACTCTCCCCCCTTTAGGGATTTTCGTCCCCGAAAATCTTACCGGAAAAGTGGTCTTCACTTAGATTCCTCAATTTCATATTCGGTGCTGAAGAACTTTCACTCAGGCAGTGCCTCCAATATATCTCTTTAATTTCTCATATATTCTGAAAGCTTACGGACTCATCTCTCAATTGTTCTTAAATTTTCAACCCTTCTCAGTTTCCCTTGTCATCTTGACATAAAACCAATTCTCAATTTGGTTAATGGAGACTAGAATTCCAAGAAATCCAACAATCAAAGGGACTTGCACTCTTCTGAAATAATCATACAGATTTTCATCATCAATAAATCACAATCCAATAACATTTGAATCAAATTACAGTACATGTCATTACTCTCTGAATGAATAGGCAAATTTTCACTGTGAGCTTCATACAATTCTTTCTGTATAAGCCTCAGAATAATAATACCATGAATCAGATCCAATCTGAAATTCAACATCAAAAGTCGATCCTCACTGTACTATTTTAGTTTACTACTCACTATCACATTTTCCTCTTTCCGCTACGGAAATAATTCTGGTATAGCCTCGAAAATAACCCTTTCTCATTTTTATCCTAATATCAATACTGGCAGAGAAAACTCTGGTGGATCCTGATGCTCGGATTTAACCCATTAACAACTCAGATTTTCCGTGGCATCAAATGCTTTAAACTATTACATTACCTTATTATCTTGAATCACATTACAATTCATACAGATTGAACACTCGAGTCGATCTTAATCACCAGTGAATGACATTTCAAGTAATCCTTTCTTCTAGTTACAAAACAATTCATCATGCCATCCTTTACTATTCATTCCTTACGTTAATCAAAACCATCTCAATTGCATTAGCTCAAGTAACCAAAATATCTCAATTGAAGACATTAACTATAATTGACTTACTTGAGAGAAGTAATCCACCATACCGATTGAAACTCGCACTTTTATAACTTATGCCTTTACTGTTGTCAAACCTTACACGAAAATTAGATAATCCCAATACTGAAATCACCACATTACCCAAATCAAATCAGAAGTATAGTCATACTTGACATGATTATCACGACCTAAAGAATGCACTTCGAACATGAGTCATAATTGACAAATTACGGAATAAAGATAACAAGAAAACTGCATAAAGAAATTCAAGATAGAGAAACCCAGAATAAAGAAATCTAAAATAAAGAAACCCAAGATACGATACTATGCCGGAAAATCGAAAACCAAACTCATAGGAAAATATAGAAGATCTCGAGAATTCCTCAGAGAAAAGAAGTCCAGAAGAAAACATCATTTAATCCCACTGGAATCAAATATAACAAGAACAATGTATCTTCCCATACATATATATCAAATGGAGCATTAAGTAGAAGAAACAGTATCATAATATCATCCATATCCTCTCATCGATTCTTATCAGATGAAATGTAATAAAATGCCCGAGGAAATACAGTAATACAAATTATAAACCAGGCGGACTACCAATGCATCCATCTAACACCAGGATTAGAAAACATTCCCATATAACAAGAATTTCTTCAAAAGATCAACAGCCATAGAATTTTTTTTTTCTGAGAACGGATAAATACATAGAACATCTCAGAAGAAACTGTTAAAATCTGTCCAGCCGTAACTGTCACACTTAGATATTACACATTTCAGATATCATTTCTCCAACTATTTCTGCCATCACAAATTTCATATTACTTTTCACTAAAGAAGACTAGTTCTGAATAAATTTTGATTTGCACTTTTCTCGACCTTGTACCTTAGTAATTCGATTTATCAAAATAAATTTCTTCTCTAACTGGAACAGTGCATAACTCCAATAATCCTTATGCCAATCTGATACTTTTCTAGCTTTGACTTTACTTACCAACTCATTCTTCAATCTCTAATCATATTTATGATTATTCTAGCACTGAACTCTTTGGTTTCTCAACCGGAAACTTATTCAGTACAAATCTCATGAAATTCCATTATAAGCTCCACTTCGGTAAGGGGGAGGGGTTGTAGGACCTCTGACTTGACTTTCTCATACATATACATATGACACAATTTCAATCATCATAACAACATCATCAAAATCATATCATTCATTCAGGCAATGCGTCATTCATGTTGGTTTACACAAATTTTCCAGTTATCCCATTTAGACAAGTATACTTATGCATGCATCCTATGTTTTCTAGATAACTTGACTTATCCATTCATCTACTCAAACAAATCATACTCATGACATCATATAAGGGTTAAACAAACATAGATAAATTCATTTCATTATAACCATTTATCTCATAAAAAATATCATTGACATTCATCAACATTCAACGTTCAATCAAGGCAATAACATTTTCATTCATATCATGATATTAGGAACCTTTACTCATACCTCTATGAATTTCTCGTTATCCTGTTCATTTTATCAAGTAAGCCAAGTGCACTACATCATATGAGCATTAAGTAAGTATGGATATTTATCACAACATGAACTTTCATCTCACGTGTTATCACATATATATATCATAAATTTTTATTCATACTTTTTTGAATCGAGACTCATCATAATCGTAATTTTATTCAAACACCTCCGCATCACATTAAACATGGTCAGTGCAGCTCGGTTGGAGAGTACCTCTGTCTAAACAAGTCAGTGCTCATACGCGTCGGGAGGCATCACACTATCACGGATCCGTGGTATGTATAGCTAGACTCTTACACATGCTAGGTTAGTCTGAGAACCGACTAAACCATAGCTCTGATACCATCAAATGTAACGCCCCCATACCCGAGACCGTCACCGGAGTCAAGCACGAGATGTTAACGGACTTAATTCATTAATTAAACAGCTCAAACAATTTATTTTAGAATTTCCAGACAAGTTGGCCAACTGCATCACAGTCGCTAAAAAATTCATATCTCGAGTTACGAACTTAAAATCAAATTCTGTAAAATTTCCTTGAAACTAGACTTATATATCTACTTACTAATTTTTTTCTACAATTTTTGGTTGGTCCAATTAGTATAGTTTATTAGTTAAAGTATCCCCTATTTCAAGGTTTGGCTACTCTGACCTCTGTGTATTACGAATCAGATATCTCCCTGTACAGAGTTTCAATGACTATACTGTTTGTTTCTTATAAAACTATACTCAATTAGGAATTCATACATATAAAATTTGAGTCCTAATTATTTTTACACAATTTATGGTGAATTTATAAATTCAGAACAGGGGATCCAGAAATCGCTTTGACCCTGTTTCACCAAAACGTAAATATCTCATAAAATAAAACATTTTTACCTATTTTGTTTCTTCCATATGAAAATATATTCATTAAGCTTCAATTAAATATTTTATTATTTATCTAATTCAATTTCTACTATTTTTAGTGATTTTTCAAATTCACGTCATTGCTGCTGTGTGATTCTGTTTTATAGCCAATTTCACCATTTTATGGATTTCCATAGATTAGTTAGCACATAAAGCATAAGTGTTATCAAATATAATCTCGATTAGCCACTGCAATAGCTAACCATTATCAAACATTTACATACTGACCATGAGCTATATCATAAGATTATATACACAAAAGGATTATAATGCTATACATGTCATTTTCCCAAAATATGCAAGCCACCATACCGAGATGGTCCGTTGATAGTGTGGCGTGCCTCATCGTCATCCGATCTCCAAACCGCTTGTCAAAACTACAAGGAATGGAAGGAAGGAGTAAGCATAAATGCTTAGTAAGTTCACATGAAAATAACAAATAACTTAACAAAGCAATTATACCAACCAACATTAGCATAATATGACCAAAACATATATCACATTTCTATTCATCATTCATCGTCTTACTACATTATTGTTGTCGTATCAAGTCTCAACCCGAGGGTTAAGTACATACCTGTCCAAAGTGCCCATTCCACAACACTTACCAATACATCACTTGCATCTTGAGTATTCTTCCATTTCACTAGAATTTTACCCGTTGAACACATCGGAATATAACTCGGATACTTGGAAAGTTTGCACATAAGTGCCACATAAGTAGCCAAGCTACCATGTAACCTGCCCATAAGCGAACTCGGACTCAACTAAATGAGCTCGGGCGCTCGCATCCATAAGTGAACTCGGGCTCAACTCAACGAGCTCGGATGCCTAGTTACATCTCACGAACTCGGACTCAACTCAACGAGTTCGGACGTTCACATCCATAAGTGAACTCGGACTCAACTCAACGAGCTCGGATCCCTAGTTACGTCTCACAAACTCGGACTCAACTCAACGAGTTCGGACATTCGCATCCATAAGTGAACTCGGACTCAACTCAACGAGTTCGGATGCCCAAATATCTGAATCTATTCCTAAGGTTCAACGGGATTCTTTTCAATTACACATTTCGATCGTCTTCTTTGGAATATAGAAATCGATATTTGCTAACATCTCATACTTATTAAATTGTTCACATATTTTGCATATCACCAAATAATAATTCACAAAACATCATATTTCATGATAATAAGTATCATGTCATATAAATAACATTAAATCACTTAAAATAAAAATTATGTTACCTTATTTACACATGAACTTACCTCGATACAAAATTTTAACAATCGAGCCTATTCCTCGTAAACTTTATTTTTCTCTCGATCACGACTTGAATCTTATTTCTCTTGATCTATAATGCCAAATTAATTTATTTAATACATTCATTCATCAAAACAGCCCCTAATACGAACTTTGGCAAAATTACCATTTTGCCCCTAAACTTTCACATATTTGCACTTTTGCCCCAAGGTTCGTAAATTAAACCTCATCCTATTTTCTTATTTTTTATGACATGCTAATCATTTTTCCATTCTATGGCAACATCAAATTCACACTCTAACATGTACTTATGAATATTAGGTATTTTTACCGATTAAGCCATTTTACTCGTTTTCACTTAAAACCGAGCAGCACAAGTTGTCTAGCATAATTTAAAACCTCATATTCTATCATAAAACACCAAAATACACAAATTTTACCTATGGGTATGTTTCCAAATATGAACCTTAGGTTGAATTATTGCTAGCATAAGCTAAATCGAGCTACTGGATTCCAAAAACATAAAAATCATTAAAAACGGGTATAGAAATCACTTACAATGAAGGCTTAAAAGTGTTGAAACCCTAGCTATGGTGGAGAGCAAAATTTGACAGCAACTTATAGAGAAGATGATCATTTTTTTGTTATTTTTCCCATTTTTTTTCATTTAATATCCAAATGACCAAAATGTCCTTCCTTACTAAACTTTCAAAAATTCCATCCATGTCCAATTTTTGTCCATAAACTTAGAAATTGGTCAAATTGCTATTTAAGACCTCCTAATTAATATTTCAAAGCAATTTCATACTAGAAACTTCTAGAATGCAAGTTTTGTAACTTATTCAATTTAGTTTCTAACTTCAAATTAAGCAATTTATGCATTGAATTTGTTCACGAAATTTTCACACAATCATGCAATTATATCATAGACCTCAAAATAATTATAAAATAATTATTTCTATCTCGAATTTGTGGTCTCGAAACCACTATTCCGTTTAGGCCGTAATTCGGGATATCACACCTATCCATTATTCTAGGGCTTAATACAAAATGAAGGGACTCATCCCAAGACAACAAATTTGGCCCAATTAACAAGACACAAACATCAAAGTCTAAGTCTTATACATGCCATATTTCAAATAATAAAACCAATTATACCAAGTGCTTCGGTTGATAGTGTGATCGATGCCTCCGATCTCCGATGATCCTTGAGCTATTTAGGTTGAACTATAAGAAAATGGAAAGGAGAGGGAGTAAGCATTACGCTTAATAAGTTGCATGCAATTAAATATAACTACAAATCTACCATTCATCGACATGCTCATAATACAAAAGAAAGCATAAAGAGAACTTACTCATCACTATCCAATACAATTCACATAGTATCCGTTGAGCTCATATCTCAAACATTCCAAATAGGTACCTATACCACTCATAACATGGTTATAACTTTCTCCTTTAAGTTAAACTATAACTCTCACTGTTGAACCATTTAGAATACTATCGAATATTTACTAAACCTCAAATGTAGGGTATGATGCCGATCCCATGTCCCAGACATGGTCTTACACTAGCTCATGTCTCAAGTCGATGCCATGTCCCAAACATGGTCTTACATTGAATATTGTCATCAAGGCTGACGCCATGTCCCAGACATGGTCTTACACTAGCTCTTGCATATTAGTGCCGATGCCATGTCTCAGACATGGTCTTACACTGACACATCTCATAGCCGATGCATGTCCCTGACATGTCTTATACTAGCTTACCTTACAAGGTCGATGCATGTCCCAAACACATCTTACACTAGCTCTCGTCTCAATGCCGATGCCATGTCCCAGACATGGTCTTACACTGGCTCTCATAATGTGGCTGATGCATGTCCCGGACATGTCTTACACTAGCTCACAATAGCCCATACGCCATGGCATGAATATTCGATTTATTTCCAATGGTTCAAATAGGAATTCTACTATCTCATTTAACATTATGCATTCTCATTTCCACCATCAAGCATTTCATTCTATATCAATTCAGCACATATAATAACAACGTTGTTGTATTGTTTACACATAACTTACCTCAGATTAGAAAATGTAATCGACTAGCTCGGCTTAATCCACTTGCTTTGTTTTTCCCTGGTCTAGGCCCGAATTTTGTAGATCTTGATCTAAAATGATAAAATTTCACAAATTTAATCATTTTATTAACCTAGATACTCAACAATATAAAGCAAAATGACCATTTTGCCCCTAGACTCTTGCAAAAAGAACATTTTACCCCTAAGTCTGAAAGTCAAATTTTATCGAATTTCTTCATATCTTAAGCCTAGTCGATCTATTTTTACTCTTATAGCAACCCAAAATTTCTATTATTTCTCACATTTATCATCTAATTCTCAACTTATCCCAAATGGTCCCTAGTTAGGGTTTCCATGAAAACTACTTCATAAAACTTGTTTATTTCACAACAATAACTCATATTCCTCCATAAAATTTCAGAAAAAAACATGTTTACTAATCATGGAAAGATCCTAAAATTTCAACCTCTTTTGAAAGCTCATGCTACAAGGGGTCCAAAAATACAAAAATTATCAAGAAAAACTATCAAAAAACACTTACCTTTGAAGGTAAAGAGTGGCTGCAATTTTTTGAGCTTTTAAACCCTATTTTTGTTGGTAAATTTCGATGGTGAAGAAGGTGAGAAAAAGATGACACCACTTTTTCTTTATTTTATTTCATTTTTGTCAAATAAGCTACCAAATTTCTACCTAATTTTGACTTTCTCCATATTTTGTCTCCTATGGCCGGCCATCACCTATCCAAAGGTCTATTTTCCCTTTAAAGACCCACAATTTAAGTTTCATGGAAATTTAACACTCTTAGCTATCAATTCAAGACTTTTAAACTTTATGCGATTTAGTCCTTTTTCGCGATTAAGCTCACAAACGCTAAAATTACTTCACCAAATTTTTCATGCACTGACAAAAACATGCTATAACTCTAAAATAATAATAAAAAACTTTCTCCAACTTCAGATTGATGGTCTCAAAACCACTATTCCGACTAAGCCCAAAATTAGGCTGTTATATTTCTCCCCTCCTTAGGAATTTTCGTCCCCGAAAATCTTACCAGTGAATAGATTCGGGTACTGGTCTCTCAAGGTTTCCTCGGGTTCCCACGTGGCTTCCTCAACTCCATGTCTATGCCATAAGACTTTCACAAGTGCTACATTTTTATTCCTCAACTGTTTGACTTCCCAAGCCAAAATCTTAACCGGCTCTTCGTCATAAGTCATGTCTAGATGAATCTCAACTTTTGATGGCGAAATCACATGCGAAGGGTCTGATCTATATCGACGTAACTTGGATACATGAAACACATCATGAATGTTTTCCAATTCTGATGGCAAATCCAACTGACAGGCCATAGGCCCTACTCTCTCAGGAACCTCATAAGGTCCTATGAAACGAGGACTCAACTTGCCACTTCTACGAAATCTGAGAACATTTTTTCATGGGGATACTTTCAAAAACACTCCATCACCAACTTGAAATTTGATCTCTTTCCATTTCAAATCTGCATAGGATTTCTGCCTATCCGAGGAGACCTTCAAACAATCATGAATCACTCTAACGTCTCTTCAGTCTCCTTGACTAAATCGACCCCGTAAATCTGACCCTTTCTGAGCTCGCTCCAATATAAGGGCGTTTGACACTTTCGCCGATATAAAGCCTCATAAGGCGCCATCTTCACGCTTGACTGATAACTATTGTTGTAGTCAAATTCAACCAATGGTAAGTACCTTTCCCAAATATCTTGAAACTCGAGGACACAGCATCGTAACATGTCTTCTAAACTCTGAATTACTCTTTTCGACTGGTCATCGGTTTATGGGTTAAATGTCGTGCTAAAACTCAACTTTGTACCCAAAGCTTCTTGCAACATCTTCCAAAACCTCGAGGTACTTCTCGACTCTCTATCCAAAATAATCGATAAGGGTACCCCGTGAAGTCTCACTATCTCCGAAACATACAAATCAGCCAATTTCTCAAGGGAGTAGTCAGTATGCATCCGTATAAAATGTGTCGACATTGTTAACCTATCCACAACAACCCAAATAGCATCCTTTTTCTTCAGGGTTACCGGCAAACCCGTTACAATATCCATAGTAATCTAATCTCACTTTCGCTCAGGGACTGTGATAGCCTGAAGTAGACCCGACGGTACTTGTTGTTCAGCCTTCACTTGTCGACAAACTAGACATTTAGAAACAAACTCAGAAATGTCCCTTTTCATCCCCAACCACAAGTACATTTTCTTCAAGTCATTATATATCTTTACACAACTCAGATGGATAGACAAAAAACCACTATGTGCCTCTCCTAAATTCTTCTGAATAAGCTCACTGTCCTTGGGTACACAAATTCTGCCTTGGTACATCATACAACCGTTAGTACCAGTACTAAACTTTGATTCAACACCCGACTCACACTGAGTTCTCTTGGATTGCAATTCTCTATCGTTATTCTAAGCTTTGTAAATCTCTTGCAGGAACATTGGTTTAGCTCTCAACTCTGTCAGAATTGAACCATCATTATTCACTGACAACTGAGCATTTGTAGTTCTCAAGGCAAACAATGATTTCTTACTCAATGCATCGGCTACTACATTAGCCTTTCCTGGGTGGTAGTCAATCACCAACTCGTAATCTTTTATCAATTCTAACCATAGTCATTGCCATAAGTTCAACTCCTTCTGAGTCATCAAATACTTTAGACTTTTATGGTTGGTAAATATCCGGCATCTCTTACCATACAAGTGGTGTCTCCAAATCTTTAATGCGAACACTATAGCTACTAATTCAAATCATAGGTCAAGTAGTTCCTCTCGTGTGGCTTCAGCTGTCTCGAGGCGTAGGCTATAACCTTGCATTCTTGCATGAGCACACACCCTAACCCATTCAAGGATGCATCACTATACACCATAAACTCCTTTACCAGATCCGATTGCACTAAAACTGGAGCTTCGGTCAACAAGGCTTTTAATTTCTCAAAACTCTGTTAGCACTTCTCTGTCCATTCGAACTTGACATCCTTTTATAACAACCTTGTCATCGGAGTGGCTATCATAGAGAATCCATTCACAAGCCTTCTGTAGTATCCAGCCAACACTAGAAAGCTTTGAACCTCTGTCATATTTTTTGACGGTTTCCACTTAACGATAGCCAAGATATTTTTTGGGTCAACTCTAATTCCATCTCCCGACACGATGTGTCCTAGGAATCAGACCTCTTTAAGCCAAAATTCACTCTTACTAAACTTGGCGTAAGGTTTGTAAAATCATCCTCAAATTCTCTTCGTGTTCACCCTCATCACGCGAATAAATCTATATGTCCAAATACGATCGAAAATGCAGTTCATCTAATCCATAAACACTGCATGAGCATTTGTTAAATCGAAGGGCATAACAAGAAACTCATAGTGCCCATACCTCATCCTAAACGCGATTTTGGTACATATTGCTCCTTAACCCTTAACTGATAGTAGCCCGACCTTAAGTTGATCTTAGAAAACACAGTGGCTTCCTTCAACTGATCCAACAAATCATCGATCCTTGGCAATGGGTATTTGTTTTTTACGGTTACCTTGTTGAGCTATCGGTAGTCTATACACAATCTCATCGACCTGCCTTTCTTTTTCACAAAAAGTACCGGAGCACCCCACGGTGAATAACTCGATCTTGCAAAACTTTTATCTGTTAACACTTGTAACTAAGCCTTCAACACCTTTAACTCCATTGGAGCCATTCTATAAGGAGCAATCGAGATAGGTGTCGTACTAGGGACCAACTCGATGCCAAACTCAATTTCCCTGGTTGGGTGTAATCTGGGCAACTCTTCCAGAAACACATCTATAAACTCACAAACCACCGGTACAAATTCAATCTCCGACTCAGACACTTGAGTATTCAACACAAAAGTGAGATAAGCCTCATATCCCTTCCTCAAATACTTCTCAACAGTTAAAGACGATACCATTATAGACAAGTTATCTGATTCATCTGATCCAATCTGAAGAACATTCCCATCTTCACATTTCAACTCAGTAACCATTCTCCCACAGTCCATTACAACACTATGAGAAGTTAACCAATCCATCCTAGGGATTACATCAAATTCATTAAACGGCAATAACATCAAGTTAGCCGGAAAACAATGACCTTTAATTGTCAAAGGACAATTTCTACACACTTGGTCAACTAGCACATGTCTACCTAAAGGGTTGGACACTTTTACCACAAATTAGGTGGGTTCTACTAGCATGTTCATACGGGATATCAATTCCATACAAATACAAGAATGGGTAGACCCTGGGTCAATTAAAGCAACGATAGATATATCATGGATAAAAAAGGTATCCGTAATCACATCGGGAGACTCTACCTCTTCCTGAGCACGTATAGCATAAGTCATTGCAGGTGCTGTAACATCCTGATTTTTGGGTTTATTCGCGATTTTCAATATTTTGTAAAGATTTTTAAAATTTTGTATTTGGATGTGGAATTAGTATTTTGAGTAGGTAAATGGGCTTATAGAAGGCCCATGAGTTGGCCAAAACCCAGTTGAATTTTTGGAATTTTAGACTTAGGAGTTAGGGGTTCTGGCTAAGTGGCCTTAAGTAGAGTGATGGGTAAATTGCATCACAAAAAGAGCCTTGGTTAAGTGGCAAGGGTGACACCACTAGGCTCCTAGAAAAGTGGCGTGTGGAGCTTTGGGAAGGCAAGGGATCGATTTCCTGTGTTGGCAAATAGATGCATTAATTTTTTTAAGTGCAGGAGGGGTAAGTGTTGGAGTTCAGGTGGATTCTGCTAGAGGAGAGTTGGATCAGTTTAAATGCTTGGATTAAGGAGGGATAAGGGGAGAGATTTAAGGGATTTGGATGAGGCTAGGAGTTGGCCGAATTGTGGGAATTGAAGAGGGAAAAATCGGCAGGGGGCTATGTTGTTAGTATTTCGGCACTTAGGGTATTGAGTGGTGTCGTTTTTCATCTGCTTTAACACCTTAGGGTTGTTTTTCCTCTCTTTTCCCTCTCCAAATTAAACTACCACCTCCCTATTCCTCTTCTTCTATTTTTCTTCTTCAAAACTATTCATCATACTGCTATTCATCAATACTTTTGCGAATCCATAAAAGCGAAATCCTGTGATCATTGCTTGTGCCGATTCCTTCAAAGTCAGGTTCTCCTATGTTCTTTTGCTTTTATTAATTTACAATTATCTTTTCTTAATCCTAGATTCCTGACCGCAATTCTACTTCAAGGTTGTAGCCCCACATTATCATCTTCTTCATTACACAAAAGTCGAAAAACCATAGATTTGGGGGCTTATAGCCGAAACTTCAAGACTTTGGGGAATCGAGTTCTATCGTCGTTTGATAGATAAATCTACTCTAGATTGTGTGGAAATCAAGTGGGAGTAAGGGGTAAGTACGTATCATCTCAGATCTGTTCTTATTTTGCAAAGTTAAGAAAAGCCGAAGTCCCTAAAATTAGGGAGGCTGTCGATTTGGGCATGTGGCTCTAAGGGTTTTTAACAGTTGTTTTCTTTCATTGGTTAGTGCCTTCTTAAGTGTGGGATTGAAAGCGTGAATCATTGGAGCAATCGGATTCGGAGCTAGCTGTCGATTTTGGCGACAAAGGTAAGGTACCCAAGGGCCATTGTGGATGGTGGCCGAATGTGTAAGTGATGATAATAGGTAGTTTCGATTTGGTTTAATACAACATGGTCTAACCTATAAGTGGTTGATTATAGGGGAAATCACATAGGAGATCTCGTCAAGGAATATCGCAAATCAGGTGTGTACCGAACACCCTTTCTTAGTTCAATTCGGCAAAAGCCGAAATGCCGAAATTCCGGCATTTCATGGTCATGTAAGTATGTGAATACTCTCAAGTCATAGAGTAATTGTTAGATCTAGCACCGCAAGGTGGTAAGCACGTTCGCGTGACGTTTTAGCGTATTTCGGAAAAAGGGGCTCGATGGGCCAAAACTGGGCCCAATGGGCTTACGGACCAATATGGGTAAGAGATGGGCAAATTAGCCTGTTAGGTGGATGGTGGAATCAAATTGCATAAAACTGTTAAAAATTACTGAATTAGCTTGTGTAATTACGTAGAACACGAAATTACCCTTAAAGAGCAAAATTACCGAATTACCCCTAAAGAGCAAAATTACCGAAATTACCCCTAAGGAGCACAATTACCAATATACCCCTAGGGTTTAAATTGGCTAAACTGCATGATTGATCAATGTTGTATTTTACATGATATGCTTTTATTAATATCTGTTGCATGGGGTTGGGGTATTAATGGAGGAAGTACTGAAAGTGGTTCATCCACGTACTGGAGGCTTTGCCTCAACTGACTGAAATTTGAGCAGCGTTGCTGCAACTGTGGTGTGTAGGGCTGGGTGGGTTGAGTTATTCCCCACAAGGTGTGTAGGGTTGGTACGGGGCAGTGTAGCGGTTGGTGGGTTGAGTAGTCTCCCTAGATGGGCTTGCATTCATTATTACTGTTGATACTCATGTTACTGAAGCGGGCCTATGGGCCACTTGTTATGTAAAATGGGCTAAGGCCTTGCTATCAGACTCGAAAAGGGCTTGACCTCTGTGTCTTGTTATCTGAATAGGGCTTAGGCCCAATGGGCTCGAGTGAATTGGGCTTTGGATGGGTTTTCAGATATACTTGAGTTTTCCCAAACTCACCCCCCTTTCCTTAACCTTGCGGTGAGCCTTGATGTGGGGACTTGGTAGGAGGGATTCAGAGTGGCCACGGTGGTTGTCTTTGGGCTTTTATATAAGCGTTGGTTTTCTTTAAATTTCCTTTAAATATGCTTTATTTTCGGGTTGTAATAAGGCCATTTTAACTTCCCTTTTATTTCTTTTCGGGATTATTTTAATTTTGATAACTTCAAACCTGGTTGATAATTATTCAAATGGGCTAGACTTAGGACGTGTTTTCAAACAATACTTGTTTTCAAAATATCTCAACACCACGATTAATCGATTTATCAAAGACGTCCACTTAAACAAATTTAAAACTCGATATAACAGAGTGTGGTTATGGTTGTGGGCATGTCTAGGATTGGATCCAATCAAAGAGCTTGGTACTTAAGCAGCCTTCATGGCTCACCTCCTCTGTCTCGGATACCTACCTGGTGCCCAGCTTCCATACACTTTGTTAACTCAACAAAATATATGATTTTAAAACACTAAAAATGGAACGTGGGTTTTCAACTCCAATGTGGCACGTCAGATTCGGCCATAACGTCTGGGCCGGGTTTAGGTGTTACATTTAGTGGTATCAGAGCCTGGTTGCAACAACTCGGCTGTGGATCGGGTCCGAAAATCTTTTCAAAAACTTGGGCCTAAGAAGGGTATTTTTGGAAATAGTAAGTTTTTCGAAGATGTTCAGGTTTTTCTATTTGTTAAACGGGGTTAAATCAATAGTTTTAAAATAAAAGTGTTTTCAAATAAAATCTTTTTATTTTCGGTAAACAAAAACATGGTATTTGAAATTTTAAATAGGCGATAAAGGGTAGCTGCTGAATCCCGGCACCAAGTCTGTAAGTATCTTTCGCTTCTATATATATCTTGTCTCGCATCTTGTAAATAATATTGTAGATAATCTTGAGCCTTAGAGATAGAGCTATTGATGATGTAGTATTAGGACTACAAGATGGAACCATAGCTAAATTATGATTATGCGAAATAACTTTAAAACTTTATCATTCATAAGACATTACAGTAATAAGCAATGGAAACGATAAACTAATGTCATAAAATTCGTAATCGATAAATCGTTATGAGTACAAGGGCTACTCGAGGAAGAGGCCGTGGTCGAGGCCGAGATAGCACTCAAGCTGGATCGGCGTCATCTGAACACGTCTTACGGTGGCGGTACGTCCACCACCGATTAATGAAAATGGGTGTATGGCCAAGACTCTGAGGGATGACGCTTTGTCTCGTGCCATGTTGAGGGTTTTGGAAAGGGTGGCAAGCTAACGTCGGGCCCATGAATAGGGGTCCATTTCGAATGACTTGCCAATGAGTGAGATTTTAAGGCGTGTCTGGGTGGCCCCAAATGTGCCGAGTCTTGGTTGGAAGCCACAGAGCGGATCATGGACGACTGGACCGCTCGGGAGAGCGAAGTTGAAAAGGCGATGTCGTTCTTTGCGGGATGAAGCGTATCGCGGTGGATTCTTGTGAGAGAAGGTACCCCGGTGAGAGGGTAACATGGGAGCTGTTCAAACAGACCTTTAAGGCGAAATATGTTGGAGCTAGCTATGTAGATGCACGTAGAAAGGAGTTCTGAATCGACTCGGAAATAAGACCATTCTTTGAATATGAGGCGGAGTTTCTACGATTGAGTCGGTATGCTAATGGCATCGTTTCCACTTGAATCTGAAGCAGCAGACGTTTGAGGATGGCCTTAGAGATGAGTTAAGGGTGCTCATAGCTCGCAGAGGGAGCGAGATTTCGCCAGACTGGTAGAGAAGGCTAAGATAGCCGAGGAAGTGAAGCAAACCGAACGGAGGAATCGTGATAAGGATCGAGAATCGGTTCGGGAGGATGTTGGACGGTGGTCTTTGTAAATCGAAATGTTAAGAGAGCTAGGATGGAGGAACCGGTTCGAGCAGTTCCGGTGAACACAGGTAGACTGGAAGCTTGTGGAGATTACAGCAGAATGCATCAAAGAGAGTGCTGGAAGCGTTCTGGCGCTTGTTTTCGTTGTGGGTCTAAGGAGCATAGGATTAAGGATTGTCCTAGGAGGGCCACTCAGGCTCAGGTGGCCGAACAAGGGGCTGAGCGACCGGCTCAACCTGTGAGGGATGGACCGCCGCTGCCAAGAGGTCGTGGACAAGGTCGCGGTGGTAATGGCCGTGGACGTGGGGCACCGGCGAGAGGTATTGGTAACGCAGATGCTCGTCGGCCGACTTTGGTGTATCTTGCTCGTCGTCGCGAGGAGGGTGGCCTTTTGATGTCATAACTGTACGTTTTTATCTATGGTGTACCTTATATCGCTCTCGATTGATGTGGGATCAACCCATTCGTATGTGGCATATAACATTTCTAGGCATCGGGCGTGCACCGAGGAGGCGTATGTGGGGTGTCTCGTGATAAGTCCTTTAGGTCATTCGGTTAAGGTAGAAAAACTCTTCAAGGAGGTGCCTCTGGAGATTCAAGGCAAGGTTTTTGTGGGGATTTGATGGAGTTACCGTTTGAAGAATTGATCGATCCTAGGGATGGATTGGTTGACCAAGCATAAGGCAACTTTGGATTGTGCACTAAGAGGATGGTGTTAAGAACTGTCAATGATGAAGAGGTTATGATCATTGGAGAACGAAGGATTACTTATCCAATGTAGTATCGGCGTTGAAATTTGAGGCGATGCGCAAGGGATGCGAGGCATATCGCTTTGGTAAGTCAAGTGGCGAGGATCATTGTGGAAACCATCGAAGCTGTTAGGGAATTCGGGATGTTTTTAGGAAGAGCTTCTGGATTACCTCTCAATCGGGAAGTGGAGTTTGGAATCGATTTGTTCTGGAACACTCCAGTATCTATTGCACCCTATAGGATGGCACCAAGAAGGAGTTGGTGGGCGAAGACTCAAATTCAAGAGCTATTAGATAGAGGCTTCATTAGGCCTAGTGTGTCTCCTTGGGGAGCACCGGTCTGTTGTGAAGAAGAAGGACGGAACGATGTGCATGTGCATCGATTATCGCCGATTGAACAAAGCGGCGATTAAGAATAAGTATCCACTACCAAGGATTGATGACCTATTCGATCAACTTAGGGAGCTTGGTATTCTCCAAAATCGATCTTAGATTCGGATACCATCACTAAGGGTAAAGAAGGGATATTCATAAGACTGACATTTGAACTCGATATAGACATTATGAGTTTGTGGTCATGCCGTTTAATGATTTAACGCACTGCAGCTTTTATGGATCGATGAATCGAGTATTCCAACCCTACTTGGATCGGTTTGTAGTCGTCTTTATCGATGATATCTTGGTATACTCTGAAACGGAGGCGAAGCATGATGAGCATCTCCGTATTGTGCTGCAAGTGTTAAGGGAAAAGGAGCTATATGCGAAATTCAGCAAGTGTGAATTCTGGTTGAAAGAGGTAATCTTCCTAGGGCATGTGGTCTCTGCCGAGGGGATTAAGGTGGATCCTCGTAAAATTGAAGCGATTCTAGAATGAAAGCCACCTAGGTCAGTATCGGAAATTCGGAGTTTCCTAGGGTTGGCAGGTTACTACAGAAGGTTTATGGAGGGTTTCTCGGTAATGGCGGCGCCCTTGACAAAACTCATAAGGAAAGGAGTACCATTTGTCTGGACCGAGAAACAACAAAAAGCTTTTGATCGGTTGAAAAAGGTATTGACTGAAGCGCCAGTGTTGATTTAACCGGTGTCTGGGAAGGACTTCACCATATATAGCGATGCGTCGCATGTGGGGTTAGGTTGCGTACTGATGCAAGAGGGCAAGGTGGTCGCTTATGCATCACGACAGCTTAAGGCTTATGAGGTGAATTACCCTACGCATGATTTGGAGCTAGCAGCGGTGATTTTTGCGTTAAAAATTTGGAGACATTACTTATATTGGGAGAAGTGCATCATATACACAGATCATAAGAGCTTAAAGTATTTGTTGACTCAGAGGGAGTTGAACCTTAGGCAACGAAGGTGGGTGGAGTTGCTTAAAGACTACGACTGTTCGATAGAGTACCACCAAGGAAAGGCTAATGTGGTGGCGGATGCATTGAGTCGAAGGGTTGTTACGGATTTGAGAGCCTTGTTCGCACGATTAAGTCTATACGGTGATGGAAGCTTGTTGGCGTAAGCGCAAGTAAGGCCTACTTGGGTGAACAGATTAAGGAAAAACAGTTGAAGGGCGATTCATTAGCTCTTGGTTCCGACAAGTTAAGAGTGGTGAGAACGAGGATTTTGGGTTGAACAGTGAAGGAGTTACGTGTTTTCGTGGAAGGGTTTGTATTCCAAGGACCACGAATTGAGGCGATTAATTCTAAAAGAGGCTCATAGTGGACTCTGTGCCATGCATCTGGAGGAATAAGTTATACCGAGACTTGCGAGAGGTGTCTTGGTGGCGGATTAAAGCGAGAGGTGGTGAATTTGTTGGGAAATGTCGGCGTGCTGGAGGTTAAGGTGAGCACCAAGCGCCGTCGGGATTACTACAACCAGTGAAAATTCCACTATGGAAGTGGGAAAGAGTAACAATGGACTTTGTGAGTACCCACCAAGAAAGATTCGGTGTGGGTAGTTGTGGATAGGTTAACAAAATCTGCTCATTTCATACTGTTCGCTGACTACTACTCTTTGCAAAAGTTGGCTAAGTTATATGTGGCGGAGGTAGTGCGACTGCATGGGGTGCCAGTGTCAATAATTTCTGATCGAGACCCTAGGTTTACGTCTCGATTTTGCCGGAAGTTGCAAGAAGCGTTGGGAACACGATTAGATTTTAGCACCGCTTTTCACCCACAGACAGATGGACAGTCAGAAAGGGTTATTCAGGTTCTAGAAGATATATTGAGAGGTTGTATCATCGATTTTCGTGGAAGTTGGGAGGACTACTTACCATTGGCGGAGTTTGCGTACAATAACAGCTATCAAGCAAGTATTCAGATGGCACCATATGAAGCACTTTATGGGCGAAGATGTCGTACGCCGACGTGTTGGACAGAGTTGGGTGAACGACGAGTGCTTGGACCGAAATTGGTGGCAAACACTGAAAGCAAGGTTAAGCTGATAAGGGGTCGGTTAAAGGAGGCGTCCGATAGACAGAAGTCGTATGCGGATTTGAAGCGCAAAGCGATTGAGTTCACTGTGGGGGATATGGTTTTCTTGAAGCTATCCCATTGGAAGAAAATTTTGAGATTTGGTAAGAAGGGTAAGCTGAGCCCACGGTTTATTGGGCTTACCGAGTTGTTAAGCGGGTTGGACCAGTGGCTTATCAGCTAGAGTTGCCACCAGAACTGCATCGTATCCACGACGTTTTTCATGTATCCATGTTGAGGCGGTATCGATCTGACCCAACTCATATCATACCAGTTGCTGAAATCGAGGTACAGTCAGATTTAACTTTCGAAGAGGAATCGGTGAAAATACTTGATCGTGACGTCAAGATGTTGAGAAGGAAATCAGTTCCACTAGTGAAAGTACTTTGGAGAAACCATGGCAAGGAGGAAGCTACGGGAGGCGAGGAGGCTATCGCAACAGATACCCTCAAGCTGTTATGATAAGGTAAAATTTCGAGGTCGAAATTTCTTTAAGGAGGTAGAGTTGTAACATCCACGATTTTTGGGTTTATTCGCGATTTTCAATATTTTGTAAAGATTTTTAAAATTTTGTATTTGGATGTGGAATTAGTATTTTGAGTAGGTAAATGGGCTTATAGAAGGCCCATGAGTTGGCCAAAACCAGTTGAATTTGTGGAATTTTAGACTTAGGAGTTAGGGGTTACGGCTAAGTGGCCTTAAGTAGAGTGATGGGTAAATTGCATCACAAAAGAGCCTTGGTTAAGTGGCAAGGGTGACGCCACTAGGCTCCTAGAAAAGTGGCGTGTGGAGCTTTGGGAAGGCAAGGGATCGATTCCTGTGTTGGCAAATAGATGCATTAATTTTTTAAGTGTAGGAGGGTAAGTGTTGGAGTTGGTGGATTACGCTAGAGGAGAGTTGGATCGGTTTAAATGCTTGGATTAAGGAGGGATAAGGGAGAGATTTAAGGATTTGGATGAGGCTAGGAGTTGGCGAATTATGGGAATTGAAGAGGGAAAAATCGGGGGGGCTATGTTGTTAGTATTTGGCACTTAGGGTATTGAGTGGTGCCGTTTTTCTTCGCTTTAACACCTTAGGGTTGTTTTTCCTCTCTTTTTCCTCTCTAGCCGAAACTACCACCTCCCTATTCCTCTTCTTCTATTTTTCTTCTTCAAAACTATTCATCATACTGCTATTCATCAATACTTTTGCGAATCCATAAAAGCCGAAAATCTGTGATCATTGCTTGTGCCGATTCCTTCAAAGTCAGGTTCTCCTATGTTCTTTTGCTTTTATTAATTTACAATTATCTTTTCTTAATCCTAGATTCCAGACCGCAATTCTACTTCAAGGTTGTAGCCCCACATTATCATCTTCTTCATCACACAAAAGTCAAAAAACTATAGATTTGGGGGCTTATAGCCGAAACTTCAAGACTTTGGGGAATCGAGTTCTACCATCATTTGATAGATAAATCTACTCTAGATTACGTGGAAATCAAGTGGGAGTAAGGGGTAAGTACGTATCATCTCAGATCTGTTCTTATTTTGCAAAGTTAAGAAAAGCCGAAGTCCCTAAAATTAGGGAGGCTGTCGATTTGGGCATGTGGCTCTAAGGGTTTTTAACGGTTGTTTTCTTTCATTGGTTAGCGCCTTCTTAAGTGTGGGATTGAAAGCGTGAATCATTGGAGCAATCGGATTCGGAGCTAGCTGTCGATTTTGGCGACAAAGGTAAGGTACCCAAGGGCCATTGTGGATGGTGGCCGAATGTGTAAGTGATGATAATAGGTAGTTTCGATTTGGTTTAATACAACATGGTCTAATCTATAAGTGGTTGATTATAGGGGAAATCGCATAGGAGATCTCGTCAAGGAATATCGCAAATCAGTTGTGTACTGAACACCCTTTCTTAGTTCAATTCGGCAAAAGCCGAAATGCCGAAATTCCGGCATTTCATGGTCATGTAGGTATGTGAATGCTCTCAAGTCATAGAGTAATTGTTAGATCTAGCACTGCAAGGTGGTAAGCACGTTCGCGTGACGTTTTAGCGTATTTCGGAAAAAGGGGCTCGATGGGCCAAAACTGGGCCCAATGGGCTTACGGACCAATATGGGTAAGAGATGGGCAAATTAGCCTGTTAGGTGGATGGTGGAATCAAATTGCATAAAACTGTTAAAAATTACTGAATTAGCTTGTGTAATTACGTAGAACACGAAATTACCTTTAAAGAGCAAAATTACCGAATTACCCTAAAGAGCAAAATTACGAAATTACCCTAAGGAGCAAAATTACCAATATACCCCTAGGGTTTAAATTGGCTAAACCGAATGATTGATCAATGTTGTATTTTACATGATATGCTTTTATTAATATCATTGCATGGGGTTGGGGTATTAATGGAGGAAATCTTGAAAGTGGTTCATCCACGTCTTGGAGGCTTTGCCTCAATCGATTGAAATTTGAGTGCGTTCTTTAACCTGTGGTGTGTAGGGTGGGTGGGTTGAGTTATTCCCACAAGGTGTGCAGGGTTGGTGCAGGCGATGTAGCGGTTGGTGGGTTGAGTAGTCTCCCGGATGGGCTTGCATTCATTATTACTGTTGATACTCATATTCTTCGAATCGGGCCTATGGGCCACTTTGTTATGTAAAAGGGCTAAGGCCTTGCTCTTGTGATTCGAAAAGGGCTTGACCTCTTGTGTCTTGTTATCTGAATAGGGCTTAGGCCCAATGGGCTCGAGTGAATTGGGCTTTGGATGGGTTTCTGATATACTGAGTTTTCCCAAACTCACCCCCTTTCCTTAACCTTGCGGTGAGCCTTGATGTGGGGACTTGGTAGGAGGATTCAGTGGCCACGGTGGTTGTCTTTGGGCTTTTATATAAGCGTTGGTTTTCTTTAAATTTCCTTTAAATATGCTTTATTTTCGGGTTGTAATAAGGCCATTTTAACTTCCCTTTTATTTCTTTTCGGATTATTTTAATTTTGATAACTTCAAACTGGTTGATAATTATTCAAATGGGCTAGACTTAGGACGTGTTTTCAAACGATACTTGTTTTCAAAATATCTCAACACCACGATTAATCGATTTATCAAAGACGTCCACTTAAACAAATTTAAAACTCGATATAACAGAGTGTGGTTATGGTTGTGGGCATGTCTAGGATTGGATCCAATCAAAGAGCTTGGTACTTAAGCAGCCTTCATGGCTCACCTCCTCTGTCTCGGATACCTACCTGGTGCCCAGCTTCCATACACTTTGTTAACTCAACAAAATATATGTTTTTAAAACACTAAAAATGGAACGTGGGTTTTCAACTCCAATGTGGCACGTCAGATTCGGCCATAATGTCTGGGCCGGGTTTGGGGTGTTTTAGGTGCTCTGCCCTCAGACCTCACTGCAGTATCTCTTGGCGCACCTCTATTGCTAGCCCCACTTCCAGGGTTTCTTTGTGGTCTACCCCTCAAAGGAGCACTACTTGCCTTCACATCTTGCTTTTTCTCTTTGTCTTCTAATTCGGGACAGTCTCGGATGAAGTGGTCTAATGATTCACATTTGAAGCAGCCCCTCTCATTCCCTCGGCACTCACTGAAATGATGTCTACCACACTATGAACACTCTGGCCTATTTGGTCGAGCACTACCAACGCTAGCGATAGAAGTGGTTTGAGCTCTAGAAGTCGTGTTCTGCTGATTCTTGTTTCTATTCGAAAACCACACCGAAGCATTCAATTAGGTAGAAAACTCTCTCAATCTCTTAGATGAGGTCTATTTTCATTTCCCCATCTGTCTTTTCCTTGAGTCTCGAGACTCGATATCAGCTTTTCATTTCTCTTTGGCCAATTCCTCAGCCTTACATGCTCTCTCCACGAGCACCACAAATTCCCTTATCTCCAAAATGCCAATAAATAAACGGATGTCTTCGTTCAAACCATCTTCAAACCTATTACACATAACGGCTTCTGTAGATACGCACTCTTATGCATACTTGTTGAGTCTTACAAACTCACGCTCGTATTCAGTCACCATCCTACGGCCTTGCTTCAACTTTAAAAACTCTTTCCTCTTTTGGTCTATAAACCTCTGGCTAATATACTTCTTTCAAAACTCTTCCTAAAATAATTCCCAGGTTATCCACTCTCTCGGTACGACTGACACGAAAGTATTCCACCATTGGTAAGTTGAATCTCGTAGGAGTGACACTACGCACTTCATACACTCCTCCGGCGTGCACAATATTCATCAAATACTCTGATGGTATTTTGTAACCAAAACTCGACCTTCTCTGGGACGTCGTCAATATTTGCTTGAAATTCTTCAGCCCCATGTTTACGGATTCTTTCCAATGGAGGTTTCTCTCTCCTAGCCATCTCTTCTCCTTGAGGAGCTATATGAACGAGTTGAGGAATTGAGAGAGGTTGGGGAGGTGGAGTATTCGGGTTCACTCAAATAAACTCTGAGTACCACGCATCCATCATATGGAGGTAAGCTTCTCCAGCCCCACTACCCTGACTCATTGTCACGGGCCCACTATCTACTGGCGTGGTCCCTTCAGCGGAAGTCGGTGCATTACTTTCTACATCATCCGCCATAGCTACATCCGGATCCATTTACTATATGAAAACATGATTTATAATCGTCAGGGGTCGTCACACTATCAATACACTGTTATGGCATGTATAGCTAGACTCGTACTCACACTGGGTTAGTCCTAGAACTGACTAAACCATGCTCTAATACCACTAAATGTAACACCCCATACTTGTATTCTACGTCAAGATGGAGTATGAGGCGTTACCTAACTTAAACTCGTGCTTATGACCAATTCTGAGCCTCTAAGACTTGGACAAATTTAAAACTTTCTCAAGCTTATCAACACGTCCTTAATATGGGCCTACAAGGCCCAAAACACACATCAAAAATCATTTGAAACCAACTCGGGTTCTTTAGTCAACTTTAGAAAAATGACACTTGACACAGGGGCACACGCCCATGTGGGAGGGGCAACACGCCCGTGTGACCAATTTGACATGGTCGTGTTGTTGGCTCATGTGGCTCACACGGCCTAAGCATACAAGACACACCCGTGTCCTTTACCCATGTGGAATTAATTGCAAATTCATACCTAATGGGGTTTTCACACGGCCTGGCACACGACTGTGTCCTTGGCTCGTGTCCTTCACACGGTCATGACACGCCCGTATCCTAGCCCGTGTGCAAAAAACTAGACATTATGTTTCTGACGTCAGCATCTCTAAAGGGTCACACGGCCAAGGCACACGCCCATGTGCTAGGTCGTGCCCTTCACACGACTAAGACACACGGCCGTGTCTCTACCCGTGTGTTTACTACAATACATATTGACTTGCAAATTTTACGTGTAGGGGACACCCGGCCGGACAACAAGTCCATAGAGCTGGCCGGGTGTCACACACGGCCTAGACACATGCCCGTGTGTCTACCTGTGTAGGCAATATAGGACTACCTACCAAGCCCTTTGCCACCCTGAAACACAATATAACAACATCCATTCAAAAATACAAGGTAAAATTAGCCATACTAGGAATTATCTCATTCATAAAAATATCATCATTTGCATATTTAAATCATGAACCCTAGCCATTATTCCAAGGCTTAATACAAAATGAAGGGACTCACCCCAAGCCAACACATTTGGCCCAATTAACAAAACGCAAACATCAAAGTCTAAGTCCTATAAATGTCATATTTTAAATAATAAAACCAACTATACCAAGTGCTTCTGTTGATAGTGTGATCGATGCCTCCGACGTCTGATGATCCTCGAGCTATTTAGGTTGAACTATAAGAAAATGGAAAGGAGATGGAGTAAGCATTAAGCTTAGTAAGTTGTATGCAATTAAATATAACAACAATCTACCATTCATCGACATGCTCATAATACAAAAGAAAGCATAAATAGAACTTACTCATCACTATCCAATACAATTCACATAGTATCCATTGAGCTCATATCTCAAACATTCCAAATAGGTACATGTACCACTTGTAACACCCTGATTTTGGGTCTAGTCGGAACAGTGGTTTCGGGACCACAAATCTGATGATGAAAATTTTATTTTTTATTATATTTTTATGTTCTATGATTTCACGGAATAATTTCATGAAAATTTCGTTTGAAAATTTTGACATTCGGGCACTTAATTTAGTCAAAAGGACTAAATCGTAGAAAGTGTAAAAGTTGACTTCTACATACTAGAGGTGTCCAATTGTTATCAAATTTTAAATTGAGGGTCCTTAAATGGTAATTAGACCATTGGTTAATTTCTGGACAAAAATAGACATGAAATGGGTGTAATAAAATATTTTTAAGTTAGCGGTATTTTGGTAAACAAATAATTAAAATAATTAAAAAGGGAAATAAGCCAAATTAGCTATCATCTTCTTCATTCAACCATTTCTACCAGCAGCAGCCATGGTTAAGGTTTTTTCAAACTCCCAAGCTCGATTGTAAGTGCTCCTTAGCCCCATTTTTAAAGTTCTTTACATTTTTGAAATCCTGGTAACTTGGTTAAGCTTATTCTAGCAATAATTTAACCTAGGGATTATATTTTGAAAATAACCATAGGTGAAATGTGTTTATTTTGATGTTTTATGGTATAATATGAAGCTTGAAATTGTGTTAAACTTTTACTAAGCGATTTTACGTGAAAACGAGTAAAACGACATAATCGGTAAAAATACCTAATGTTCATAAGTACATGTTAGAGTGTGAATTTGATTTTTCTATAGAAGGGGAAAATGATCAGAATTTCATAAAACATATGAAAATAGGATGAAGTTTAATTTACGAGCCTAGGGGCAAAAATGTAATTTTGACAAATTTAGGGGCAAAATTGTAATTTTTCCAAAATATGATTTTGGGTCAATTTGAATAATGTGAGTCCTAATTAGGCTATATTTGTAATGATAGAGCAAGGAAAATTGAAATTTGGGCTAAAATCAACAAAATACCAAGTTGTGGACAAAATGGTGAAAATAGTCATTTTCATATACAAGGTAAGTTCGTGTGTTAATAATAATGCAATACCACACTTGAATTGTAATTTTCTCTTGTTATGGCATAAAATTGTATGATTTAATATGTTTAGGAGAAGTTGATGGATGGTGTGTATGATATGGAAAATGTGATGCTTATTGTGTCATGTGAAATTGAATGGAAAATTATTGTCACATGAATTGAATGTTAAATTACTATTACATGGGTTGTATGAATTGCTACATGGTTGTACCTGATGACATTTCGACAAGTTTGTATGTAAATAATTTATCGATTCTTTTTATTTTATTATATCTTGTTATCATATGAAATGTGGCTGCCTATAGAATGATTATTTGTTGTAAATTGCAAATTAAAAAAGGACTATGAATAAATTTGTAACATGTTGGAAAGTGAGGAATTTCCCGGTTGAGCCATCGGAATAGAAACGATACGAATGATCTATTGTGAGGTCACGTATGTAGTACTAAGTGCAAGCTACTACATGTACCGGATAATTGGCCGCATGTGTAGTACTAAGTGCAGGCTACTATGCGTACCCGAAAACTTCGATCACGTGTGTAGTACTAAGTGCAGGCTACTATGTGTATCAGATGGTTAGGTCACGTGTGTAGTACTAAGTGCAGGCTACTACGTGTACCGGATAATTGGTCGCATGTGTAGTACTAAGTGTAGGCTACTATGCGTACCAGATAGCCTTGTCTACAAGCGTGAAAATATGTGCAGGCAACTGGGTATCAGTTATTATTCTAAAGAGTTCAACGGGAAAATCGATTAAGTAAAAATACATGTGAACATGATTATATGATGAATAAGTGTAGGAACATGTTTGTGAAAATTATGAGCAATGTGCTCAATATTTGAGTGAACTTCGATAAGACAAAATGGATTAAGTGAAATTATGTCAGAGTGAATTTTAATAGTAAAACAATGTTGGACAGTAGTTGTTGCGTGACTTTGAAAATTCACCAAAAATTGTGTAAGTTGAATTAAATTTCAAAAAAATTATTGAATGATTAATGAGTCTATTTTCATATAAAAGAAACAGGGGGAGCAAAAGAGATCTATATTATGTGATATTCTAATTTTGGTGAGACAGTGTCAGAATAAATTTAAGATCCCCTGTTCTGACTTGGAAAAATCGTTAAAAATTGTAAAAAAATAATTATGAGTTATAATTTATATTAATAGAATCCTTAATGAGTCTACTTTTAGAAGGAATGGACAGGAACTCGAATGAGTTCTGAAATATGAGATAAATAATTTTTAGTGAAGAGAGGTCAAAACTGTTGAACAGCGAAACAGGGGAAACTTTAATGAATAAACTGTACTAATTGGATAAACCAAAAATTCTGGAAATTTTATGGGAGAAATGTATATGATTCTAGTTTCAAGGAAAATTAACAAAACTAAATTTAGAGTTTTGTAGCTCCAGATATAAATGATTTAGTAACTATAACTTTATAAAACAGCTTAACCTGAACATGTGTAATTGTACAATTATAGTGTTTTATCTTGAAAAGCATGTTAGTAATTACTTATTAATTTCATATGGACTTACTAAGCGTAAAGCTTACCCATCCTCTTCGTTTCTTTAGTATTGGCAAGTCGGCTTGGGGTTGGAGATCGTCAGAGGCAAAATCACACTATCAAACTATCATTTTTGGGAGAATTAATTCAAATATTAGAAATATCAAGTGAGTGGCATGTATAGGAAGTTGGTTTGTGATATGTATTATTATTATGGCTTTGACCATACGTATCAGTCTGCATTGAGTTATCGTATATGATCATGAGATGTGGTCCTTATCCATTAAGGTTTATAAGTTTAATTAATCATGCCATGTCCTATGTTTTGATGTGATGATATAGTTAGCTTTGTTTGTTATACATGATTGGTAATACATCAGGTAAGTTAAATGCAGGCCAGTGAATCATGAATTAAATGGAAATGAGTAATGTTGCCTTGAATATGGATGTTTAATGGATAAATTGGTAACTACATTATGATGGTATAAAATGAGAATAAGATTTAGCATGTCTAGTTCTAGTTAATGTAAGAATGTATATTATATACAGGATGGTAAACAAATATGTTTAAAGTGAATGACATGTTATTGCATGATTATGGATGTGTAAGTGCTCATTTATGCCACGTTATATGTCTTAAAATATGAGTATATACATGTGTTCGAAAAGTTTTGAATTAAATGAAATTTTATGGCCCATTTTTCGTCTATGTGTATGGTTAAGTCTGGTAATGCCTCATACCCTATTTCGGCCTTAGATACGGGTAAGGGGTGTTACATTTGGTGGTATCAGAGCTATGGTTTAGTCGGTTCTTGGACTAACCTAGCATGTGTAAAAGTCTAGTTATACATGCCATGGATCCATGATAGTGTGATGTCTCTCGAAGCGTAAAAGCACCATCTTATTTAGAAAAAGGTACTCTCTAGCCGAGCTGCACCGACCATGTTCAAGGTGATTGAAGGTATTTGAGTAAAATTATGACTATGATAAGTCTCGGTTCAGAAAAGTATAAATAAAAGTTTATGATATATATGTGATAACACATTATATGAAAGTTTATGTCGTGATAAATATCTATATTTGCTTAATGCTCATATGATGTAGTGCACTTGGCTTACTTGACAAGTTGAATGGGATAATTGGAAAATTGGTGTAAACCAACATGAATGTTGTGTTGCCTGAAATGAATGACATGATTTTGACGATGTTGCTGTGATGATGAAAGTTATGTCATATGTATATGTAAAAGAAAGTCGAGTCAGAGGCCCTACAACCCCTCTCCCTTATCGAAGTGGTGCTTATAATGGAATTTCATGAGATTTGTACTGAATAAGTTCTCGGTTGAAAAACCAAAGAGTTCAATGATAGAATAATTATAAGTATGATTAGAGATTGAGAATGAGTTGACAAGTAAAGTCAGAGCTAGAAAAGTATCAGATTAACATAAAGATTATTAGAGGTATGCACTGTCCCAGTTAGAGAATGAATTTACTTTGGTAAGTTGAATTACTCAGGTACAAGGTTGAGAAAAGTATTCAGAACTGGTCTTCTTTAGTGAAAGGTCTAACATGAAATTTGTGATGGCAGAACTAGTTGCTGGAAATGATATTTGAAATGTGTAATATCTGAGTGTGACGATTCTGGTGAATGATTTAATGATTTCTTCGCAATGTTCTATGTATTTATCCGTTCTCAGAAAAATTTCTATAGCTGTTGATCTTTTGAAGAAATTCTTGTTATATGGGAATGTTTTCCAATCTTAATGTTAGATAGAAGCATTGGTAGTCTGACTGGTTTATAATTTGTATTGTTGTATTTCCTCAGGCATTTTATTACATTTTGTCTGATAAGAATTGATGAGAGGATATGTATCATACTATGATACTGTTTCTTCTACTTGATGCTCCATTTGCTATATATGTATGGGAAGATACATTGTTCTTGTTATATTTGATTCCAGTGGAATTAAATGATGTTTTCTTCTGGACTTCTTTTCTCTGAGGAATTTTCGACATCTTCCATATTTTCCTATGAGTTTGGTTTTCAATTTTCCGGCATGGTATCGTATCTTGGATTTAGTTATTCAGTTTTCTTGTTATCTTTATTCCATAATTTGTCAATTATGACTTATGTTCGAAGTGCATTCTTCATCTCGTGATAATCATGACAAGCATGGCTATACTTCCGATTTGATCTTGGTAATGTGGTGATTTTAGTATTAGAATTTCTAAAATTTTTGTGTAAGGATTTGACAACAGTAAAAGCATAAGTGATAAAAGCGCGAGTTTCAATCGGTATGGTGGATTACTTCTCTTAAGTAAGTCAATTATAGTTAATGTCTTTGTAACACCCCTATCCCGTAACCGTCGCCAGAATAGGTAAGGGGCATTACCGGACTTGTAACTCATGTCAGAACAGTAAAATTTTGAACTTTTCTTGAAATAAAGATCGTTCGTTTAAATAAGTACTAAGCACAACCAGAGGTAAAATTTAAACTTCACTAAGTAAACATTCAAAAGATGCCATTTTCGCATGGCTTATATACATTAACCAAAAATATTCTTCCGCCACTAGTCTATTCTATACATGCCATAAAATAATTCTAAACATAACAAGTAACAAGCGGTGGATAGTGATAGTGTGACTAGTTCTTGATGATCCCCGAGCACAGTAGCCGCAATGAGATCTATAAAACAGAGGAAACAGAGTAAGCGGAGTAAGCATTACAATGCTTAGTAAGTTTTAAGCAGTGTCAACAGATAACAATCAAATTATAACATAGTTGTTCGTATTTTATTTCACTCTTCCTTGGGCATACCATCCCTTTTCCAAATATGCACATCTCATCATATACAATAGGCGGATAAACTTTCACATAAAAGTGAGCTCGGTGACATAGATATATCGTATGATTTCACATAACCTCTCACACTGATCCGATGTCACATAATCATAGGAATAGTCTCATAGATTGCTCTCGTATGCATCACATAACTACCTTATGATTTAGTTCAAATCAAGCTCACATATAAACTTGGAGTACATACCTGTTTAACCTTTCGCATTGAATATATTTATAAGCAATTCTTATTACGAAGTCTTATAGCTTTAACCTCTACTCGGATTATCGGCGAGACCTTTAGCTCGGACGAAATCTCCACACGAAGTTATCGGGTTTTACCCGGACAAAATCTCCACATGTAGTCATCGGGTCTTACCCGGACAAAATCTCCACACGTAGTCATCGAGTCTTACCCGGACATACTCTCTACACGTAGTCATCGGGTCTCACCTGGAATATATTTCCAAGTTTCATGTACATTTAATCACATGTTACAACATTCACATCGACTGTCATATTTGTATTTCATTTGCCTCATCAAATATCTAATAATACACACCTTTTACATTTGGTCGTTCGGCCACAATATACGCATATCGCCTACATATTTCACACTAGCCATTCGGCTTTACCACATATATGCATGTTCATATTCACCACATTGGCCATTCGGCCTTATCACACATATGCATGCTCACATTCATCACATTGGCCATTCGGCCTTATCACATATATGCATGCTCACATTCATCACATTAAAATCCTAAATCAAAATATAAATTTTCATGTATTCACATCACAATTATCCAAATATACTTCACATACCACGTATACTATCATGTGTACACTTTGTCTTGGCCGAATCTACACCAATCATTTTCCAATGAATCATTCAATTTCACGCCATACTATCATTTCATATTCGAATACTCATAAACTTACAATTTCACAAATTTTAATATCGAAGATCCGTCTAGCACTCATATATCGTTTTACAATATCACGATTTAGAATTCACGTATGGGTTTAATCAATAGCTTATGAGCAACTAAAACAAGTTTTATCCATATTTACTACAAAATCACATATTCACTACGAGCTGTTTTCCTGAGCAATAGTCGCTAAATTATTCATAACTGGAGCTACAAAACTCCAAATCACTTGCCGTTAATTTTCCCTGAATATAGAATCGTATATATTTAATCCATAAAATTTCCAGAATTTTAGGTTTGGCCAATCAGTACCAGATTTTTCTTAAAGTTTCCCCTGTTTCACTGTTTGACTAATCTGACCACTCTTCACTACGAATCAAATTTTTCATTGTACAGAATTCATAATGTGTTCTATTTGATTTCATTTGAAACTAGACTCATTAAGGAGTCTAATCATATAAATCTTATCTTATAACCATTTTTGTACAAATTATAATGATTTTCCAAAAACAGAACAGGGGATTTCGGAGTCATTCTGACACTGTCCCACACAACTTTAAATATCTCTTTATAGGAAATTTCTTTGCTTCCACGGTCTCTTTTATAAGAAACTAGACTAACTAAGCTTTGATTACATATTTTATTCAGCCTATAATTCCACATCAACAATTTATAGTGATTTTTTAAAATCACGTTGCTGCTGCTGTCCAAAGCAAATTATTACAATTTGCTCTTAAATTTCCAAGTCCAAACACTTATGAACTTACCATTTGAGTTTAAGACATATCATGGCCACATCATATCTTATTAAATCAACTCATTATGTCCTATTATGATTGAATTTACTCAACGTTTAATCACTTAAAACTTACCTCGGATGTGGTCGAACGATCTCGGCGGCTATTCGATCAATTTTTCCTTCCTTATCCAACTTTGGTCCTCTAAGCTCTTGAGCTAATTCAAACAAATTTAACTTATTAAAGTCTCATTATGCTAGCTTATGGCGAATATGACAAGGAGTTTGATAGGTCATATGGCCACCTTTAGCTCAAACACAAAATGGTCATACGCATTTTTAATCACATTGAGCAATTTAATACAATTAATCTAACATTTCCTCATGTGCACCTTTATGACCGAATACATGCAACACCAAGCTATCTATTCATTCATGTGTACATCTTATTTAAGCATGTATATCCACAATCGAATTCATCATATAAATATCTATGATTTCACTCAAATAATCTTATTACAACACATGGTGCTCCAACCATTATTTAAATTCAAAGCTCGGCTAGTACACATATATACACTAGCAATCAAATACTAACATTTGCACTTCATCTTAATAGCTAGCTTAGCAAACCTTAATTTAACACATAATTCATACATATCACATTCCGAGCATTCACTCAATTCTATCACTTAAAACACACACATTACTCAATAACTTCATAGTTCAAATTCGGCAACTACACCACTAATATTCAAAATCATATTCGGCCTTAGTACTCCCTTGTTAGCCGATTTTTCTTCATTTAGCAACTAGTGCACATATGTGCTCATTTGCTAGACTCTACTTCACCCAACTACCCTTTCTCATCCAATTAACATGAACAGCATTTTCTCATGACATCAAGCATTCTTTAATTCGGCTATTGCTAGTATGAACTTTAACCATTCATATTTTTAGAAAGACCAAGTTCTTTCCTCAATACATTCATCATCAAGATTCAAGTAAAGCAATCAAAATTTCTTCCCTTATAACCTTAGCCGAAGGCTCTATTCACCCATCATTAGTGGAAATTTTTGCATGGGCTAAGCAAGAACCATGATAATTTACCTAAAACAAGTAATTATTTCACAATTTCAACACAATGTACTAACCTTCCTAAGGATTCAAGTGACCGAATTTTCTTCCCCTCCTTTGCTTCTTCTATTCGGCCAAGTTGAACAACAAAGAAAGAACTTTGTTTTTCTCCTCTTTCACTAGTCACGGCAATGGGGAGTAAGGGGGAGACAACTTTGGTTTCTCCTCCCACTCACCTCATGTTTTATCATTCTTAATTCATTCTTTTATTTTCAAAACTCATAGTGCTAATAAAAGAATTCATATTATCATCAATGACCCATCCATGGCCGGCCACTACTCATTAATAATGGATATTTGACATGCAAACCCTTTATTCATATGACATGCATTAATTGATCCTTATAGATTAACTATCACATTTTAAAAGTGTCATACATAAGTCCTATTAACTAAATTCACATGCAATTAACTAAATCGAAGCTTAAAACTTTCACACATTCATATTCACATATTTTAGACAATAAATATCATATTCAAATAATTTGGTGACTCGGTTTAGCGGTCCCGAAATTGCTTTCCGACTAGGGTCAATTTAGGGGTGTCACAGTCTTCAATTGAGATATTTTGGTTACTTGAGCTAATGCAATTGAGATGGTTTTGATTAGCGTAAGGAATGAATAGTAAAGGACTGCATGATGAATTGTTTAGTAACTAGAAGAAAGGATTACTTGAAATGTCATTCAACGGTGTTAAAATCGGCTCGAGTTTTTAATCTGTGTGAATTATTTATTTGAAAGATTTCATATGACATTTATGTCAGGATCATTTTTCCCAAATCTGATAATAGAATTTCATTTTTTTACGGGTAAAAGGAAAATAGTTTGAACGAGAAGTGTATATCTCTTAGAAAATTTTGATATGAGTTAAAGCTACTAAGAATGAGGCAAATTTTGACATGGTATTACACTGACTATTGTCATCAAGGCCGATGCCATGTCCCAGACATGGTCTTACACTAGCTCTCGCATATCAGTTTTGATGCCAAGTCCCAGACAAGATCTTACACTGGAACATCTCATAGCCGATGCTTCTCCCTAACATGTATTATACTGGCTTACCTTACGAGGTCGATGCATGTCCCAAACACATCTTACACTAGCTCTCGTCTCAATGCCGATGCCATGTCCCAGACATGGTCTTACACTAGCTCTCATAATGTGTCTGATGCATGTCCCAGATATGTCTTACACTAGCTCACAATAGTCCATACGTCTTGGCATGAATATCTGATTTATTTCCAATGGTTCAAACAAGAATTCTACTATCCCATTTATCATTATGCATTCTCATTTCCACCATCAAGCATTTCATGCTATATCAATTCAGCACATATAATAACAACGTAGTTGTATTATTTACACACAACTTACCTCGGATTACAAAATATAGTCGACTAGCTCGGCTTAATCCACTTGCTTCGTTTTTCCCTGGTCTAGGCCCGGATTTTGTAAATCTTGATCTAAAATGATAAAATTTCACAAATTTAATCATTTTATTAACCTAGATACTCAACAATATAAAATTGGGAAAAATGACCATTTTTCCCCTTGACTCTTGCAAAATGACGATTTTACCCCTAAGTCAAAATTCAATTTTTATCGAATTTCTTCATATCTTAAGCCTAGCTGATCACTTTTTACTCTTATAGCCACCCAAAATTTCTAGTATTTCTCACATTTATCATCTAATTCTCAACTTATGCAAAATGGTCCCTAGTTAGGGTTTCCATGAAAACTACTTCACAAAACTTGTTTATTTCACAACAATAACTCATATTCCTCTATAAAATTTCATAAAAAAACATGTTTAATATAATGGAAAGATCCTAAAATTTCAACCATTTCCCCTCTTTTGAAAGTTAATGCTACAAGGGGTCCAAAAATACAAAAATCATCAAGAGAAACTATCAAAATCACTTACTTGTGAAGGTAAAGAGTGGCTGAAATTTTTCAAGCTTCTAAACCTTATTTTTCTGGTAAATTTAGGTGGTGAAGAAGGTGAGAAAAAGATGAAACCCCTTTTTCTTTATTTTATTTCATTTTGGTCAAATATGCTACCAAATTTCTACCTAATTTTAACTTTCCCCGTATTTTGTCTCCTATGGCCGGCCATCACCTATCCAAGGGTCTATTTGCCCTTTAAAGACCCCAAATTTAAGTTTCATGTCAATTTAACACCCTTAGCTATCAATTCAAGACTTTTGAACTTTATGCGATTTAGTCCTTTTTCACGATTAAGCTCACAAATGCTAAAATTACTTCACCAAATTTTTCATGCACTCACAAAAACATGCTATGACTCTAAAATAATAACAAAATACTTTCTCCAACTTTAGATTGGTGGTCTCAAAATCACTGTTCTGACTAAGCCCAAAATCGAGCTATTACATTTCTCCCCCCTTAGGGATTTTCATCCCTGAAAATCTTACCGGTGAATAGATTCGGGTATTGGTCTCTCATGGTTTCCTTGGATTCCCATGTGGCTTCCTCGACTCCATGTCTATTCCATAAGACTTTCACAAGTGCTATATTCTTATTCCTCAACTAATTTGTGTAACACCCCTCACCTGTATCCAACACAGGGACAAGGCTCGAGGCATTACCAGACTTAAACATTCATAAACATACAAAACCGGGTCACTAAATTTCACCCAAAATTTAAAACTTTTAGATCATATGCTATCGTCCCTTAAACAGGCCATCGAGGCCTATAGCTTACATTAAGGCGGTTCGGGACAAAATCAAAAACATTCGGTAAACTTTGGGTGGCTTAAAAAATTTCTAGCTTTGGAGTGCCACACGCCCGTGTAGGTGGGCGTGTGGACTCACATGCCCGTGTGGCTTGGGCCACACCCATGCCCTTAGCTCGTGGGCAACACTGACTTTGGGACACAACTATGGGACATGCCCCTGTGACCCACCCGTGTCCTATAAAAACTCAAAATTTTAAATGCAGGGGACAGACGGCCATAGCACACACCTATGGGAGGGAACCGTGTGTCACACACAGCCTAGACACATGCCCATGTGTCCAACCATGTGGACCTTAATAGGCTATTTTCCAAGCCTTAAGTCACCCCTTTTTACTCCTTATACCATTACACTATGTTTACAAACTTATAAATTAAACATTCATGTTCAGGGTATTATCAACTTATTACCATATCACGCATTTATTCCATAGCCATGACCACCTTAAATGGTCCTAAGACATTCACCATATATATATATATATATATATATATGTTATATACTTCTTATACATAGTGAGCAAGCATAATCACATACCCACATCATGAGACATTTACATATATCATGGATGAATAGGCTTACAAGTTAAAATCATTATAACCCACATCTCATGGCTACATACAACAAATCATTATAAGCCAATACATTTGACTAATCACAACGACATCGATCATAGAAAAACTAAGTCCCTATACATGCCACTCACTTGAACATGTTTAACATATACATGTCAATACTCCAAGGGTAAAGGCTTGATAGTGTGATGCTGCCTCTGACGATCTCCAACCCCGAGCTGACCTGTCAAAACTAAAAAGATGGAAAGGGGGAGTAAGCTTTATGTTTAGTAAGTCCATATGAAAATAATAAGCATTATAGTAACATGTTTCCTTAGGTAAAACAACTATAATTATGCTTTTATTCATATTCTGGTCAAGTTGTTTACTCGAGTTATAGTTGATAAATTATTTATAGCTTAAGCTAGGAAACTCAAAATTAATATCCCTTAATTTTCTAAGAAACTAGACTCATTTATCTTCTTATCATAAAATTTTCAGAATTTTGGTCTATCCAATAAGTACAGTTTATTATTCAAAGTCTCCTATGTTTCTCTATTTGACAGCTTTGACCTTTCTTCACTAAAATTTATTTATCTCCTAGTACGAGACTCAAATAATGTTCCTGTCTCTTTCTCCTGAAAGTAGACTCATTAATTATTTCATTCATATAAATCTTAACTTATAATTATTTTTTTACAATTTCTAGTGATTTTCCAAAGTTGAGACAGGGGAGTCTGGAATCACTCCAACTCTATCTCAGAAGAATTCAAATATCTCATGATACAGAATTCTTTTGCTTACATCGTTTCCTTTATGTGAAACTAGACTCATTAAGCTTTGATCACATATTTTATTTAGTCTTTAACTCAATTTCCAAAATTTTTAGTGGATTTTCAAAGTCCAACCAATGCTGCTATACCAAATCTGTCTTAGTGCAACAAGATAATAACCATCACAATTTGTCATAAAAATTATTCTCATAAATATCATTCATTCATTTGCACCATCGTCATAAGTCCATTTCATTTCACATATCAAGCATGTGTTCATGGGTTTCGAGCACTTACCTATGCTATCATTTAGCACCGCACTCGTCCAAACATGACAACTCACAAGCATCATAATATTATCATATAACATACATTATGTATCATGGCAAGAGCCTTTTATTTAATTTCTCATATTAATCTCGTTGAATTTTTTGGAATCTCGATGGATATCCCATTGACAGTCAATTCATACAAGTGATCATTTCATATGCGCACTCCCGTGAACCTCACATCTTACGGCAGGATTACCAGTCCAGGCTAAATCCCTTGTAATGACAAGCACTCTCAATGAGCTCGGATCTGAATTATCAGTCCAGGCTAAATTCAGACCCTAGTCGTATTACCCGTCCGGGCTAAATCCTTAATGTACACATATTCTTTGGGAGGCTCGATCACTTAAGGAACACCCATCCGAGCTAGATCCTTTTCATACTTGATATCACGGATTACCCGTCCGAGCTAAATCCTTACTGCAACACATGCAGGATCTCATTTCCCTTGTAAAACATGATTTATCCATCGAATTTCCCTTTTTATTCAACCGAGATTTTTATCTTTCCATCAAGTATCTCATTATGCATGCCTACTCATGCCATGTACATCCAATTCAACACATTTCCATGTTTATTTAGACATTAGTCCATAAGATAAACATGGTATTACATATAATTATAATTTGGCATTTGTTACAATATATAATCTTCATATAAACTAAATAAATATCTATCACACAATGTTAACACATCAATTTAAGTTCAAGTATGAACAATAATATTATTGTATTATCATTGACATATGAACTTACCTCGATTTCGAGTACGACTATTTATTTCGAGTTTGTGCTTAACCTTGTTCAACCTCGTTCTAAGTCCGAATCTTGTTTTCCTTGATCTATAATATCACATTTAGCCTAATAATTAGTCACATTATTCATAGGGGTCCAAAAATCATATTTTTACAAATTTGCACTTTGACCCCTAAACTTTTGCATATTTTCACTTTTGCCCCAATGCTTAGAAATTAAACTTCATCCTATTTTCTTATGTTTTATGACATGCTAATCATTTTTCATAACTATGATAGCCCCCAATTTCCACTAAATCACCCATTTATGACCAATTTTACAACTTTTACAAAACGGTCCTTTCGAACGTTTTTATCGAAAACCGCTTCGTAAAAGTCATTTATTAAACATCCAACACTCATTTTCTACCATTAGAAATCAAAATTCATGCATATTACTCATGGGTAAATTTTTAATCACAAACCGTAGCTCAAAATAATGGTAAAAATAGCTAGAACATGTTGCAGGGATTTCAAAAATGTAAAAAACTTTAAAAACGAGGCTCGGGAGCACTTACAAATGAGCTTGGAAGCTTGAACCAAACCCTAACCATGGCTTCCATGGGGGTTTCGGCTAGTACATGGAGAAGATGACCAAATTTTGGCTATTTTGGCTTTTTATTCATTTAATTATTAGTTTACCAAAATGCCCCTAACTTAAAATTATTTTATTACACCCATTTCATGTCTATTTTTGTCCAGCAATTAACTAATGGTCTAATTACCATTTAAGGACCTTCCATTTAAAATTTCATAACAATTAGGTACCTCTAACATTTAGAACTCAACTTTTGCACTTTTTACAATTTAGTCCTTTTGACCAAATTGAGTGCCCAAACGTCGAAATTTTCGAACTAAAATTTCACGAAATCATTCTGTGAAATCGTAGACCATAAAAAATATAATAAAAATAAATTTTCTTACGTCGAATTTGTTGTCCCGAAACCACTGTTCCGATTAGGCCCTAATTCGGGATGTTACAATTTGACTTCTCGAGCCAAAATCTTGACTGGCTCTTCGTCATAAGTCATGTCCAGATGAATCTCAACTTCTGATGGCGAAATCACATGCGAAGGGTCCGATCTATATCGACATAACATGGATACATGAAACACATCATGAATCTTTTCCAATTCTGATGGCAAATCCAATTGATAGGCCACAGGCCCTACTCTCTCGGTAACCTCATGGTTCTGATTGCATTGAAATTGGAGCTTCAATCAACAACGCCTTAAGTTTCTCAAAACTCTGTTGGAATTTTTTTTTCCAATCAAACTTGACATCTTTCTGTAGAAACCTTGGCATCGGAGTAGCAATCATGGAGAATCCTTTAACGAATTGCCTGTAGTAACCAGCTAAGCCTACAAAGCTTCTAATCTCTGATACATTCCTCGGCGGTTTCCACTCAACAATAGCTGAGATCTTACTCGGGTCTCTCTAGTTCCATCACCCGATGATGTGTCCTAAGAATTCGAGCTCTCGGAGCCAAAACTCATTTTTACTAAACTTGGCATACAACTGCTTATCTCTTAAAGTCTGTAAAATAGTTCTCAAATGCTTCGCTTGTTCACTCTTATCACGAGAATAAATTAATATATCATCGATAAAAACAACAACGAACTTATCCAAGTACGGTCAGAAAATACGGTTCATTAAGTTCATAAATACCGTAGGAGCATTTGTTAAGCCAAAGGGTATGACAAGGAACTTATAATGGCCATACCTCATCCGAAATGCCATTTTTGGCACATCTTGCTCCTTAACTCTTAACTGGTAATAACCAAACCTCAGGTCTATCTTAGAAAACACAGTGGCTCCTTTCAATTGGTCAAATAGATGATCTATCCTTGGCAAGGGATACTTGCTCTCCACAGTCACCTTGTTGAGTTGTCTGTAGTCTATACATAACCTCATTGAACCGCCTTTCTTTTTCATAAAAACTACTGGAGCACCCCACAGAGAATAGCTCGGTCTCGCAAAACCCTTATTCGTTAATTTTTGTAGCTGAACCTTCAACTCTTTTAACTCCAATGGTGTCATCCTATACGGAGCAATCGATATAGGCGCAGTACCAGGGACTAACTCGATACCAAACTCGACTTCCCTAGTTGGAGGTAGTCATGGCAACTCTTCTGAAAACACATCCGGAAACTCACATACCACTGGCACTGACTCAATCTTTACTTCCGACACTTGGGTATTCAACACAAATGTGAGATAAGACTCATACCTTTTTCTCATATATTTATCAGCCGTCATAGAAGAAATCACTACATGTAAGTTATCCGGTTCACCTGATTCAACCCGAAGAATATCCCTATTTTCATATTTCAGCTCAATGAATTTCTTTCCACAATTCAGTATAACATCATGGGTAGACAGCCAATCCATACCAAGGATAACGTCAAATTCATCAAACGGCAATAACATGAGGTTAGCCAGAAAATAATAACCTCTAATTGTCAATGGACAATTTCTACATACTTGGTCAACTAATACATGCTTGCCTAATGGATTTGACACCTTTACCACAAATTCTGTAGACTCGACAGGCATAATCTTACTAGACACCAGTTTCACACAAGCATACGAATGGGTAGAACCCGGATCAATCAAAGCAACAACAGAAATATCATGAAGAGAAAAAGTACCCGTAATCACATCAAGTGACGATGCCTCTTCGCGAGCTTGAATGGCATAAGTCCTTGCAGGCGCTCGGCCCTCAGATTTCACAGCGAAATCTCTAGGCGCACCTCGATTGCTAGCCCCACTTCTCAGGCTCTTCTGTGGTCTACCCCTAGAAGGGGCATTACTCGCTCTCACATCATGTTTTTTTCCTTTTTCATCCATTTTAAGACATTTTCGAATGAAATGGTCTAGTGAACCGCACTTGAAACAACCTCTAACATTTTCTCGGCACTCATCAAAATGACACCTACCACACTGCGAACACTCTGGTCTGTTTGGTCGAGCACTACCAACACTCGCGATAGAAGTGGTTTGAACTTTGGACACTGCATACTACTTATTCTTATTTCTACTCAAGAATCCTACTGATGCATTTGATCAAGTAGGAAACTCTCTCGATCTCTTGGATGAGGTTTGAAATGATCTTCCCATTTTTCTTTTCTTTGAGTTACGAGACTCGTTATTAGCTTTTCTCTTCACCTTGACCAACTCTTCTTCCTTGCAAGCTCTCTTAACAAGCACCACAAACTCCCTTAACTCTAAGATACCAACTAATAATCGGATGTCTTCGTTCAATCCGTCCTCAAATCTATTGCACATGATGGCTTCGGTAGATACGCACTCCTTAGCGTATTTGCTGAGCCTCACGAACTCACGCTTATACTCTATTACTATCATTTGGCCTTGCTTCAATTCTAGAAATTCCTTCCTCTTCTAGTCTATAAACCTCTGACTAATATATTTCTTTCAGAATTCCTCTTAGAAAAAATCCCATGTAATCCTCTCCCTTGGTACAACCGACACAAGGGTGTTCCACCACTGTTAGGTCGAGTTTCACAGGAGTGACACAACACACATCATGCACTCCTCAAGTGTGCAAGACAATTCATCAAATACCATAATGGTATTTTCTAGCCAGAACTCTGCCCCCTTTGGTTCATCATCTATATTCGCTCTAAAATATTCATCCCCTTGTTTTCGAATTCTATCAACCATAGGTTTCTCCCTTCTAATCATCTTTACGGCTTGGGGAGAGATGAGGGCAGGCTGGGGGGTTGGAGGGGGTGGAAGAGGTGGAGTGTTCGGGTTTGCATGATCAAACTCTGAATACCATGAGTTCATTGTAACACCCCTTACCCGTATCTGAGGCCGGGCTAAGGTACGAGGCGTTACCAGACAAACATACAAACATTAAACTAAAATACGAGCCATAAAATTTTATTCATATTTCAAAGCGTTCATTATCTTACACATAGTCCCTTATTTGAGTCTACGGAGCCCAAAACATACTTTAGAAAGGGTTTGGGACTAAACCGAGAACTTACAAAATCTTGGAAATTTCATGCTTTAAGGCTCCACACGCCGTGTCCCAAAGTCGTGTTCCATACATTTGAGACACATGGTCGTGTCTCTGCTCATGTGGAATATACCTAGGCTATTTTCCAAGCTTTGGTCAACCTTGATCTCTTACACACTTATACAAAATCAAAAGCATATAACATGGTATTCATTTAATGATTAAACATCCTCAATTAAACCACAAACATACCATTTGTATGTCATCATACATGTGTCTCTCATACTCATTTTACCTTGTTTATTATAGTACCACTTGTACATTTATACCAATATTATCATCTTACCAAATATCTTCAGCTTAATCATCAAGCATTCATATTCAAAGCTAGATCATATCTTTATAAAATACCACGATTTAGATGCGCAGAATAACATGTTTGCCTGAAACATTTCAATTCAATTCCATACCCAACAAGCATTACATTGAGACTAGTCATATATATATATATATACATATCATGATACATAACATTCTCTTTTTGTTTTCTTATAAACACATATCATTTATTTCATTATATCAATATTTCATATACCATAGTTTCCATGTATTCCACATATATTTATTTTCCTCCTCCTCCTCTCCATTCCACATCCTTAATGTATATAGCATTCTTGTAAGTACGATTTCACAATTTACTAATAAATGTTCACATCAAACTGTCCACACGAGTCATAGTCACTTAATTATTTATAATTCGAGCTACTGAGCTCCAAATTAAGATCTGTAAATTTCCTGAAACTAGACTCACATATTCCACCATAAAATTTTCATAATTTTGGTTTAGCCAATTAGTACAGTTTATTCATTAAAATTTCCCTGTTTCACTTTTCGTGATTCGACCTCTCTTCACTAAAAATAATTATCTCACAATCTGAACTCGGATAATGTTCTTGTTGATTTATCTTGAAAATAGACTCATTATGGATTTTAAAAATATAATTTTGAGCCTCTAATTAGTTTTCTCCAAATTTTTGTGATTTTCCAAAGTCAGAACAGGGGATCACGTAATCATTCTAAATCAGTCTCACAAAAACATATATATCTCAAAATATAGAACTCCTTTGCTTTCTATATTTCTTTTATATGAAAATAGACTCATTAAGATTTAATGTGATATCTCATTCAGTCTCTGATTCAATTTATACTATTTTTGGTGATTTTTCAAAATCACGTCACTGCTACTGTCCAAAACAGTTTTATTGCTAATTCACTCTTTCACACTTTCTTTGTATTAACCTCATTTTAACTTACATATCACAAATCATTTTCACCACATTTCATACATCACAAGTATAGGCCCATGATCACAAGGTCACCATAAAATCATCCTCATGTATAACTTACTTGTTTATAACCTTACCACATCCTGGTCACTTAATGAACACATCATTCACATAACCAAGTTCCTGCACTTATTCATCACAAAACTCACAAAGCAATACATAGAGAGTCTCCTGTTGAACACTTCGGATCAATCCTCGATACTTGGTGGTTTCAGCACATAGCTCCACCCATCATATAGTTCGGCTCTCTTGTACACATGGTGAACACTTAGTACCACCCATGTGACCTAGCCAGTTTATCTCGTAGCTCTCTTGTCTACATGGTGTCCGTCACTTGAAACCACGCATGTGTCCTAGCTACATATATCCAGTAGCTCTCTTATCTACATGGTGTACACATAGTATCACCCATACGACCTAGCTACATCATAATGTCTTGTAGCTCTCTTGTACACATGATGTGCACTCAGCACTATACATGTGACCTAGCTACATACTATCTGTATCATCCAATCTTTCCGAAGGTTCAACTGGGATTTCTCTCTCTTTTCCAACAATTTCACCGATCAAGTAATTATCCACAAACATATTTCCAATATTTTTATAAAATATCATAATACAAGTAATAGTGATGTATTACTTACATATAAACTTACATCTCATTTAATATCAAGGCAATAACATTAAATTACACATTGTCTTATTAAAAATCATATGAACTTACAATTTCCCATAATATCCATAATCATAGAAATCACATTTATGTATGATAATTCAATGCACTTCATGTACCATAAACATATTTTTAAATCAATTCATAAACTTGGCACCATAATCATTTAATTTAACATAATTCAATTAATTCACTAAATTTAACTTTCAAATATAAATTACAGCATTATTGTTGTATTATTATCATACCAACTTACATACTTTCAACACCTCGGAGATCATAGTAAATATATCAATTTTACATTGAAACATGCATAAATTAATGCTTATTATACATATGAACTTACCTTGATATTAAAACGGCCATTTTACTAACTTTCCCAATTTTCAATTTTTCTCTCATTCTAGGTTCAAATCTCGTTTTCCGGGACCTAAAACATCATATTTTACTTATTTAATTAATTTACTATTCAAAACAGTCCTTAACACAAACTTTGGAAAACTTACAATTTTGCCCCTAAACTTTTGCATATTTACACTTTTGCTCCTAGGCTCGGGAATTAAACTTCATCCCTTATTCTTATGTTTTATGACATAATGATCACTTTTCCCTTCTATGGAAACATCAAATTCTCACTCTAACATATACTTATGACTATTAGGTATTTTTACCGATTAAGCCCTTTTGCTCGTTTTCACTTAAAACCGAGTAGCACAAGTTGTCTAACATAGCTTAAAACCTCATATTGTATCATAAAACACCAGAATACACAAATTTTACCTATGGGTATTTTTCCAAATATGAACCCTAGGTTGAATTATTGCTAGCATAAGCTAAATCAAGTTACTGGGACTCCAAAAACGTAAAGAACTTGAAAAACGGGGTTAGAACGGACTTACAATTGACCTTGGGAAGCTTGAAAACCCTATCCATGGAGTATCCCTTGGTATACACGTCCATGGTGAAGAAGATGAGCAAAATTGGCTTTTAATTTTGTATTTTAATTCATTTTACCCCTAAATGACCAAAATACCCTTACTACTAAACTTTCCAAAAATTCCATCCATATCCAATTTTTGTCCATAACATAGAAATTGGTCAAATTGCTATTTAAGACCTCCTAATTAATATTTCAAATCAATTTCATACTAGAAACTTCTAGAATGCAAGTTTTGCAACTTATTCAATTTAGTCCCTAACTTCGAATTAAGCACTTTATGCATAGAATTTATTCACAAAATTTTCACACAATCATGCAATCATATCATAGACCACAAAATAATCATAAAATAATTATTTATATCTCAGATTTTGTGGTCTCGAAACCTCTGTTCCAACTAGACCCAATTTTGGGCTATTACAACTCTCCCCCTCTTCAGAGTTTTTCGTCCTCGAAAATCTTACCAGAGTGAGGTTTAGTATCTTTATCATAATTTCCAGCATTACTAACTAATTTTTTTCAAGATGATACTTTCGGAAACACTCTGTCATCAATTTGAATCCCAAGATAACTCAGTAAACTCTGATATTTCCCTAACTCGTCCTTCACTTGTCAACCATTCTCGGACTCGGTCATATCTATAATTATTTTATCTTGAACTCTTTAATTCCACACTTAGGAACATAGTCAACATGATTCTCATGAATTTCCATTATATACACCTCATCGGTAAGGGGTGAGGTCGCATGATCTCTAACTCGATTCGACATATATCTATATGACACATTTTTTCATTATCCACATATGTCATTATAATCATACTATCCACTTCAAACAATTTATTATTCATACATCTTACATAAAATTTCCAATTATCTCATTTCAAACAAGTGCACTCACTCGTACATTTTATGAATTTTGAATAACTTTAATCATCACATTTACTAATTAATTTAGTCAAGCATGCAACAGCATATGAAGGCCAAACAAATATGAATAAATATATCACTATATAAACTTTCATCTCACATATTATCACATATACATATATCACGAATTCTTATTCATACCTTTCCGAGTTTAACACATCATAGCTACACTTTATTCAAATACTTCAATATTGCTATCAAATGGTCAGATGTAGCTCGGTTGGAGAATATTTCATTTTAAACAAAATAGTCCTTATTAGTGTCGGGAGACATCACACTATCACATATTCGTGGCATGTATAACTAAACTCTTACACTTGCTATGTTAGTCCGAGAATCGACTAAACCTGCTCTGATACCAGTAAATGTAACACTCCTTACCCGTATCCGAGGCCGGGCTAAGGTACGAGGCGTTACCAGACAAACATACAAACATTAAACTAAAATACAAGCCATAAAATTTTATTCATATTTCAAAGCGTTCATTCTCTTACACATAGTCCCTTATTTGAGTCTACGGAGCCCAAAACATACTTTAGAAAGGGTTTGGGACTAAACCGAGAACTTACGAAAATCTTGAAAATTTTATGCTTTAAGGCTCTACACGTCCGTGTCCCAAAGTCGTGTTCCATACACGGCTGAGACACATGGTCGTGTCTCTGCCTGTGTGGAATATACCTAGGCTATTTTCCAAGCTTTGGTCAACCTTGATCTCTTACACACTTATACAAAATCAAAAGCATATAACATGGTATTCATTTAATGATTAAACATCCTCAATTAAACCACAAACATACCATTTGTATGTCATCATACATCTGTCTCTCATACTCATTTTACCTTGTTTATTATAATACCACTTATACATTTATACCAGAATTATCATCTTTCCAAATATATTCAGCTTAATCATCAAGCATTCATATTCAAAGCTAGATCATATCTTTATAAAATACCACGATTTAGATGCGCAGAATAACATGTTTGCCTACATCATTTCAATTCAATTCCATACCCAACAAGTATTACATTGAGACTAGTCATATATATATATATATACATGTCATGATACATAACATTCTCTTTTGTTTTCTTATAAACACATATCATTTATTTCATTATATCAATATTTCATATACCATAGTTTCCATGTATTCCACATATATTTATTTTCCTCCTCCTCCTCTCCATTCCACATTCTTAATGTATATAGCATTCTTGTAAGCACGATTTCACAATTGCCTAATAAATGTTCACATCAAACTGTCCACACGAGTCATAGTCACTTAATTATTTATAATTGAGCTCTGAGCTCCAAATTAAGCTCGTAAATTTTCCTGAAACTAGACTCACATATTCCACCATAAAATTTTCATAATTTTGGTTTAGCCAATTAGTATAGTTTATTCATTAAAATTTCCTTGTTTCACTTCTGACAGCTTCGACCTCTCTTCACAAAAATAATTATCTCACAGATCAGAACTCGGATAATGTTCTTGTTGATTTATCTTGAAAATAGACTCATTATGGAATTTAAAAATATAATTTTGAGCCTCTAATTATTTTTCTCCAAATTTTTGAGATTTTCCAAAGTCAGAACAGGGGATCACGTAATCATTCTAAATCAGTCTCACAAAAACATATATATCTCAAAATATAGAACTCCTTTGCTTTCTATATATCTTTTATATGAAAATAGACTCATTAATATTTAATGTGATATCTCATTCAGTCTCTGATTCAATTTATACTATTTTTGGTGATTTTTCAAAATCACGTCCTTTGCTCTTGTCCAAAAGCAGTTTTATTGCTAATTCACTCTTTCACACTTTCTTTGTATTAACCTCATTTTAAATTACATATCACAAATCATTTTCACCACATTTCATACATCACAAGTATAGGCCCATGATCACAAGGTCACCATAAAATCATCCTCATGTATAACTTACTTGTTTATAACCTTACCACATCCTGGTCACTTAATGAACACATCATTCACATAACCAAGTTCTGCACTTATTCATCACAAAACTCACAAAGCAATACATAGAGAGTCTCTGTTGAACACTTGGATCAATCCTCGATACTTGGTGGTTTCAGCACATAGCTCCACCCATCATATAGTTCGGCTCTATTGTACACATGGTGAACACTTAGTACCACCCATGTGACCTAGCCAGTTTATCTCGTAGCTCTCTTGTCTACATGCTGTCCTTCACTTGGAACCACGCATGCGACCTAGCTACATATATCCCGTAGCTCTCTTGTCTACATGGTGTACACATAGTATCACCCATGCGACCTAGCTACATCATAATGTCTTGTAGCTCTCTTGTACACATGATGTGCACTCAGCACTATACATGTGACCTAGCTACATACCATCTATATCATCCAATCTTTTCGAAGGTTCAACTGGGATTTCTCTCTCTTTTCCAACAATTTCACCAATCAAGTAATTATCCACAAACATATTTCCAATATTTTTATAAAATATCATAATACAAGTAATAGTGATGTATTACTTACATATAAACTTACATCTCATTTAATATCAACGCAATAACATTAAATTACACATTGTCTTATTAAAAATCATATGAACTTACAATTTCCCATAATATCCATAATCATAGAAATCACATTTATGTATGATAATTCAATGCACTTCATGTACCATAGACATATTTTTAAATCAATTCATAAACTTGGCACCATAATCATTTAATTTAACATAATTCAATTAATTCACTAAATTTAACTTTCAAATATAAATTACAGCATTATTGTTGTATTATTATCATACCAACTTACATACTTTCAACACCTCGGAGATCATAGTAAATATATCAATTTTACATTGAAACATGCATAAATTAATGCTTATTATACATATGAACTTACCTTGATATTAAAACGGCCATTTTACCAACTTTCCCAATTTTCAATTTTTCTCTCATTCTAAGTTCAAATCTCGTTTTCCAGGACCTAAAACATCATATTTTACTTATTTAATTAATGTACTATTCAAAACAGTCCTTAACTCAAACTTTGGAAAAATTACAATTTTGCCCCTAAACTTTTGCATTTTTACACTTTTGCCCCTAGGCTCGGGAATTAAACTTCATCCCTTATTCTTATGTTTTATGACATGATGATCACTTTTCCCTTCTATGGCAACAACAAATTCTCACTCTAACATATACTTATGACTATTAGGTATTTTTACCGATTAAGCCCTCTTGCTCGTTTTCACTTAAAACCGAGTAGCACAAGTTGTCTAACATAGCTTAAAACCTCATATTGTATCATAAAACAACAGAATACACAAATTTTACCTATGGGTATTTTTCCAAATATGAACCCTAGGTTGAATTATTGCAAGCATAAGCTAAATCAAGTTACTGGGACTCCAAAAACGTAAAGAACTTGAAAAACGGGGTTAGAACGGACTTACAATTGAGCTTGGGAAGCTTTAAAACCCTATCCATGGAGTATCCCTTGGTATACACGTCCATGGTGAAGAAGATGAGAAAAATTGGCTTTTAATTTTGTATTTTAATTCATTTTACCCCTAAATGACCAAAATACCCTTACTACTAAACTTTCCAAAAATTCCATCCATATCCAATTTTTGTCCATAACTTAGAAATTGGTCAAATTTCTGTTTAAGACCTCCTAATTAATATTTCAAATCAATTTCATACTAGAAACTTCTAGAATGCAAGTTTGCAACTTATTCAAATTAGTCCCTAACTTCGAATTAAGCACTTTATGCATAGAATTTATTCACGAAATTTTCACACAATCATGCAATCATATCGTAAACCTCAAAATAATCATAAAATAGTTATTTATATCTCAGATTTTGTGGTCCAGAAACCTCTGTTCCAACCAGACCCAATTTTGGGCTATTACAACTCTCCCCCCCTTCAGAGATTTTCGTCCTCGAAAATCTTACCAGAGTGAGGTTTAGTATCTTTATCATAATTTCCAACATTACTAACTAATTTTTTTCAAGACGATACTTTCAGGAACACTCTGTCATCAATTTGAATCCCAAGATAACTCAGTAAACTCTGATATTTCTCTAACTCTGTCCTTCACTTGTCAACCATTCTCGGACTCGGTCATATCTATAATTATTTTATCCTTGAACTCTTTGATTCCACACTTAGGAACATAGTCAACATGATTCTCATGAATTTCCATTATATACACCTCATCGGTAAGGGGGTGAGGTTGTGCAGATCTCTAACTCGATTCGACATATATCTATATGACACATTTTTTCATTATCCACATATGTCATTATAATCATACTATCCACTTCAAACAATTTATTATTCATACATCTTACATAAAATTTCCAATTATCTCATTTCAAACAAGTGCACTCACTCATATATTCAATGAATTTTGAATAACTTTAATCATCACATTTACTAATTAATTTAGTCAAGCATGCAACAAAGACATATGAAGGCCAAACAAATATGAATAAATATATCACTATATAAACTTTCATCTCACATATTATCACATATACATATATCACGAATTCTTATTCATACCTTTCCGAGTTTAACACATCATAGCTACACTTTATTCAAATACTTGAATATTGCTATCAAATGGTCAGATGTAGCTCGGTCGGAGAATATTTCATTTTAAACAAAATAGTCCTTATTAGTGTCGGAAGACATCACACTATCACATATTTGTGGCATGTATAACTAAACTCTTACACTTGCTATGTTAGTCCGAGAATCGACTAAACCTGCTCGATACCGATAAATGTAACACCCTTACCCGTATCCGTGGCGGGCTAAGGTGCGGTATTACTGGACAAACATACAAACATTAAACTAAAATCTGAGCCATAAAATTTTATTCATATTTCAAAGCGTTCATTCTCTTACACATAGTCCCTTATTTGAGTCTACTGAGCCCAAAACATACTTTAGAAAGGGTTTGGGACTAAACCGAGAACTTACAAAATCTTGGAAATTTCATGCTTTAAGGCTCCACACGCCGTGTCCCAAAGTCGTGTTCCATACACTTTGAGACACATGGTCGTGTCTCTGCCTGTGTGGAATATACCTAGGCTATTTTCCAAGCTTTGGTCAACCTTGATCTCTTACACACTTATACAAAATCAAAAGCATATAACATGGTATTCATTTAATGATTAAACATCCTCAATTAAACCACAAACATACCATTTGTATGTCATCTTACATGTGTCTCTCATACTCATTTTACCTTGTTTATTATAGTACCACTTGTACATTTATACCAATATTATCATCTTACCAAATATCTTCAGCTTAATCATCAAGCATTCATATTCAAAGCTAGATCATATCTTTATAAAATACCACGATTTAGATGCGCAGAATAACATGTTTGCCTGAAACATTTCAATTCAATTCCATACCCAACAAGCATTACATTGAGACTAGTCATATATATATATATATATATACATGTCATGATACATAACATTCTCTTTTTGTTTTCTTATAAACACATATCATTTATTTCATTATATCAATATATCATATACCATAGTTTCCATGTATTCCACATATATTTATTTTCCTCTTCTTCCTCTTCATTCCACATCCTTAATGTATATAGCATTCTTGTAAGTACGATTTCACAATTTACTAAAAAAATGTTCACATCAAACTGTCCACACGAGTCATAGTCACTTAATTATTTATAATTCGAGCTACAGAGCTCCAAATTAAGATCCGTAAATTTCCCCTGAAACTCGACTCACATATTCCACCATAAATTTTCATAATTTTTGGTTTAGCCAATTAGTACAGTTTATTCATTAAAATTTCCCCTGTTTCAATTTCGCAGTTCTAACCTCTCTTCACTAAAAATATTATCTCACAAGATGAACTCGGATAATGTTCTTGTTGATTTATCTTGAAAATAGACTCATTATGGATTTTAAAAATATAATTTTGAGCCTCTAATTATTTTTCTCCAAATTTTGTGATTTTCCAAAGTCGAACAGGGGATCACGTAATCATTCTAAATCAGTCTCACAAAACATATATATCTCAAAATATAGAACTCCTTTGCTTTCTATATTTCTTTTATATGAAAATAGACTCATTAAGATTTAATTTGATATCTCATTCAGTCTCTGATTCAATTTATACTATTTTTGGTGATTTTTCAAAATCACGTCCTCACTCTTGTCCAAAACAGTTTTATTGCTAATTCACTCTTTCACACTTTCTTTGTATTAACCTCATTTTAATATACATATCACAAATAATTTTCACCACATTTCATACATCACAAGTATAGGCCCATGATCACAAGGTCACCATAAAATCATCCTCATGTATAACTTACTTGTTTATAACCTTACCACATCCTGGTCACTTAATGAACACATCATTCACATAACCAAGTTCCTGCACTTATTCATCACAAAACTCACAAAGCAATACATAGAGAGTCTCCTGTTGAACACTTCGGATCAATCCTCGATACTTGGTGGTTTTAGCACATAGCTCCACCCATCATATAGTTCGGCTCTATTGTACACATGGTGAACACTTAGTACCACCCATGTGACCTAGCCAGTTTATCTCGTAGCTCTCTTGTCTACATGCTGTCCTTCACTTGGAACCACGCATACGACCTAGCTACATATATCCCGTAGCTCTCTTGTCTACATGGTGTACACATAGTATCACCCATGTGACCTAGCTACATCATAATGTCTTGTAGCTCTCTTGTACACATGATGTGCACTCAGCACTATACATGTGACCTAGCTACATACCATCTATATCATCCAATCTTTTCGAAGGTTCAACTGGGATTTCTCTCTCTTTTCCAACAATTTCACCAATCAAGTAATTATCCACAAACATATTTCCAATATTTTTATAAAATATCATAATACAAGTAATAGTGATGTATTACTTACATATAAACTTACATCTCATTTAATATCAACGCAATAACATTAAATTACACATTGTCTTATTAAAAATCATATGAACTTACAATTTCCCATAATATCCATAATCATAGAAATCACATTTATGTATGATAATTCAATGCACTTCATGTACCATAGACATATTTTTAAATCAATTCATAAACTTGGCACCATAATCATTTAATTTAACATAATTCAATTAATTCACTAAATTTAACTTTCAAATATAAATTACAGCATTATTGTTGTATTATTATCATACCAACTTACATACTTTCAACACCTCGGAGATCATAGTAAATATATCAATTTTACATTGAAACATGCATAAATTAATGCTTATTATACATATGAACTTACCTTGATATTAAAACGGCCATTTTACCAACTTTCCCAATTTTCAATTTTTCTCTCATTCTAGGTTCAAATCTCGTTTTCCGGGACCTAAAACATCATATTTTACTTATTTAATTAATGTACTATTCAAAACAGTCCTTAACTAAACTTTGGAAAAATTACAATTTTGCCCCTAAACTTTTGCATATTTACACTTTTGCCCCTAGGCTCGGGAATTAAAATTCATCCCTTATTCTTATGTTTTATGACATGATGATCACTTTTCCCTTCTATGGCAACATCAAATTCTCACTCTAACATATACTTAGGACTATTAGGTATTTTTACCGATTAAGCCCTTTTGCTCGTTTTCACTTAAAACCGAGTAGCAAAAGTTGTCTAACATAACTTAAAACCTCATATTGTATCATAAAACACCAAAATACACAAATTTTACCTATGGGTATTTTTCCAAATATGAACCCTAGGTTGAATTATTGCTAGCATAAGCTAAATCAAGTTACCAGGACTCCAAAAACGTAAAGAACTTGAAAAACGGGGTTAAAACGGGCTTACAATTGAGCTTGGGAAACTTGAGAACCCTATCCATGGAGTATCCCTTGGTATACACATCCATGGTGAAGAAGATGAGCACAATTGGCTTTTAATTTTGTATTTTAATTCATTTTACCCTTAAATGACCAAAATACCCTTACTACTAAACTTTCCAAAAATTCCAAAAATTCCATCCATGTCCAATTTTTGTCCATAACTTAGAAATTGGTCAAATTGCTATTTAAGACCTCCTAATTAATAGTTCAAATAAATTTCATACCAGAAACTTCTAGAATGCAAGTTTTGCAACTTATTCAATTTACTCCCTAACTTCGAATTAAGCACTTTATGCATAGAATTTCTTCACGAAATTTTCACACAATCATGCAATCATATCATAGACCTCAAAATAATCATAAAATAATTATTTATATCTCAGATTTTGTGGTCCCGAAACCTCTGTTCCAACTAGACCCAATTTTGGGCTATTACATTCATCATGTGGAGGTAGGCTTCTCTAGCCCCTCCACCACTGCTCTGTCGGGATCCATTTACGATATGAAAGCACAATTTAAATTCGTTAGGAGTCATCACACTATCACAATGTATTTATGGCATGTATAGCTAGACTTGTACACGCACTATGTTAGTCCAAGAATCGACTAAACCATAGCTCTGATACGACTAAATGTAACACCCCTTACCTGTATCCCACGCTGAGGTAGGGTACGAGACGTTACTAGACTTAAGCACATACATACAAACATTTTCGAGTCATAAAATTTCGCTCAAATTTAAAACATTCAAACTTCCTCTTAGTGTCCCTAATATGACCTATAAGGCCCAAATCATTCTTTGGAAACAGTTCAGAAATAAACTGAACACTTTTGAAAACTTTGAAAAAAAATTCAATGCAACCAGGGGCACACGCCTGTGTGTCCTCTTAACATGGCCATGTTGAAGGCCCGTGTGGCTCACACGACCTGAACATATCGGGACATGCCCGTGTCCCTAGCCTATATGAATTTATGTCTCGATTCGAACCTACAAGGGTTTTCACACAGCTTGGCACACTCCCGTGTCCATGGCCCGTGTCCCTCACACGACCATGACACGCCCGTGTCTCAGCCCGTGTACAAAAACCTTGACGTTCTATTTCTGACTTCATCTTCAACCCTTTAGGGGCACATGGCCATAGTACACGTCCGTGTACAAGGCCGTGCCCTTCACACGGTTGAGACACACGGTAGTGTCTCCACCCATGTGGTTACTACTGGCATTCTATTTTGCCAAATTTAGGTGCAAGGGACACATAGCCTGAGTACACGCCCATGGGCCAGACCGTGTGTCACACACGGCCTAGACACACGCCCGTGTGCCTACTCGTGTGGGTAGAAACAAGGCTATCTACCAAGCCTTTTTGCCACCCTTACTTGCACCAACCTACACAACATCAAACATCTCCAATCCAAGCATAAACACACATAACCAAAATAGCCACAACCAAACATCCACATCCATGAGAATTTTCATCAAATGCATTTAATAATAATCAATATTAGCCAACATCAATAGCCTATACAAAATGACTATCACATCCATATAAGCCAACTCTTGTGGCTAAACTAACATGACACTAAACAAAAAGACCAAGTCCCTATACATGCCACACTCAAAACATTTAAACTAACGATACCAAAAACTTAAGGTGATAGTGTGATCAATGCCTCTGACGTCCCTTGATTCTCGAGCTAGCTTGGCGACACTATAAGAAAAAGGGAAAAGAGAGGAAGTAAGCATAAAGCTTAGTAAGTTACAAGTAAATAATTAACATTGCTTTACCAAGTAACATCATACTCGTAATATTTTATACACTTGCACAAGATTCTTGAATGACTATAGACATAACTTACTCATTTCATCCTAACTATTCATATACATAATCCGAGCTCATTGGTACCTGTACCACTTGCAACATAATCATAACTTTTCTCAATCATGATATAATCTTTAAATCACCTGTTGAACTAGTTAAAAAATAAATGGATACCTGTTAAGCCTCATACAAAAGGGTAAGATGCTGATGCCATGTCCCAGACATGGTCTTACACTAGCTCTCATATATCGATGCTGATGCCATGTTCCAAACATAGTCTTACACTAGCCTACATGTCGAGGTCGATGCCTTGTCCCAGACATGGTCTTACACTAGCTCTCATATCAATGCTGATGCCATGTTCCAAACATGGTCTTACACTGGCTCACATATGAAGGCCGATGCCATATCCCAGACATGGTCTTATACTAGCTCTCATATCAATGCCGATGTCATGTTCCAAACATCGTCTTACACTGGCTCACATATCGAGACCGATGCCATGTCCCAGACATGGTCTTACACTGGCTCTCATATCAATGCTGATGTAATGTTCCAAACATGGTCTTACACTGGCTCACATAACCCTAGTATCACGGCATGGATATCCGATCTATTCTTATGGTTTAGCCGGGAGTTTCACCACATCAAATTTTGTTATGCATATTCATAACAGAATCAAACATTTCATGAAATATCAATAATTTAATGCATAATAACAATAGAATTGTAATATTTACGTGCAACATACCTCAGTATACAAAAAGTGGGCGACTAGATTGAATTAGTCTACTAGCTTGGTCTTGCCCCGGTCTAGGTTCGGATTTCATATTTTTTTATCTAAAATGATAAATTTCACTAATTTAATCATCACATTAATCAAGACATTTCACAAACCATATTTTCACTAAATGACCATTTTGCCCCTAGACTTTCATAAAATTACGATTTTGCCCCTAAGCTCGTAAATCAATTTTCATCAAATTTTCTCACTAACCAAGCCTAGATGAATTCTTTGTATACTAGAAGCAGCCCACAATTCCAATTATTTCACACATTTACCACATAATTTATAACTTATTCAAAATGGTCCTTAGTTAGGGTTTTCATGAAAACTACTTCACAAAAGTTGTTTATTTCACAACCATAACTCATTTTCTTCCATAATATTTCAAAAAACAACACAAAAGCTTTCATGGCAAGATCCTAAACTTTCAACCATTTGCAAAATAGCTCCCCATTAGTTAGCTTATGCTACAAGGGTCCCAAAAGTACAAAAATTATCAAGGAAGGTCATCAGAATCACTTACTTATAAGAGAACTTAATGGCTAAAAGTTTCAAGCTTCGAAAACCCCTTTCTTGTTGATATTTTCGGTGGAGAAGATGAATGGTAAAAACATGAAGCCTTCTCTTTTCTTTTATCTTATTTCTAGTCAAAATAGGTTACCAACTTCACATAATTTTAACTTTTCTATTTTCTTTGTCTTTATGGCTGGCCACCCCTATAAAATGGGTTTATTTTTTCTTTAAAGACCCTTAATTATGATTCTTTAGTTATTTAACACCATTTTCTAGTAAAACAAAACTTTTTCCCTTTATGTGATTTAGTCATCTTTCGCAATTAAGCTCACAATCGCTAAAATTAATTCATCAAAATTTTCATGCATCCATGTAAACATGCTATAACCCATAAAATAATATAAAAAATAATTTCTCTAACCTCAGATTAGTGGTTTGAAACCATTGTTTCGACAAGGCCTAAAATTGGGCTGTTACACCTTCTTTTGGAATTATCTTCATTTGTTGGACCTCATGAACCTCTTGAATCTTTTTGCAGACATTTTCATTTCTTCATAATCATCATTATTGGTAGATTCTTCGTCCATTTGAAAAAAATTTGATTTGATTGCAACTTCCACTTTCTTCAGAACTTCTTTGATTTCATTTGCATTGTAGTTTATCTTCATTTCATACGTCAACAAGGAACCAATGAGCTCATCAAGGGAGAGTGAGTTGAGATCCTTTGACTCTTTTACTGTCGTCACTTTAGGTTCCCAAGATGTTGAGAGACTATTCAACATCTTCTTTACCATCTCCTTGTTGAAATATGTCTTCCCAAGAGCTTTAAAACCATTGATGATATGAGTAAAGTGATCGAACATCTCATTGACTCCTTCTAGTTTTTCCTTAAACAATTCATAATCAAGGGTGAGAAGACTTATCTTGGACTCATTAACTCTACTTGCCCCTTTATGAGTAACTTCAAGTTTGTTCCATATTTCTTTTCATTGTCACACAAAGAGACTCTATTGTACTCATTTGGACCAAGAGCACAAAATAGAATGTGCATAGCCTTCACATTTAATTGCACCTTCTTGATATCATTATCATCTTATTCATTCTCTTTTTTTGGGATAACTACACCTTCGACCCTCTTTACTAGGATGGATGGTGTAACACCCCAAACCCGAGACCATCGCCGGTGTCGGACCCGAGGGGTTAACAAGCCAAGTTCACATGTTTTTGCCCACCAATTTGACATTTCCAGTCAGGCTGGAAAACTGCGTCACTGTCGCCTTAAAAATCATATCTCGAGTTTCAAAACTCGGAAACTGGTTTCGTAAATTTTCCTGAATTTAGACTCATATATCCATCCATGGATTTATTTCTAGGATTTTGGTCGGGCCAATTGGTACAGTTTATTAGTTAAAGTTACCCATGTTACAGGGATTGACTGCTCTGACCTTCGCGCGGTATAACTTGAATATCTCTCTGTACAGGGCTTTAATGCTGGTGTCGTTTGTTTCTAATGAAACTAGACTCAAAATGGAATCTGTACATATAAGGTATATCTCCTAATTATTTTGGATAATTTATAGTGAATTTTTAAAGTTGCGACAGGGAACCCAGAAACCATTCTGGCCCTGTCTCACAATAGCTTTAATATCTCTTAACCTGTAACTCCTATGACCATTTTGTTTCTTCCATATGAAAATAGACTCATCAAGGTTCATTTACATAGCTTATTCACTATTTAATTCCATTCCTATGAATTTTGGTGATTTTTCACATTCATGCCACTGCAGCTGGCAGCATCTGTTTTAAGATAGGACTTGCCTATTTGGTAGTCTCCATGATTCAACTAGTCTTACCATACATAGGTTCATATATGATCATTTTAACCATGCCAATGGCTGATCATATGACCAACATTCCCATTTCAAGCCATAGCCACATCATGACACAAAATATATACATACAACCCACAATTAGTCTAAGTTCATGCTTCCTTTTGAGCCATTTTCGCATGGCCGTACATACTTACATTACAACATATTTAACAAACAAGGGTAGTCCTATACATGCCATCTCAAGTTCAACCAAAATTTATACCAAAATGGAGGCTTGATAGTGTGGATGACTTGACTTCAACGATCCCAAATCCGATTGCTTGAGCGAAATCTAGAAAACTAAGAGCCAAAACAGCGGGGTAAGCATTTTTATGCTTAGTAAGTCTCAAGGAATATAATCAACTCTAATTACAGCAATACATTCACATAGCCAAATGCATCATTTCATTAATACACATTCTTACTTCATACTTCATCATTATATAAGTTCGCAAAGCATCAATCAATTCAATAACTGAAATTCATTAGTCGATTGAGCGAATGTTGCTCAAACATGTCGACTTTCCAATGCACATATAACGTACCTTATCCTTTGGGCTTTCCGAGTGTACTAATTGAATTCATTTCAGCAACCAACACTCACCTCCAGCCCAAGATTCTTGAATATAACCGGATATAATCACGTGCATAAATGCCTTGGTCTTAGCCGGATAGAATAACTTCATACGAATGCCTTGGTCTTAGCCGGATATAGCCACTAGCACAATTGCCTTGGTCTTAACCGGATATAAATTCCAGCATAAATGTCTTGAGGCTTAGCCGGATATCATTCAATTTCTCATGCACACATACATCAATAATCATTGGACATACATATTTCATTTTAGTTACTAAGGCTCAAACACAATTATAATCATTAGCATATTCGCCGGGACTTAGCCGGGTGGAATTCAAATACTCATACACACATAATCAACAATCATACACATCCATATTTCATCTCACATAATTCAAGTAAGGTCACTTCTTGAGGACTTACCTCGGATGTTGTCGAGCGGCTTTTTGGCTATTCGATCACCTTTTCCTTCCCTTGTCCAATTGTGGCCCTCTTAGCTCTTGAGCTAATTCAAACAAATTCAATTTATTAAAACCTCATTGTGCTTGCTTATGGCGAATATGACAAGGATTTTAAATGGTCATATGGCCACTCTTTAGCTTGAATACACAATGGTCATGCACATTTTATACTACATCAAGCAATTCAACACAATTTATTTGAGCATCAAGGAAATGCTAAGGCCTTCAATAGGCTACCCAAGGCCGAATATTCATGTACATGTTGAGGTCAATTTTGCCCTTAATACCTCACAAAAACAGCATGCAATTTACTAATTAATGCTTTGCACATGTGTATTAAAACTTATAATATAGCATCAAGCACCTACATGTGTGCTAGGCAATTGTGCTTGAAATTTCACAAGCATTCTTCCACATCTTCTTCTTTAAACCAACATATTCATCACTTAGTTCATAACCAAAACATAATGTGCAATCATATATATGCATATATGAGCATGGCGAATTTTCAAGGTGTCCATAGCCATCCAAAACACAAATTTTAACTAACATGCAAGAAGCATGAATCATGCTCAAGAATGCATCATGGCGAATATGACAATCATGCTCCTTTTCAACTTCAATCATGATAAAACAAAGAAAACTCAAAATCTTACTCATGAGTAGAAAATCCATCATTGCATGCATCATCATCAAGCTTCACACTTAGCATGCAATGGCTTTATCACCATAACAACTTTGCCCAAATACCATTTCCATGGCATAACAAAGATTTGAGCCATGGCTAACATGCACATCAAGTTAGCAACCAAGTCATGCATGAAACTCCTAACACAACCTCATACATACCTTAATCTTGATGCAAACTTAGCCAAATCTCCTTCTAGATCTCTTCCAAACCAAGCATGAAGCAAAAATCCTCCCCCTTTTTCCTTAGTATTTTCGGCCAAGAAGTGAAAATGGATGAGCAAAATTTTCTTTTCTTTCCTTAGGACATTCGACCAAGTGCTATGGTGAAAGATGAACATTTTTTTCTTTTTTTTTTTTTCATACTCTTATTTTATTATTTCAAACATGCACCACTAGCAAAACATGTTTAAGACATGTTTTCTTTTGCCCATATTCATCACCATGGCCGCCACTATAGTCAAATTTGGGGAATTTGACATGCAAGGACAACATTTCCTAGTGTGCATCAATAGGCCACTTCCACATTTGCCTATCTCAAATTCTAAATTTTCTCACACAAGTCCTTTCTAGTGAAATTCACCTTTATAACACTAAATCAATCATCAAAAATGTCATACATGAATACTCACATATTATAGGCATCAAAATAAATTTTAAATTATTGTTATGCCTCGGTTTTGTGGTCCCGAAACCACATTCGGCTAGGGTCTATTTTGGTGTCACAACTCCCCCTCTTAAGGAATTTTCGTCCCGAAAATCTTACTGTAAATAGGTTCGGATATCGCTCTCTCATAGAGTTCTCGGTCTCCCAAGTAGCTTCTTCTATCCCGTGCTTGAGCCATAACACTTTCACTAGCGGAACCCGCTTGTTTCGCAACTCTTTCACTTCTCGTGATAGGATACGAATCGGTTCTTCTTCATAACTCATATTAGCTTGAATTTCAATTCACGATGGACTAATCACGTGCGATGGATCGGATCTATAACGTCGAAGCATCGAAGCGTGGAAGACATCGTGAACCTTTTGAGTTCAGGGGCAAAATCAAGCGATATGCCATGGACCGACTTCGCTCGATATCTCATACGGCCCAATGAACCTCGGGCTCAACTTGCCCTTACGGCCGAACACGAGTATCTTTTTCCAAGGCGATACCTTGAGAAACACTTTATCACCCACCTGATACTCGATATCCTTACGCTTCATATCCGCGTCACGACTTCGACGATCGAAGGCTATCTTCAAACTTTCACGGATTACTTTCACTTTCATTCAAGCATCCCTAATCAAATCCACCGAAAATCTTGCTTTCACCAAGCTCGGTCCAAAGCAATGGTGTACGGCATTTACGCCCGTACAAAGCCTCGTAGGGTGCCATCTTAATACTCGATTGAAAGTTTGTTGTTGTGCGAATTCAATCAACGACAAATACCGTTCCCATGAACCACTAAACTCGAGGACGCAACATCTTAACATATCCTCGAGTATCCGAATTATCCGCCGGATTGACCATCGGTTTGGGGTGAAAGGCGGTGCTGAAATGCAACTTGGTACCCAAAGCTTCTTGCAACTTTTTCCAAAATCGCGAGGTAAATCTCGGATCTCTATCCGACACGATAGAAATAGGCACCCGTGTAATTTCACAACCGAGAAACGTATAATTCCGCTAATTTGTCCATTGAAAAATCCGACGTCACGGGGACAAAGTGGGCCGACTTAGTCAATCGATCTACCACGACCCAAACCGCATCCTTCTTACTTGCGACAATGGCGTCCGGATACAAAGTCCATTGTGACTCGATCCCATTTCCACTCGGTATCGTGATTGGCTGAAGTAATCCTGAAGGCACCTGATGTTCCGCTTTCACTTGTTGACATATTAAACATCTCGAAACAAAGTCAGAGATGTCTCGCTTCATGCCATGCTACCAAAATCGACGTTTCAAATCATTGTACATCTTCGTACTCCCCGGGTGGATTGCCATTCGGCTACAATGGGCTTCATTCGAATTATCGAAATGAGTTCAATTCTTTGGGACACACAGACGACTTTTGAACCTCAAACAATCGTCATCGTCGATTTGAAACTCCGAGTCCTTGTTCAAACACACGCAGCCCTTTTGCAACCAACTCGTCATCGACTTTCGAGCTTCTCGAATTTGGTGTGTCAATAATGGTTTGGATTTCATTTCACCACTAACACCATTGTCGGATCGGATAGACAAGTGCACATTCATCGCTCGTAAAGTGAATAACGATTTACGACTCAAGGCATCCGCAACCACATTCGCCTTTCCGGGTGATAGTCAATGATCACTCATAATCCTTTAACAGCTCGAGCCAACGTCTTTGTCGCAGATTTAAGTCTCGTTGGGTCATCAAATACTGAGACTTTTGTGATCCGAGTATACATGGCACCTTTCACCAAATAAGTAATGTCGCCAAATCTTTAAGCGAATACGATGGCGGCCAATTCGAGATCATGAGTCGGATAATTTTTCTCATGTGGCTTTAATTGCCTCGACGCGCAGGCCACAACTCGACCTTCTTGCATTAATACATAACCTAACCCAAGTAGAGGCGTCGCTATAGATAACAAACTCCTTGCGGACTCGGGTTGCACTAGAATTGGGGCTTCGATTAAATAAGTTTTCAGTTGATCGAAGCTTTTTGGCATTTCTCCGTCCATTCGAACTTAACATCCTTTTGGAGTAGCCGTCATCGGCGTGGCTATCGTTGAGAAGCCTTTACAAATCGTCGATAATAACAAGCAAGCCCCAAAAGCTTGAACCTCGATAATATTTCTGAGGCTTCCAATTTAATATGGCTGAAATTTTATTGGTCGACTCGAATACCCGATCTGAGATACCACATGACCCAAGAAGCTAACCTCTCTTAACGAACTCACACTTGCTGAACTTAGCATAAAATTGCTTGTCCGTAAAATTTACAAAGACTAACCGCAGTGTTCAAGATGTTCGGTCTCATTTCTTGAATAGACCAAGATGTCATCAATGAACACGACTACTAATCGATCCAAATATGGTCTAAAGATTCGATTCATTAAATCCATAAATACCGCAAGGGCATTAGTGAGCCCAAACGGCATCACCAGAACTCATAGTGACCATATCTCGCTCAAGGCGTCTTGGGCACGTCTCGAATCTCGGATTCGCAATTGATAGTAGCCCGATCTCAAATCTATTTTCGAGAACACCGAGGCTCCCTTGAGTTGATCGAACAAGTCATCAATACGTGGCAACGGATATTTGTTCTTTATCATCGCTTTGTTAAGGCGACGATAGTCGATGCGCATCGCATGGTTCCATCCTTCTTCTTCACGAACAACACCGGCGCACCCCAAGGCGAAAAACTCAGGCGAGCAAAACCTCTATCCACCAATTCTTGCAATCGAGCTTTCAACTCCTTCAATTCCGTTGGTGCCATACGATACGGAGCTATCGAAATTGAGTGGTACCGGTACCAATTCGATGCCAAATTCTATTTCCGAACAGTGGTAAACCCGGCAATTCTTGGGAAAACATCCGGTATTCACAAACCACGGCACAGATTCGGGTTTCTTCTCGATTCCTTGTCATCGAGTACGACGCAAGGTACGCCGCACCCTTTTCTTACATATTTCGGGCCAACATCGGCGATATTATAGCCGGCAAACCCTTTAAGTCCGTGGACTCAACTTTGAATTATTTCATTATTCGCGCACCTCAAATCGATAGTCTTGCTCTTGCAATTTACAACCGCATCGTGCATGGTCAACCAATCCAAACCAAGAATAACATCGAACTCATCGAATGGCAAAAGCATTAAGTCCGCGGAAAACAAGAACCTCGGAACACTAGGGGACTTTTCTTGCACACTTTGTTAACAAGCACGTAATGACCCAAGGGTTTGACACCGAATTACAAACTCATGAGACTCAATGGGCAAAGTCTTCTTTGGATGCTAAGGTTTCACATATATATGAATGAGTAGAACCGGGGTCAATCAAAGCAATTACATTTGTATTGAAAAGAGTGAAAGTACCGGTAATAACATCCGAGAGGCAGCATCCTCGGCGTGCGCGTATGGCATAAGTCCTAGCAGAGCACGAGCCTCGGATCGATGGTAGCATCTCTAGATCCTCTCGACCGCCATCGACATTGCCCATATTTCTAGGTGGCCTACCTCGGCGATGGTAGCACCGGGTTTGCACTCGACTTGCATTCTGTTCATGCATCCTCGGGCAATCCTTCATAAAGTGGTCGGCCGATCCACACTTATAGCGAGGCGATCACGAAACCAACACTCCCGAATGCCATTTGCCACAATATGGACACTCCGCCTCTCTCGGCGATCATTTCCACCATGGCGATCGAAGTGACTCGTGTGGTCACGGGGTCGATCGCGTCCTCGTCTAGAAAAGCCCAAACGCCTCTAGACCGGCTCGCATCATCTCGAAATCTCTTCGATGCTTGTTGAAGAGACTTTCCGAGGACCTCTTTCGAATTCTCCAATCCCCACATCAGCTTTTTGTTTCTCCTTTCTAAGCTCTTGACTTTACAAGCTCGCTCAACAAGTACTACGAACTCTCGTATCTCGAGAATGCCAACAAACATCCTTATATCATCATTCAGCCCATCCTCGAGCGTTTACACATAATAGCTTCGGACGAAATGCATTCTCGCAGCGTCTGGCTAAGCCTCACAAACTTTCGTTCAGTAGTCGGTAACGGACATAGAACCTTGCTTAAGATCAAGAAATTCCCTCCGCTTTTGGTCGATGAATCTCGATCGATATACTTTTTGAACTCGGTTTGAAAGAATTCCCAAGTCACTTGCTCTCTAGGCACCACAAGTCGAGTACTCCACCAATAGTAGGCGGACTCGCGTAGCAAGGAGATGGTACACTTTAAGCACTCATCGGGTGTACTGGATAGCTCATCAAGCACCGGATAGTGTTGTCTAACCATAATTCAGCTCGCTTCGGCATCATCATCATCCGTAGCCTTAAATTCAGTGGCCCCATGTTTTCGAATCCTATCGATTGGGGGCTTACGACCTTATTTGGTCGGTCACCGAGGTATTGTAGGTGCGGGGTTGCATTTGTCGGGAATGGAGGTTGTGGAACAGTAGTGTTGGTTCGAATGTATTGATTAAACCATTCGTTCATCACACTATAAAAGGCTTGCCTAGCCTCGTCATTAGGATTGCTGGCCATAGGTTGAGAGTCCGCCGGGCTGTCCCTTGCGGGAGCAGCGCCACACTCTCCACATCATCAGCTATCGCTTTCGGTTGGGATCGGGATCCATTGCTATAAACAAACATAAAGTCAAGTTGTCAGAAATCATCACACTATCGATTCATCATTTAATGGCATGTATAGCTAGACCCCAAACACATCACGGTAGTCCTAGAATCGACTAAACCGTGGCTCTGATACCAATAAAATTGTAACACCCCAAACCCGAGACCATCGCCGGTGTCGGACCCGAGGGGTTAACAAGCCAAGTTCACATGTTTTTGCCCACCAATTTGACATTTCCAGTCAGGCTGGAAAACTGCGTCACTGTCGCCTTAAAAATCATATCTCGAGTTTCAAAACTCGGAAACTGGTTTCGTAAATTTTCCCTGAATTTAGACTCATATATCCATCCATGGATTTATTTCTAGGATTTTTGGTCGGGCCAATTGGTACAGTTTATTAGTTAAAGTTACCCATGTTACAGGGATCGACTGCTCTGACCTTCGCGCGGTATAACTTGAATATCTCTCTGTACAGGGCTTTAATGCTGGTGTCGTTTGTTTCTAATGAAACTAGACTCAAAATGGAATCTTTACATATAAGGTATATCTCCTAATTATTTTTGGATAATTTATAGTGAATTTTTAAAGTTGCGACAGGGAACCCAGAAACCATTCTGGCCCTGTCTCACAATAGCTTTAATATCTCTTAACCTGTAACTCCTATGACCATTTTGTTTCTTCCATATGAAAATAGACTCATCAAGGTTCATTTACATAGCTTATTCACTATTTAATTCCATTCCTATGAATTTTGGTGATTTTTCACATTCATGCCACTGCAGCTGGCAGCATCTGTTTTTAAGATAGGACTTGCCTATTTGGTAGTCTCCATGATTCAACTAGTCTTACCATACATAGGTTCATATATGATCATTTTAACCATGCCAATGGCTGATCATATGACCAACATTCCCATTTCCAAGCCATAGCCACATCATGACACCAAATATATACATACAACCCACAATTAGACTAAGTCGATACTTCACTTTTACGAGCCATTTTCGCATGGCCGTACATATATACATCACAACATATTCAACCAACAAGGGGTAGTCCTATACATGCCATTTCAAAGTTCAACCAAAATTTATACCAAAATAGAGGCGTGGATAGTGTGGATGACTTCGACTTTATTGATCTCGAATCCGATTGCTATCGGCGAAATCTATAAAACAGAGAGCCAAAGTAGCAGGGTAAGCATTTTTTATGCTTAGTAAGTCTCAAGGAATATAATCAACTCTAATTACAGCAATACATTCACATAGCCAAATGCATCATTTCATTAATACACATTCTTACTTCACACTTCATCATTATATACTTTCACAAAGTATCAATCAACTCTAATTTACGAGCCATTTTCGCATGGCCGTATATACTTACATTACAACATATTTAACAAACAAGGGGTAGTCCTATACATGCCATCTCAAGTTCAACCAAAAATTTATACCAAAATGGAGGCTTGACAGTGTGGATGACTTCGACTTCAACGATCCCAAATCCGATTGCTTCGAGCGAAATCTAGAAAACTAAGAGCCAAAGCAACGGGGTAAGCATTTTTATGCTTAGTAAGTCTCAAGGAATATAATCAACTCTAATTACAGCAATACATTCACATAGCCAAATGCATCATTTCATTAATACACATTCTTACTTCATACTTCATCATTATATAAGTTCGCAAAGCATCAATCAATTCAATAACTGAAATTCATTAGTCGATTGAGCGAATGTTGCTCAAACATGTCGACTTTCCAATGCACATATAATGTACCTTATCCTTTGGGCTTTCCGAGTGTACTAATTGAATTCATTTCAGCAACCAACACTCACCTCCAGCCCAAGATTCTTGAATATAACCGGATATAATCACGTGCACAAATGCCTTGGTCTTAGCCGGATAGAATAACTTCATACGAATGCCTTGGTCTTAGCCGGATATAGCCACTAGCACAATTGCCTTGGTCTTAACCCGGATATAAATTCCAGCATAAATGTCTTCGGGGCTTAGCCCGGATATCATTCAATTTCTCATGCACACATACATCAATAATCATTGGACATACATATTTCATTTTCGTTACTAAGGCTCAAACACAATTATAATCATTAGCATATTCGCCTTCGGGACTTAGCCGGGTGGAATTCAAATACTCATACACACATAATCAACAATCATACACATCCATATTTCATCTCACATAATTCAAGTAAGGTCACTTCTTGAGGACTTACCTCGGATGTTGTCGAACGGCTTTTTCGGCTATTCGATCACCTTTTCCTTCCCTTGTCCAATTGTGGCCCTCTTAGCTCTTGAGCTAATTCAAACAAATTCAATTTATTAAAACCTCATTGTGCTTGCTTATGGCGAATATGACAAGGATTTTAAATGGTCATATGGCCACTCTTTAGCTTGAATACACAATGGTCATGCACATTTTATACTACATCAAGCAATTCAACACAATTTATTTGAGCATCAAGGAAATGCTAAGGCCTTCAATAGGCTACCCAAGGCCGAATATTCATGTACATGTTGAGGTCAATTTTGCCCTTAATACCTCACAAAAACAGCATGCAATTTACTAATTAATGCTTTGCACATTGTATTTAAAACTTATAATATAGCATCAAGCACCTACATGTGTGCTAGGCGAATTGTGCTTGAAATTTCACAAGCATTCTTCCACATCTTCTTCTTTAAACCAACATATTCATCACTTAGTTCATAACCAAAACATAATGTGCAATCATATATATGCATATATGAGCATGGCCGAATTTTCAAGGTGTCCATAGCCATCCAAAACACAAATTTTAACTAACATGCAAGAAGCATGAATCATGCTCAAGAATGCATCATGGTCGAATATGACAATCATGCTCCTTTTCAACTTCAATCATGATAAAACAAAGAGAAAACTCAAAATCTTACTCATGAGTAGAAAATCCATCATTGCATGCATCATCATCAAGCTTCACACTTAGCATGCAATGGCTTTATCACCATAACAACTTTGCCCAAATACCATTTCCATGGCATAACAAAGATTTGAGCCATGGCTAACATGCACATCAAGTTAGCAACCAAGTCATGCATGAAACTCCTAACACAACCTCATACATACCTTAATCTTGATGCAAACTTAGCCAAATCTCCTTCTAGATCTCTTCCAAACCAAGCATGAAGCAAAAATCCTCCCCCTTTTTCCTTAGTATTTTCGGCCAAGAAGTGAAAATGGATGAGCAAAATTTTTCTTTTCTTTCCTTAGGACATTCGGCCAAGTGCTATGGTGAAAGATGAACATTTTTTTTTTTTTTTTTTTTTTCATACTCTTATTTTATTATTTCAAACATGCACCACTAGCAAAACATGTTTAAGACATGTTTTCTTTTGCCCATATTCATCACCATGGCCGGCCACTATAGTCAAATTTGGGGAATTTGACATGCAAGGACAACATTTCCTAGTGTGCATCAATAGGCCACTTCCACATTTGCCTATCTCAAATTCTAAATTTTCTCACACAAGTCCTTTCTAGTGAAATTCACCTTTATAACACTAAATCAATCATCAAAAAATGTCATACATGAATACTCACATATTATAGGCATCAAAATAAATTTTAAATTATTGTTATGCCTCGGTTTTGTGGTCCCGAAACCACATTCCGGCTAGGGTCTATTTTGGGCTGTCACAGATGGCCCAGTAGTAACTATCCTCCAAACTTTATAATTGTTGGCTTGGATGAATAGCTTCATTCTAGTTCTCCAATATGAGTAGTTGGTGCCATTGAATAGTGGAGGCCTTATGGTAGAATGCCCTTCTCCCAATATAGTAAAATTTGCTCCGATGCCATGAAACAAATTTCTTGACCTGTAGCTTCTATCTTGAATACCTTGAAGATCCTCTCTCTTGGTGGTAAAACGATCTGTAGAGTTTTAGCTCTGATACCAATTGATAGCTCGATAAAGCAAACTAAAAATGTCAATAGGGGGGATGAATTGGCCTTTAAAAACTTTGGTGAAAGCAAAAGTAAGAATGAAACAAAGAACACAAAGAATTTAGAGTTGTTCAGCCCTAATTTCCTACTCCACTACCTTAACTTTCTACCACTAAAGATTTTTCCAAATTCACTAATCTGTTCAACCTTTAAGAACAAGGTTTAACCTTATAACTACTTAAGATTTCTACCCCCCAAATCTTAAGTTTCAAACCCTTTCAATAAGATACAAATGAGAAAACAAAGAAACAGTCCTTACAAGATAAAATTGTTTGCAAATTGAAGCAAAAATACAATGAGATACACTTGAGCAAAAGAATAGAGATAAAGCTCACAAGTGTATGTAAGAAGAATATGAAAATTTAAGCTCTAAAGTTGTTTAATTGATTATTTTTGCTTGAAAGTGTTTTCTTAGATGTTGTAGGACTTTGAAATATGGTATTTATACCTCCTAATAGATTTTCAACCGTTAAGCTTGTTGGTGAAGTTAATATGATCGTTGGGGATGTAAAACTAGAGCATTTATTTTACCTACAACTGCAAGTATCGATACCTCTAAAAAGGGTATCGATATTTTTTGTCATAAATGTTAATTCAGTGATCGTTGGAACGAAATAATTGATACTTAAAAAATATTTTTATCAATACTTTCTAAAATAGGTATCGATATCGAATCCATACTTCGTAAGGTTTATGAGAAACATAATACTATTTTGGTATCATTTTTAAGAAAGGTATCAATTATTTTCAAAAGGTATCGATACAAAAAGTATGCAATCAATAATTTTTAAGGTTTCTGAAAACAGAATGCCTTTTTGGTCTCGATTTTTCTAAAGGTATCAATATTTTCAAAGTTATCAATACTTGTCCATAAGGTATCGATACCTTTTGTCCTGGAGCAAATTTGACTTGTTTAAAAAAAATTTAAAATGATTTTAACATGATTGAAATCATTTTGACTTGGTTAAAATCATTTGCACTTGATTTTAAAATTGTTTTAAAGTTTTATCTTTTAGACTTCAAGTTTAAAAATTATTTTGTCAATTTTTGCTTATATGCGAAAACACTTTTAATTTGTTATATCAAAATCTTTTTATCAAATAAAGCTTAGTTTAGTAGAATTGCTTAAAAAGGGTTGTAATAAATGGTCTTCATTTTGATTTCTTAATACACTTCTGTAACACCCCTCACTAGTATTCAACGTCGGAATAGGGTTACAGAGCATTACCAGACTTATAACACATATGACCGTACTTTTCTCAAACATTCAATCAATTCATACAATCATCGTTCAATCTCAATCAATCTGTCACTTATAATAGCCTACGATGCCTTAAACATGCTTTAGAAATTGTTCGGGACTAAACCGATAATTCAGAACAAGTTTGGGAAACTTAGAAAACTTTGCTTCAAACAGGGTACACACACTCGTGTGCACAGGTCGTGTGTTTCACATGGCCACTAGACATGCCGATGTCACCAGCCGTGTGAAAACAGGGGGTACATACTAACTTAGGTCACACGGCCAACCATACATCCATGTGTCTAGCCTGTGTGCCCTTCAAAATGGCCACACATGCCCATGTGCCAGACCGTGTGCTAGGTCGTGTCAAACCTGTAAGGTATACTGACTTATGCCACACGATCAAGTCACACGCCCGTTTGTGAGGCCGTGTGGAGCATACTGACTTGATTTTATTTTCAACACCAAAGGACACATGGTCATTTAACACGACCATGTGTCATACACGGTCGACACACATGCCCGTGTCTTTGCCCGCATGGACAAAAATAGGCTATTTGCAAAGCCATTTTGCCACCGTATTAATTCATACCTGCACAAGCATAATTTGCAACATTATATAACTCAATAGACAGCCAATCCACAACGTTTCATACATATTTTATACCAATTGCTATCATGCTTTATCAACCTACTTCAATAATATAATTCATACACTTCATAAATTCAATATTCAAACCATATGACAACCGAACATAGTATTCCAATATCTAAATTATAATCAAGCATTTTCCATTCATATACCTATGACATATCAAGACAACATTTGCATATTTCCATTCTGTCTACTACTGTGACAGCCCAAAATTGACCCTAGTCGGGATGTGGTTTCGGGACCACAAAATCGAGGCATAAAAATAATTTAAAATTTATTTTGATGCCTATGATATGTGTTAATTTGTGTGTGGCATTTTGATGATTCGATTTAGTGTTATAAAGGTGAATTTCACTAGAAAGGACCTAGTAGTAAACTTTGAAAGTATGATGGGGAAATGTGTGATGACTAGTTAATCATGCAAGCAAAAATAAGGATTTGCATGTCAAATTTCCCCAAAAGGAAGCTTAGTGGCGGCCATGACAAGGGTTATGGGCAAAGAAAACATGTTGAAACATGTTTTGTTAATGGATGATGAGGAAATGATTTAATAATTAAGTTGTGGGAAGAGAAGAAAAAAAATGTGTGTGAGTGTGGCATTTCCCCCATTGCCGTGTATGTGAAAGAAAAACAAGAAAAAATTGTTCATCCTTGTTCTTTCCTTCTTGGCGAAAATACTAAGGGAGAAGATAGGAGTTTTGCTTCATGCTTGGCTTGGAAGAGAACTAGAAGGAGATTTGGTCATACTTGCATCAAGATTAAGGTATGTTTGAGGTTGTGTCATGAGATTCATGTTTGTTTTGGTTGCTAACTTGATGTGCATGTTATCCATGGTTCAAATCCTTGTTATGCCATGAAAATGGTGTTTGGCCAAGGTTGATATTGTGTTAAAGCCATTGCATGCTAAATGTGAAGCTTGTTGATGATGCATGTAATGAAGGATTGACTACTCTTGAAATTTCTTTTAGTATTCTTGAGTAGGACATTGAATTCTTTGTTTAACCATGACCAAAGTTAAAGGGTATGGTTGTGATGTATTTGGCCATGGTGCATTCATGAGCATGATTTATGCTTGTTACTTGATTGGTAAAATTTGTGTTTGGATGGGTATGAACCCTTGAGATTGACCTTGCACCTATATGTGTGTATATGTTTGCACATGATGTTTTGGTTATGAAGTAAGTGATAAATATGTTTGTTTAAAGAAGAAAATGTTGAAGAATGGTTGTGAAATTGCAAGTACATTCGGCCTAGTACACATATGATGTGAAAATCTTGGAATTTATTGTTGATTTGGTGCAAGAATGACTAAGTATAATCGGCCATATGAGTGCTTGATGCTATATTATAAGTATTGAGCTACAATATGTAAAGCATTAGCTAGTAAAATGTGTGCCATTCATGTGTGGTGTTAAACATGTAATTGGCCTCAACATCAACATGCATAATCGGCCATGAATGAGTACCTAAGAGGTTGTGTTGTTCGGCCATGAGTAAGCATGTTGAAGGCTTTGTGTGTTGAGTCGATTCATGAATTCCGTACTTATGTGACTTTAATGTCTAGTGAATATATGTGGGCTAAGTGCCTTGAGTTCTTTTCGATACTCAAATGATTGAATCAAATTATTTGTTAAATTAAGCTCAAGAGCAAAGGGGGACCAAATCCGATAAAGGGAAGGAAAAAGTAGTCGAATAGCCATCGGAATCGTTCGACAACATCCGAGGTAAGTTTTCGTGTATCGAAACTTAGATTTTGATTCGATTGAATGAAGTAATAAGCAATCGAAATTCGCCCTTGTATATGGCCATTGAGTAGAAATGATATTTTGTTAAGTGAATTGTGCATAAAAGTTTTGTTGTGAAAATGAAACAAAGATGTGCATGAATGTTGAGTGATATCCAGGCTAAGCCCGAAGGCAATTGTGCGGTGTGATATCGGGCTAAGCCCAAGGCAATTGTGCGAGCTATGATATCAGGCTAAGCCCGAAGGCAATTATGCGAGTTGTGATATCCGGGTTAAGTCCGAAGGCATTTGTCGGGTTACCATAACGGGCTATGTCCCCGGCGTTTGAGCAGTAGCTATATCCGGTTAAACTCGAAGGTATGTGATTCGAAATTTATAAGCTGCTGGAAAATTTTCAGTTAATGCACTTGTGAAATTCCCAACAAGGTATGTTTTGTGTGTGCTTTGCACACTATGAGTAAGTCGTATGAATATTCGCTCCAATGATAAACGAGCTATCGGCCTTAACTAAGCCGTTGTTTGTGTATGAAAATAAGAGTTGGGATTGTGAAGTAAGCATGTCTTTGAGAAATTGTGCATATGAATTATTGTTTAGCTACTTGAATGCTATGCTTTGGTTGTGTGTATATTATGGCTCGAAACTTACTAAGCATAAATTGCTTACTCCGTTTCTTTGTTTCTCTGTTTATAGATTTTGCTCGTTAGCGATCGGATTCGGGATCATAGAAGTTGAAGTCAACCACACTATCAAAGCCCCTTTTTGGTACTCCTTTAGTTGAGTTCGGATATGGCATGTATAGGACTACCCTCGGTTGTTTTAAGTACTTGTGTTGTATATGTATGCGGCCATGCGAAAATGGTTCGTAATAGTGGAGTATGGAATTAGACCATTTGTGGTTTGTAATTATATATGGTTTCATGATGTGATTATGGATTGGAATGGGAGTGTTGGTCACATGATCAGCCATTGGAATGGCTAAATATGATCATATGTGGACCTAAGTATGACTAGACTATAGTTGATCCATGGGAACTACAATATAGGTAAAGCCTACCTTAAAAACAGATGCTGCCAGCTGCAGTGACGTGGATGGGGAAAATCACCAAAATTTGTAGGAATGGTGTTAAATAGTGAATAAATTATTTGATCGAACCTTGACGAGTATATTTTCATATGAAAGTAACGAAACGATCATATGATCAGTATACCGAGAGATATTAAAGTTCTCGTGAGACAGGGCCAGAACTGTTTCTGGGTCCCCTATCGCGACTTTGAAAATTTTCCATAAATTATCCAGAATTAATTAGAAGTCATGCCTTATATGTGAAGATTTCTTTTTGAGTCTAGTTTCATTAGAAATAAACGGCATCAGTATTGAAACCCTGTACAGGGAGATATTCAAGTTGTAATGCGCGAAGGTCAGTGTAGTCGACCCCTGTAACATGGGTGACTTTAACTAATAAACTGTACCAATTGGCCCGACCAAAAATTCTAGAAATAAATCCAGGGATGGATATATGAGTATAAATTCAGGGAAAATTTACGAAATCAGTTTCCGAGTTTTGTAACTCGAGATATGCTTTTTAAGGCAACAGTGATGCAGTTTTCCAGCTTGCCTAGGAATGTCAAGTTGGTCGGTGCTACAAGTGGTTTTGGCTTGTTAACCCCTCGTGTAATGCGACACCGCAACGGTCTCGGGTTCGGTGTTACAATTTTATTGGTATCGAGCCACGGTTTAGTCGATCCTAGGACTACCGTGATATGTTTGGGGTCTAGCTATACGTGCCATTAAGTGATAAATTGATAGTGTGGTGATTTCTGACAATTTGAGTTTGTGTTTGTTTATAGCAATGGATCCCGATCCCAACCGAGCAATAGCTGATGATGTGGAGAGTGTGGCGCATGCTCCGCGCAAGGGACAAAGGCCGGCGGACTCTCAACCTATTGCCGACAATCCGAATGATGAGGCTAAGCAAGCCTTTTATAGTGTGATGAATGATTGGTTTAACCAATACATTCGAACTAACACTACTGTTCCACAACCTCCATTCCCGACTAATGCAACCCCGCACCTACAATACCTCCAGAATGACCAAATAAGGTCAAGTAAGCCCCAATCGACAGAATTAAGTAAACATAGGGCCACCTGAATTCAAAGCTACGGATAGCGACGATGCCGAGCAAGCTGAATTTTGGTTGGACAACACTATCCGGTGCTCGATGAGCTATCTTGTACACCCGATGAGTGCTTAAAGTGTACCATCTCCTTGCTACGCGATTCCGCCTACTATGGGTGGAGTACTCTGACTTCTGTTGTGCCTAGAGAGCAAGTAACTTGGGAGTTCTTTCTAACCGAGTTCCGAAAGAAGTATATCAGTCAGAGATTTATGGATCTGAAACGAAAGGAATTCCTTGATCTTAAGCAAGGTTCCATGTCGGTTACCGACTACGAACGAAAATTTGTGAGGCTCGTGCTCCTGCTAAGACTTATGCCATACGCGCACGTGAGGATGCTTCCTCGCCCGATGTTATTACCGGTACTCTTACTCTCCTTTACACTAATGTGATTGCTTTGATTGACCCTGGTCCTACTCATTCTTATATATACGAAACCTTAGCATCCAGTAAGACTTTGCCCATTGAGTCTACTGAGTTTGTAATTCGGGTGTCAAACCCCTTGGGTCATTACGTGCTTGTCAACAAAGTGTGTAAGAAAAGTCCCCTAGTATTTCGAGGTTCTTGTTTTCCGGCGGACTTGATGCTTTTGCCATCCGACGAATTCGACGTTATTCTTGGTTTGGATTGATTGACCATGCGATGTGGTTGTAAATTGAAAAGCAAGACCATTGATCCGAGGTGTACGAATAACGAGATAATTCGGGTTGAGTCTACGGACTTAAAAGGGTTTCCAAGCGTAATATCGGCAATGTTGGCCCGAAATACGTAAGAAAGGGTGCGAAGCATACCTTGCGTATGTTCTAGATGACAAGGAGGTAGAAAAGAAACCGAATCATGCGATGGTTTGTGAATACCGGATGTTTTCCTTGAAGAATTGCGGGTTTACCACTGCTCGAGGAAATAGAGTTTGGCATCGAATTGGTACTGGTACCATTCCAATTTCGATAGCTCCGTATCGTGTGGCACCAACGGAATTAAAGGAGTTGAAAGCTCACTGCAAGAATTGGTGGATAAAGGTTTTGCTCGCTTGAGTTTTTCACCATGGAGTGCACTAGTGTTGTTGTGAAAAGAAGGATGGAACCATGAGGTCGTGCATCGACTATCGTCGACTTAATAAAGCGGCGATAAAGAACAAATATCCGTTATCACGTATCGATGATTTGTTCGATCAAGCTGAAGAACCTCGGTGTTCTCGAAAATAGATTTAAGATCGGGCTATTATCGATTCGAATTCGAGATTGAGACGTACCCAAAGCGGCCTTGAGCGAGATATGGTCACTACGAGTTCCTAGTGATCTTGTTTGGGCTTACTAATGCCCTGCGGTATTTATGGATTTGATGAATCGGATCTTGGACCATGTTTGGATTGGTTCGTAGTCGTGTTCATTGATGACATCTTGGTCTATTCAAGAAATGAGGCCGAACATCTTGAACACCGAGGTTAGTCTTGCGAATCTTATGGGATAAGCAATTATATGCTAAGTTCAGCAAGTGTGAGTTCTGGTTAAGAGAGGTTAGCTTCTTGGGACATGTGGTATCTGCATCGGGTATTCGAGTCGACCCGAACAAAATCACTAACTCAAGTAACTTTAACTATCATATTTATAACTAGCCTATACATGCCATATTTACATTTATCCATAAATTCGAAGGTGCCAATCGGCATCTGGATAGTGTGATGCGTATCTCCCACTTTGTCTAAATCGAGCAAGCTATCAAACCTCTATAAAATATGGAAGAGAAACTGAGTAAGCTTTATAGCTTAGTAAGCCCATATAATTAAGAATTTAACTTACCCTTTTATACATAATCAAATAAATAAACAAAGTATATCAAATTCACTTGCCAAATGCCTATACACAACCATTCATCAATATGTTAGTCTCATAAATACATATAATCAACCTTTTATCTCAATTTCATACATTAGTGTATCATATCAAATTCATATATCATGTATATCATTTGTAACATTTCACTCTCAATCATGTACATCATTTGAAACATTTCACTCTCAATCATATAAACAGTAATTCATTCGATAACACATAGCTTTTCACATAACCAATAACAGAATTTATGTCCATTGAACCTATTAGGATTTCAAAGGAAACTTGGGTGATACACATTACGTATATAAATCAGTAATCCATCAATTCATTATCATTTCTGCTCTTTCGAGCTATGATCAATAAGCTCCTCCTGAGTTAATAGACAATAAGCTCTATTGAGCTAAAACAGTAAGCTCTTACGAGCTGATAACAGTGAGCTCTTACAAGCTGCGGTGAGTCCGCAACATATGCAGGAGCTCGACCAAAACGGTAACCCTATTGACATGTCACTCGTATCCTACAAATTCATACGGTTCAAACGGGGCTTGGTAACTATCAGTCTATATCAATAAGGAATTCATATTCCAAGTATATCAATTAATCAATTATATACATACATTTCAAATAATTACTAATATTTAAAAGTTCGATTCTAATTATACGAACTTACCTCGTTCGCTCGCAAAAGAAAACACGCTCAGAGACCATTAAAACGCGTTTAGGTTGACTAATCCGATACTTTGTTTTCCCCATTCTAGATCCACATCTTGTTTATCTCAATGTATATAATATAAAATTTTACTTATTTAATCATCATTTCATTCAATTTAGCACAATTTACATGTTTTGGAAAAATTACATTTTTACCTCTATTATTTCACATTTTTTTAATTTAGTCCTTATCACATAAAATCACAATTCATTCAATTTAATACAAATTCATGCTGGCAGAATATTACCCATTCTCATATCAGCCCAAATTTTTCATTTATTCACACTTTTAACCACCACATTTCACATTTTCTCAATTTAACCCCTTTTTGACATTTTCTCTAAAAATCACTTTACAAAACTTGTAACACCCCGTACCCGAGTCCGTTGCCGAAGTCGAACACAAGGTGCACACAGACTTAACTTAATTATTTTCACAGTCCATTTAGAAATTTCCAGACAAGCTTGTTACTGTGTCACTATCGCCTTAAAAATCATATCTTGAGTTTCAAAGCTCGAAAATCAGTTTCGTAATTTTTCCATGAAACTAGACTCATATGTCGATCTACATATTGTTTTCTAGAATTTTTGGTCAGCCCAATTAGTACAGTTTATTAGTTAAAGTCTCCCCTGTTACAGGGATCGACTACACTGACCTTCACGCATTACGACTTGGATATCTCCCTGTACAGGGCTTTAATACTGATGCCGTTGGTTTCTATAGAAGCTAGACTCAAAGAGGAATCTATAAATATATGGCATGACTCCTAATTATCTCTGGTTAATTTACAATGAATTTTCAAAGTCGGAACAGGGGATCCAGAAACTGTTCTGGTCCTGTCTCGCGAAAACTTCAATATCTCTTAACATACTATTCATATGATCGTTTTATTACTTTCCTATGAAAATAGATCCATCAAGGTTCATTTACACAATTTATTCACTATTTAATTCCATTCCTACTATTTTTAGTGATTTTTCACATCCACATCACTGCAGCTGTCAACCTCTGTCTTTAAGGTAGATTTTACCTACTTCATAATTTCCTTGATTCAACTAGCCCTTTTAGCATACATTGTAACACCCCAAACCCGTGACCGTCACCGGATTCGACCACGAGGTGTTACCGGGCTTACTTCCCTTATTTCCCTCTTGGAAATTATGAAATTTTTGTTTCAGGCAGGCTAGCTAACTGCATCACTGTTACCTTAAAAATCATATCTCGAGTTCCAGAACTCGAAAACCAATTCCGTAAATTTTCCCTGAAACTATACTCATATATCCATCCATGGATTTATTTCTAAAATTTTTGGTCAGGCCAATTGGTACAGTTTATTAGTTAAAGTCACCCATGTTACAGGGGTCGACTACACTGACCTTCGCGCGTTACAACTTGAATATCTCTCTGTACAGGGCTTTAATCCTGGTGCCGTTTGTTTCTAATGAAACTAGACTCAAAATGGAATCTGAACATATAAGGCATGACTTCTAATTCTTTCTGGATAATTTATAGTAAATTTTCAAAGTCGAGACAGGGGATCCAGAAACCGTTCTGGCCCTGTCTCACGAGAACTTTAATATCTCTCAGTATACTGCTCATATGGTTGTTTCGTTTTGTCCATATGAAAATAGATTCATCAAGGTTCAATTTCATAATTTATTCACTATTTAATTCTACTTCTACTATTTTTAGTGATTTTTCAATCTCATATCACTGCTGCTGTCCGCAACAGTTACTGCAGTAGACTATGTCAATTTCATGAATCTTTCCTTGACCTTACTAATCATCCATCATACATGACACAAATTATGGCCACCTTATCAAAATTAAAGTTTCTAAGACTCGTGGCTATAGGTTCTAGCATCCCACTCAACGACCACATAGGCCATTTTCACATGGCTTAAAGTTTACAACCCATAATTCAACAAAACATAATAGCCTATACATGCCAAATGTTCTCCTAGTTCAACTACGAAGACAATACCAAAAGATTTCCAGCGGTGTGATGACTTCAACGACGGTTCCGAGCACATAAACAATACGAGTCCAAGAGACCTAAAAGGGGTGACAAGAAAACACCGAGTGAGTTTATAACTCAGTAAGTCATAAGCATTCAACCACCATCCATTAATAAAGTTATCACAACATGAAACAATAAACGAGGCTAGGTACTCATCCATACCGAAACTATACCATAATTCCTCGGACCTTTCGGTTCAATCTCATACCAAGTCATACATCCACATTTCATATTCTACACAATAAGATATTTGAGGCATTTTCACACACTAACTCATTTTCACCACAATCACACAATTGCAATCATCACATAGATTTAAAGCTTACCAAGCTCAACCCCGAGCATGAACATATTGCCTATTCGTCATGAGCTCAAGGTACTTACCCGATCCGCTGTCCGGGATTAACTCGATAATGTCGCACACTCAGTGCCAATTGTAATGCAAGAGCATATAGTGAATCCGCACACTTAGTGCTATAAAATCAGCTCGCACACATAGTGCTATATAATCAAATTCGCACACTTAGTGCTGTACAATTTAAACCCGCACACGTAGTGCCAATCTTGTCACCGTGTCCATTTATACCCGCACACTTAGTGCCAATCTTGTCACCGTGTCCATTTATACCCGCACACTTAGTGCCGAGACCAATACTTTATGCAATTTACCACCTTTATACATTCAACGATGGCATCATTCCATACACATACATTTCCATTTACACATCAATTCATTAAACACAATTGCATATATATTATGATCATTTAAATCAATACCAAATATATGCTTAATGACTTACCTCGGATGTTGTCGAATGTCTTCAACGGCTATTCAATTACTTTTTCTTTCCCTTGTCCAACTTCGATCCTCTAAGCTCTTGGGCTAATTCAAACAAATTTATCTTATTAAAGTCCCATCATGCTAGCTTATGGCGAATACCCATATCAAATAAGCAATTTACCTTAACTCGTAACCCACATAGCCAAGTTACACATATAACCCTTATGACCGAATATGAATATCACCAAAATCTCTATGACTTAACCTTCAGCCTTCATAGCGAATATATATATAGCTTATCAAATAGACATTTATTCACCTTCCTTAACACATATTAATCAATTAGTCCATGCATTATCCTTGACACACCGGTCATTAAAGCAATAACCTATTAACATCCAAGCATATTATACTAAAATTTCTTCTAAGGTCAATTCATGTACCATCCTTAATACTCATACAATTATTTTATTTTAAATAATTTACACACACCATTTACCTAACATCAATTAACTAGACACTTTAAGGATTTCTTCTTTGACTATACACACATTCGGCAACTATCCATACACACACAAGCCGATTTTTTTCCTATCACCCAAACCATCTACATGAACACTTAACTAACTCAAACTTCACCCATCCACAAATACTCATTACAACACAAAGACAACAATCCTTTTCCTCAATTTCTTCCATGGCCGATTACCCAATATTACCACACAACCAAGATTTTGACATGGCTAAGTAGGAAATTTTAGTAGCTAGCTTAAAGTATGCTAACCTTTCAAGAACCAACATGAACTCACTTACCTTAATTCAAGCTCAAGGGTGACCAAACCTTCTCTTGCTTTCTTCTTCAATTCGGCCAAGCATGTTCAAAGATGAACACTTTTTTTTTCTTTTCTTTGTTCACTTCACGGCAAATGGGGGGAGGCATCCACACACTTTTTTTTGCTATCATCATTTTCCTTTTTTTTCCCTTTCTTTATTACTAGCTTTTATTCTATTGTTTTCTACATACCCCACTAACATAACATGTTGGAAACATGTTTCCTTGCCCATAATTTTGTCATGGCCGGCCACTATCCTTGTCAAATGGATTATTTGACATGCAACTCCATTTATTTTACTTCATTCCTTTATTAACCTCTTAAAATTAGCCACATATAATTGAATCCTTTCACATGAGTCCCTTTTCTTTCAATTCACATTCAAATTAACTAAATCAAAGAATTAAAAATTCACACATGCATTTTCACATATTTAGACAGTAACTATCATACTCAAATGATTTAGTGACTCGGTTTAGCGGTCCCGAAATCGCTTTCCGACTAGGGTCACTTTAGGGATGTCACATACATGGCACAGAAGATGATCACGGTTAACCATTCCAAGGGCTAATCAATTCCAAACATTTCCACATCTCTTAATGCACAACATACAAAATGATTATGTTACCATGCCAAAGTGTATATAAGCCATTTTCGCATGGCTATCCAAATTTACACAAAATCAAAGGGTCCATGACCAACAAGCGAAAGAGTAGTCCTATACATGCCATTTCAAAGTTCAACCACAATTGTACCAAAAGAGGGGGCTTTGATAGTGTGGGAGACTTCGACTTCCAAAAATCCCGAGTCCGATAGCTGACGAGCCAAAATCTATAAAACAGAGAACAAAGAAGCGGAGTAAGCAATTTATGCTTAGTAAGTTTTGAGCAAGGGATTCCAGCACAACAAAAGCATAGCATTCATATAGCTAAACGGATAATTTCATATGTACACATTCTCAATATCATACTTACTTCACACTACCAACCCTTATGTTCATACACAAAAGATCAACTTAGCCAAAGGCCGGTAGCTCGTTTATCAACTGAGCGAATACTTATTTGTAAGGGCTCAACTAATTCAAAGCACATACGAACATACCTCGTTGCTGGAATTTTTGCAAGCGTATTAACTAAAATTTTTACAGCAAGATTGCTCATTCCCGAATCACGTACCTTCGGAATTTAACCGGATATAGCGACTCGCTCGATTGTCTTCGGGACATAGCCCGGTTATAGTGATTCGCACAATTGCCTTCGAATTAGCCCGGATTTAGTAACTCGCACAAATGCCTTGGGACTTAACCGGTTTTGGTAACTAGCACAAATGCCTTGGGACTTAACCCGGTTTTGGTAACTCGCACAAATGCCCTTGAATTGACCGGATTTAGTCACTTAGCACAAAAGCCTTGGGACTTAGCCGGATACCATTGAATAACCAAGCACATATATCAACAAATCATAACACATTCTTATTACATTCTCATTACCAAAGCTCAAACACAAGACATTTATCATATTTACAATTTCGGCTCAATAGCCACACACAAAGAGCATGATTTTGATTTGCTTAAAACATGATCTAATCAAATCATAATTTAAGCTCTATTACTCAAGAACTTACCTCGGATGTTGTCGAAAGATTTCGATGGCTATTCGACCACCTTTTCCTTCCCTTTATCGGATTTAGATCCCCTTTGCTCTTGAGCTTAATTAAACAAATAAATCGATTTAATCATTTGAGCATCGAAAAGAGGAACACAAGGCACTTAGCCCACATTTATGCATTAGACCTTAAAGTCACATACATGTGAAATCATGCATCAACTCAAGATATTAACCCACACTCCCCTTCTTAGCCGATTGTCCTAACCAAGATAAAGGCATCAACATGCTTGCCTCTAACCGAATGCATGCACACCAATCCATCTCATGTGGCCGAATATGCATGTTGATGTTGAGGCCAATTATCTATTTAATACCACACATAAATGGCATACATTTTACTAACTAATGCATTACATATTGTAGCTCAATACGCATCTATCATTTACTCCATAACCGAAACATCATCATATGTAAATATATACCTTGAGATAGTATATATGTCATACCAATACATCATGTGCAAACATATATACATGTAGGTGCAAGGGCCGAATCTCAAGTTGATTATAACCAAATATAAACATATATCCAAAACTCAAATCTTACCTACCATGCAATATGCATAAATCATACTTATGGATATACCATGGCGAATACACCACAACACCATACCATTTCAATTTTGGTCATGGTTAAACAAAGAACTTAATGTCTCACTCAAAATGCTAAAAGAAAATCCAAAAGTCCTCAATCCACCATCACATGTATCATTATCAAGCTTCATATTTAGCATGCAATGGCATTAACACAAAATCCACCTTGGCCGAATATCATCCCCATGACATAGCAAGGATTTGAACCATGGGCTAATAAGAACATCAAGCTAGCAACTAAAAACATGCATGAATCTCATGGCACAACCTCAAACATACCTTAATCTAGACACAAGTATGGCCAAACCTCCTCCTAATCCTCTTCCAAACCAAGCATGAAGCAAGAACTCCCTTCTTCTTCCTTAGAATTTTCGGCCAAGAGAAGCAAAAATGATGAACACTTTTTTTTTTCTTTCTCTCCCTCAACTCACGGCAATTGGGGGGGAATCACACCTTCTCTCTTTTCTTTTCTTTTTTTCCATTTCTTTATTCCTAACCTTAGTTTATTGTTTTTCCATAATGCACCAACAAAACATGTCTATGACATGTTTTGCCCATCCTCCCTTGTCATGGCCGGCCACCACTTATAAAAAGAGGGGTATTTGACATGTAAAACCATTGTTTTGCATGCATGATTCAATTAGTCATCACACGTTTCCCCATCCTACTTTCAAAGTTTACTACTAGGTCCTTTTTAGTGAAATTCACATTTATAACCCTAAATCAAAACATCAAAAATGTCACACACGAATTAACACATATTATAGACATCAAAATGAATATTAAATTATTTTTATGCCTCGGTTTTGTGGTCTCGAAACCACATTCCGACTAGGGTCGTTTTAAGGCTGTCACAAAACTGGTGTATCTAACAACAATGATTTATTTTCCATCATCAACTAAAAAAATACTCATGCATTTAACAATCAGAGATATGGTCTAGCTAGATTAAGCTGCAACGATCTCAAAAATGTAGGAATTATTAAAAACCGGGTCAAAAATCACTTACTAATTAATCATGCAATTTCTGAAACTTGAAGAACTTCCATGGCTGTTTTTTTTCTTTAATAATCAATGGTGATATCCCAATTAGAAAGATGGTTGTCGAAACCATTTTTTTTTTTAAAAAAGAGTTGACTTGATATTGAAAACGAAAAAATAGGAGTTGCCACCAATCCTTTTTATGAGGTGTGATCAAATCACCTCGTGATAGTTTTAATGTTTGATTTACTAAAACAACATTTTTGGTCTACGAACTTCAGAAAATAGGTTCGGGAGTTGGTTACGTATGAGGAAGCGTTAGCACCCTCGTAACGCCCAAAATTGGTACATAGTTGATTAATTGGTGTCTTAGTGCCGAAAGTAGAAAACCTGGAAAGAGTTTTAAAATACGATTCCTCTTTGTATTAATGTTAATTTTATAAAAATGCTTAGATAAATTGAAATGGATGTTAAAGACCTTTTTATCTCGAAGTAACGACACATCTAGTAACTTAAGACACGACATTTTAAACCCTCGAGAATAAGCTTGTTTTTTTTTTAAATTTCAAAACTCGTGTAATTTAATTTTAAAAGGATATCCAATTATTTTAGATCAAACGAGAAAAATTGAAACCTAGTAAGTTAGGGCACAATCTCTCGGATCTCCTAATACGAAATATTGCCTTTATTATTTTTTAAAAACTCTTATCTCAAGGTACCAAGATGTCCCATCCAGTAAGTTAGGACACAACACCTCAAATTCTCAAGAATAAGCTTTTATATTTAAAACTCATGTATTTAAAAATTTAAAGGATATTTGATTATTTAGGTTCAACGAGAAAAATCGAACCCAGTAAGTTAGGGTGCAACTTCTCGAATCTCCAAATACAAACATTGCCTATTTTAAAAATTCATTTTTTAAATAATAACTAATCGACATTTTAATTATGTGTATTCATCTCATTTGAGGCATAAAGTAAAAATATTTAATCATTTCTAAACATAATGTATGAAGTGGGGCCAGTGAATCGATATAAAATAATTATACGAGAGAATATGATAATATAACCAAATAAAGGAACATTTTAATAAAATCATTATAAATGTAACAATAAAATAGTAATTTGTGATATTAATAAATAAAAAATAAAGTAATATAAATAAACGAGTAAAATGTGAGATACCTCAATATAAATATGATGAAAGAATTGATAAAATAGTAAAAAAATGAAATATGAAAATATATATAAAAATAATAGTAAATAAATGGATAAAAGAGTAAATAACAGTAGCAAGATAATAACGTGAATCAACAAATGTTTAAACAAAGAAAATATTAACGTTGAAATTTTTATATATAAAAAGAGTATAAAATAAATAATAAATAGACAAATAAACACACACATAAAGTATATATATAGGGTTGAAATTAAATAGCCAAGGATTAAATCGGGATTAGAATGAATTTAGATGCATAAATTTAAATAAGTAAAATACTAAATAAAATGTAAATGTAGGAAAAGAATAAAAAAGGGCTAAATCAAAAGTTAAATAGAATCTAAAGGGAAAAATGAAATAAAAATAAAGTATCGGACCCAAAATGTAACACGCGAATGGGATGGGGGACCAAATGGGAAAATATCCCTGTTCCCCAAAACGCACAGTTCCAATATAGACTAAAATGAAGCAATGCAAAAATTATAGGGGTAAAATTAATAAAGCAAAAGAAAGAAAAGGATCAAATTAAAAATGGGCAAAAAAGCGGAAGGACCCATAAAGCAAATAGACCATTTAGTTTAAAAACACGCGGACTTGAAGTTGGGGCGGGTCAGCTTTTATGTCAAGGGACAAAATGACGTCATTTTGGGGTTATGGGAATCAGCCCTAAACGATGTCGTTTTACTACGTCTATAAAAGCCAAAAAAATTTAAAAAATTCATTTCTTTTTGTTTTCCAAAAAAACTCAAAAAGTCTTTCTTTTTTCTCGGAAGCCAAACCCACCTCTATCCTGGCTCCGACCATTCACCACTGCGCCGGCTGTTGTTCGCCAGTGTCGATGCCGCCATTTGCAGCTGCGAGAAGGTCAAAAGTCGGCCTTTTTTCGGCAAGATCAAAAATAGGTGAGCTTTTTTCCATTTTAAACTCTTTTCAATATATTATTATATGGAAATGGTTTTTAAAAAAAAAACAAAGAAAATCAAAAGATATAGGTATACAATTTTGAAAAAAAAGGAAAATAAAAATAAAACAATGACCTTAATACTTTGCTTTTCTCTTCGACTGATTTGTTGCTTTGTATATTGGAATCTATTTTTTCTTGTATTTGAGTGAGAAAAATCCCTCTTTTGTATTCCAAAAAAAAACTCCTCTTTACATCTATTTGGGAATGGCTTTTATAGCCGAAAATACAACATTTTTGTTACTGTTTATTACTTTTTTTGTTCTATTTCTGCTACTGTTCATATTGCTATTTGTGGCTGTTTTTTGTCTACTTTTTTGTTTTTTATAGGTCAACAAAGGCCATTCTAGTGCAAAGAGACAGTCCTCGGGCGTTGGGCACGCTAATAGAGCACGTGGAGGCAGCAGGGAGGTGCAGCGCTAAAGGTTAGCTAGGGTTTCAGCTTTGCTGAAAATAGTTTAGGTACTGGGCTTATTAAGCCATTAGGGTTTAGGTTAATTTTAGGGCTTTAGGACTAAATGTAACTTGGGTTAGTTGGGCTTTTTTTGTGTAAATGGATTGTTAAACTTTTAACTTATTTCTTCAGTTTTTTCGGTTTATGATGCGCCGGGAAAAAATGGGCTTCTACAACTGCCCCTCTTTGCTTGTTGTCGTGTAACGAGAATAGAGCAAAGACTTTTAAGAAAGACCAATTTTGCTCGGTCTTGTCGAATCTTGACTTATTGGTGCTCATCTTCTTTTTTTAACCCACTGCAACTTCAGGGAGATAAGATTTACTATCTTCGATCTACTCCTCTGTAACTTCAAGGAGATATGGTTTATGGCTTTGACCTGCTCTACTGCTACTTCAGAGAGATCATATCCATAACTTGTAGCTTTAATCTACTCCGCTGCAATTTCAGGGAAATAAGATTAGCTATCTTCAATCTGCTCCGCTGCAACTTCAAGGAGATAAGGCTGATGGCTTCAATCTACTCCACTGCAACTTCAGGAAGATAAGATTTGTCACAATTTTTAGCTTTAATTTGTTCCACTGTAACGTCAGGGAAATAAGATTCGCTATCTCCAGTCTACTCCGCTGCAACTTCAGGGAGATAAGGCTGGTGGCTTCAATCTGCTCCACTGTAACTTTAGGAAGATAAGATTTTCCATCATTTATAGCTTTAATCTATTCCACTTCAATGTCAGGAAAATAAGATTTGATGTCTCTAGTCTGCTCGCTGCAACTTCAAGGAGATAAGGCTGGTGGTTTCAATTTGCTCCACTGCAACTTCTGGAAGATAAGATCTGTTATCTTCAGTCTGCTCTACTGCAACTTCAGGGAGATAAGGCTGGTGGCTTCAATCTGCTTCATTACAACTTCAGAAATATAAGATTTGCCATCTTCAGTCTGCTCCACTGCAACTTTAGGGAGATAAGGCTGGTGGCTTCAATCTACTTCACTACAACTTCAAGAAAATAAGATTTGCCATAATTTGTAGCTTTAATATGTTCCACTGCAACATCAAGGAAATAAGATTCACTGTCTTCAGTCTAGTCCGCTGCAACTTCAGAGAGATAAGGCTGGTGGCTTCAATCTACTCCATTACAACTTCAGGAATATAAGATTTGCCATCTTCAGTCTACTCCGCTCAACTTCAGGGAGATAAGGCTAGTGGCTTCAATCTACTTCACTGCAACTTCAGGAAAATGAGATTCGCCATAATTTGTAGCTTTAATCTGTTCCACTGCAACGTCAGGGAAATAAGATTCACTGTCTTTAGTCTGCTCCGCTACAACTTTAGAGGGATAAGGCTGGTGGCTTCAATCTACTCCACTGCAACTTCAAGAAGATAAGATCTTCTATCTTCAGTCTGCTCAGCTGCAACTTCAAGGATTTAAGCTGGTGGCTTCAATCTGCTCCACTACAACTCCAGGAAGATAAAATTCTCCATAATTTGTAGCTTTAATCTATTCCACTGTAACGTCAGGGAAATAAGATTTGTTGTCTTCAGTCTGCTTCACTGTAACTTCAGGGAGATAAGGCTGGTGGCTTCAATCTGCTTCACTGCTACTTCAGGAAGATAAGATCTACCATATTTGATCTACTCCACTGCAACTTCAAGGAAATAAGATCCACAACTTCAATCTGCTCCGCTGCTACTTCAAGGAGATGAGATTTGTGGATTCACTGATCTTCCTACACCGTTCTCTGGGGACATGACCTGTAGAATCAATTTCATAGTCCTATGCTTATGCCAAATGATTAGGATGTCATTATCAAAATGATTCAAATGCTCTTAACTAGATGTGTATGAATGATATTTGCATGAATGCAGAATGTCATGAGAATCATCCCTTTTTAATGTTTGGGTTGTTACTGCTTATTATTCATAAAAGTTCTATCACAGATGCAATGTCCTGTCTTCTTGTTCAGTTGATATCTTTTGCAAAAAACCTGAAGAAATAGTCACAATTTATACTTTTCTTTCTCAAATATTTCCAACCCTTAGGATTGGTTAGTTTTAAATAATAATCTTGTTTCAGGTTCTTGTACTATTTAGAAGTTTCCAAAGTAATATGAAGAACTCCTTTTGTGAAAGTATTATTAGTTCATTAATCATTATTTCAATGCAAAATGCTTGAAAAATGTAACACCCCAAACCCGGTCTAAAAGTTAGGCCCGAATCTGGTGTGTCACATTGAAGTGTTTTTCAAAAACCATGTTCTCATTGAAAACCCTTCTTATTGTTTAAAACCTATGGCCATTTTAAAACTTGTGAAACGTTAATTCCCTTAAAACCTTACTTGCTGCGGAAGCTTAATTTTAAACAGTTGCGGAAACGTGATATTTTGAAAACCAATTATTGTTTTGGAAAACCGCATCCTACTTCTAACATATATTAAGCATACTAAATAAATTTCCCAAATAAAAATTTAACAAAATAAAGAGGCCTTAATACAACCCAAATCAAAAACCAAAGTGCTTAACTAAATAAACGAAATAGAAAAACATGTATAGTTGTGTGGTGGTCTCCGAGTCCCTCTGGGACACCGATCCATCTAACGCTGGAGATTACCTGCATAGTTAATAAACGGGGTGAGTTTACGAAAATTTAGTGCGTAATCCCCTCCTAAACTAAAACAGTTAGTAAACCGACAGAATTCAAAATCCATCTGGGACGGAACCCATTAAAGTAACAGAACAATGTATGTGTGGGCTAAAGCCCAGTACAATTTCACTCGGGTCTCAGCCCTCATCAGAATCAATTGGGCCTAGTCCATTCTCAAAATCAGTAACAATGCATACAGTAACGGTCTGGGCCTAAGCCTTATTCAAAATGGTGGCCTTTGGGCCTTATCCCCTATTAGCCTCAGTTGGGTCGAAGCCCACATCGTAATAATATCATAATAATATCATACATGCAATGTTGTGCAACCCACCCCAATAATCCAACCGCTACACATCAACTCCGTCCCCCGGTACACATCATGTGGGGATATAAATATCGACACACCCATCCAATCACAGTCATATATTCTCAGTCAAAACATACTCAAATCAATCAAACTGTATTATCAGTGAGTCGTATACCCTAGAGGGGCAGAACGGTCTTTTTACCTATTAAGGGTATTTTAGCCATTTCACCCTACAAGGGTGTTTTGGTAAATCTACAAACCAAGGTTATTTCGGTAATTTTGCAAACCAATGGTATTTCTGTAATTTTTTAAAGTCAAGGGTATTTCTGTAATTTTGTAAATCAGGGATACTCTTGTAATTTTGTAAATTAAGGGTATTCCTGTAATTTTCTAAATCAAGGGTATTTTTATAATTTTACAAATTGAGGGTATTTCGATAATTTTACAAATCGAGGGTATTTCGATAATTTCACAAATTAGGGGTATTTTGGTAATTTTACAAACCAGGGGTATTTTGGTAATTTTACAAATTAGGGGGATTTTGGTAATTTTGCTAATCGAGGGCATTCAATAATTCTACCCTACAAGGGTATTTCAGTAATTCTACCCTACAGGGGCATTTCAGTAATACTAGCCTATAGATATGAGATTCATATAGTCCAATCCAATATTTACTACACAATCATACAATTTATCCACTTGGGCCCACATGGCCCAAAGCAACCTAAGCCCACGAGAGCACTCATAATGGCCTCAACCATCACGTCAAAGCTCCTACATGTGCGCCAGACGCTCGTGTGTTGTCATCATGTGTGACCAAGATTTTGGCGTTTGGCATTTGCCGTTCTCTGACTAAAGTAGTGCGAAATACACACCTGTTTATGAGAACGCGCCGAAGTCCACGATCACTAACCTTGGCACATCCTGCATTCAGTCTTAAACCCCTTTCCCCCTTCAGCTCATATGGTTCGCTCTATTTAAAGCTAGCTTCTTGCCAATTCTCATGTTAGCTTCCCGATGTGGGATTACTTTCAACCATTAGGAAAATTCCTTATTTTTTTATGACCACTTCAACCACAGAGTTCCAATCCAACTCCACCTTCTACACAGCTCAAATAGCAAAATAAATACCCCATTTCGCATCCCAAGACTTGAACCTTAGACCTCACAGTTGCACAACATGCCACCTTGCCACTCTACCACGGGCTCTTTCTGTGTCATATTTTATCCTCAATTAATTATAAGACATATGTGCTAACGTCCAGATTCCTTTAAAAGAAAAACCAAAATAAGTTGCAAGAGCCAAGACTTGAACCCAGGCTCCCTTGCAACCTTAATGACGCCATAAGAACTAGACCACATGCTTTCTTGTGTCATTTATTTACCACAATAATTTAAAAGGCCTTCATCCAAGCACCCAGGGTTTTATTCACTTAAAACCAAAATTTTTGCTAAAGCCCAGGTTTGAACCAAAGATTTCTCCAACACTTCTCAGGGCCATTAACCACCAAAGCAGACATTTAATTGTGTCATTTTCTTGTACAATTAAATCCATATATACAACCTCCTTACAGACCCATACACAAGACCCAATACTTCAAGGCCCAAATTCAGGGCGTTACAATTCTACACCCTTAAAAAAATTTCGTCCTCGAAATTTCCAACTATCTGAACAAGCGCTTAGCTCAATCTACACCACTACGCTCCCGCTGCGTATTCTAGTTCCAAACTACACTAATACATTTTTAACTTATTCTCAAAACCTCTCACACCCAACCAAACATCTAACCACAAAAGCGAACAGATATTTAGCACACATGCATACAACTTCTATATTCAAACATCACATCCAAACAAAACACACCTAACTTAAAAGGAATTGTCCAATTCCGAACCCGATGCTCCTTAGACCCATATCTGAGACACGCTCCTGACTTCCTTCAGCATTGGCTCGAGTGGTGCCTTTTGTAACGCTCACAAGCCGGAATGTTTGGACGCGTCTTAACGCGTTTCACAGAACGAGGCTCCTACTTCAAAGGACTGTGATTCCTCTTTCTGCTGCACTCCAAGCGCCTAACCTGAAGTGTTTCACCATATGCCTTAACTCTTGCCTCAAACACTTCTTCCAGCACTTCCCTTACCAACCAGGTCAGTGCCTCCGTACCAAGCTTCGGGTTATTGTTACCTGAAGTTGGCGGACTTACCTTGACTATAGTTTCTTGAACCATCTCGTGTTCCGGGGAGACGGGCAACTCCTCACAACCTTGCTTGCCTTTGAAATCCATCACAGTACTGTTGCTAACATTAAAAAAATCTAATTTTCAGAACATACATTGAATAAATACAAAATCTAACTTTAAGTACATTCTAACAGAAAACTTACAAATTCGGCGCCGGAGACTCGGTAACCACACTTTCAGGAAAATATTCAGAAAAACATTTCAAATACTTCATATCTTTTCAGACCTTTTTGAAACAATTCTTTTAGAAATCTAATTTTAAAACCCATTCCACAGCCGAGTTTTGTAACTTGACTCTGATACCACTAAATGTAACACTCTAAACCCAGCCTAGAAGTTAGGCTCGAACCTAGCATGTCATATTGAAGAGTTTTTTGAGAACCATGTTCTCATTGAAAACACTTATTACTGTTTAAAACCTCTGGCCATTTTAAAACTTGTGAAACATTAATTCCCTTAAAACCTTACTTACTGCGGAAGCTTAATTTTAAACAGTTGCGGAAATGTGATATTTTGAAAACCAATTATTGTTTTGGAAAACCGCATCCTACTTCTAACAGATATTAAGCATATTAAATAAATTTCCCAAATAAAAAGTTAAGAAAATAAAGAGGCCTTAATACAACCCAAATCAAAAACCAAAGTGCTTAACTAAATAAACGAAATAGAAAAACATGTACAGTTGTGTGGTCGTCTCCGAGTCCCTCAGGACACCGGTCCATCTAACGTTGGGGATTACCTACACAGTTAATAAATGGTGTGAATTTACGAAAACTCAGTGTGTAATCCCCTCTTAAACTAAAACAGTTAGTAAACCGACAGAATTCAAAATCAGTCTGGGCCGGAGCCCATTTTAGTAACAGAACAATGTGTGTGTGGGCCAAAGCCCAGTACAATTTCACTTGGGTCTTAGCCCTTATCAGAATCAATTGGGCCTAGCCCATTCTTAAAATCAGTAACAGTGCATACAGCAACGGTCTGGGCCTGAGCATTATTCAAAACGGTGGCCTTTGGGCCTTAACCCCTATTAGCCTCAGTTGGGTCGAAGCCCACATCACAATAATATCACAATAATATCATACATGCAATGCTGTGCAACCCACCCCAATAATCCATCCGCTACACACCAACTCCGTCCCCCGGTACACATCATGTGGGGATATAAATATCGACCCACGCATCCGATACACATCAATGGTAGCTCGGTTGCAGTGCTACCTTCATTGCAGCAAGCTGCTAATCAAATATTGGGCTTAATAGCCATCAGCGACGGTAATATAATCAGCACACAGCCTTGGTAAATATGATCGACACAGAGTCATCAATAAGTATGTTAGGCACATAGCCACAGGTAAATACGTTTGGCACACATCCATAATCAGGTTGGCACAGAGCCATATGTAGGTTGGCGCAAAGCCATAATCAAAATAATTGGCTTTAAGCCATCGGTAACTGTGTCATGTTAGGCACATAACCACCAGTGACAGTAATATAGTTAGGACATAGCCACTAGCGACGGTAATATAGTCGGCACACAGCCTCGAGTAAATATGATCAACACAGAGTCGTCAATAATCATATATTGGGCTTAAAAGCCATCGGTGGATCCACGATCGTCAAGCAACCATGTGATCCTTAATCGGTGGATCCACAGTCGTCAAGCAACCATGCGATCCTCAATCGGTGGATCCAGGGTCATCAAGCAACCATGCGATCCTCAATTTCTTCCTCCGTTCCATAATCCCCACCCATTTGCAACATTATATTATATGAATGCAGCAAATATACACACGGCATAAAAAATCGTACAAATCACAGTCACAACAGTCCAATCACAGTCATACATTCTCAGTCAAAACATAGTCAAATCCATCAAATTGTATTACTAGTAAGTCATATACCCTAAAGGGGCAGAACGGTCTTTTTACCTATTAGGGGTATTTTAGTCATTTCACCTTACAAGGGTGTTTTGGTAAATCTACAAACCAAAGGTATTTCTGTAATTTTTTGAAAGTCAAGGGTATTTCTGTAATTTTGTAAATTAGAGGTATTCTTGTAATTTTTCAAATCAAGGGTACTTCGGTAATTTTTCAAATCAGGGATATTTTGGTAATTTTACAAATTAAGGGTTTTTCGATAGTTTTAGAGGTCAAGGGTATTTCGGTAATTTTACAAATCAGGGGTATTTTGATAATTTTGCTAATCAAAGGTATTCAGTAATTCTACCCTACAATGGCATTATAGTAATTCTACCCTACAAGGGTATTTCAGTAATACTAGCCTACAGATATGAGATTCGTATAGTCCAATCCAATATTTACTACACAATCATACAATTTATCCACTTGGGCCCATAGTCCCATTGGGCCCACATGGCCCAAAGCAACCTAAGCCCACGAGAGCACTCATGATGGCCTCAACTATCACGTCAAACTCCTACACGTGCGCTCACATGCTCGTGTAGCTGACATTGCTGTGTGACCGGCATTTCGGCATTTTGGTATTCCGGCATTTGCCATTCTACAGCTAGAGTAGTGCGAAATACACACATGTTTATGAGAAAGCGCCAAAGTCCACGATCACTAACCATGGCACATCCTGCATTCAGTCTTAATCCCTTTTCCCCCTCCAACTCATCTAGTTCGTTCTATTTAAAGCCAGCTTCTTGCCAGTTCTCATGTTAGCTTCCTGATGTGGGATTACTTTCAACCATTAGGAAAATTCCTTATTTTTTTATGACCATTTCAACCACAGAGTTCCAGTCCAACTCCACCTCCTACACAGCTCAAATAGCAAAATAAATACCCCATTTCGCATCCCAAGACTTGAACCTTAGACCTCACAGTTGCACAACATGCCACCTTGCCACTCCACCACAGGCTCTTTCTATGTCATATTTTATCCTCAATTAATTATAAGACATATGTGCTAACGTCCAAATTCCTTTAAAAGAAAAGCCAAAATAAAATGCAAGAGCCAAGACTTAAACCCAAGCTCCCTTGCAAACTTAATGACGCTACAACCACTAGACCACATGCTTTCTTGGGTCATTTATTTACAACAATAATTTAAAAGGCCTTCATCCAAGCACCCAGAGTTTTATTCACTTAAAACCAAAATTTTTGCTAAAGCCCAGGTTTGAACCTAAGATTTCTCCAACACTTCTCAGGGCCATTAACCACCAAAGCAGACATTTAATTGTGTCATTTCCTTGTACAATTAAATACTTATATACAATGTAATACCCCCTACCCGTATTCATTTTCGGAATAGGGTACGAGGTATTACCAGAGTTTATGGGTTAAATTTTTTTTTCAATATAACCCCTTTTATAAATATCTAACCTTCCCTGAAATTTTAAACCAAAAATAATCCACACCAACCAATCCAATTCAACATATTTTCAAGATAGATTAACACATATATATTCACGCATATTTATAAGATAACATCATCGCATACCAAAACCAAGATTTGTTAGCCATACCATTGGCTAACCTTACATTCATTTCACAGAATCATTTACTTTATTAGCTTATACATGCCATTGATTTCTAAAATAAAGTTTCTTTATATACCGAAATCCTGAGGTTGATAGTGTGATGTGTCTCCGACCAAGTCCGACCTTCGAGCTCTTAACACTACAAAATAGGGGAAAAGGAAACAGGGTAAGCACTTTGTGCTTAGTAAGCTCATGTAACAAGAATTATACTTACCTTTAGTAAGCTCATGTAACAAGAATTATACTTACCTAATATTTTCAATACAATACAATAAACATTCATATATCCATTCAATGCATTATTACCCTAACATGCACAAACTCAACATTCAAGTTAGTACAATAATTCCCATGTACCAATAATATATACTATGACTGATGAGCTCATTAATACCATGATTTCCATTCCCTTGTTATTTTTCCATATTTATCCCGTTGAATTTCTCGGAATTTCGATGGATTTTCAGAGGTACACTTTTAGTGTACATTTCCGGGTCCATCAATTCATATTCATGTGTGCACATTTTCATTTCAAAGAGCACACTCCCGCAAACCTCATCCTTACAGCTGGATTAACTGTTCAGGCTAAATTCCCTGTAATATAAACTCATAGAGTATTGTCGGGATTACCAGTCTAGGCTAAATCCCCTGCAACGACAATTACTCTAATGAGCTTGGATCTGAATTACCAGTCCAGGCTAAATTCAGACCCTAATTCGGATTACCCGTCCGGCCTATATCCATTTTCCACATATTCTTCGGGAGGGCTATATCAGGATAGGATCACCCGTCCGGGCTAGATCCTTTTTACCGTCAATTCCCTTTTAGAGATCCATCGAAATTTCCTTTCATTCAACTGGGATTTCTTCCCCTTTTTATCAAATATATCAATGTTTCATAAATTTTCATACAATGAACTTTCAAATCATATTCACATCAATAACATACATTTCAAGCATTTAAGAATATAATTCAAGTTACATGAACTTACCTTGATACTTGTTCCTGTACAAAAATCTACTAATCCTGAACTTTTTCCTTTCCTCGATCTAGCTTCGTATTTGAATCTTCTGGATTTGGCACAAAAATTATGGAATACCAGCTTAGAGAACCCTCCTATAGCGTTTTTAGCTACTGGAATTGAAGAAAAATGAAAAGAAATCTAGATATTTCCTATTTAGTCCTAGTTTTATTTAGTTAATTTTGCCCTTAATTTATCAATTTTCCTGCTGATTTCATGCCCTTGCCATCCAGCCCAAATAAATTTTCGGTCTAATTACCTTTTAAATCCTCTCTCATTAGACACTTAAGCTATTTAATCATCCCATCCACTTTTACACCTTTTACAATTTAGTTCTTTTCATTTAATTAACTATCCAAACATTAAAATTTCCTAACGAAATTTTAATACCACATTACTAACATTTCATAAATATTGATAAAATTATTTTCGACTCGATTTTACAAGATAAAGGTCCCGATACCTTATTTTACCCCATTTCTTCAATAATTTCTTTTTCTAACTAACCACTAAATCGATAAAAAAATTTTATCAATATTTTCATACGATTTTCCTATCATATCAATTTTCATGCAAAAATATTGAAATAAATTTCTCTTTAAATCGATTTGTGGTTACGAAACCACTATTCAATAACCTTGAATTTAGGCCATTACAACTTCCCCCCCCTTTTAGGATTTTCGTCCTCGAAAATCTTACCAGTAAAGAGGTTTGGGTATTGTTTCTTAATTGCCTCATCCGGTTCCCATGTCGCTTCCTCAATCCCGTGCTTTTGCCACAATACTTTCACCAAATTTATCTTTTTATTGCTAAGCTATTTTGTCTCTCGTACCAATATCTTGATTGGTTCTTCACTGTAAGTCATATCCGGTTGAATCTCCACTTCTGTCAAAGAAATAACATGTGAAGGATCCGATCGATATCATCGTAAAATAGATACATGAAAAATATTATGGATTCTATAAAGTTCCCGTGGTAATGCCAATCGATAAGCGACCGGTCCAATTCTTTCTATGATTTCATATGGCCCGATAAATCTTGGACTCAATTTACCCTTTCGACTGAATCGAAGAACTTTCTTCCAAGGAGACACTTTCAGGAATACCTTGTCTCCAACTTGAAATTCAATCTCTTTTCGTTTAAGGTCGGCATATGATTTTTGACGATCGAAAGCTGCTTTTAGACTATCCCGAATAACCTTTACTTTTTCTTCTGTTTGCCGGATCAAATCAACCCCATGTATCTTCCTTTCACTGAGTTCTGTCCAATATAACGGTGTTCTACATTTTCTACCATACAAAGCTTCATACAGAGTCATTTTAATACTGGACTGATAACTATTATTGTAAGCAAATTCAATCAAAGGTAGATACCTCTCCCAATTACCTTCAAACTCTATATACAACATCGAAGCATATCTTCCAATACTTGAATTACACGCTCAGATTGACCATCATGTTCGAGGATGAAATGCGATCTTGAAATACAACCGAGTACCTAAGGCTTCTTGCAATTTGTCCCAGAAACGAGACGTAAATCGGGGACTCTATCTGATATAATGGAGACAGGCACTCCATGTAGCCTGACAATCTCAGATATATATAGTTTTGCTAGTTTATCTAAAGAATAATCCATACGTACCGGAATAAAGTGCGCTGACTTTGTCAATCGGTCAACAATCACCCAAATAGCATCTTTTTTCCTCGGAGACAAATGTAACCCCGATACAAAATCCATAGTGATTCTTTCCCATTTCCATTCCGGTATAGTAATTGGCTAAAGTAACCCCGAAGGTACCTGATGTTCAGCTTTAACTTGCTGACATATTAAACACCTTGATACAAACTTAGAGATATCACGTTTCATTCCCGACCATCAGTACATCTTTTTCAGATCATTATACATTTTATTATTCCTCGGATGTACAGACATAGTACCGCTGTGAGCCTCGGGTAGGATCTTCTGTATGAGCTCTAAATTATGAGGTACACATACCCTACCTCTGAATAATAAACAACCATTAGAACCAATCTGAAATTTAGAATCATTACTTGACTCACACTGTTCCCGTTTAACTTGTAACTTCTCATCATTCTTCTGAGCTTCACATATTTGCTGTAAAAATGTCGGTTTAGCTCTCAATTCAGCTATGATTGAACCATCATCAGTCAATGATAACCAGGTATTCATAGCTCATAAAGCAAACAGAGATTTCCTGCTCAAAGCATCAGCTACAACATTAGCCTTACCCGGATGGTAATCATTAATCAAATTATAGTCCTTTTTCAGTTCAAGCCACCTGCACTGCCTCAAATTCAAATCTTTTTGTGTCATCAAATTTTTCAAGCTTTTATGATCAGTGTAAATATGACATTTCTCACTGTACAAGTAATGCTGCCATATCTTCAGTGCAAATACAATAGCAGCTAATTCAAGATCATGTATTGGGTAATTTCTTTCATGTGGTTTAAGTTGTCTTGAAGCATAGACTATTACTTTACCTTCTTGCATCAAGACACAACCTAATCCATTTAATGAGGCATCACTGTAAATAACAAATTCCTTACCCGGTTCAGACTGCACTAATACAGGTGCTTTTGTTAGTAGATCTTTCAATCGGTTGAAACTCCGCTGACATTCATCAGTCCATTCGAACTTTACATCCTTCTACAATAATCGAGTCATTGGAGAAGCTATCATAGAGAATCCATGTAAAAATCTCCGATAATAACCAGCTAAACCCAAGAAACATCTAACTTCGGATACATTTTTCAGTGGACTCCAACTAATAATAGCTGAGATTTTACTTAGATCTACCCTGATGCCTTCAGTAGATATAATATATCCTAGAAAACTCACTTCTCGAAGCCAAAATTCACATTTACTGAATTTAGCATATAATTGCTTCTCTCACAGAATTTGCAACACAATTCTCAAATGTTCTGCATGTTCTTCTTCATCCCGAGAATAAACCAAAATATCATTAATGAATACTACCACAAATCTGTCTAAGTACGGTCTGAATATTCGGTTCATTAAATCCATAAATACTAAATGTGCATTAGTTAGCCCAAACAGCATAACTAGAAACTCATAATGCCCATACATGGTTCTAAAGGCTATTTTTGGCACATCTGACTCATTTACCCGTAACTGATAATAACCTGATTGAAGATCAATCTTTGAAAACACAAGAGCACCTTTCAGCTGATCAAATAAATCATCAATCTAGGGTAACGGGTACTTATTCTTTATGGTTACTTTATTAAGCTACCAATAGTCGATACACAGTCTTAAAGACCCGTCCTTCTTTTTCACAAACAGAACCAGAGCACCCCAAGGTGAATGACTCGGTCGGACAAAACCCCTGTCAACAAGCTCTTGCAACTGTGTCTTTAACTCCTTTAATTCAGTAGGAGCCATCCGTACGGAGCTATGGAAATCGGAGTAGTTCCCGGAATCAAATCTATGGAAAATTTCACTTCTCTTTCTAGTGGCAACCCTGGTAATTCCTCTGGAAACACATCAGAAAATTCACATACTATTGGAACTACTTGTATCCTTGACTCAGATACCTTGGTGTCGAGTACATAAGCCAAGTAAGCATCATACCTTTTTTTGACATACCTCTGTGCTGCCATTACTGAAATCACATCAGATAACCCCTCTGTCTGGTCAGATTTAACCCAGAGCAACTGACTATTCTGACATTTTAGCACAATAGATTTCTGTCTACATTTTACTACTGCATCATGCTGGGTTAACCAATCCATGCCCAATATCACGTCAAATTCATCAAATGGCAGTAACATCAAATCAGCTGGGAAACAATAACCTCTTACCATCAGTAGACAATTTTTACAAATTTTATCCACCAAAACAGATTGACCCAGGGGGTTCGAGACTTTAACCACAAATTTAGTAGGTTCAACAGATAAATTTTTAACAATTGCAAGTTTAACACATATTTATGAATGCGTAGAACCAGGATCAATCAATGCAGTAATATCAGTATCAAGTAAAGAAAATGTACCAGTAATAACATCGGGTGCTGAGGCATCTTCTCTTGCACGAATGGCATATGTCCTAGCAGGTGCTCGTGCCTCAGACCTGCCTGCAATATCTTTCGTAGCTCCTCAGCTACCACTGACATTACCAGATGGTCGAGGTGGTCTGCCCCTCGAAATCGGATTACTTAGCTTCGATAACACCTCTTTCTGGACAATCTCTAAGGAAATGGTCAAAAGAACCACATCGGTAACAAGCCCCGCTCTTTAATCGACATTCACCAAAATGATCTTTATTACAGTACTGACATCCCGGCTTAGGAGTACCAACACTGCCAACACTAGCCACTGATGGAGTGGAAGGTCTTGGATTAGTGCATTGAGAACCTCACTCTCTACTTGAATACCTAGTGGCTGAGGTAGAACGATCCTGGTACTTCTTCAATTTCTTTGGAGCAAAAAACTGGGATTTTCCCATCGGTCTTTTACTAAAAATTCGAGCTTCCCTTTCAGCCTGTTTCTTTTCTTTGCTCAATTCTTCTGCTTTATAAGCTCGCTCTGCCAATGTAGCAAACTCTCGAATTTTAAAAATTCCGATCAGTAGCTTAATGTCTTCATTCAACCCTTCTTCAAATCGTTTGCACATTTCAGCTTCTGACTATACCCATTCTCGAGCATATTTACTCAATCGAACAAATTCTCTTTCATACTCAGATACTGATCTGTTACCCTATTTCAGCTCAAGAAATTCTTTTCTCTTCTGATCGAGAAACCTCTGACTAATATATTTCTTTCTGAACTCGATCTGAAAGAATTCCCATGTAATTTCTTCTTTCGGAACAACTGAAGCTTTAGTATTCTACCAATGGTAAGCTATGTCTTTTAGCAGTGAGACGGCACATTTCAAACATTCTTCTAGTGTACAAGATAATTCCTCCAAAACCCGAGTAGTGTTTTCTAACCAGAATTCAGCCCGTTTGGAATCATCATCAACTATTGCTCGAAATTCTTCGGCCCCATATTTTCGAATTTTATCTACTGGAGCTTTCTCTTTTCTGACAGATTCAGTACTTGTACCCTATGGGATCTCGGGAACCGGTGGAGGAGCAGGAAGGGGAGCTTGAACTTGCTACACTACAGGGTTAGTTCTTAAGTATTGACTAAACCATTCATTCATCATTTGAAAGAAGGTTGTTTTTGCCTCCTCCCCTCGACCCTTTGTCTCGAGCCTTCTACAGCTAGTTTCTTCTCTTTGTACTGAAGTCGTAGCATGACTCCCAGCTTCCTCAGATTGAGCTCGGTCGGTAGACATTTACTATAAGAAAAACATATTTAAATGGTCAGGAGATATCACACTATCAATAATAATTTAAATGGCATGTATAGCTAATCCCGTATTTACTATGTCAGTCCGAGAACTGACTAAACCTGGCTCTGATACCAACAAATGTAATACCCCCTACCCGTATTCATTTTCGGAATAGGGTACGAGGTATTACCGGAGTTTACGGGTTAAATTTTTTTTTCAATATAACCCCTTTTATAAATATCTAACCTTCCCTGAAATTTTAAACCAAAAATAATCCACATCAACCAATCCAATTCAACATATTTTCAAGATAGATTAACGCATATATATTCACGCATATTTATAAAATAACATCATCGCATACCAAAACCAAGATTTGTTAGCCATACCATTGGCTGACCTTACATTCATTTCACAGAATCATTTACTTTATTAGCTTATACATGCCATTGATTTCTAAAATAAAGTTTCTTTATATACCGAAATCCTGAGGTTGATAGTGTGATGTGTCTCCGACCAAATCCGACCTCCGAGCTCTTAACACTACAAAATAAGGGAAAAGGAAACAGGGTAAGCACTTTGTGCTTAGTAAGCTCATGTAACAAGAATTTTACTTAACTAATATTTTCAATACAATACAATAAACATTCATATATCCATTCAATGCATTATTACCCTAACATGCACAAACTCAACATTCAAGTTAGTACAATAATTTCCATGTACCAATAATATATACTATGATTGATGAGCTCATTAATACCATGATTTCCATTCCCTTATTATTTTTCCATATTTATCCCATTGAATTTCTCGGAATTTCAATAGATTTTCAGAGGTACACTTTTAGTGTACATTTCCGGGTCCGTCAATTCATATTCATGTATGCACATTTCCATTTCAGAGAGCACACTCCCACGAACCTCATCTTTACAGCGGGATTACCTGTTCAGGCTAAATTCCCTGTAATATAAACTCATAGAGTATTTACGGGATTACCAGTCTAGGCTAAATCTCCTACAACGACAATTACTCTAATGAGCTTGGATCTGAATTACCAGCCTAGGCTAAATTCAGACCCTAATTCAGATTACCCGTCTGGCCTAAATCCATTTTCCACATATTCTTCGGGAGGGCTATATCAGGATAGGATCACCCGTCCGAGCTAGATCCTTTTACCGTCAATTCCTTTTTAGAGATCCATCGAAATTTCCTTTCATTCAACCGGGATTTCTTCCCCTTTTTATCAAATATATCAATGTTTCGTAAATTTTCATACAATGAACTTTCAAATCATATTCACATCAATAACATACATTTCAAGCATTTAAGAATATAATTCAAGTTACACGAACTTACCTTGATACTTGTTCCTGTACAAAAATCTACTAATCCTGAACTTTTTCCTTTCCTCGATCTAGCTTCGTATTTGAATCTTCTGGATTTGGTGCAAAAATTATGGAATACCAGCTTAGAGAACCCTCCTATGGCATATTTAGCTGCTGGAATTGAAGAGAAATGAAGAGAAATCTAGATATTTCCTATATAGTCCTAGTTTTATTTAGTTAATTTTGCAATATTCCTATTTTACCCTTAATTTATCAATTTTCCTACTGATTTCATGCCCTTACTGTCCAGCCCAAATAAATTTTAGGTCTAATTGTCTTTTAAATCCTCTCTCATTAGACACTTAAGCTATTTAATCATCCCATCCACTTTTACACCTTTTACAATTTAGTCCTTTTCATTTAATTAACTATCCAAGCATTAAAATTTCCTAACGAAATTTTAATACCACATTACTAACATTTCATAAATATTTATAAAATTATTTTCGACTCGATTTTACGAGATAGAGGTCCCAATACCTTATTTTACCCAATTTCTTCAATAATTTCTTCAATAATTTCTTTTTCTAACTAACCACTAAATCAGAAAATTTTTTTATCAATATTTTCATACGATTTTCCTATCATATCAATTTTCATGCAAAAATATTGAAATAAATTTCTCTTTAAATCAGATTTGTGGTTACGAAACCACTATTCGATAACCTTGAATTTAGGCCATTACATACAACCTCCTTACGGACCCATACTCAAGGCTCAATACTTCTAGGCCCAAATTCAAGGTGTTACAAAAAAGATCATAATGATGGACAAAACTGAAATTTATCAGGAACAAAATCTATGAAGAATGGATTAATCAAAGAAAGCAAACATTGCTGGAATACAAAATAGGTGAGAGGAAAAAAATAGGTGCCACAAATATCGCAGCCTGAGCTTCTTTGCACAAATTACTTGAGGACCCTTTTTGAGCTCAATATGTGTTTAGGGATCTAGAGTACTCTGTTGATGCCCCAAGACATAACATCTCTCCTTATTATTTCTGAGAGGACAAGAATACCACATGCCCCATCTTTGATCAAATTTGAGCTGCCCTTTTTCGGGTTTTCAACTCAAAATCCCTTTGGTCTCAAGGCACCCTTTGTGAGTTTTCACCTTGGCCTCTCATTTCCCTTTTTTCTTTTTACTTTTCTTTTCTTTTTTTTTTTTTTTTGTTTTTTCAGAAGGTTTCAAAGTGCCCTTTGTGGGTTTTTGCATTGGCCTCTCCCCCTTTTTAGGTGAAGCACTTTTTGACTAAATTCGAATTTACAGGATTAGGAAAGTTTTTTTTTTTAATCATCCATCTTGGTCAAAATCAATGCTTCTCCAGAAAAGGTCTTCTTTAAGGTCCTTCCCAGTTTGGTATCTATTTTCCTCTAAAGTCCTTTTGCATGGGAAGGATCTTTTTTTATGGCGAGCTTTCTTATTGTAAGCTTGCATCATTCGTTTTTGGTACATTCAACCATGATAGATAGCTTTCAACCTTTTATCTTAGCTCAAATTCGGCTGATCATATTTGCATTGGATCTATTCAGCTTCACCTAACTTCAACTTTGACAAAACTCAGAGGGAAGACATCTTGACTTCAATGGACAAAATCGCCTCCATTCCATAGATTAATGAGAAAGACATTGCCCCGGAAGAGGTCCAGACAGACGTTCAATAGGCATAAATGGTAAATAATAACTTCTCATGACAATCTTTACAAGTCTTAGTAATTTTCCCATGATTATTTTTTATTTTTATTTTTATTTTTTTGCACTTTCATTTTGAGGCAATATAGTGTTTAATCTTGAACAGAATGCAAACTTTTGATATCGTGCTGTTGTTCAAATTTAGTACATTGTCAGATATGATCTTTTTTGGCATTCCATACTGACATATGATTTCTCATTTTCTTTTCTTCTCATTTTTTTTTAAAAATTTGATGACTGTCGACTTTATGACATTAGCACCTGAAGCAACTTCCACCCACTTATTGAAGTAATTGATGACCATAAAGATGAATCGATGCTTGCTAGAAACTTTTGGCAGGATCGGCCCATTAACATCCATGCCCCACATAGAAAAAGTCCATGGAGAAGTCATGACATGAAGGAGGTACATGAATATTGTCTCCAGAAATTTGACACTTATGGAGTTTCTTGGCATAACTGATGCAATCCCCTTCCATGGTAGACCAGTAGTACCCGAATCTCATGATTTGCCTAGCCATTGTAAAATCATTAGCATGTGTTCCTCAGACACCCTTATGGACTTTTTCCATGATTTTTTTTGTAACACCCCCTACCCGTATCCATTGCCGGAATAAGTACGAGGCATTATCGGAGTTTACTAAATATTTTCAGATAATTCTGAGTCATTTATTATTCATATTTTGAAGATAATCATAACGTCTCTCTATTGGGCCCTCGAAGCCCCAAACATACATTAAAAACCAACGGGAATTAAATCGGGATCATAAAAAATTTCGCAAAATCTTAAATTTTATTTTCATCTACGTACTTACCATTTCAATGCTTCTTATAATTAAACATGTTACCATTCAATCAATAGCTTGACACTTGTCTATGCGTCAAACAACATCATTGTTAGTATACTTGCACATATTTCATATAAATTCAATATTAATATACTTATTTTCTTGACATGTCACACTTGAGTTTAATAATTGTCTTTACTTACATAATTTCCTTGTATCAACATATCAAAGATAATCATAAATGTACATGTCATGAAACATATCATTCTCTTACCGTTTCTTCATAAGTATATATCAATCATTTCATTATATCAATATTTCATGTATATATCAATATTTCATGCTCCATCATTTCCATATATTTTATGTATATTTATTCCGTAAAGTTTATATCAAACTTAACATAAATTATATTCCATGTACTTATTCTTATTTCGTTTATCTATCTTCATAATTATTTCATACAACTATTTTGTACATATATTTCTACATGACCAGTTCTTGTAAACATTTCACACAACCATTTTATATAACCATTCGTCATCTGATACATATTACCTGAATATCAATTGTTCAATAGATGTTATCGTGTCTCCCATCCACGGTCTTATTTATCTTTGACATGATGCCATACTGTCTTTCAACTATGGTCTTACTCATATTCTGTCATGTTGCCATGGTATCTTTCAACCATGGTCTTATTCATTTCATGTCACGCTGCCATGGTATCTTTCAACCATGGTCTTATTCATTTCCCGTCATGTTGCCATGGTATCTTTCAACCATGGTCTTATTCGTTTCATATCACATTGTCATGGTATCTTTCAACCATGGTCTTACACATTTCATATCAGGTTGCCATGGTATCTTTCAACCATGGTCTTATACATTTCATATCAGGTTGCCATGGTATCTTTCAACCATGGTCTTACACATTTCATATCAGGTTGCCATGGTATCTTTCAACCATGGTCTTACATATTTCATATTAGAGAGCACACTCCCGCGAACCTCATCCTTACAGTGGGATTACCAGTCTAGGCTAAATCCCCTATAATATAAACTCATAGAGTATTGTCGGGATTACCAGTCTAGGCTAAATCCCCTGCAACGACAATTACTGTAATGAGGTTGGATCTGAATTACCAGTCCAGGCTAAATTCAGACCCTAATTCGGATTACCCGTCTGGGCTAAATCTATTTTCCACATATTCTTCAGGAGGGCTATATCAGGATAGGATCACCCGTCCGGGCTAGGTCCTTTTTACCGTCAATTTCTTTTCAGAGATCCATCGAATTTTCCTTTCATTCAACCGGGATTTCTTCCCCTTTTTATCAAATATGTTAATGTTTCATCAATTTTCATACAATGAACATTCAAATCATATTCATATCAAAAACATACATTTCAAGCATTTAAGAATATAATTCAAGTTATATAAACTTACCTAGAAAAATTGCAGAAATATCAAGATTCAGGGACATTTTGGTAATTTACCATTTTCCCAATTTTCACCCGATCTTAAATTTACAATTTCATTCAATTTATTAACTTGGATAATAAAACAATTCATTCCCTTCAATTTGGTCATTTTGACATTTTTACAAAATTACCCCCTGAAGTTTTTCTTTTATTCAATTTAGTCCTTAAGCCTAAAACATGCAAATTAGCCATTCTAGTTGAATATTCATATATATTTTCCTCCTCCTCTCCATTCCACATCCCTAATGTATATAACACACTTGTAAGTAACATTATCTATAATCTTTATTATTTACTTCTATGAATATTCAAGTTGTCCATCTGTGTCATAGTCACTAAATTATTTATATCTGGAGCTGTAGAACTCAAAATTAAGATATGATAATTTTCCCTAAAACTAGACTCATATATCTTCTTACCATAAAATTTTCAGAATTTTTGGTTTATCCAATAAGTACATTTTATTCTTTAAAATTACCTCTGTTCTGCTATCTAAAAGTTCTGACCCTTCTTCACTAAAAATTAATTATCTCCTCTTACAGAATTCGAATGATATTCCTGTTTATTTATATTGAAACTAGACTCATTCAGGATTATAAAAATATGAATTTAAGCCCCTAATTATTTTTATGCATTTGTTTATGATTTTCCAAAGTCAGAACAGGGGAACCCTAAATCATTCTGACCTTATCTCACAAAATTTATTATATCTCATGATTTACAATTCCATTGCTTACATAATTTCTTCTATAAGAAACTAGACTCAATAATATTTAATTTCATATTTTATTCATCCTATAATTCGATTTCTAAAATTTTTGGTGATTTTTCAAAATTAGACTACTGCTGCTACCCAGAACTATTTTAGTGTAAGATATTAATTACCATGTTTATAACACCCTTATTTTCTTTTTCTACACTATTTCTCATTACTTTCTCTTATTTTCTCTTCACTAACATGACAAGAACATAAGACCATATATAAGAAAACTCTAAATCAACATCAATTCCATGCTTTTTCAACAATATTAAACTTAAAAATATATTGAAATCTTTATGTTCTTACCTTTTCTTATTGACTTCAATCTTTAACTTGATTTTTCTCTCTCCTCCAGCTTCTACTTCTTGAATCCAACTTGATATTCTTGCTCCCCATTATTTCCTTGCTATCTTTCTCTCTTGATGGCTATGAAAATTCTTTCAATTTTTAGGTAAAAATAATGAATTTTTGGTAGAAGACTAAATTGTAAAGAAAGAAAACTTCTTTTCTTCTTCTTCTCTTACGTGGGTTTGTATGGGAAAGGAAAGGTGATGATAATTCTTCATCTTTCCTTTCTTTTATACTAAATAAATAATAATATAATAATAATAATAAATATCTCATAAAAATATTAATAAAATAATATTTATCTAATTAATTAATTTAAAATATTATCAACATAATCATTACATTCTAGAATTCTCTCTCTTACTAATTGACCATTTTGCCCTTCATGATCTTTTAGAATTCCATCCTTGAGTCATCACTTAATTTGGTAAAATTACGATTTAGTCCCTCATAATTTTTCACCTATTCAATTTGGTCCTAATTCATCAATTTTTCTTGGTTTCTAGATCATTCCATCCTTAAAATATTTGCACCATTAGTCTCTCAAATTTTTTATATTTACACTTCAACCCCTTAAATTTTGAGTATTTACTCTTGTGCAACAAGACTTTTCTCATCTTTGCAATTTAGTCCTTTCTTGAATTAATATATCATAATATACTTCCCAATATTGACATAACTCAAAATTTCCCTTTTTGTCACTTTATTTCCTTATTTTACTATATTACGGATAATATTTTACTGTAAAAATTTTCGGGGTATTAAATTCTTAGCCTCAACAGTGTCCACACATCTTAGTATTCCAAGCGTATCTTGATGCGAAGATATCTTTGAATTCTTGAAGTAACTCAATGAGTTCTCGCTTTGTCTCTGTGGTAATGTACGCTCCAACTTTCACTTCTTTTCCTTCTTCCAAGATCACAATCTCTACTGTCTCTTTGTAAGGTAGAATCTGTTTCTCTTCTCGTTCTACCATCCTTAACAAATCCAGAGATAAGTTGCAGTCTCTGTCATCTTCAAAGTCCTAAGATCCCTCTAGACACATATGTCTCGCTCAAAAGGAGATTCTGGGTCAGTAGCAGTACCACTCATGTCATTGATATCTGGAAACCTGTCGCAGGCACAAAGGAATATCCAAAGAATAAATGAATTTAAGAATAGTTATTTATGTGGTATGAATACGAATGAAATGAAGGAATATTTGCTCAACGTGAGACACAAAAACGTATTTTTTATTGAAATAAAGATGTTGGACATGAGCCTATTTCACAAAACAATTCTTATTACTTCTAGGCTTAAAGCAACCAGCGTGTTTCGAATATTACTCTAAATCAGCTCTAAAAACTATAGGAATCTCTTCCGCAGTCCAATTGTTCAGAACACCTCTAGGCTCATAAGGGCAAATGCCTGATAAATTTTCTCTTTCAATTTCTTCTTCGGATATAGCATTAATGCTCCAATTTTCGAACATTCTTTCTGGGCCTTTAGTATATTCAAAGAATTCTAGTTCCTTATTATCCATCAGGCCCTACACCAAGGCTCTGAATTCATTGCACTTTTGAATCTCGTGACCCTCTTCATCGTGGAACTCACAGTAGTTCCTTGCTTCTCCGGTTTCTCCCTTAAATCCTGTGTGATTAATCCTCCTACCATTTTCTTTCAAACCTCCCTCAGTGGGGTTCACTTCTACTACATCTGTCTTAATTCTCTTCCCTGCACTCTTGATTATCACGTTTACCCCTTTGTTAGAATGGTTGGGTAACGGATTTTCTGCACCAAATGGATCATCAAATTTCACAATACCCATTTTGATAAATCTTTTGATTATCTTTTTGAAAGCGGTGCAGTTCTCAATCGAGTATCCTGTGATCCCCGTGTGGTACTTGCATTGGGCGTTCGTGTCATACCATTTGGGTTATGGGGGTTGTATAGGTTTTAGGTAGAAAGGGGATACTATATGCGCATCAAACAAACTTTGGTACAACTCCCTATACGTGATTGGTATGGGCGTGAACTGGAGTTTTCTGAGTTTGGCCTTGGATTGGTCTGATGGTTAGCAGTTGTCGTCCTTGGCTGGCTTACGGTACTCAGCTTTGAATAGCCCTTGTTATACATACCCGCATTATTCACCTCATTTTCCCTCTTCCTCGGGGCCTTTAAAGTATCTATTTAGGGGCTCCACTTTCACCTTTTCTATTTGCAACGATCTTCAAATTGCTTTGGGAGCTCCACTCTCGCTGTTTCTGTTTCTACTATATCACCCAGATCAAGGAAAATAGGATTGGTTAGATTACCCCTCGGGTTAGAACCTGAGCCTGTCTAGAAGTTTACCAGTGTGGTGGTACTAGTCGGGTATTGGGGTCTGATGTTAATGGACACCCTTTGTGTATACGCGCTTGGTTGTGCTTGGGTGTTTGTTGGAGTAAAGCCTGAATAAGTAGGGTCCTCGTTATCGTCCTCGAAATTGACCATAGGCTTTTTCCTTTTTCTAACCCTCTAGCTAGCAACTGGTTTAAGTGGCTCATCATGTTTCTTTGGAATTCTAACATCTGCTCCCTTATATCTTGTTGAATTTTAGCCAATTGCTCTTTCATTTGCATTTGCATTTGCTCTAATCTCTTCAACTTTTAGTCTATTACTTTAGTTTTTCCTCATGTACCGTAACGATATTCCAGGGTAACTGCCATAATTTTGATTAATTTCGTGAAATTCAATGCATATGATGACATGTAATGCTGATGCATGAAATGAATGCAAAAAGAGGCATTGACTCTAATTCATTTCTGTTAGAACAAATTTTCTAGAAAATAAATTTCTTTACATAAAACAGATTACATATACGACTTTGCCCTAATACTCAAAGTCTTAATCTTCTTAAGAAGCCAAGCTAACTCCTAATCTCGATCCGGTTCTGATTCACTTCAAACTTAGCATGTCAGACTAAACTGCTAGGGTTTGCAAACGATTGGCCACCTCTTGTATTTAAGCCACTAATTCTTCCAATGGAGAGTAGTTCTCAGAGAATACTCAACAAGAAACCTTCTCTACCCTCTAAAAGTGGCTATAGAACTAGAAGTTACGCACACCCGATGAACCTACCTTCACCTCTTCTTAGACATGCATTCAAACATCTGAAAGTTTTGACCAAGATTACCGGGACAGGTGTGACCCTTTTATCAAGTCGGTCAAACAAGCTTGAAACTGCCTCATCTTCGTGCCCCGATGCTTTAAGGAAGAGTACTAACTCGTAGATACTTAAGGCGAAGATATCGACCTTTTCTTTGTGTTCGGATACGCCAAAATCAGGTCTCGCAAACCTTCTCAAGAGATATATTTGTTTTCTCCTTTTTTCTTAATCCAGGCGACGACCTATTGCTCATTCATCCCCGTGATGCTCATTAATTTCTTTAAGAAAATTGGGATATTGGCGGCTCTAGAGTAGGCCTTGTTAGCTTGAATCCTTGGGCATCGAAATAAAGTGGTATACTCTTCCACAGTAGGTACCAAATCCACTTTTCCTAAAGTGAAGTGATGTGCATGATAAGTTTTATATTTATGATTGACCGTACTTAAAAACTAACTATTATCACGATAAAGGCAAGCGCACCTATCAACAGTAGTATAGCTTATAGCAAGACTGGAATGTCAAACCCACAGGAACTAAAAGTACTAGTACTAACCTTCTTTTTATTACCTAGCCTAAAAATAAGGGGATTTTTTTTTATCTAAACTAATTAACTAAACTAAGAATGCACAAGAAGTAAATTGGGGAAATACTTTTGGGAAAACTGATTGATTTGGACAATACCCAAGGAAAAATCCACCTAAACTTCACTTGTTATTTGACTCTGGATTAGACGATTTATTCACTTGACTCGATCTGTAGAAATCCCTAATTTATATTATTATCTCTCTCGAGACTAACAACGTCTAACCCTGGGTTGATTAATTGAAATCTCTTTCTAATTAAAACCCCTAGTGTTGCATTAACTTGATCTATGGATTCCCTTTTTAGGTTTGACCCTAATCCGACAGATTTATGTCGCCCTATGTCTAGGGGTGCAATCAACTCTGCTTAATTATGCTAGATCTACTCTTAGACAGTAGAATATTAAAGCAAGAATTAAGAACACATAATTAAGAACAAATCAAGTATTTATCATATAATTCAGAAAATAATAACAAGATCCATCTTAGGTTTCACTCCCCAAAAACCTAAAACCCAAAAACCCAAAAACATAAAGAAAACCCAAAAACACCTGAAGGAAATTGAAGGGAGATCTTCAGTCTTGAAGGAGAATCCGACTTCTTAGATGGATCAATAGACTTTCTTCGAGTAATTCCTTGCCTCCTACTCCATGTCCGTTCTAGGCGGCCTTCTAGGGTGTTTATATAGGCTTTAGAATGCTTCCAAACCCTCAAAAGTGGCTTTTCCCGAATAGAACTAGACTTGGGCTCGACAGGGACACACCCGTGTGGGGTGGCTTAGGCCATGTTAGAGTCTGTTAAATAAACACGAGCGTGTGGTCTACCCGTGTGAGGAAGTCTAGGTCATGTTGATTTTCCACGTTAACTCATTTTCTCTATTTTTGGCCCGTTTATCGCTCTTTTTACTCTCCTATGCTCACCTAAGTATAAAACATGAAATTAAAGGATTAGGAGCATCAAATTCCACAAATCTAATGATAATTCATCCAAAAATATGCTTAAGCATGGGATAAAATATGTATAAATTACGACTTATCATGAAGCAATTGTAGGCTGGATTCCAAAATTGAACCAGAGCTCAAAACAAATGCTTGTCCACTTTGAGGTCGAATAGATAGGGCAACTCACCATAATTACAGTAAAATAGCTGCTTGATTTTATCATTCCATTGGACCCATATCTCTTTTAATTTTTAGAGATTGTACTGGGTCACATCGATACGAGTGAAGTCCCACAATTCTGATGCGTACCTCTCCGTCAGACTATCACCTTTCTCTAGTCGCTTTTTCTCGAACCGTATTCGAACAACTGCACTATTTTCCACTTTATCAAGAAATTCATTTTCCATGGCAAGCTCTTTATTTAGTAATCGAACATGAAACAACACCTCTTTTTCATGATGAAAGTGTAATGCAATCATAACCAAAAACGAAACAAGTTAGTACAAAGCAAAAACAAGCAAGGAAAAAAGATAAAGCACCTATTTGGGTGACCACTAGGGTTTAGAGTGGTTCTACCTAGGGTGGGCTCTTAAGGCTCGCTATATGCGGTTTGGTTCTAGAGTAAAGGTACATAAACCAGCAGATTCATTGATTTTCACCCATTATAGGCTCATATGGACCGAGTTCAGTTCAGGGGAATACATTTCCCTATGGCCATGCGGAGATGAAAATCTTACGAAGGCATAACGGATGTATCCCGAAAGCGATCCACTATCCCATGCGGAGGTGAAAACCTCATGAAGGAGTAGTTTCTCATTCCTACTTAAAAGGTATAACCGAGCAGTCATGTAATGCAATATGCAGAAATGTACCAAAAGGCTCGAACCCATAAAGCAAACATATCAAAATGAACCACAAAAATGAAATGCAACAAAAAAAATTGTAGATTTAAATCAATTTATCAGTTTTCGACAAAAAGACAAAAAGTAATCGACTTGTGGCTTGACTCTCTTTTTTAGTCCTCAGTGGAGTCGACAAGCTGTCGAAACCTCTTTTTTTTTAAAAAAGAGTCTACTTGATTTTGAAAACAAAAAAATGGGAGTGGCCACCAATCCTTTTCATGAGGTGTGATCGGATCACCTCGTAATCATTTTAATGTTTGATTTACTAAAACAACGTTTTTAGTCTACGACATTCAAAAAACATGTTCGGGAGTCGGTTACGTACAAAGAAGGGTTAGCAACCTCGTAACGCCCAAAATTGGTACTTAGTTGATTAATTGGTGTCTAAGTGCCGAAAGTAGAAAACTTAAAAAGAGTTTTAAAATACGATTTCTCTTTGTATTAATGTTAATTTTACAAAAATGCTTAGATAAATTGAAATAGATGTTAAAGACCTTTTTATCTCAAAGTAATGACAAATCTAGTAAGTTAGAACACGAAGTTTTAAACCCTCGAGAATAAGCTTTTTTTTTTAATTTTCAAAACTTGTATATTTTAATTTTAAAAGGATATTCAGTTATTTTAGGTCAAACGAGAAAAATCAAAACCTAGTAAGTTAAGGCACGATCTCTCGGATCTCCTAATACGAAATATTGCCTTTATTATTTTTTAGAAATTCTTATCTCAAGGTGACAAAATATATATATGGGGTTGAAATTAAACAACCAAGGATTAAATCGGGATTAGAATGAATTTAGAAGCATAAATTTAAATAAGTAAAATACTAAATAAAATGTAAATGTAGGAAAAGAATAAAAAAGGGCTAAATCAAAAGTTAAATAGAATCTAAAGGGAAAAACGAAATAAAAATAAAGTATTGGACCCAAAATGTAACACGCGAATGAGATGGGGGACCAAATGGGAAAATATCCCTATTCCCCAAAACGCACAGTTCCAGTATGGACTGAAATGAAACAATGTAAAAATTACAGGGGTAAAATTAAAAAAGCAAAAGAAAGAAAAGGGTCAAATTAAAAATGGGCGAAAAAGCGGAAGGACCCATAAAGTAAATAGACCATTTAGTTTAAAAACACACGGACATGAAGTTGGGGCGGGGCGGCTTTTGGGTCAAGGGACAAAATGACGTCGTTTTGGGGCTATGGGAATCAACCCTAAACGACGTCATTTTACAACGTCTATAAAAGCCAAAATTTTTTAAAAAAATTCATTTCTGTTTGTTTTCCAAAAAAACTCAAAAAGTCTTTCTTTTTTCTCTGAAGCCAAACCCACCTCAGGCCTAGCTCTGATCGATCACCGCCACGCCGACCGTCATTCGCGGTCTTGGGTCTTTGCCTTTTTTGTGGCGCGAAAGGCCAAAAGTCGGCGTCTTTTCAGCGAGATCAAAAATAGGTGAGTTTTTTTCCGTTTTAAACTCTTTTCAATATCTTATTATATGTAAATAGTTTTTTTTTAAAAACAAAGAAAATCAAAACATATAGGTATAAAGTTTCGAAAAAAAGGAAAACAAAAATAAAACAATGACCTTAATACTTTGTTTTTCTCTTTACATCGATTTGGGAATGGCTTTTATAGCCGAAAATACAATTTTTTTTTACTGTTTATTACTTTTTTTGCTTTATTTCTGCTACTGTTCATATTGCTATTTGTGGATGTTCTTTATTTGCTTTTGTGTTCTTTGCAGGTCAATGGAGGCCATTCTGGTGCAAAGAGACAGTCCTTGGGCGTTGTGCATGCTGACAGAGCACATGGAAGCAACAGAGAGGCGCAACGCTGAAGGCTAGCTAGGGTTTCAGCTTTGCTGGAAATAGTTTAAGTGCTGGGCCTATCAGGCCATTAGGATTTAGGTTAATTTTAGGCCTTTTGGGCTGAATGTAACTTGGGCTATTTGGGCCTTTTTTGTGTAAATGGGCTGTTAAACTTTACTTATTTCTTTGGTTTTTTTGGTTTATGATGGGCCGGGCAAAAATGGGCTTCTACAATGGTATCCTTATTTTCATTATTTTACTTAAGGTTATTTATTAATTTAATTATTTAACCTTTAGTATATTTCATTAAAACAGGCATAATAATGTCCATAAATATCCACCCACCTTAATAATGGTCTAATTACAACATAGGGACCTCCTCTATTTAATTTCATAGCTATTAAATACCTTTAGCAAATAGAACTCCACTTTTACACTTTATCGTTTTACTCCTTTTTACCGAATTAAGCATTTAAACGGTAAAATTTCTTTACGAAACTTTCACGTAATTAATCTATCATGCTGTTAAAATAATAAAATAAAAAAATTTTATTTAGCTTTGTGGTCCCGAAACCACTGTTCCAATTTGACTCAAAAAGGGGTTGTTACAACTTCAATGTATATGGTTAGTCTGAGTTGAATTGGCAATGAATGTGATATACTTAAAGTTGGTAACCAGGTCAAGTGTGGGCTGTCACACTAAATACAATATAAAGTTGGTGTTTTTTACTTTGTTCTCAAAGGTATGTTTTTCAGTCAACAAATGATCCTTGAGAAATTTCATTAAGTGTTTTGTAAGGATATTGATCAATTTTAGAAGAGATGGAAGAGGAAAGACAGACACATCCTCATCTCATACCTTATCCTTATCCTTTTACTTGGAGACTAAGTTGGTTGTTTTACTTGGATATGAAGGAAGTTACAGATAAATATTCAAGATATTTTAAAGATAAAACCAACTTTAAAATGATGATAAATCTTATCTAAATGCTTTTTGGATGAGGACTTGAATAAGCTTATACATATGTAGCTGATTGGCATTACTTTGGTGTGATATTAGAGTGTATCTTTTAATTACCTTGTTGAGTTTTTTTGCTGTTTTGTTTGACACTCTTGTAGGTATTTCATTGGAGAGTAAACTTTGATTTTATGTAAGGTTATTTTGGGGTGAAGGATTGTAACAATTGGGTTTATTATTGGAGCTGCAATTATCCATTATGTAAAGGTAGATTGAGCTTAAGCCTTTAGGTGATTTGGATTATTGTTAAATAAAATCATTCACTGATTGAGGTTCTGCAGAGTAGGATTGGTGAATCTGATCTGTGTTCACAAATATTGTGTGTTGATTTCTCTCTGTGCCTTACTCTCATTTTATAAATTGTCTTGTTCAAACTTGTGCAACATCAGCTACTTCATCTAATTTCTTCACTACAAAAACCACAGTAGCATTCAAGTAACTAAAACACAGATCCATATTATTCTCTCTTTTGTTTTTTTTTCCCTTCTCCATTGTTCTAACTTTTTATTAAACAACTCAAGGAGAACAATTCTTGAACAAACCATCATAGATGGATCATACCATATAAAAAAAGATATGAACTATGATACTCATAGCCATAATTGTTTCAACAAAAAACTCTCTTACTTAGGTAGCATTGATCAAGAAATTCTTAAATAGGTGAGAGTTTTCATCATAGCATATTAAAATCACAATGAATAGCTATATTTTCCCCCTTTTCTTCCTCTTTTCTTCACAACTTCAATGTTAAGAAAAAAATGACTAACCATAAGATGGTTAGGTTAATATTTTGAAAGAATAAGTATAACTTTATTTTTAATACAAAATAATGTAACAAATATAAAATAGTTGTGTGGTGAAAATGTAAAAAATATATAGCATATTTAACGAGAACATCAATAGAATGTTATCCCATTAATAACACTTAACAATTGAATAATCATTTTATAACAATACGATAATATTAATGAAAATTTTATAAAATTTAAAATAAACGTAATTTTAATTATTTAATTTAGTTTACCCTTAATTCGCCAACCTACAAAAATCAAAGCATTTTTCATAAAAATATTGAAAAGACATATTATTTTTTAAAAAAATATAAACGACATAATACCTCAATTTCATTATAACTTACTACATAAAATAAATATTATTCTCATCCAGCGCCGACTTCTTTTGATGAACTTAAAATGGACGGTTAAGGCCGGTGCTCCTGTCATTTTAATTACAAACATTTCAATAAAAAAAGGAAATTGGGTTTTTTTAATTTAAAAATAAAATTAATTTTAACATAATTAATGCTATATACGCAAAATCAATTTGACTTGGACATGAAGTGACAAATGTCAATGCCCGAATGAAAATTTTGTTGACGAGTGGCGGAGGGTGTCACTTCGCACCCCCCACTTGGTTAATTCACCACTTTGATTTTTGCACACCAATTCTGTTTTCTTGATTTCTTATTTCAACTTTTTGACATACTTGTCGGCTGTAATTGAAACAATTTTCTTTTAATAATCTCTTCAATATTCAATTTAGTATCTATATTTTTTCTCTCAGTTTGATATCTGAATTTGACTTCAATGTTCAATTTAACATTTGATCTTATTTCCAAATCGATGCTTATATTTTTTTTTGTCTCATATAAATACTTAAATTTGACTTCAGTGTTCAATTAAATATTTGAGTTTATCTTTTTTCCTGATTAAATACTTATATTTTTAGCAGAGTACACATGTCAAATATTTATTAACCACATTAAAACAAAAAAAACTCAAATCTTAAATTAATTATCGAAGCCAAATATAGATATCAAATGATAAAATTAGTTTTCAAATTTATTTTTTATAGAAATTTCCATTTTCACGGCTTCATTTGTCTGTCCATTAATAGACTTAGAGAAAGGAGACAGAAAGCTCGATTCTATAATAAAACAATTAAAAATTGATAAATAAATAAATGTGACACCAACGTATGAATATCTTAACAGCCTTGGTAATATAGTCAGAATTAGAATGACAAAATTTATACTTCAATTTGTCTAAATTATAGTTGATGCCTTGGCTATTTTTGGTCATAACACATCTTGGCTTATTGAGGTGATAAAATTAAAGGTTTGTATTTAATATATTGTCTCTATGCACTTATACTAAATTTCATGAAGACATGTCATTAATGGTCTAAAAATAAATATAGATACTTAAAACTTGTAACAAGTGGTATTAGCTCGCTATTAGTGTATAAATTTATAAAATAATACTGTAACAAAAAGAAATTCTAAATTTTGATTGGAAATTTTGTTATTTTAAAATTTTACCCTTCAACAATTTACTTATGTTTATGGAGCTGTTAAGTTCCAAGAACGCTGCGAATATAACTCTCATAAATGCAAGTACCATAAGCATCAGAAAAAAGACTTAAGGGATGTTGGGCCTAAACATTTCTCTATATGCTTAAATTGGACTAAACAACACCTTATTTAGGGCTAAATTATTGAAAAGTAAAAAGCCCAAATCACACTAGATTTTGTGAAGGAGCCTCAAAACACTTTGAAACATAGGTTGAAGTCTAACTTCTAGTATTATGCAATTTCTAACCAAAATATCTTTCATGCTTGTTTTCTGACCTATAGAGATGATTTTAATTTTTCGAAGTTTATGGTTTCATTTTGTTTTCCTTTCTCTCTAATATTTAAATTCAGATCCTCCCTTTTTTAAATATAATATATCTTATCATTGAACGAAAACACTTGTCAATGATTTATTTAGAGACTTTCTCACATTATTTTAGTCCTAGTAATCACAGCTGGAGTAACATGTTGATCATATCCTGGGCCGGTCTTCATGAATGTACCATAAGCTTCTGAACAAATATTTCTTGTATATGCCAATTAACGTTAAGCTATGTTTGATTGCTGGATTCTGAACCAGCGGAAGATATGGGAGAGCGATATAGGAGCGGCAATTGCATCGTGAATAACGCAAACAAGATGGCAAGAGATATCAAATGTTGTTGTACTAGTTTTCAATAATATTCCAATAAAAATGTAAAACAAAATAATTTAATAAGATGATATATATATATATATATATTAAATTAAATATTTTATTTTTTGACCTATATAAAGTGATGATTATAGTTTTTATCAAACACAAATTCAAATCTTATATAAAAAAATTAAATATTTTTGTACTATTGATTCTTTTTGTTTTTGTTTTGAAGATAAATTCAACATTTTAATATTTACAAGTATCACCACCATCTATTTTATGGCTAATTAAATATCTAAAATAACCTAAATAATTCTTTTAAAAGACATTGTTGTGTTGTTGTAAAATTAGGCTATTAATTACATAAAAAAAATAGGCTATCAAATTCTAGCTAAAGAATTTTTTGCGAGGCAACTTTTATATTAGGGTATAGATAATAATTTGGGGTGAAAACAATTTTAAATTGAATAAATCGAAATGAATTTAAATGAATTAGTTTAAAATAAAATTAATTTTTTCTTTTTTATTTAATTGATGTTTATTTTTAATTTAATTGATTTATATGATCAATTTTTTTATTTTGATAATTCAAATCGAATAAATTGATTAATTTTTAATTATTAAATACAAATCTCATTTTCATACCCAAACTCATAATATAAAACATACACAATACTTAGAACTCAATTAATGAAATGCATAATAACATATTTATATATATTGTTACAATTAAATTTATTATACTTTTACCTTTTAAGAAAAATATATAATGACACATTTAACTCTTAATGATTATATTTTCTTTAGAACTTTTAAAAGAGTCAAATTATTTTTTATTGAAACACTTATTAAAATATATTTTAATGATGTTGATGTGACAATTTACATATATTCCTGTAACATGTCATTATTGGTATTGTATATCATATCAATAAATAACTTATAAAATATTAAAAAATCAAAATTCAAAATGTATTTAAAAGTTCATAAAATTAAGAAAATAGTTTGAAGTACATGTGGATTCCCATTCCTATGTAGATTATCATATTTAAAATTTTAACATTTTAGTCTATAATTAAAAGACGACAATTCAACTCTTTTTAAAATATTGAAACGTAAATTTGACTTTTTTAAAAAATTTGAAGGTAAAATTTAACTAAAAAGTAAGAATAAATTTACAAATATATATATATATATATATATATATATATATATAAACAATAAAGATTAAAATAAACAACTCAACACGTAGAACACTTTTTACTGGTAAACTGTTGAGCAATTTTGACTATCTTGTATTATTGGAAACAAAAATTGTTCTCAATATTAAATCTAAATGGTAAATTAATTAACTAATTTTATCCTTTCATGTAGAATAGAAGTCGTTGGCTTAATCTCACAATGAAATTTTGTTTAACATATTTTCTTTATTTAATCTCGAGAATAATCGTACTTAATTTCATCCGACCTGTGATTGAAACTTAGATAACTTGATAAAGGGGTATTACACTTTAATATGCCATCAGAATCTAAATATATAATTTCTGATAATTTTTTCCCTTGAATTACGTTATTTATATATTTAATTATACTATTTATACTTATATGTTATTTATTATTGATTTAGGGGATAATTAGAGAAAAGAGCTGAAATGTAACACCCCTAACCCGTATCCGTCGCTAGAATAGTGTTCCGAGGCATTACCAATCAATACACGCCGTTCACATACAAAACATATACATTTATGCATTCATATATAAAATCCATTCAAATAATTCATATTGTCCCTTATACGACTCTACGAAACCTTAAAACATACTTAGAAGTGGTTCGGGACTAAACCAATAACATTTGCAAACTTTGAGAAACATATAAAATTTTTCAACATTTAAGGGTCATACGCCCGTGTGAACAGGCCGTGTACCTCACACGACCACTAGATATGCCCGTGTCACTGGCCGTGTGAAAACAGGGCATACATACTGACTTGCACCATACGGTCGAGGACTCGCTCGTATGCCATGGCCGTGGGAAAACTGGAGGGGTTACTAACTTGGGTCACACGGCTGGCCACACGCCGGTGTACTAGCTCGTGTGCCACACACGACCAGTAAACACGCCCGTGTGTCTAGGCCGTGCCAAACCTGTAGGGTATACTGACTTTAATTTGAAGGGTACCCAGGTGACATACGACTGTGTAGCATAATCGTGTGTCGCACACGGCTGAGACACACGCCCCGTATCTCTACCCGTGTGGACAAAAATAGGCCATTTGAAAAGCCAATTTACCACTCTTCTCTCATGCACATAAAGTAACCAAAATAGTTCCAATCCAATACATATATAGGTAGCCAAAAACATCCCAATTCATACACATATCATGCTATCTATCCCCAAACATTTCAACTACTCAATTCTATATTCAAAAACTACCAAATCAATATGTCAAAATCATCAAGACTTACATAAGTTCTAAATGCATTTCCTCATTAGCTTATCATCTATTTCATGTCACCAAAACACACCATATCATCACCTCAAAATCAAACCACAATATACCAACTTCCAAGCAATAATACTCCAACTTACAACTATCCAAAAGAGCAATCATATACCATACTAAACAAGCCAACACTTAAGGCATTATATACATCACATATACCACTTATCAAACATATAATTCAAGCCAACTTAAATGGCCATATACACCAACATTTACAAGCCAAATCTCATAGCTAAATCATAACTTAAAACATACCAATATGGCACTAGCCTATACATGCCATATACCATATATAAAAAGCTCCTAAAAGTACCAACAAAATGATTAATAGTGTGATGATGTTTCCCGATGATCCCCAAGTCCGAGCTAGCTTCGATAATCTATAAAATAGTGAAAAATAAACATAGTAAGCTTTAAAAGCTTAGTAAGCCATATACAAATAAAGTTATCATAAAAACATTTGTATATCAATTCAAATGTGCCAAGTATAGCTAATCACATACAAATTCACAAACCTTTCATATTAAAATATTCAATATCTTAATCGAGTTTATCAAATACTTCCTCTTCTCAATATTCGTATGAATCTCATACGTACCTGAGTCATTTAGCTCATTCACATATTCTTTCTCAACTTGACTTTGCCCGTTGAATCGTTCGAAATCGTTAAGGATACTCGGCAATCACATATAACTTGTACAATGCCATATCCAAGATATGGTCTTACATGTTATCACATATCGACGCCACTGTCCCAGACAGGGTCTTACACGTAATCAATTAACGATGTCAATGTCCCAGGCATGGTCTTACACGTAATCTCATCTTGGTAACTTGATATCATGACATTCATATCTTATACTATTCCTAAGGTTCGTACGGGACTTACGGATGTCGTAACTCTGTCGATTTTTGCTCGTAATTGTTCTTTCAACATTCATAGCAATTCAATGACAAGTAAACACATATAATTCAATGTAAAGACATTTATTTGGATATGAACTTACCTCATAGTCGGAATAAAGAGACATCGACTATTCAATAACTTTCGATTTCCCTCGATCTAAATCTGATTTCTTTCATTCTTGATCTATATACATTCAAAATTAACTCTTTTATTCATCAACACATTCAATCTAGTCTACAAACACATAATTGGCCATTTTTTCACTTTAGCCCCTAAAGTTCCACATTTATTCAATTTAGTCCCTATTTCTCAAATACATCAAATTCACACAATCCAATTTAATCCATGCTTAGCCGAATTACCAAACTACTCCTAGAAGCCCATATTTCGCATTTATTCACACTTTTAACCCCAAATTTTCATCTTTTCACAATTTAATCCCTAATTTGTATTTTTATCAAAAATCACTTAACATTACATGAAAATCTATCATCTAACTTCCATAATTCATTATCAACCATAACAAAGCTCATAAATTCATCAATGAAAACTATCAAAATCTTTAACAATTTCAAAAATTAAGACACGAGCTAGCTAGTACTCAAAGTAACGATCACGAAAACATAAAAATCATCAAAAATAGAGCTGAAAACACTTATCAATCAAGCTTGCAAGTGCCGCACCCTAAAAATCAATCTATGGCTTTCTTCTCATCAACATTCGGCCAAGAAAGAAAGAAATGAAGCTTAATTTTGGCTTTTGCTTTAATTTAATTAACCTTAATAACCAAATTACTATTTTAACCTTAATTAAAAGCCACCAAATTCATGTTATTAAGCCCATTTATGTCAAATTCCAATATTGATAGTCTATTTACAACATAAGGACGTTTCATTTAATAAGTCATGACAATTAAGCACTTTTAACTTATAGCATGCTACTTTTGCATTTTATGCGATTAAGTCTTTTTTTCAGATTAACCACTTAAACGATAAAATTAGCACATGAAACTTTCACACATATTTAATTTCATGCCATAAACATCAAAAATGATATTAAAATAATTTTACGACCTCAGATTTGTGGTTTCAAAATCACTGTTCCGATTTAGCTAAAACCGGGCTGTTACATTAAAGTTTATTTTTGAAAAATTTTTGTGTATTGAAATTTTAATACAACATAACTTCAGTATTTTGATAATAATTTGAGCTATAAAATTCTATTTTGGCCTCATAATATACTGATACAAAGGAAATTGAAAGATATAATCAAAATTGTTTCACGACTCAAGCTAAAAAGTGTCATGATGCACAAATTGCCAAGAAACCTAAAAAAAAAATTACTTTATTTAATTAAGGGCACTTTTTTATTTTCTGCAATATATTCTTTTTACCCTATAAATAGACATTATTCGATTAAGATGAGGACATACATATATCTAGATATAACCATCTTAGTTTTTTTTTTTGTGTTTATTTTCTTTATGAGTTTCTAAACTTTGTTTTCTAGTCAAAGGATTATCAAAGTTTGATTCAATAAATTCGAGAGACTTAATTTGTTCTTAATCCTTCTTTGTTCTTTAGTATTTGTGCATCTTCTATTTGAATTACATTTATTCATTTTATTAAATATAGTCAATATTTGATAGCTTAGAATGATGCCTTATCAATTAGAATAATTAAATTTGTAATCATTTAATTCATTCTAATACTTGTGACTAATTGTATAATTGTTTATGTCGTAACTTATGATTATGTGATGTCGATGTGTGATCTAGTTTAAACGAACCTTGTTGAGGTGAGTTTGTTGGTAAGAATTAGGTGTCTCCTATTCTTAATATTGCTAGTAAGTTAAATTTTGGATATTGAGTTACAAGGTTATTTATTGGTTAGGAAAATAACTTTAAACGAGTTGACTCTTGGTCACCAAAAAAACAAGGAGAAATAGATTGTCCAACGTTAAGTCAACTGTTATAACTAATTTATTCAAGACATTGAAGTTATCCTTGTATTGATAATCGAACTTATGAATCAAATAGAAATTTTACCTTTGGATAGAGTTTTTCCCATTGATTTTCTCAAAACTTTTAATTGTTGCTTTCTTTATTTAATTTTTAATTTGAATTTTGTTTTGAATTTCTAAAACCCATTTTATTTATTTCATTTAGTTTTTATTTGAGAAATAGAATTATTATCAATATTTGTGAATATGATTTTATTTTTTATTAATTTATATTTTTAAGTAGATTTTATTTTTAAAGGTCTCAACAACTTATAAACAATTTCATTCTAGAATATAACATTATAAGTTGTAACGTAAGATTTGAAAAACCAAACAGTCCATATAAATTAATTATCCCATCTAAACCCAATTTGAAAGAGAGTTCTTTGCCATAGCTTCCCACAAGCCAATTCCATTTTAAATATAATTTTTATATTATGTATTCCTTTGTGTTTATAAATGTTGTTACATGAAATTTACAATGTTTTTGTTTATGTGTAATATTTATGTATTCCTTAATTTGTATTTTTTATCACATTAATTTAAATTTAATTTTAAAATTATTTATTTAAAATTGAAGTGTAATAATTAATATGAAAATTTAGACTCCATAAATAAATTTAAGGCGACAAATATTTTCTTTAAATTTATATTAAAAAAATGAGTATTAAAAGGGTGAGTACTTTGGTATACTGCCAATGAAATTTAAAAGTCTACAAGCATTTGTCACTTGTCTTTTTTATATAATTATTTCTTTTAAATTTTTACTATAACTTACTTATAGTTGGCATTAACCCAATCCTACTTGTTAAAATTTCAAATTACAGTATATTCAATAATTTTCTATATCAAGTGATAAAAATTTTTTAACTCCATAAATAAGATAAAAAAAATAACGTGCTCTGATATTTAAAACTAAAATTAAATAAAACAAACATATGATAATTTCTTGAGTATTAAAAACTTCCCACAACTAAATAATAATGGAGACATTATAGTATTTGAATTGAAATTAAAAAAAATTATTAACAATAATGTGCTCCAAATTAAATGAGGGAATCACTCTCTCATTCCTTTGACTTATCATGTTTTTAAAATTTATTTTTATAAAAGTTGTTTAGGTTATTTTATTTTAGTAATTAGAGTATTTACTCGCTTATCATTCAACGTGGATTTTGAGACATTTGTGTTTATACGTGTTGTTTGTGCTTTTTTAGGTATGGAATGTTTCATGCATCTTTTGTAATAACTCAATTTAGTGTATAATTAATTTTTTTATATGAATTATTATGTATGGATAGTTTTATAACTTTAATTTTTTTTTAAAAAAGTGTACTTTTCACAAATAATATAAAATATTGTATTCTAAATACTCTATAAAATATTGTATAATGTATACTATTTAAAACTATATTTTCATACTGTAAAAATACTATATATTGTACACTTGTAAAATTTTAAAATTATAAATTAATTGAAAAATCATATCTTTTTACATAATATGTTTTAAACAATTTTACTTTATTTTATAAAATCATATATATACTATTGATTTCACAACATATTTTGACTTTCCTTTGAACTCATTTGTATTTAAAAGGATTCAATATGTTAGATTTTAGCTGAATATGAAAGGTATTAGTATTTCTGTATCATTGTCCTTCGATAATTTAGGTAAAAAAGTCACATTAATTTATTTTCTCTGATTATTGTGTAGAAAATACAAGTACTTTTACTTGATGACAAAAATGTATGTTTATACAAATTCTTAATTAATTCACTTTTATAATAAATTTATTAAACGTTTGTAAAAGACTTTTATATTAAATAAAAAAAGTATTAGTTACGAAATGATAATTTGATCATTTTAATGATTAATGGTTATGTCAATAATTACTAATATCATAATTATTTTTGAAAATATTTAATACCTAAAAATTAAATTTGTTTCATAATCATAATAAATATACCAATATATATATATATATAAAGTTTTACTAAGACTACGTAATTTGTATGACAGTTGACATATTTTACATGCCTTTTTAATTAATTGATTATTTATATAGACTTTGTAATAAAAAGCAATTATAATAATTTTTCCAACTCAACTTCTTTTTAAATGTTTAAATACATTTTAAATTTTAATTAAATAAAACATAAGTATTTAATTGATTTATTTAATGTATTTTATATTAGTTAATTGAGTAATATTATTGTTATGCTAATAAACAATTTGCTTCAAAAAAAAAAAAGTAGAAATATAAGTTTCACTCTTGAATAATAACGAAATCTCTATCGTAATTTCAGATTATGTGCATTTGTATGTAAATATTTTATAATCTATTCGATTGAATATTAGTTTGATTGGCATTGTTATTATTATCAATGTAGGAGAACATAAGTTTGAATGCATTGAAGCGCATTATCCTCCTATTTAAAAGTTGTGGAGGAGTTATAAATATTTTTAAGTATTGTACCAAAAACCAAGAAATATAATAAAACTTATAATAAAAATAATGTTAATAAAATATTTTGTAATTTAATTAAATTGATTTTTGTTTATACATAGAAATGTTCACACATCCTACTTTTAAGTTGTCAAATAGCAAAATTCTAACAATGCCCAAATTTGTTTCTAAACCTTGCTTTAATTTTTTATCAGTATTAATTTTATAAATTTTTTATTGCTTTATAAAACATAAAAATATAACATTTACAAATTATAATTTTTAATTTTCTTAAATATTTTATACAATTTTTAATGTTCAAATGATAACGTAATTGTGAATTCATATTGGCCACATATTAAATAATTATTTACCACAGCATTTGGTCTCCGTATCAATTTCTGTAACTAAGACTAAATATAATCAATAAAAATTTGACTGCCAAATTACATACCAAATAGTATATTAATCTTTTATTATTATCAATGTTTTTAGTGCCATGCTTCTATTCATTTCATTATTTGTATAGTTTATTCTCGTAATTCAATTTAAACTCTACTGTCTTTTTTTAATTTAAAAATGAAATAATTACATCAATCATACATTAATAATATAAATAATATGTTTAACTAAAGATGTAAACTGATTTTGTCCAGTGTCGCCAGTGGATATAGCACTCTACTCATAATTTATCATCAATTTTATCATACTATATTAACTGTTATTTAATAAATTGAAAAATTATGTGATAAAAAATTAGTATTAAAATTTTAAAAATTTAAGTCATATTTATTTAATATATTACTTAAAATTAATTCTGAAGTATAATTAAATTATTTGATAAATATAGATTTTAAATTATAAAAATATATTTTACATTTTATTCTTAATTTTAGACATTTTACCTTATTCTAAAAAAACAAAATTTTAAACATATAATGTTTTATATGATAATATAATATTAAAATAAATTAAATTAATTGAAAATATTTTCCACTAAGTGATAACTATCTTTTATCTACTTATCAATTTTCATATATATATATATATATATATATATATATATATATATTTAGAAAAATTCTATTGACTTGTTTTTATTTTGAATTATCAAACATGTGTAAAAAGTTAAATCATTAAAAATATTAATTTTGAATTAATTTTATGTTTTTCAATGATTTATCATATAAGACCTTAGTATAGTATCAAAGTGTTTGATAAATTATTAAATTTTTAATATTTTAAAATTTAATTTATTTCATAACACCTATTAAATTCTACTTAATACAAATTTTAAATAAAGAAGTGTTTAACAAGGTGAATAAAAAAATAAATGTTAAGTTAATTTTACTTTTGTTAGAATTAAATGACCTAAATCCTTATTTAAATAAAATACGGTGGTAAAATAAAATAAACGAAGAATCCATATAGAATTACACTTCTTTTATTTTATTTTAGAATAAGGTTTTTTAAACCTTATTAAATTCCATCTATTTGATATTGATTAGAATAAGGTGTTTCAGTCTTACTAGAATATGGCTTTACAAGCCTATAAATAGACATAGTCTATTCCTCTTGTAATTATTCAAATTCGACATAGTAAATTTTCTTCTCTTCTGCCCGTGGTTTTTTCCCGAAAAGGTTTCCACGTAAAAATTTGTGTGTTTTTTATTTTATTTTTATTTTTTTCACAAATTGGTATCCGAGCTTCCAGGTTGTTCATCTCGATCACGGTAATGGCGTCTTTGAAGTATGAAATTCTGCTGTTGGATCGCAACACCAGATTTGCGTTGTGGCAAATTAAGATGCAAGCAGTTCTTGCGCAGATGGATTTGGAGGATGCCTTGCTAAGGATAGATAAGATGCCTTCGACATTAACAGATGAAGAGAAGAAGCGTAAGGATCGAAAGGCGTTAGCACAATTACATCTGCATTTGTCCAACGAAATTTTACAAGATGTGATGAAAGAGAAGACCGCCGCTGCATTATGGAAGAGGCTAGAACAAATATGTATGTCGAAAACTCTAACAAGCAAGTTGCATATGAAGCAGCGTCTTTATACTCATTGTTTGGAGGAAGGTACATCTTTACACGAATACTTAACAGTGTTTAAAGAAATTCTCTCAAACTTGAAGGTCATGGAGGTTCAGTATGATAAGGAAGATCTAGGGTTGATTCTACTTTATTCGTTGCCCCCATCTTATTCAACCTTTAGAGACACTATTTTATATAGTCGCGAGTCTCTCATAGTTGATGAGGTTTATGATTCTTTGACCTCATATGATAAGATGAAGTATCTTGTGGTTAAACTCGACTCTCAGGGAGAGAGTTTCATTGCTCGTGGGAGACAATATTGGAATGCTGATAATGATTATGGAAGGACACAGGAATGGAATCCTCACGGTAAATCTAAAGGTAGATCAAAGTCTTCAAACAGAGGTAAAACTTGTAACTTTTGCAAGAAGAAAGGGCACATTAAATCTGAGTGCTATAAGCTACCAAACAAGATTAAAAGGGAGGCTGCGAATCAAAAGGGAAAACAACCAAAAAATTCCGATGAAGCTGATGTTGTAGAAGACTACAACGATGGTGAACTTCTAGTCGCTTCTGTCAATGATTCTAAATTAAGTGAAGAATGGATACTTGATTCAGGCTGCACCTTCCATATGAGTCCTAATCGGAATTGGTTTACAACTTACGAAACAGTGTCTGAAAGTATTGTTTTAATGGGAAATAATGTTTCATGTAAAATCGCAAGTGTTGGAACAATTAAAGTTAAGATGTTTGATGGAGTTGTCAAAACACTTAATGACGTAAGACATGTTCCAGAATTGAAAATAAATTTAATTTCGTTGAGTACTCTTGATTCAAAAGGGTACAGATACACAGCTGAAAGTGGGATTTTAAAGATTTCCAAAGGTTCCCTTGTTGTGATGAAAGGGCAGAGAAAGACTGTCAAGTTATATGTTTTGCAGGGTTCTACTGTTACTGGTGATGCAGCTGTCACTTCTTCTTCATTTTCAGATGATGATATTAATAAACTTTGGCATATGCGCCTAAGGAATATGAGTGAGAATGGCATGGCAGAATTGAGCAAAAGAAGACTTCTTGATGGGCAAGGAATTTGCAAACTGAATTTTTGTGAGCACTGTGTTTTGGGGAAGCAAAAGAGAGTTCGATTCACCAGAGGAATCCATAACACGAAAGGAACGTTGGAGTATATACATTCTGATCTGTGGTGGCCATCCAGAGTGCCTTCGAGAGGTGGAGCTAATTATATGCTAACCTTTATTGATGATTTTTCTAGAAAAGTTTGAGCGTTCTTCCTAAAGCAGAAAAGCGATGTGTTTTCTGCATTTAAGTCTTGGAAAATTATGATTGAAAAATAGACGGGAAAACAAATAAAATACCTCCGCACAGACAATGGCTTAGAGTTCTATTCTGATGAGTTTAATAGATTGTGCAAGTCAGAAGGGATCGTGAGAGACTTGACAGTTCGCTATACTCCACAGCAAAATGGCATTGCAGAACGAATGAACAGAACGATCATAGAGAAGGTTCGATGTATGTTGTCAAATACCAACTTACCAAAGTCGTTTTGGGCAGAAGTAGCCTCTACTGCATGTTTTTTAATCAACCGATCTCCATCCGTTGCCATTGAGAAAAAGACTCCATAAGAGGTATGGTCTGGTAATCCTACTAATTATTCTAAATTAAAGCTCTTTGGGTGTCCTGCATATGCTCATGTTGATAATGGACAATTGGAATCGAGATCTATTAAATGTGTTTTTCTTGGTTACAAAGCTGGTGTAAAAGGGTATAAGTTATGGTGTCCTGAAAATAGAAAAGTTATGATTAGCAGATATGTTGTTTTTGATGAAACTGCCATGCTACCTAACTTATCTCTTAAAGACTCTTTCAATAAAAAAAATCAAAAGCAGGTGAAGCATCAGATTAATATAGAGTCAACTCCTCAAGTTAGTACAAAAATTGTGAATAGAGTTGCTTCTTCACCAAAATACTCTATCGCACTAGAAGAGAAATTAAACCTCCAAAGAAGTATGCTGAAGCTAATTTAGTTTCTTATGCTTTAAATGTGGCTGAAGATATAAATGCAAACCAAGAGCCATCTAATTATTTTGAGGCAGTTAGCTGTGAAAACTCAGAAAAATAGATGTTTGCTATGCATGAGGAGATGGAATCACTTCACAAAAATAAAACATGGGATCTTGTGAAACTTCCTAAAGGTAAGAAGACTGTTCGTTGTAAATGGGTGTTTAAAAAGAAAGGATGGACTCCAAAAGTTGAAGAATCCAGATATAAAGCAAGGCTTGTTGCAAAGGGTTACAGTCAAATTCCAGGAGTGGACTTCACAGATGTGTTCTCCCCAGTTGTGAAGCATAGCTCGATTCGAGATTTGCTTGGTACTGTGGCCATGCATGATTTGGAGCTTGAGCAGTAAGATGTGAAAACTGTATTTTTGCATGGAGAACTTAAAGAGGATATTTACATGCAACAACCAGAGGGTTTTACAGTCTCAGAAAAAAGAAGACTGTTTGCTTGCTGAAAAAGTCCCTTTACGGTTTGAAACAGTCACTAAGGCAGTGGTACAAGAGGTTTGATTCTTTTATGACTTCTCATGATTTCAAAAGAAGTAGTTTTGACAGTTGTGCTTACTTTAAGAAAAACAGTGATGGTTCTTTTGTGTATCTACTTCTTTATGTTGATGACATGTTGATAGCAGCAAAGATAAAGGAAAGATAAGAAAAGTCAAAGCCCAACTAAATAAAGAATTTGAGATGAAAGATTTGGGACCAGCAAAGAAGATACTTGGTATGGAGATTCTCAAATATAGAAAAACAAGTAAATTGTACCTAAGTCAGAAGGGGTACATTGAGAAAGTTCTTTGCAGGTTCAATATGCAAAGTGCTAAGTCTGTTAGTACTCCTTTAGCAGCCCATTTCAGACTTTCATTGGCTTTGTCTCCACAATCAGATGATGAGATTGAGTACCTGTCACATGTTCCATACTCTAGTGCAGTGGGATCTCTCATGTATGCTATGGTTTGTTCACGTCCAGATTTATCATATGCAGTTAGTGCAGTTAGCAGATATATGGCGAATCCTGGTAAAGAACATTCGAAAGCAGTTCAGTGGATTTTAAGATACTTACGAGGTACTACTGATGTTTGCTTACAATTTGGAAGAACTAGAGATGGAGTCATTGGGTATGTTGATGCTGATTTTGCTGGAGACCTTGATAGAAGAAGATCTCTCAAAGGTTATGTTTTTACAATCGGAGTTGTGCAATCAGTTGGAAAGCCACTTTGGAAACTACAGTCGCTTTGTCTACCACTGAAGCTGAGTACATGGCGATTACTGAGGCTTGTAAAGAAGCTATTTGGTTGAAGGGGCTCTTTAGTGAACTCAATGAAGACCTTCAAATCAGCACAGTATTTTGTGACACTCAGAGTGCCATCTTTCTTACAAAAGATCAAATGTTTCATTGGAGAACAAAACACATTGATGTTCGGTATCATTTTGTTCATGATATTATTGCTCGTGGTGATATTGTTGTGAGCAAAATTAGTACTCATGAAAATCCTGCAGATATGATGACTAAGTCACTTCCTATAACCAAGTTTGAGCATTGCTTAGACTTGGTTGGTGTTTATTGTTGAAGTTAAGCCCTTAAAAGGTTTTATGGAAGAGGTGGAGAACTTGTTCGTTGAGAGTTCGCGATGAAGAACTTGTTCATTGAGAATTCGTGTCAAGATGGAGATTGTTAGAATTAAGTGACTCGAATCCTTATTTAAATAAAGTACAGTGGTAAAATAAAATAAAAGAAGAATCCATATAGAATTACACTTCTTTTATTTTATTTTAAATAAGGTTTTGTAAACCTTGTTAAATTCCATCTATTTAATATTAATTAGAATAAAGTGTTTCAGTCTTACTAGAATATGGCTTTACAAGCCTATAAATAGCTATAGTCTATTCCTCTTGTAATTATTCAAATTCGACATAGTGAATTTTCTTCTCCTCTGTCCGTGGTTTTTTTCCGAAAGGATTTCTACGTAAAAATTTGTGTGTTCTTTATTTTATTTTTATTTTTTTCACAACTTTTAAGAAGTATATTTATTTGAAATATATATTTGCTAAAATGATAAGATATTCAAATTATTATTTTTAACTTCTATCTAGATTTTATATTAATAAAATTAAAATTGCAAAAAAAACATAGTTTTTAAATTTAGCTATCAAACAATGTAAACCGAGTTGGTTATTTATTTATGAAAATCTGTTATGTACTTCACAACAGTTGCGTATATCAGGCTAAAGTCCAGGAGCAGGAAAAGAATTGTTTCTCAGTGTGTATGTGTTTTTGCTGTACAAGAAAATAATGGTTGGTCTTCCATGCTCAGAGGATAAAGCTTTTGTACCAAACATGTTGACTGAAGATTCATTAGTTTACATATGTATCTATATATATTATATGATCAGATTCAGTGGCATGAAAGCAAATTTTGGACCAACAATATTCTTACAACTAAACACTTGGACCAAATTTTGGGAGTTGGGGTTTCTATTTCCAGATAAAGCTGGTGACAATGATATTGCACCTCCATCAGATCTTCATGCATCATCTACTACTACTACTACTACTACTTTCTTTATCAACTAAATAACATATTTTGAGCTCATCCATGTTTTGTTTTAGCTTTTAAGGCTGCCAATCACAATGTTGAAAAAATCCAAAAGGAAAGGTTAAAATAACATATTTATAGTTATTTTAGTCAAACAAAGCATGTGATGCCTTTTAATTTCTTTTGTACCAAAAAGCTCTCTTAATTAAAACAAGAAACTTTGGTCTGCTGCTTTAATTAGGCACTTACGTTGAGTTAACTAAATGCATAAAAAGGAAAAGTTGGCAACATTCAAACTTCTATTTTATTTCACCTAACCCTGTTTGCCTTACAAGATTAGATATGAAGAGATAACATATAAAAATAGACCAGATTAGACATGAAGAAATCTAATAAATTTTCTGGGAATAAAAAAAAAGTATAATGAAAAAGATTTGGGGTTTAATTCAGTCAAGGTGTACCAAACCCTAAAGTAGAGGCGGAGCCATTATCTGTGAATAATACAAAGTTAAAAGGAGGAGTAAACATTTTTCTTCAAAATCTCCATAAATGACTAATTGAACAGGGCATGTTTGTCCTATTTCATCGTAACCTAAAATTAGAACAAAACCAGTAGTTTTTAGGACAAATTATTTATAAGAGGACTCAAGAATCTTTAGGGTCACCAAAAAAAAAAAAGCAACAAAAACAAGAGAATAAAAAACATAACAAGGAAGAGAAAGGCAACAATCAAGTCAGAGCTAGAAGACAAAGATTTATGTTATAATACGTCTAAATATCAATTAACAGATAGAATTAACAATGACAAAATAATTCTCTTTAATTGTTATCCTCACAAGTCATATCCTCTGTTCTCTCCTTCTTTCATCTGCCATCACCAGTAATTAGATTACTAATCACCAAAATGAAAAAATAAAAAAAGTTAAGGCCCAAATGTAAAAGAGCAGCAAAAACACCATCTATGTCTGCTGCTTTCTTTCAAATTCAGTAGTTTTTTTTTTTTCTTGTCTTTTCTAAATTAAGATGTAGAAGACCCATTATTAGTAGAAATATGAAGCTGAATACTATCCTCATTGTTGTGCATGTGACTATTGGAATCAAGAGCATTTCCATTATCTTCAATATTGTTGTTGTTGTCATGGCTGTCGTGAAGATTGAGATTTCCAACTGATAATAGCTCTTTCTTGCTAAAAGTGTTCTTGTTGTTGTGCATCCAAACCTTGAGAACTCCTCTATTAACCCCAACTTCATAGCAAAACTCTTGTATCAAATTTTCTTCACCCTTTGGCATTCTCCAACCAAGCCTTTCAGCGAAAGCATGCATCTTTTCTTTCTGTTCCTTAGTGAACTTTGTTCTTGACCTCTTTCTCCCACTTGGGTTGTTGTTGTTTATCCTTGACACCGAAGGATTGGAGTTGCTGAGGTGATAATGGTACTCATCCATTGGCCCTGAGTAGGCAGTGCTCAAGGCCAGCAGCATGTGCGGTGCAGAAGAGTAGTAAGAGAATGGCACAGGTGAAGGTGGGGTACGGCTTGGACCTGGGCTATGAGTCGGGCTTGGACTTGAGCTAGGATTAGGTGGGGGAGGGAGGCGGTGGATGAAAGCAGGGCCATCATAAGGGTCACGGCGGTGGAAGTTGCGGTGGCAACCACAGGCAGCACACTTGAAGGAGGCAGGGTCAGTTGGGGTAGCAGAAGGGGTAGGCATGAACTCTCCACAACCATCCAGGGCATGTCCACCCAAGCTAGCTGCATGGTTTTTGAGGCATTCTTTGTAAGAAAGCACCATTTCCTCCTCCTGCTGAGGGTGGTGGTAGATGTTGAGGAGTAATAAAGAGTTGGCGACCTCGGCGCTTGTGGGGTGTGTGTCTCTGATGAGGACTCAGATTGTGGGTTGGTTTTGGTGTTTGATTAGCTCCGTTGGCTAAGAAAAGAATAAAAAGGGGTGAAGCCTTTGACGTGGTGAATTAGGAGGGTGGGGACCTTTTTGTGGGGTTAGGACACCATTTTCCTTGAGGATGTCTACATATTTACAACATAGATTGATGGTTTAAGGATTGTGAACTTAATTATGATGATGTGGTGCATGGCAAAGGGGTGATGATGGTGATGAACGAAAACTGATTTTAGATGGTATAGTTTTAATTTTATAATTATCATCATCAACCAATGTTATTGTTATAGCAGTAGCACGAAATTAATAATGATAAAAATGGAGGTAATTAAGAAAGGCATATCATGGAAGATTTTTCAACCACTAGTCACGTTTCCTTTGCCCTATCTTTAAATTTCTTCCCTCAAGTGATTTTCTGATCAGAGTTAGTTATGAGCAGTAAATAATACTCCACTCCATATGATTCAAGGCTTTGGATTTTCCATTTACACAAAAACCAGACTACGTGGGCAGCGATGAATATGATGCATACACACACTGCAGTCAGATTTGCCATGTGTCTGCCTCACATTTGTCACCTCACAGTTGACTAGGTAACTTGTTTATTATATACTTGAAAGATTCCAATCTCTATACTTTCTCTGTAAGTAAACATCAACATATTTATTTATTTATATTGCAGAGAATAAAATAACATTTGAATGGGAAATACTTTAATGGTTTTGAATGCAAGGAGGAATTCCAGAAAGGGCTGATAAAAAAGTTATCCATTCCCTTCCTTGTTTTACAACCCAAGCAATGACCCTCATGACTTTATTAATGTTTAAGATAGTTAGTAGAAGGGGTGATTCGGATCAGCTTTGATAAAGAAAATTATGATTATTTTGGTTTCATAAATCAAACTGAATATCAATAGGTTAATGTAGGAGACGGGGGATGATAAATACATTGAAGCCTACCATTCAAATAGAGTCCTTTAATCAGCCTATTTTATGTCCAGACAAAAATTAAGGGATTTGGAAATGGATTTTGGGAAGGTTGGGACGGGCCATTTCTATAAAAAAAAATAATAATTAAATGTTAAATATAAGGGTAGGTAGGGGCCATTATCATCCTCTTAATCATAATTCTCTGCTTCCACGTGGTGTCTGAAAAGCAATAATATACGGCAAGGCAAGGCCATCAAGTCATGTTCTAATTTTCTTCTACTAACTCGACTATAATAAAGTTAGTCTTTGCATACATTCATCTCTTTTTGTTTTTGGCATTGAGTAAGGATTTTGGTTAAATATAGAAGATGATTAATGAATGCAATTGAAATACTGGTTTAGAGATGTGATATTTTGTCCTTTATGCTTTGCGACTCATCTTAATCCTTCATATAATAATTCAATCATAGATAAGGAGGCATCAAATTTAAACTATTTCAAACCAAATAAAAAGTTTGATCCCAGCGTGACAAGAGTGGAGTGATGAATATGAATCAAATTATGACCCTAAAACTAAACAGAGCAAAGAATTAGAGTCCAAAACAACTTGAGGAATGTCCTGACAATCATGTCATCATCAAAGAAGCACGCGCATTTGTGCACAATTTGACACAATAAAGTTCAAGTAATGCTCTACCATTGAAACTACATTTTGACCATTTCTTCCATTCCAACCCTTAATCATTTTCATTACAACTTTATACCCTTTGCATTCAGAATGACAGGAGACACCTCACAATGTGTTATTCGTGCTAAACTTCCTTTATTTATTTATTTATTTATTTTCATCTTCCAAACCTTCTTTTTAGAAGAAATACTCTTAGGAAACTATTTTGTAAATTTCAACTTCTGTTATTATCACTTGCAATACTAAATAGTCTTCCACTCACCGCGTCACTCCACCCCCCAAACTTTGTTGCATGTTTTAAGTACAAATATTAAAAGTCATGTTCTTTTATATGAAAATTCTAGCTTTCTAGAATGGAATCTAGCTTTGATTCAAGTTTCTTTTTTCTGTTTATGTCAGCTTTGTAGACTTGCAAAATGCCAACTATATATGATAGTGATGAATGCTGTTTAAATTTCGACTGATTGTGGTGTATGAATTTATGCCAATTATAATTGTTAGCTGCAACGCCTAATGTAATTTAAGGAATACTCAATTGTTGAATTTTTTTTACCTTCATTACCGCATAAAAGATTAATGGATTTACTATATGATTACACTAACTAAAGTCATGTACTATGCATATTGAACATTAGTAGGTACATTGAATAAAATTATATATCTTTAGTGTTCAAAGTATGATTTACTGTTTCAACCTTTAATTATTGATTTTTGAAGACTTTTAACAACTCATTAGTGAAGTCTTTACATGAAAAAATTAAGCCAAGGGATTCAATCTTTCATTACAATCTAAGTTCCCTTGAATACAATATTTGTTTTTCAAAGAATTTGATGGCAAGAAGATTTCTACCGAATATACACTTTATTGGAAATATTTTAATGACTGTTTCAGTTTGAGTGGAATTAGTTATTGATATTGATTGTAATTGAACAAGCCTTTTATCTATATTTATAGATAATTTATTTAAGTTAGTTAGTATAAGAACGTGAGATTACTTTATTTGCTTAATTAAGAATTGTTAAATTTTAAGTAAAATATTTTGTGTTCACCAGTTTGCATCTAAGCTTCCAAGTGGAAAGTTGTAGTATGAGATTGATTTCGCTCAAAGTATAAGAGTGATGTTGCAGTTTGACGAGTGAGTTAAACTTAAATCACAACTTATTTTTATTATTTATTACGTAAACAAAGTTTAGTATTCATCTCCATTTTTACTATTAATAGTTACTTTCTTCAACTGCAACTCAACGAGCTAAAAATTAGCAAACTTTCAATATGTGTAGCTGCAATACTTTCGCCATCAGAGAAATATTTAGATAAGCAGGAATAAAGTTACTACAGTTTTTTATCCATCTTCCTTTTTGGGATTGTTTTTTTCTCCTTAAATGAGACCTTGCTAGTGATGTTTATCAGAACAACCAGCAATCAAGAGGGTTATTGTCCTAATAATTGAGGATTCCTCAAAAGGGAAAGCACATGTCCAAGTGGCCAGCAGAGCTTAACTGGGGCGGTTTTAAAGACTCAAAGGCAATGGTAAAAAGGCAGAGAGGAGCAGGAAAAATGGTCCTTAATTTGATCTGACTTTAATTTCCCTGCGGAAACAACTAGAGTCGTGTCACCAACCATTCAAACCTACAGAACCAGATTCCATGGTCCACTCTTTTTAAGTGATTGGGCCCCCCACATACAAATATTAAATTAGAGATGCCCCTCTCCCTCACTATGCTCTAGGTTTTTGTACATATAGAAATTATCACCACAATTTACAAAGTTTTTATGTTATTTTTGGAGTAATGGGTGGATCATATCAGCATCCACCTAAATGCATTTATTTGCATCTATGAAACATTACTCAAGAAGATAAGATCAGAGAAGTAGAGAAAAAGAAAAATCTTGGGAGGCTGTCAAAACGGAAAAGGGCCATTCATTATAGAGGATAAGAATATTGCATTATCATGATCTATTGGATTTTGCTTTCAAAATTCCTTGTCAGCTTTCATCTAATCTACTCTCTTGATAAAAGTGTCCAAAATCTTGTAACATGAAATTCTCTTAGTGTAGATTTGAGCTAAAGTTCTCTTTTCCTTTTATAGGTGAATTTAATGAGGTTTTTTTTAACCCAAACAACAAACCTTTCAATAACTTCCATTCTTTTTATTTGCATGGATAGTAAAAAAGATGCCATACAATACAAATATATTATCACTATGTCAGCAACTATGTTAGCAAACTTTAATTCCAAGTTTCAAGTTCAGTGTATTTTCATTTGGGAAACCCCTTTTGATTCATTTATAACTTTTTCTTTTAATAATTAAGGGTTGAACTGTGTAACCTAAAAAAATTTAGTTTGAAGTTTGAAGATATGGTCCTTTAGAAACCCAAAGAATGCCTCCAAACAGAGTTGGGCTTAACTGAGATCCTATAACTCATTTTTGTATGACGAGGGATATGCAGTAAAGCCCATCTCCTGTAATTTTTGCTTTGTCTTTTTAAGAAGATTGAAGTCCCAGCTAGAGCTGCTCATGGCTTGAATCACGCAAACTTGAAGACTTGATGGAACAATAAGAGAATTTGGATAAATATAAGAGGGTTTGATAAAATTTAAGTTTTGTTTTTAAATGGGTCAAGCTTTAATTAAGATTATCTGAATATATTATATTATAAAATTAATTATATTAATTATATATGTTAAATAATAAATTATATATATTAAATCACTGACCTAATAAAAATTACATTTCTTATCCAAAATCTAAAAGACTTACCCAATTAAATAACTTAACATAAATATTTTTAATATATTAGAAAATATTTATTTTAATTTTAGTGCATTATATTTTTAAATAAAATAATTCTAAAAATCAAATATTAACAATTCGGGTGGAATCTAAATTTACAATTTTTAACTTGAGGTAGACTTAAAAAAAAAAAAATTAAATCCATGTTTTGGATCTAATAGACCAAACTTAAAAAGTTGATTTAAATACTATATATAATCCATACTCCCCCATAAGCAAACTCTAGTCCCGGCCCAGATGCACAGTTAAAGGGTCGATTCCTGTTATAAATTCCAAATCCACTTTTACTGTCTGACCTTGTTTTATTGAATTCCACACTTATTTGATCAAAGACATTTGGGCCTTGGGTCACTGTTTTAAATTGGAATTTTGTATTATTTTCATAATTAAGGTCTTCTCGTTTCACTAATCCCAAACTTAATAGTTAAAAATTGCACTTTACTCCCTCATGAAAATTAATAATTCAAAGTCATTGCTGTCAATTCATTTATAGTGATATAATGTTGATCCAGAATTCATTTCTCTGTCGAATTAAGATGCTCCTCCAAAACACTAAGTACAGAATAAATTTGATTGATGTCATTGTTTCAAGTTACGCATTTGAGATTAATTAAAGTTAGACTTCATTTTTACTAAAATATACAGATTTGGAAACAAGTAGTGAACATATTTCTTTAAATATCTAAAAACTTTAGTGCTTACTTCCACAACAGACTAAAAATATATATGGTACTAATTAAATTTAATTATAGTGACTGCTACAGCATGTGTGTATTAAGTGGTCAATTTTATTATGGAGAATTTTCTGCTTTTTCTTGCCGTAAAGAATCTCAATCTTCCAGATTTTATTGGTTCCGATGAATCATCTTTAGAGAATTTAGAAAAAAAAGGTGCAGATAAAATTATTCGTTATCATCGGGATTGTGGGGTGATTAGTTCTTTCTGTCACAGACCTATTATAATTAGTGTAGAAGCGAAACTTTGAATACTGAGAGATAAACTGGTATTAATTAAAGATTATTACGTTATTGTTACATTTTATGAAAGCCTGTTCAAATTCTAACTTATTATTGATTGATGAGTGTAAAATAGTCCTTTGTTGTATGAATTCTAACTCTATGATGCTTGTTTTTGGTGCACGGAACAAATGCGCAGATACTTGGGTCTTTTTGGGAAGCAGCTATCAACCTCAATCTTCTCAAATTACTGTCTCTTTTAATTAATTATTTTGTGTGTTCTAAACCTTCTAGTGTATTTTTCGTTTATTGTTGGAAGACGCTCAAAGGCATGTCATTCATCGGAATTTAATCTAATAATTTAATAATAATAGTTCGTTTTCATACAAAAAAAGAAAAAACCTAGAAACTTGCTACTGATGCAAACACAAGTAAAATTTTATATTGAAAGAAAAGAAAAAGAAGCTATAAATGGCGTTAATATGAGGTCTATACTTTTCTTCTTCAACACCTCTCGGGACTTTAGCTTACAATACAAAGATGATGCCATACTCACTAACTTGTCTTCAAGGACCAAGCTTCCCCTACTAACATCTATATATCCATCTCTAGAAATTTTTCTTTAAAGATTAAAAAGAAAAAGAACCCAATCAACCACCCCTGATAATTTTTTAAAAAAAATTCTTTTGACAGCAGGTACAGTTTTGCCACCTTCTGGTATTATCTGCACTGTGTAAAGTTGTTTCATTGTATTTCAAAGTGTTAAAACTTACTTGAATGTAGCCCTCAAATTCAAGATCTATTGTGGATAGGATCTGACCCTCTTCGAACTCTTCTTTTGCTTGATTCATTTGGATCGGTTTTGTTGTTTACAGGTAGTGGTTTTTGCTCTGTTCTCATTTCCTTCATTTCAACAGCCTTCCTTGTCTGTTTTAAGACAAAGTGTATACCTCTCAACCCACAAACTTTATCAGCTTGAATTGCTAATAACCCAAAAAAGATAAGAAACAAAAGCACCCTTTGAGAACTGCAAACCATTTCTAATTTTAGCTCAACTTAAACAATGGAAGAAACAAAGAAGAAGAACAGGAGGAGGGTATGTTCCAAATTCCTGTAGATATATATAGGATTTTGAAAGGTGTTCAAAGCAGTAAAGCCATGGACATGGAGGGACCCAGTAGTAGCTGCTATAGGGGATTTTGAGATTCACCCTAATCATAACTCTGCCATCTAAGGAAAGTAAGGTTGTTACTGCAAGAATCTGACATGGATGAATAAAAGGGCTGGAATCATATACCCTTCACAAGCCAAGTATCTTTCTTGTTTTAGTTATTTCGTTACAGATTACAATGTATACTACATATCCATGTATTTCACTTAACAATTAATTATGTTTTAATTAAATAACTAATGGGTCGGCGGGGTGGAACCATTTATCCGTGACTTTGACCGCAATTGTGGGTATTTCTGTTATTAGTCTTATGCATAACTCCATTTGCCGAAATTTATCCTTCCAAGTTTTGGTTATTCATTGCATTGAGCACCTTCTGGCATAGTCTGTCTTATCGGGCGATCGGTGTGTCAACAATAGCGAAGCGAGAAAATTTTTTTAGTAGAGTCCAAATAAAATTTAAATTTTTAATAATTTATTTTTCTATAATTTTTAAAAAGTTAAATTAAATTTTTATAATTTTAAAAGGATTAAAATATAATTTTATCTTTATTATTTTAAATTTTTTAAAAGAATTAAATAGTAAATTTCCATTTAGGGGCCGGGACCCTCCCCATATTCGCCTCTGTGCGCAGATACTTTTGCTGGAATGGGTAGCAACCCAAATTTTCTTTGAAATTTTAATTTACCTTCTACTACTAATGACTTTGTTATGTATCATATTTTACCTTCTTTCATGCGCGACTCTGTCAGTATTGATATTGCTAGACACTTTGCTACTGTTTCGTTTTAATTTGCTTTAATGAGAATTACTGTTTTAGCAAAAAAATTAAATAACTAATTAATTAAAATATATTTAAAAGAAGGGTAAACTATTAAAATAATCACTTTTATTTATCTCATGTTATATTTTAGTCACGTTATTGCATTGTAACATTTTAGTCACTAAGCCATTGACGATGTAATCGTAAGGTGACGTATCATTTCAAATAAAAATTTTAAGTTAATTTATACAATCGGTCCCTATATTTTTCATTTTGGACAATTTAATTTTTTTCTTTTACGTTCATTTATTTATTTTTCTTTATTTTCCATTCTCTTTTGCTTCTCCCTCTATTTTTCTTTCTTCTCCATTTCTTTTAACGTAATTTTTCTATTTTTTTTTATTTGTCAAAACTAGTTCTTATACTTTTATTTTTTTAAAACAATTTATTTTTTCGAGTGAGGTGAGCTTGCGGACTAGCTTTAACAAATGAAAAATATAGAAAAACTACGTTAAAAGAAATGAAAAAAGGGAAGAAAAAAGAGGAGAAGCAAAAGAAAATAAAACATAAGGAGAAAAAAGAAAGATAAAAGAATATAAAAGATTAAATTACTCAAAATTAAAAAAAATAAAAGATTAATTGTAAAATTTAACATAAAATTTTTGTTTAAAATGATGATTTAACGTGCCACATCAATATACCATTATACTATTAACGATAATTAATGGCTCAGTAACTAAAATGTAACATTTCAAACATAAATGACTAAAATATAGCATAAAACAAATAAAAAATGATTAATTTAGCTTTAAATCCTACAATAATCTTACCATTAAGAAAAAAAAATTATTAGTTAATTACATTCCTTTGGTGTTAAGAAAAGGGGTAATATTTCTTTTTTGTTGTAATGGTAGTGAGTTGGCAGACAGAAGCCATGGATGATAGATCACCTAGAAGTGGTAGATTGCATTATTAGCAAAGCTTCCAAAAAAGAAAAAAAAAATCATTCACTTGCTTTTATGTATAGAAATCCAACTCTATTCCCTATGCAGCCAAAATAAACAGTCGCTTTCTTGTGCTAAATGTGTTTCTTTATGCTTTTCCTTTTTTTTTTTTTATTATTATTCTCTTGTTTTGGCGGCCAATTCTTATACCCACTTCAAATATCACAACTTCTCGTGTTCTTTAACTGGACTGAAAGACACTCATTACCATTCAGAAATACTGATTACTGCAATATTTAAAACAATAAAAATAATTAAATAATTCTTGATTAGTATCTGTAAAGTAACACCAATTAACCAAACCTGATATTAATCTCTTGGTAATTTTCTGATCATTTAAGACTATCTTTTCCTCTTTTTTGTTACTAAAAAAATGCCTACTATCACATGCAAGTTCGAATATTAAAGCATAAATTCTTGCACTTTAAATCCCAAGTTTTGTGATTGGATTTGATGTTGCCATGAGATCTGTAGGCTAATGGTGGCTGGTCATGGTCATAGTCATAGTCATAGTCCAAACATTCCATCTTAACTACCTTTAAGTTGTTAATTTATGTGCTGGTTCTATGCTTTTTATCATCTAGTAAGCATATAATATTATATTAGATAATAGAATACTCACAATGTACAAAATATTTATATAAAATAAATTAAAATTTTGATTTAAATGATAAAATTGAAAGTTTAAACATAATGGTTCAAGTTTAAATAAAATAAGATGTGAGTTTTATTGATTTAATATAAAAATGTAAAAAGATAAAAATATGCTCGTAATAAAATAATTTATTTTATAAAAAATTGAGTATTTGGTATATTGATATTATTTCACAACTAACATTACTTTTTTTAAATATTTTACTATACTTCTATAGGGTACTTGTCAACCCTTAATCATGGTTGTGGAGTCTAAAAACTCCATTGGCAGTGTACCAAATATTTTTCATAAAAAAACCCCATATATATATATATATATATATATATATAAGGTTAATATTTGATACACTGACAATATACTTTTTTATTCCACAAGCATCCCTAAAAAACTACCATGTGTCTTTTTAAAATATTTATTTTAAATATTTTGCTATACCCCTATAGGACACTTGCCAACCCCGACCACCTTGTGGAGTCTAAAACTCCACCTTGACAACATACCAAATATTATCCCCATATATATATATATATATATATATATATATATATATATATATATATGTATATATATAAGGAGTTGCTTCTTTAATATTAGTATGATGGCTATTGTTATATTTACTTAGAGCATTGATTTCATGTTTAGGATAATTAATGAATTGAAAGTTTTGATTCTTAAAAATATACTGTTGATATAAAACATGAGGGTAAAAGGTAGTCATCAAAACCTAAAAACAACACTGACAACAATCATGTGATAGAGCCAATATAGAGGCTCAAGACAATTTTGTCGAGTCAAGGACACATATCCTAACCAACCATGTGCTACTGTCACTAGGTTAGAACTTTGGTTTGGCAAACCACGTGACCTTAGGCTATTTCTTGGATTAAAATCCACCTAAGTCAGCCTCACATTCGAAAAAATGAGAATTCTCACAGAAACTCTTTAAGGCATCGAAGCAAAATGGAAGCAAACTCAAAAGAGAAATGAGCCACAAACGAACCAAAAGCCATAGAAAAATAGAGCACACCAAGTGTTTGAGTAAATGTTCTCCAAAAGTATTCTATTACTTTGAAGGTTTACAACTAAGTGATTACAAATGAGGAGGAAGGCTTCTATTTATAATTGAGCTCCCTCAAATCCAACGGTATAGATTGAGTTACATCGACAGTTAAAATTAGAGCCTTTCTACAATTGAGAATCCTAAGGGATTTAAACTCTATACATCTTTATCCCTTAAGATTTACATTAATTACCTTGATAACGTTAATTTTATTGGAGTGTTTCATTGGACCATTGTAACAACCCGATTTCTAGTGGTGTCGAAAAATGTGGTTTCAGGATCCCATTTTCGTAAACCGAGCATGAAGTTATTATATTGGTGATTTGAATTTTGGATAGTTAATTTAGCCAAATTAGTGATTAATTAAGGTTCAAGGGCTAAATTATAAAGTCCAATTGTTATAGAATTTTTATTAGAAAATAGCCAAAGGACTTCAATTACAATTAATCTAAGGCTTAAAATAGCAAATATACTATATTAAAACATATGGTAGTTGACGATGATGTTTATAAATTGATTAATTAAGCAAATGTTAATCTAGTTAACTTAAACCATGATCAATTAATTTAATTAAACTAAAAACTTAGTATAAAAAGAAAATTGTAATTGGATGGAGAGATGATTTTATATTCTCTATTTGGCCAAAGGAAGAAAGAAGAAGAAGACTGTAACAGCCCGATTTTGGTCTTAGTCAGAATAGTGGTTTCGGGACAAAAAAGTTGAGGTTGGGAAATTATTTTTATTATTATTTTAGTGTCATAGCATGATTAATTGAGTACATGAAAATTTTGGTAAACTACTATTAGCATTTATGAGATTAATTGTGAAAAATGACTAAATTGTATAAAGGGCAAAAGTTTTGCTTTACTAGCCAAAGATGTTAAATTGCTAAGGAACATTAATTAGGGGTCTTTAAAGTGTAAATAGACCCTTTTTAGGAGAGTGGCCGGCCATAGGGGACAAGAAAGGTCAAAGGTCAAATGTTAGGTATGTTTGGTGACTTAATTGAATAAAATAAAAATAAAAAGAAAGAGAAAAAGATATCATCTTCTTCTCATTTTCTTCTCCACCGAAAATACCAAAAAAATAGGGGTTTTGAAAGCTTGAAATTTCCAGCCACTCTTCACCCTTGCAAGTAAGTGATTTTGATGGTATTTCTTGAAAATTTTTGTCCCTAAAGCTTAATCTAGCTATTGAGAGGACTATTTTGCAAAATGGTTGAGAGTTTAGGGTTTTTCCATGAAAGCATATGTGATGTTAACTGAAATTTTATGGAACAATATGAGTTATGGTTGTCAAATAAGTAACTTTTGCAAAGTGATTTTCATGGAAAACACCTAAAAGAACCATTTTATAAAGTTTGTGAAATAGATAGTAATGTTGTGAAATAATGGGAATTTTGGGTTGTTATAAGAGTAAGAATAGTTCGACTAGGCTTAAGACTTAAAGAAATTCGATAAAAATTGATTTACGAGCCTAGGGGTAAAATCTTAATTTTTACGAAGTTTAAGGGCAAAACAGTCATTTTCCCAAAGTATGAGTCTTGAGTTGACTTGAATGATTTGAGTATTAAATAAGCTAAATTTCAAAATTTTAGATCAAGAGAAATGTGATTCGGGTCTTGATCAGGGAAAGAACAAAGTTTACGAGGATTAAGCTCGTTCCCATCATTTTGTACCAAGGTCAGTACATATGTAAATAACGTGTCATTATATCTTATTTTTAAATGTGTTGATAATATATATATATATATATTTAAATGTTTTAATGTTATCATGTATCATAATCTTATTTGTTGCCATGAAAGTATAAATAATGTGATATAAGAGTAACCTACATTATGAGCAAGTGCGATGACAACAGGTTAGATTTGAAATCCCGTTGAACTTCAGGAATAGTATAGGATATACAAAGTAGGTCATGAGAAACTATGTGGTCTGAATTCATGAGTTGTGTCTGAGTTCATGAGATAAATGTTATATGTAATGTGGGTCCGGGTAATGGCTTCATGATTAAACCCGTGAGTAACTCGCTGAGCGAGCATTTCATATTAGTGCTATATGGGTCTGGGTGCTGACTTTGTGAACAGACTCGTGAGTAGCTTAATGAGCAAGCGTTACATGATAGTGCTATAGGGTCCAGGTACAGACTTGGTAAAAAGGCCTGTGAGTAGCTCAAAATGCGAGCATTACATAGTATGAGGTAGCTCTGGCTACTTATATGACACTTAGGTGTGAACTTCCCGTGTATCTATTAGTATTCCGAATGTTCAACGGGTAACTCAAAAAGTGAGTTGGTGATAATTCCAATGAGGTATGTCATTAGAGAGAATGAACTTGAATTATTTTACAGGTGATTACAGGTATGTGTACTAAACTTATGAATAAGGCCTTATTATGTGACGAGATGTAGCAAGTATACGTAAATGAAGTGAAGAGTAAGATATGGAGGTCTAAATGATATACATCCTTCAAGTTTAATAAATTATCATCTAACGAATAAGTTCCTACTTATACATTATTTTCATATATGTACTTATTAAGCTTTATGCTTACTCCTTTCCTTTCCATTTTCTTATAGTGCTGTCAAGCTCGTATCGGGGATCAAGGGACATCGGAGGCATTGATCACACTATCACTTGAAGCTTTTGGTATAATTAGTTTAAATGTTGTAATTTTGGCATGTATAGGGACTCAAATCTTTGGTTTAGTGTCTTGTTCGATTAGCCAAAAGTTTTGGCTCTTATGATGGATGTGAAAACATTTTGTATAGGCCATTAATGTTGGCTAATATTAATTATTATTAGATGCATTTGATGCAAATTTCCAATGATTGTGGCTAATTTGGTTATATATATGTTATGATTGTATTGGTTTGGTTGATCTTGTTTGAGTTAGTACAAGTAAGGGTGGCAAAGAGGCTTGGTAAATAGTCTTATTTTTGTCTACATGGGCAGACACACTGTAACATCCCAATTTTAGGCCTAGTCAGAACAGTGGTTTCAGGACCAAAAATTCGATGAGGAAAAATTTATTTTTATTATATTTTTATAGTCTACAATTTTACGAAATGATTTCGTGAAAATTTCTTTCGAAAATTTTGACATTTGAGCACTCAATTTAGTCAAAAAGACTAAATCGTAAAAAGTTCAAAAGTTGAGTTCTACATGCTAGAGGTGTCCAATTGTTATGAAATTTTAAATTGGAGGTCCTTATATGGTAATTAGACCATTTGTTAAGTTGGTGGACAAAAATGGACATGGTTCGGCATGTTTCCAAAGTTTTTCATTAAGGACATTTTGGTCATTTAGTTATTAAAATGAATTAAAAACAAAATTAAAAGCCAATTTTTGTTCATCTTCAACCTCTTGGCCAAACCTTGCATGGGGAAACCATGGCGAGGGTTTTTCAAGCTTCCAAGCTCGATTGTAAGTCCATTCTAGCCCCGTTTTAATGATTTTTACATTTTTGCAATCCCCATAACAAGATCTATCTATTTCTATGATTAATTTGAGCTATGGTTTATGTTTAAAAATTGACCCATGTGTGACATGCATGCATTTTGATGTCTAATGGTAGAAAATGAGTGTTGGGTGTTAAAGAAACGACTTTTACTAAGCGGTTTTCGATGAAAACGTTCAAAATGACTATTTTGTAAAAGTTGTAAAATGGTATTAAGGTGTGTTTTTGATGAGAATTGTAGTTTGATATAGTTAGAAAATGATTTTGCTAGGCTTAAAATGCAAGGAAATTGAATAAAAATCATTTTACGAGCCTAGGGGAAAAAGTATAATTTTGACAAAGTTTAGGGACAAAAATATAATTTTGCCAAAATATGATTTTCCTGAACGGATCTCAATATAGAAAGGATCTAGCCTGAACGGATGTTCCTTAAGTGGTCGAGCCTCCCGAAGAATATGGGTGCATTAAGGATTTAGTCCGGACGGGTAATCGATTAAGGACTAAATTTAGTCTGGACTGGTGATTCAGATCTGAGCTTATGAGAGTGTATGTCATTGTAAGGGATTTAGCCTGAACTGGTAATCCCAAAAACACTCTATGAGTTATGATACGGGGGATTTAGCCTAGACTGGTAATCCTGCCATAATGAGTGAGGTTCGTGGGAGTACGTACTTGAAATGATCACTTGCATAACTTGACGATAAATGTGATATCCATCGAGATTTTGAGGAACGAGAATTAATATGAGAAATGGAATGGAAATACTTAAAATGATAAACTCATCTATGCTTAGATGATACTAGTATGATGTATATGATTGTCATGTTTGGATGAGTGGTTGTGCTAAGAGATAGCACATGTACGTACTCAAAATCCATGAGCATGTGTTTGCCATGTGAAATGAAATGGACTTGTGATAAAAGTGCTAATAAATGAGTGATACATAAGAGAATAATTTTTATGACAATCTTATGATGATTATCATTTTGTTGCTCTAAAACTGTTTGGCCAATAGCAATAGTCTAACTTTGAAAATCCACCAAAAATAGTCTAATTCGAATTAAATGCTAAATTAAGTATGAAATGAAATCTTATTGAGTCTAGTTTCACATAGAAGAAATGGTATAAGCAAACGAATTTCATATTATGAGATATTTGAATTTTTGTGAGACAAAGTCAGAATGAGTTTAGAATCCCTATTCTGACTTGGGAAAATCACTAGAAATTGTATAAAAATAAATATGGGTTAGAATTCATATTAATAAGTCTTTAATGAATCTATTTTCAATAGAAAGAAACGAGAACATTAAATGAATCTCGTACTAAGAGATAAATAAATTTTAGTGAAGAAAGGTCGAAGCTATCAAACAGAAAAATAGGGGAGAATTTGAATAGTAAACTATACTTATTTTCCAGACTAAAAATTCTAAAAATTTTATGGTAAGAATATATGTGAGTCTAGTTTCAGGGAAAATTAACGGATCTTAATTTAGAGTTCTGTAGCTCCAAATATAAATAATTTAATCACTACGACTCGAGAAAACAACTTGACTGGACTTTGAATAGATAGAAAGAATTTGAAAATAGCATGTTAATACAATGTGTATTAATTTTCATGCGAGCTTACTAAGCCTAAAACTTACTCCCTCCTTTCCATTCCTTAGTGTTCTCAGGTCAGTCAGGTTTGGAGATCGTCGGAGGCAGCATCACCCTATCAAGCCAATACCTTTGGTGTATTTATACATAAGTTAGAAATATCAAGTGAGTGGCACGTATAGGGACCTAGTTTTATAACATGTGTTATTATAATTTGGCCAAATGTATTGGCCTATATTGAGCTATTGATTACGACTTGTAAATCTAGCTATTCATGTTATGTCTAATAATTGTGATGTGAATATTCCTGTTTGCCATGCATGGTTGGTAATATGTCATGTGTGTTGAATGCATGTTTTATGACCAATCGAGGTGGTCATGACCATGAATTAAATGTGTAATGTGGAAATAAAATGATAATTCCTTGAACATGGATGTTTGATGGATAGTTTGGTAACCATGGTACAATAATATAAAGTGAGAAATAATAATAATGTTAAATTGAATATGAAATTGGTGTAGAATGTCTTAGTCAAGCATATTGTTTTATGCATGTGAAATGTGGACACCATATAAAGTTATGACTTGGCTAGAAGGTTATGCTTGATGATAAGTTGGAATTAAATAGACATGAATGATAACTATGGTATAAAGGTATAAGTGGTAAGGTATTTGATAAAGCCAAATGAATAAGATATGGTGTGACTAGACTTGATTTAATGTGAGAATGTGTAACACATGTATGTTGATAAGTAAATGAAATGTCTACATCATAATTGAGGATGTTGAATGCTTCTGGATCCATGTTTGTGTGTGTGCATGTAAAGGGTGGCAAAAAGGCTTGGAAAATAGCCTATGTGCTGGCCACACGAACAGAGATACGGCTGTGTGTCTCAGTCGTGTAGAAGACACGGTTTAGCACACGGGCGTGTGACTTGGCCGTGTAACCCTTATTTATTTGCTGACGTCATAAACAGAGAGTTACACGGGCTGAGGACATGGGCGTGTCCAGAGCCACACGGGCATGTGAGACCACATGGCCTACCCACACTGGCGTGTGACTCTCCAAAACATGAAAAATGTTCTAAGTGATGTAAAACTTTTAGAGGTTCTCGGTTTAGTCAAAAACCCCTTCTAAATTATGATTTGTGTTTTGTAGACCCAAATAAGGGATTATGTACATATGATTGAATATTTCAAAATATGAATGAAATTTTATGGCCGGGTTTGCATGATTGATTGCGTTTAAGTCTGGTAATACCTCGTATCCTGTCCTGGCATCGGACATGGGTAGGAGGTGTTACATTTAGTGGTATCAGAGCTATGGTTTAATCGGTTCTCAGACTAACCTAGCATATGTATGAGAGTCTAGCTATACATGCCACCTATCTGAGATAGTGTGATGTTTCTCGTTGCATATGATAGCCACTTTGTTTAGACAAAGGTACTCTCCAACCGAGCTACATCCAACCATATTGATTGTGATAAGGAGGTAATTGAGTAAAGCGCAGTTATGAGAAGTTGAAACTTGGAAAAGTACAAATAAGATTCATAATACCCTGTTATGGATAAAATGTAATAGTCTTGATTGGATATTAAAATTTGATGGATTGCAATGAATTATTGAAATGAGATAAATGATCATATGGCATAACAAACTTACATATGATTGATTGATAATTGCATGATGTATCTGACCGAATTGCTCGATTAAGTGCATGTGTTTAGATAACTTATCAAAAATATTAATGGGATGAATATTCATGTATATTTGTTTGGATGATTATGATTGGCAAGCTCGTATAGCTTGAGTAAATGTGTTAAATTGCTTGGACTGATTTATATGATTGTAATGATATGTCTAAATGATGGTGTACGAGGTAAAAGTATAGATTGTGATAAGCTTAATCATATTGTTGGCCTTGTATGATATCATGTGCATGACTTGTATGATTAAATGAATAGATAAGTAAAGTTATCCAGAAAACATAGAGTGCATGCATAAGTATACTTGTTAAAATGAGATGACTGGAAAGTGGGTGTAAATTCAATATGAAAGTTAGTTTACCCGAAATGAATGACATGTTTGTGATGATGTTGCTATGATGATGAAAATTGTGTTACATGTATATGTATATGAGAGTCAAGTCAGAGGCCCTACGACTCCCTTCCCCTTACAAAAGTGGTGTTTTATAATGAAATTTCCCGAGATTTGTGATGAACAAGTTTCCAGATGAGAAACCAAAGAATTTAGTGATAGAATGGTTATAAGCATGATTAGTGATTGAGAATGGGTTGATAAGTACAGATAGAGTTAGAAAGATATCGAATTGACTGAAAGATTATTTAATTTTCGCAATATCACAGTTAGTAAAAAGGTTAACTTCAAAAATCGATCTATTCTGAAATGATGTCGGGAAATATTATTTGAAATATGATGTGTCCGCGTATGGTAATTACAGTGAGTAGATTATGATTGCCTCTCTTGAAATATAGTAAGAGATCATTTGTTTGCGGAAGGGTTATTGAGACTATCTATTTTCTGATGAATTTTGATATTATGAGAATGTTTTCTGATCTTAATGTTAGACAAAGACATTGTCAATTTGATTTGGGTTATGATCTACATGATTCTATCTTCTTTTTGGTATTTTGTTACATTCCATCTGTTGGGAATTGATGTGAAATTGTAAATGGTGCCATGATTCTATCTTTACAAATTATTGCTCTTTATGATTATATATATATATATATACACATGAAGTATATCATTCTGGTTGTATTCATTTTCAGTTAGTTGGAATGATGTCTTTCTGGATTTCTTTTCTCTGAGGAACCATTGAGGTCTTTCATATTTTCTTATGAACTTTGTTATCGGTCTTTCGAGACAGTATCGTGATTTGGATTTCTATATTCTGGATTTCTCCGTATTGGGTTTCTTTATCTTGAGTTTTTGGCTATCTTTATCTCGAAACTTGTCGAGCATGGCTTATATCTAAAATATGATCTTCAGTTTGTGATATATATATATCAAGCATGACTATGTTTCTAATTTGATTAGTAATATGGTGATCTTAGTATTTGGATGTCTCTAAATTTCCGTATAAGGATTTAACATTGGCAAAGGCTGAAGTAGTAAAATTTTTGTCTTGTGAAATTCATGGCTTAATTCATGATTGTCAAAGTGTAACACCCCTTACCCGTACCCAAGACCGGGACAAAGTACGAGGCGTTACCCGACACATACTCAGACATTTTGAAAAATACGGGTTATAAAATTTCATTCTAATTTAAAACCAATCAAACAACATCATAGTGTCCTTATTATGGACCTCCAAGGTCCAAAACATACATTAAAATCGATCTGGGACTAAACCGGGAACTATTGAAAAATTTAGTAAAATTCCTAGGGTTATGCCTCACACGCCCGTGTGGAGGCAAAGCAAACGCCCGTGTGCTTAGGGACACGCTCGTGTCCCTCACCTGTGTTGAATTATTTGAATTTATTTTTCATTTCGAACTTATAGGGGTTTTCACACGGCCAAGCACACGCTCATGTCCCTCACACGGCCTAGACACGCCCGTGTCCAAAAACTCAAACATTCTATTTATAACGTCATCATTCATTTTGAGGCACACGGCCAAGGCACAAGCCCGTGTGCTTAGGCCGTGTCCACCACACGGTTGAGGCACACAGACATGTCTCTGCCTATGTGTTTACTACCATGCAAACTGACCTAAAATTTTAGGTGCAAGGGACACATGGCCAGGCAACACGCCCATGGGGCTGACCTTGTGTCACACACGTCCTCGACACATGCCCGTGTGTCTACCCGTGTGGACCTTTTTAGGGCTATTTTTCAAGCCTTTGGTCACCCTCTATCACCCATACACACTTAAAGACTTCAATGGTATTTAATATGACCTAATTATGCTCTTAAACAACCTTGGCATAACTCATTACATGTTAACCTCATCTCCTCGGTTTAGTACATGCTAGATTATTCTTTTCGAATTAGGGATTAACATAGCACATTTTACATTTTACACTTAGGCCATATTATAACCATATACCACTATATGCTATGTCCACCCTCAAATTATTAGGTCCCATTTAGATCATCCATCCATGATAACCCTCATCATCATATCTTATGAAACATTTAAACATAAACATGCATCATTAGTAGGTTTACAACCTACATCAATATGAGCCATATCTCATGGCCAAATACAATAGAATAAATATATCATTTAAACCCTTATATTGGCTAGCCAAATGAAACATATAACAGAATAACCAAAAACCCTATACATGTCATTAAACAAAATAAAAGTATCTATATACCAAAGCGGGACAAGTCGATAGTGTGTTGATTCTCTAACCGTCTTCCAATCTTCACGAGTCCATGAGCTCTGTAAGACAGGGAAAAGAGAAGCGGGTAAGCATTTATATGCTTAGTAAGTCCAGATAACTGGAAAGTAAACTTACCAGTTAATTAGCATACAACCATATTTAGACAATAATTCCAACAAGCATAAAATAGTTTCCCTATCACATGCACTCAATCATCAAGTTAGTCTAGTAACAATACATCGTGTCATTAGTCTTAGATGAGCTCATCAACTCAATATTTCCATCTCTATTTCTCTTGTTAATCCCGTTGAATTTATCAAAAATCTCGATGGATAACTTAAATTACCGTCAAGTCACACAAGTGATTATCTTAAGTACGCACTCCCGCGAACCGTACATCTTACGGTGGGATTACCAGTCTAGGTTAAATTCCCCCGTAAGAATAACTCATAAAGCAATGCCGGGATTACCAGTCCAAGCTAAATCCCTTTTTATGACAATTGCTCTCATATGCTCGTATCTGAATTGCAAGTCCAGGCTAAATTTCAGTCCTTAATCGAATTACCCGTCCGAGCTAAATCCATGTTGCACTCATATTCTTCGGGAGGCTCAATCACTCAAGGAACACCCGTTCAGGCTAGATCCTTTCTATTTTGTGATCATCGGATTACCCGCCTGGGCTAAATCCTTTTCTGCAATACATGCAGGATCTCATGTAATGTAAGCCATAATTTATCCATCGGATTTCTCTTTCTATTTCACCCGGGACATTTATCATCTTTTAATTTACACTAGCACATTTCATGGATTATCATGCAATGAATATCTAAATTTTCATACATTCAAGAACATGCATTATTTAAGTACATTAAAAGTTTACTTTGGGTTATACGAACTTACTTGGTAGTCGTTTCGGATTCGTGTCTCGGTTATTTCGAAACCTTTTGTTTTCCACGGTTGACCTCCGGAATTAGTTCCTCGGGGTCTATATCAGTAAAAATAAATTATTAATACCTCCCATTGTTCATTTTCAGCTTAAGTGTCACTCTCGGGTAAAATGACCAATTTTCCCCTAACCTTTCACACTTTTACAATTTAGTCCTAAGGCTCGTATAATGGAATGCATGAAATTTCTAAGTTAACTAAGCCTAGCCGAATATTTTTCTTGCCTATAGCAACCCACATTTTCTTTCATTTCACATTTTTCTACCCATTTTCACAACTTTTAAGAAATAGTCCCTTAAGCCATTTCCATGAAAAACTACTTAGTAAAAGTTGTTTACTATCCTTTAAACTCTCATATTCCTCCATAAATCAAAAAATAAATAAAAAACATCTCATGCATGGGTAAATTTTTGAACATGAACCCTAGCTTGAAATATGGGTAGAAATAAAAAGAGTATGCTACGAGTATCTCAAAAATACGAAGAACGCTAAAAACGGGGCTAGGGAGCACTTACTATTGAGCTTGAAAGTGTTGAAAACCCTAGCTATGGAGACCCTTTAATTTTCGGCAGCCATGGAGAAGAAATGGCTGAATTTTTCTTCCTTTTTCCCTTTTTATTAATTTTATTACCAAATAACTAAAATGCCCTTCCTTACCAAACTTTTTAAATTTTCTATGCATGCCAATTTTTGTCCAAAAACTTAAAAATTGGGAAAATTACTCTTTAAGGACCTCTAATTAATATTCCAAAGTAATTTCATACAAATTGCTTCTAGAATCCAAGTTTTGCAATTTATTCAATTTGGTCCCTAATTTCCAATTGGACACCTTATACTTAAAATTTCTTCATGAAACTTTAATACATGCTTATTTTCATATTCCAAACCTCATAAAAATCATAAAAAATATTTTTACATTGAATTTGTGGTCCCGAAACCACTATTCTGACTAGGCCCAATTTTAGAATGTTATACAAAGTTTGGACAGTTGAGAACATTGTTAACCGAAGCCTTTGAACTGGTCTAGTCTGTGTTGAGGAAAGACTTCCTAATTTTCAGTGATGTATTGTTGTTTGAATGGCGATGTGTTTTAAGGCAACAAGACAAGTGATAGCTTAAAGCATCTGATGTTATAGAAAGACCTGAGTTTGCTATAGCGTAAATGACTTAGGTATTAAAAGATGATGTGATGGTTATTGTATGATCCTTGTGTAAGAATATTTGAAATGTTAATGGGGTTAAAGCTGAGCATCAGGTTCTACCAGAGTTATCTTTGGCAGTATTAATATTAGGATGGAAAATGAGAAAGGATTATCCTCAAAGCCCTATCAGGATCATCCCTGTCTTCGAAAGAGAAAAAGTCATGTAGCTTATCGTTAAATGTTTGACGAGATATGTAAATCATGCTGGTATGTACTGAATTTTCGCTCATCAGGTTCGAGGAATTTTGTATCTTTACGAATATCAGTCATCTTAAGATTTTATTCTCCACTAATGGGATTGAGATCCGGGTTTCATATCATGATTTATTGGGAAAGCTAGAAGAGGCTTTGAAACTTAAAGGTAACTGAGAGTTGAATTGGTAAATAATCGAGTTGTATGGAATTATAGGAAGTAGAAAGCCGAGATGAACTGGCTAGTTTCACTATTCGAATTCAAAAAATATTCAAGTATGAATGTATATGTAACATGATGGTATGGATCAGACTTTTGAATACATGAACTTTCTGATAGAAATTAAGTTTCTATGAAAGTGTTGTAAAGCGAAAACCACTCATGATTCTTGTATATGGAATTTAAGGAGATAGGAAATGTAACGACCCGAATTTTAAGGTTATCAGAAAAATGTATTTTTGGGTCTCCGTTTCTGAAAAAATGGATTATTAAATAATTATTAGAAATATTTATGAAGTTAATCGAGTGGTTAATTAGAGTTTAATGAAGTAAATTTAGCTTAATTAAGGATAAATGGATAAAATGATTAAATTGAGTGAAGTGTGAAAGTTTAATTATAGAATAAAAAAATTGAGGGGATTAAATAAGCAAATAAGCCAAAGTGAGTGCCAAGTGTGTGATAAAATAAAATACATGTGTGATAAATAATGTACATACATTTGCAATACATGTATGTATTTACTTATTATTTAAGTAAGTATTAATGTATTTATTATTATTAAATTGATATTATATGATAAATAAATAAAAGAAAGACAAGTGTATGAAAATGATTTGATATAAGTGTATAAATAAAAATATACACATTTGTAATACAAGTATTTGATAATAAATAGATATTTATTTGAATATTAAATTATTGCTATAATTATTAATTAATATTAATATTATATTATATTATGAAATAAATTAAAATAGTGACAAATGTGTTGTTATTATAAAATACATGTGTAATAAATTGAATACATACATTTGTAATATGTATATTTAATTATTAGTAGATATTTATTATCTATAAAAGATATTTATTAATTAAATATTTATATTATAAGATTTTTATGTAATAAATATATTAAATTATGACAAGTGTGTGGATAATAAATGGATACAAATGTAAAATAAATATTTGATATTAATTAGATATTTATTAAGTTAACATATATATATATATATATATATATATATATATATATATAAAGTAAAACAAAAGAAAAAGAAATGAAAAAAAAAAAGATAGAAAAGAAACAGAATGAAACGAAACTGAGAGCAAGGAAGGAAAGAAAAGAAAGAAAGGGAGAAAAGGGAAAATTCAGATTTCAAGGTTTGAAAGTTTAATTGGTAAGTCAATTTAGCCATTTTTTACTCAATTTTGATGTTTTAGAAGCTTTGGAACAAGATTTTGATGAAATTAAGTTGATATTTTGAAAGTTATTAGATTTCTAGATAATGTTCATGTTGAGTAAAATGATGAATTAAGGGCTAAATTGATATAAATTCAAGTTAGAAATGAAATAAGGATTGAATTGTAAAGTGATTCATAAGTTTTATGCTTAAGGACTAAATTGAAAGAATTTCAAAATTATGGTTTTATGATGAAAAATAGATGATTATGTCCAAGTTTGGTTAAAAATTGAGTAGAAATAAAGTATGAATTAAGATAGAAAAGTAAGTGAATTTAGTTAGGATTTAATTGAAATTAAAAGTAGAAAATCAACATTTTGCACTAAGACTATTTTGGACAGCAGCAGTAGTCTAAGTTTGAAAAATCACCAAAAATTTTAGAAATTGAATTTGAGGATGAAGAAAATATGGAATTAAAGTTTATTGAGTCTAGTTTCTTATAGAAGAAACAGTATAAGCAATTGAATTGTAAATGATAAGATATAATAAATTTTCTGAGACAAGGTCAGAATGAATTCGGGTTCCTCTGTTCTGACTTTAGAAAATCATAAAAAATTGGAGAAAAATAATTAGAGGCTTAAAGTTACATGTTTAGAATCCATAATGAGTCTATTTTCATGAGAAATCAACGGGAATATTATCCTAGTTCTGTACTATGAGATAATTAATTTTTAGTGAAGAAGGGTCGAAACTGTTAGACAGCAGAATAGGGGTGAATTTAAAGAATAAAATGTACTTAATGGCTGAATCAAAAATTCTGAAAATTTTATGGTAAGAAGATTGTTGAGTCTAGTTTCAGGAAAAATTAGCAGATCTTAATTTAGAATTCTGTAAGTCAAGATATAAATTAGTAATATATTAATGATTATGAATTGTATTAATTTCGTAGTTAATGTGGTACCGAAAATCTCGGCTAAGAAAGGACAAGACAAAGTCAACGGGAGTTAGCTCGAAAATTACAGTTTGTATTTCTATAACCTGAACTTAATATTTAATTATTGAATTTATTATTTATTATGTATGGTAGGTGCATTGATTAAATTATTTGAAATAAAATGAATATTGATTGAAATTGAAGGGTGAATTTAATTAATAATTGTTGTATTTTAATTGAATGTTAAGGTAAATAATTAAAGTATGAATTATTGGTATTGTGTTTTTATTGAAATGATTTGATTTGAAAATATGGTGAAATAATTATGAACATTTGTTTATTGTGAAATTGAATATTTATTAGTGAAAAGTGAATGGAATTATATTGAATTGAAAAAAAAATATAATTAATTAATTAAAATATGAATTAATTGAAAACTGAAAAGTGAATTAAATACCCTATTAACTAGTCGGGCTAGTCGGATATAGTTGGCATGCCATAGGATATGAAAGAGTACGGGTTTTTGCCGGCTTACTGATCAGGCACTTATGTGCCGACTACTGTTACTATTACCGATTCGGCATTTTGTGTGTCGGATATTGTTACTGTTACTGTTTCGAATTTGTTTCGATGAAGTACTCTGTGTACCGTACTGTTACTATTCCGGATTTGTTCCGATGAGGTACTCTGTGTACCGTATTACTCTTTATCTTATTCTTGTTTGACGGCCGATGAGGCACTATGTGCCGTCTTGGTGTGTTGGTTGGATCCGTATCCGCTCGAGTCCGAGTCATGTTAATAGGGTAAATAAAGGAACTGGAAAGATCGATTCTTGAATAATTTAATTGTTCTTGAATAACGATTATTATTGAATAATTGATTGCTCTTGAATAACCGATTATTCTTGAATAAATAATCGTTCTGATTGACTGGTTGCTAATGAATATTACTGATTGATTAATTGCTATTGAAAAAATAATAAATGATTTTGCATTTAAAGTAGACCAAAACATTGGTTGGAAAGTGAATGTTTGAATACTCATTGAGTTTGAATAGTTCAATATATAAAATTAATATGTTTTATAATTGTTTAAGTGTTCGGATTATAGAAATACCACTGAGTGTATACTCACAGACGGTTTGTTTCCGTCTTGCTAGATTAAGGTTAGACCGTTGAATTAGCATCCCAGGCCGATCTCTAATTCAATGAGGTAAAGTATGTTGAGTGTAACGCCCCGTACCCGAGACCGTCGCCGGAGTCGAACACGAGGTGTTAACAGACTTAATTCATTACTTAAACAGCTCAAACAATTTATTTTTAAAATTTTCAGTCAAGCTAACAATCTGCATCATAGTCGCTTAAAAATTCATATCTCGAGTTACGAAACTAAAAATCCAATTCTGTAAATTTTCCCTAAAACGAGACTCATATCTCTACTTACTAATTTTTTTCTAGAATTTTTGATGGAGCCAATTAGTACAGTTTATTAGTTAAAGTATCCCCTGTTTTAGGGTTCGATTGCTCTGACCTCTGTATATTACGAATCAGATATCTCCCTGTACAGAGTTTCAATGACTATACCGTTTATTTCTAATAAAACTAAACTCAATAAGGAATCTTTATATATAAATCATGACTTCTAATTATCTTCGAAAAATTTATGGTGAATTTCCAAAGTCAGAACAGGGGATCCAGAAATTGCTCTGGCCCTGTTTTATAAAAATTTAAACATCTCATAAAATATAACTCATATACCTGTTTTGTTCCATCCATATGAAAATAGACTCATAATTTTTCAATTCCATATTTTATTCACCATCTAATTGTATCTCTACTATTTTTAATGATTTTTCAAACTCAAGTCACTGCTGCTGTCTGAATCTATTTTATGGTAAATTTTACCTATTTCATGTTTTCCATGGATTAGCTAGTAATTTAGCATACATAACACCAAATATGATCATGATTAGCCATTCCAATGGCTAATAATTACCAAGCATTTCCATACCACTCAATAGCCATATCATAAGACCATATATACAAAATGATTATAATGCTACTCAAAATATGCAAGCCATTATGCCAAAATGGTATACGGATATAGTGTGAGCATGCCTCCGACCGTTCCCGATTTCCGAGTTGGCTTGTCAACACTACAAGGAATGAAAAGGAGGAAGTAAGCATAAATGCTTAGTAAGCTCACATGCAAATAGCAAGTAACACAACTATATAAGCAAACATAAAACATCATTTGCATAATCATCACCGAGACATTCATATCACATTTTCATTTATCATCTTACCATATTGTTGTTATATCGAGTTTTCAACCCGAGAGTTAAGTACATACCTGTTCAAAGTATTCATTTCACAACACTTACCAATACGTCCCTTTCATCTCGAGTATTCCTCCATTTGAGTAGAATTTTACCCGTTGAACACATCGGAATATAATTCGGATACATGGAAAGTTTGCACATAAGTGCCACATATGTAGCCAAGCTACCAAGTAACCCGCCCATAAGTGAACTCGGACTCAACTCAACGAGCTCAGGCGTTCGCATCCATAAGTGAACTCGGACTCAACTCAACGAGCTCGGATGCCTAGTTACATCTCTCGAACTCGGACTCAACTCAACGAGTTCGGATGCTCAACCATCCTAGTGACATGTCACTTGTATCCTAATCTATTCCTAAGGTTCAAACGGGATTTTCCTCGAACACATCTCCTTGCCATCTTCCGTAAAATACCGAAACCAATACTCGGTAGTACTTTATATTTAACAATTAATACACATAATTTGCATTTTATTCAAAAATAACCACAAAGCATAATATTTCATGATAAAAATCAGCATCATATCATATAAACAACATTAAATTGCTTAAAATGACAATTATGTTACTACATTTACACATGAGCTTACCTCGTATGCGAAAATGGCTACTTTTACCATTTCGTCCACAACTTGGTGTTTTCCCCATTTTAGCCCAAATTTTAGTTTTCCTTGCTCTATCATTTAAAATATAGTCTAATTAGGACTCACATTATTCAAATTGACCCAAAATCATATTTTGGCAAAATTACAGTTTTGCCCCTAAACTTTTGCATATTTACACTTTTTCCCCAAAGCTCGTAAATTAAACTTCAGCCTATTTTCTTATGTTTTATGACATGCTGATCATTTTTCCCTTCTATGGCAACATCAAATTCTCACTCTAACATGTACTTATGACTATTAGGTATTTTACCGATTAAGCCCTTTTTCTAGTTTTCGCTTAAAACCGAGTAGCACAAGTTGTCTAACATAATTTAAAACCTCATATTCTATCATAAAACACCAAAATACACAAATTTCACCTATGGTTATTTTTCCAAATATGAACCTTAGGTTGAATTATTGCTAGCATAAGCTTAATCGAGCTATCGGGACTCCAAAAACGTAAAAATCATTAAAAACGAGGCTAGAACGGACTTACAATCGAGCTTGGAAGCTTGAAAAACCCTAGCCATGGTTTATCCTTGCTATATTCGGCCATGGGGTTGAAGATGAGCAAAATTGGCTTTTAATTTTGTATTTTAATTCATTTTACCCTAAATGACCAAAATGCCCTTACTACTAAACTTTCCAAAATTCCATCCATGTCCAATTTTGTCCATAGACTTATAAATTGGTAAAATTTCTATTTAAGACCTCCTAATTAATATTTCAAAACAATTTCATACTAGAAACTTCTAGAATGCAAGTTTTACAAATTATTCGATTTAGTCCCTAATTTCAATTAAAGCACTTTATGCATAAAATTTCTTCACGAAATTTTCACACAATCATGCAATCATATCATAGACCTCAAAATAATCATAAAATAATTATTTCTATCTCGAATTTTGTGGTCACGAAACCACTATTACGACTAGGCCCAAAATCAGGATATTACAACTCTCCCCCCCTTTAGGGATTTTCGTCCTCGAAAATCTTACCAGAAAAGTGGTCTTCACTTTTAATCTCATATTCGTGTCAAGAACTTTCACTTAGGCTGTACCTCCAATACATCTCTTTAATTTCTCATATGATCTAAAAGCTACGGTCTCAACTCTCAACTGTTCTTAAATTTTCAACCCTTCTCAGTTTCCCATGATATCATGACATAAAACCCAGATCTCAACTTGATTTAATGGAGACCGGAATTCCAAGAAATCCAACAATCAAAGAGACTTGAAATTCCATGAATCTGATGAGTGGGAATTCATTCAATACCGATATGATTTATAGATCTCGCCAAACATTTAACAATAGGATACATCACATTTTCCTCTTTCCGCCATGGAAATAATTCTGATATGGCCTCAAGAATAATCCTTCTCATTTCCATCCCAATATCAACACTGGCAAGGATAATTTTGATAGATCCCAATGTTCAGCTTTAACCCCTTTAATAACTCTGATTTTATGTAACATCGAATGCTCTAAACTATCACATTACCTCACCGTCTTGAAACACATCACAATTCATACAACGGTACATTCTTGAAAGTCGAAGTCTTTACTCAATGTAGACTAGTCTAGTTCGACGCCTTGTTACCAATATTCTCATCTATCCGAACTCTGTCAACATGTAATAAACTTTTCAGCTTTCACAAGACGAAAACCTTATCATTCGTAGTGACTTTAACTAATATCCAACTCTTTCTAATAAATATACACTTCTCGTTCGGACTATTTACTCTTTTATCTGTACAAAATGAAATTCTATTATCGACTTGAGAAAATAATCGACATAATTGTCGATGAAATCTTTCAAATAAATAATTCACCATACCGATTTGAAACTCGCGCTTTTATCACCTATGCCTTTCTCGATGTCAAATCCTTACGAAATTAGAAAGAATCCCAATACTAAAATCACCACATTACCAAGATCAAATTAGAAGTATAGTCATATTTGACATGATTATCACGAGTGAAGAACGACTTGAACACGAGTCATAATTGACAAATTATGGAACAAAGATAACAAGGAAACCGAATAAAGAAATCCAAGATAGAGAAATCCGAATAAAGAAATCCGAATAAAGAAACCCAAGATACGATACTATACTGGGAGAATCGAAAACCAAACTCATAGAGAAAATACAGAATACCCGATAATTCTTCAAAGAAAGAAAGTCCGAAGAAAACATCATTTAATCCCATGAAATCAAATATAACAAGATCAATATATCTTCCCATACATATATATCGATGAAGCATCAAGTAGGAGAAAGCAGAATCATAATATCATATGTATTCTCTCATCGTTCTTATCGAACGAAATGAAATAGAATACCCGATGAAATAGAGCAATATAAATTATAAACCAGTCAAACTACCAATGCTTTCATCCAACACCAGGATTAAAAGACATTCCCATATAACAAGAATTTCTTCAGAAGATCAATAGCCATAGAAATATTTCTGAGAACGGGTAAACACATAGAACATCTCAAAAGAGATCGCTAAATCTGTCCGGTCATAATCTGTCACACTCGAGATAGTTCACATTTCAATTATCATTTCCCCAACTAGTTCTCGCGTCACAAATTTCATATTAAACCATTCACTAAAGAAGGCCGATTCTGAATAAATTTCGATTTACACTTTTCTCGACCTTGCAACCGAGTAATTCGGTTTACCAAGGAGAATTCCTTTTCTAATCGGGACAAATGCATAACTCCAATAATCTTTACGTCAATCCGATACTTTATCGGCTCGACTTTACTTATCAGCTCATTTTCAATCTCTCGATCATACTTATAATTATTCTATCTTTGAACTCTTTGGGTTCTCAACTGAAAACTTATTCAATACAAATCTCATGAAATTCCATTATAAGTACCACTTTGGTAAGGGGGAGGGGTTGTAGGACCTCTGACTCGACTTTCTTATACATACACATATGACACAACTCCCATCATCATAGCAACATTATCAAAATCATGTCATTCATTCATGTTGGCTTACACCAATTTTCCTATTGTCCCATTTAGACAATATACTTATGCATACATTCTATGTTTTCTAGATAGCTTTACTTATCCATTCATTTAATTAAATTAATTCATGCTCATGACATCATATAAGGCCAAATAAACATAGATATTTGCATCACAATCACAACTTTCATTTTGTGCATCATCATGTACATATCATTACAATCATATAATTCAGTCCAACAATTTAAAATAGATAAGTTCATTTCATTATAATCCTTTATCTCATAAAAAATTGTATATCATTAACATTCATCAACATTCAACGTCCAATCAAGACAAGGACATTTTCATTCGTATCATGATATTACGACTTTTATTCATACCTCTACTACTTTCTATTTATTCCGTTCATCTTATCAAGTAAGCCACATACACTACATCGTATGAGCATTAAGCAAATATGGATATTTATCACAACATGAACTTTCATCTCACATATTATCACATATGTATCATAAACTTTATTCATACTTTTCTGAACCGAGACTTATCATAATCATAACTTTACTCAAATACCTTCACATAAAATTGAACATGGTCAAGACATTTCGGTTGGAGAGTACCTGTCTAAATAAGGCGGTACTCATACGCGTCGGAAGACATCACACTATCACAGATCAGTGGCATGTATAGCTAAACTTTTACACATGCTAGGTTAGTCCAGAATTGACTAAACCTACTCGATACCACCAAATGTAAGCATACATGCCGAGGCTGTCATTGAGTCGAACACGAGGTGTTAACAGACTTAATTCATTACTTAAACAACTCAAACAATTTATTTTTAAAATTTTCAGTCAAGCTAACAATCTACGTCATAGTCGCTTAAAAATTCATATCTCAAGTTACAAAACTCAAAATCCAATTATGTAAATTTTCCCTGAAACTAGACTCATATATCTACTTACTAATTTTTTTCTAGAATTTTTGGTCTAGCCAATTAGTACAGTTTATTAGTTAAAGTATCCCCTGTTTCAGGGTTCGACTGCTCAGACCTCTGTATATTACGAATCAGATATCTCCCTGTACAGAGTTTCAATGACTATGCCGTTTATTTCTAATAAAACTAGACTCAATAAGGAATCTTTAAATATAAATCATGACTTCTAAATATCTTCGAAAATTTTATGGTGAATTTCCAAATTCAGAACAAGGGATCCAGAAATCGCTCTGGCCCTGTTTCACAAAAATTTAAACATCTCATAAAATATAACTCATATACCTGTTTTGTTCCATCCATATGAAAATAGACTCATAATTTTTCAATTCCATATTTTATTCACCATCTAATTGTATCTCTACTATTTTTAATGATTTTTCAAACTCAAGTCACTGCTGCTGTCTGAATCTATTTTATGGTAAATTTTACCTATTTCATGTTTTCCATGGATTAGCTAGTAATTTAGCATACACAACACCAATATGATCATGATTAGCCATTCCAATGGCTAATAATTACCAAGCATTTCCATACCACTCAATAACCATATCATAAGACCATATATACAAAATGATTATAATGCTACTCAAAATATGCAAGCCATTATGCCAAGATGGTATACGGATATAGTGTGAGCATGCCTCCGACCGTTCCCGATTTCCGAGTTGGCTTGTCAACACTACAAGGAATGAAAAGGAGTAAGTAAGCATAAATGCTTAGTAAGCTCACATGCAAATAGCAAGTAACACAACTATATAAGCAAACATAAAACATCATTTGCATAATCATCACCGAGACATTCATATCACATTTTCATTTATCATCTTACCATATTGTTGTTATATCGAGTTTTCAACCTGAAGGTTAAGCACATATCTATTCAAAGTATTCATTTCACAACACTTACCAATACGTCCCTTTCATCTCGAGTATTCCTCCATTTGAGTAGAATTTTACCCGTTGAACACATCGGAATATAATTCGGATACATGGAAAGTTTGCACATAAGTGCCACATATGTAGCCAAGCTACCATGTAACCCGCCCATAAGTGAACTCGGACTCAACTCAATGAGCTCGGATGCCTAGTTACATCTCTCGAACTCAGACTCAACTCAACGAGTTTGGACATTCGCATCCATAAGTGAACTCGGACTCAACTCAACGAGTTCGGATGCTCAACCATCCTAGTGACATGTCACTTGTATCCTAATCTATTCCTAAGGTTCAAACGGGATTTTCCTCGAACACATCTCCTTGCCATCTTCCGTAAAATACCGAAACCAATACTCGGTAGTATTTTATATTTAACAATTAATACACATAATTTGTATTTTATTCGAAAATAACCACAAAGCACAATATTTCATGATAAAAATCAGCATCATATCATATAAACAACATTAAATTGCTTAAAATGACAATTATGTTACTACATTTACACATGAGCTTACCTCGTATGCGAAAATGGCTACTTTTACCATTTCGTCATAACTTGGTATTTTCCCATTTTAGCCCAAATTTTAGTTTTCCTTGCTCTATCATTTAAAATATAGTCTAATTAGGACTCACATTATTCAAATTGACCCAAAATCATATTTTGGCAAAATTATAGTTTTGCCCCTAAACTTTTGCATATTTACACTTTTGCCCCAAAGCTCGTAAATTAAACTTCAGCCTATTTTCTTATGTTTTATGACATGCTGATCATTTTTCCCTTCTATGGCAACATCAAATTCTCACTCTAACATGTACTTATGACTATTAGGTATTTTTACCGATTAAGCCCTTTTTCTAGTTTTCGCTTAAAACCGAGTAGCACAAGTTGTCTAACATAATTTAAAACCTCATATTCTATCATAAAACACCAAAATACACAAATTTCACCTATGGGTATTTTTCCAAATATGAACCTTAGGTTGAATTATTGCTAGCATAAGCTTAATCGAGCTACCAGAACTCCAAAAACGTAAAAATCATTAAAAACGAGGCTAGAACGGACTTACAATCGAGCTTGGAAGCTTGAAAAACCCTAGCCATGGTTTATCCTTGCTATATTCGACCATGGGGTTGAAGATGAGCAAAATTGGCTTTTAATTTTGTATTTTAATTCATTTTACCCCTAAATGACCAAAATGCCCTTACTACTAAACTTTCCAAAAATTCCATCCATGTCCAATTTTTGTCCATAGACTTATAAATTGGTAAAATTTCTATTTAAGACCTCCTAATTAATATTTCAAAACAATTTCATACTAGAAACTTCTAGAATGCAAGTTTTACAAATTATTCGATTTAGTCCCTAATTTCAATTTAAGCACTTTATGCATAAAATTTCTTCACGAAATTTTCACACAATCATGAAATCATATCATAGACCTGAAAATAATCATAAAATAATTATTTCTATCTCGAATTTTGTGGTCACGAAACCACTATTACGGCTAGGCCCAAAATCAAGATATTACATCAAGTATTGGTAATGGCATGTACCTAGGATGTCTTATGAGAGTCATTTAGGTTGTGAAAGTATTGATAAAATAAGTAAATTATGGTTGGCAATGGTATATAGTATGAATTTGAAATTTGAATGAAAAATTCGTAATAATTCAAAATTAGTTCTGAATTGATTTTAATGTTCATATTAGACCGCGAGGGCCCATTAAAGGGACAAAATCTTAAAATTATGATGAGTCTGAATGTTTATATTTAATTAATGTCTGTATTGTACTGTACTGACTGGTAATGTCTCATATCCCTGTTCTGACGACAGTATGGGGTTAGGGGACGTTACATAGTAAAAGCTCAGCTTGAGTGAAAGTTCTTTGACATCGATTATAGGATTGAGGAAAATAAGTGAAAAACCAAAACCACTTTTCTGGTAGGATTTTTAGAGACGAAAATCCCTAAAGGGGGAGAAATGTAACATCCCGATTTTGCGCCTAGTCAAAACAATGGTTTTGGGATGACAAATCCAATGAAGAAAATTTTATTTTTATTATATTTTTATGGTTTACAATTTCACAAAATGATTTTGTGAAAATTTCGTTCGAAAATTTTGATGTTTGGGCACTCAATTTAGTCAAAATAACTAAATCGTAAAAAGTACAAAAGTTAAGTTCTACATGCTAGAGGTGTCCAATTGTTATGAAATTTTAAATTGGATATCCTTATATGGTAATTAGACCATTGGTTAAGTTAGTGGACACAAATGGATATGGTTAGGCATGTTTCCAAAGTTTTTCATTAAGGGCATTTTGGCCATTTAGTTATTAAAATGAATTAAAAACAAAATTGAAAGCCA